>NC_045634.1:21286947-21911947 GCF_009829155.1 Mustela erminea
TCTGTCCTCACATGGTCTTACCTCCGTGTACCTGTGCCCCTGGAATCTCCCCCTCTTCTCCCAAGAACACCAGTCAAATGGATTAGGACCTACCCTAATACTCTTATTTTACCTCAACTCTTTTAAGATCTCCTCTCCAAATATGGTATCATTCTCAGGTTGTAGGGGATCCGATTTCAACGTAAGAATTTAGGGCGACACAATTCAGCTTGGCCACTAATGAAGCTCACACTTCAGAAACTCTGACTTCGAGGGGTTTTTGTGAGAGTCGGGGGTTGTGGTGTTCAAGGCAGGAAGAGAAGCTACACTGGAATCTCTGCTGTGTACGTGTGTCTGGTGAATTGCCGGGAGTTGTCAAAAGAGAAAGACCTGAATCTTCAAATCTCCAGTAATTCCTAGTGATGTCTTTTCTCATTTTAAATCAATATTCACTTTCACACCTAACTTTGTATGAGTAGCTGGTATCTTTTTCTTTAAAAAATCTTAGCTGGTATCTTTTTCTTATCTTTTTCTTAAAGAGGGCATCATCCCAAATTGTGTAACATTAGGTTTCAAGACACCTGGGTCCACTCTTTGGGTATAAAGTACACACCAGATTTCAGAGACTCATGATGAGATAAACAATGTAAAACTTCTCATTAATGATCTTTATATCAATTACCTATTGAGTTGATGATAGTTTGAATATATTGGGTTAAATAAGCTACACAATTAACAGGAATTTCACCTGTTTCTTTTTTAAAGTAGCTATGAGAAAAATTTAAAATATAAAGGTGGCTGCGTCATATTTTTCTTGGACAGCCATGGCTCCAAACTCTCATAACACACCTTCTCCAGGCCAGGTGCTTCTCTCCTGCCCTGCTGAAGCTGAGAGCTTGTAGGAATGTGAAGACCAAGAGTCCTGTAGCATCATCATCATCTCCTCATCCCCCCTCCCCCTCCTCCTCCTTAAATAGAGTCCGCACACTGTGTTACAATAATTTCAGGTATACAGCAGAGTGATTCCACAAGTTTATGCCCTAGGTTGTGCTCACCAATAATCCTATCTTCTGCCTCTATGCTAATTGCCTTCTTAGTTTGGATCTAAATGTATTTTTACCTAATTATAGTTGCATTTAGTGGTGACCACCTAGGTATCATCACTAGAATTCCTTGCGTTAAATAGGCTTTTTCTGTCTTGGCTGGAAATCCAATGATGTTAGTGTGAAGAGAAGAGCATTTTGAGTTTGAACAAATGACTGATAAACAAATAAACAAAACGAATCAGTATATAACTTCACAGGAAAAAACTATTTTAACCTCTGTTGTTGAATAACTCTTACATAAAAGTCATTCATAGAGGACTAAAAGCTTGTAATTATTTTATCAGAGAAAATTTTTATGCTATAGAAGTGACTTTGGTGAGCTCAAGTTCTATGTACATTAAAGATCTTTAAGTAATAGCTTGAGAAGAGTTTTGGTCTAAGGGAGCTGTTTCTTTTTTTAATATTTCATAAAAATGTAAATTTCATGAAAATCTGTAGAAAGTAACAAAATGAACACCCTTGTACTCACCATCCAGCTTAAGAAATGAAGTGTCTGCAATAATTTAGGAAGTCCCTCCCATCGTCCAGAGTAACCATTGGTCAAAATTTTATGCTTATCATTATTTTCCTTTTAGTGAACATTTTACTACCAAAGGAGCTGCTTTAAAAGCTGGTTTGGCCCTTTAAAACTGCCTCCATTGTATGGGCCTGCTTAAAATACTTATCCTGGATTTTATATAGCAAACTAAACTCCCAAAGCAACTGTTCTATTTTTATGGATATTTTTCCATTAAGGAGAAAGAGGTGGAGGGAAGGAGAGCAAGAACAAAAAATATTATTAACTTGTATGATTGTGCTTTTCTATAAGAAAGTGCCACCACAGAGAGAAATGCAATTATTCAGGCTGGAGCTAGAGGGTTGAAGGGCCAAGAAAACACCAGTGAGCCGCCACTGGAAATTGCATCAAAAAATCTGGCACATAATAAATATTCCACAAATGTTAGTAGCTCTCCTGAGGAGGTAGCAGCATTGAATACCTCAGATATTCCCAGGCGATTATGATTAATTTCCTTACTCCTACTCTCTTGATGGTAGAAGTCAAGAACCTGCCTAGCCTCAGTTTATTTCCTCAATTCTACCTACATTTTTACATAATATAAAATTTAATATTTATGTAAGTGTTGGCTAACTGACTCTCTCTGTCTCTTCTATGTGGTCCTCTCCCATCTGTCTGTGCATCTTGGAATGCATACTCAAAGAATGGTAGAGTGTGTTTTTCTTCAACAGCTCACCTCAGCAAATATTAATGACCACCTGCTCTTTGCCAGATGCTATATTAAACTCGCAAGACAGAATGATAAATATGACCTGATCCCAGCCCCAAAGGAACTTATATTCTAGTGAGAAAAGCAGAGAGGTTAAAGAGACTTTTTCACTCAACAGATATTTATTGAGTACCTAGTATGTGCCAAATGCTCTTGGGCTCCAGGGATACTTCAATGACTGAAACAGACAAATTTTCTGCTGTCCTGGGGCTTAGATTCTATTGGTAAGAGGTAAACAATAAAGAAAATAAGTAAATTATATCTTATGTATACATTATTCTGTTGGAAGGCCGTAAGTGCTGTGGGGAAGAAAAATAAAGCAGAGAAGGGGAACAGTGTAGAAGCGCTCAGGGGAAGAGTAATGTGACTGACATTTGGAATCAGGTGGTCAGGGAAGGAGTCTCTGAGAAGGTGACATTTAAGTAAAGACATGAAGGGTGACGTGCCATACTGCTCTCTGGGGGAAGAGCTTTCCAAGCAGGGAAGACAGCAAGTACAAAGGTCATGAAGTGAAAGAGAGTTGCAGGTCGCTTTTCCCCCCTCAGATTCCTTCCCACTCCCCCCACCCCAGATTCCTTTCAAAGAAACATCAAAGAGGCCAATAGGGGAACAGGAGAGAGTGAGGGAAAGGTAGTGGAAGAAAAGGTCAGAGAGGTGACAGAAAGAATGGCCGGGTAAGCTACTGAAAGGACTTTGATTTCTCCTCTAAGTAGAATAGAAAGCCAGCAGAGGGTTATCAGAGGAGTGATGTTAGTTAACTTAAGTTTTAATGGGATCCATGTGACTGCTGCGCTGATAATGACTCCAAAGGGACAAGAGTAGACACAAGGAAACTAGGAAGTTATTGGAATAATCAGGCAGGAGATGACATTGGCTTATAGTAGGTTGAGAGCAGCGGAGGTGATGAGAACAAGTTCTGCTGTGGGTATATAGTCTGAAGGTTGAGTCAACAAGTTTTCTAACATTGAGTCCAGGGCCTGAGATAAAAGAATCAGGAATGACTGGAAGATATGTTTAAAAACTGGAGTTTTAGGAACCAAAATGGATAAGACTGAGGGAAAAATTGGTTTTGAGAGGGAGATGAGTTTTTAATGCCTCTTTGTCATTAAGTTTTAATTGCCCTTGTGACAGTTGGGTAGAATTCAGGGATGAAGTTTGAGCTAGAGATAGGAATTTGGGAGTTACTAGCATATGGATGGTATCAAGGCTGTGGCTGGATGAGCTACGCAAAAAGAGTTTAATTAGAAAAGATGTCAAAGGTGTCTGAGCCCTTTAATCCAACATTAAAAGTCTAGGGGATAGTAAAAGCCAGCAAGAGACTGGAAGGTCATGGCCGGTGAAATAAGAGGAAAACCTGGAGCATGTACAATTGAACATTGAACAACTCAGGATTGGTGCACCAACCCCTGTACAACTGAAAACCCAAGTATAACTTTTGGCTCCCCAAAGACTTAATCACCAATAGTTTACTGTTGACTGGATACCTTACTAATAACATAAAGCGTTGATAAATGCTTTATGTTATATGTATTATATACTGTATTATAATAATACAGTATATAATAATACAGTGTATGTATACAGTATATATATACAGTATATAATAATACAGTATATGTATTATATATATACAGTATATACTGTATTATTATAATAATACAGTATATAATACTGTATACCTTACTAATAACATAATATAATACTGGATACCTACTAATAACATAAAGCGTTGATAAACGTTGTATGTTATATGTATTATATACTGTATTATTATAATAAAGTAAGCTAGACAAAAGAAACTTAAGAAAATCATAAGGAAATATATTTGTAGTACTGTTCTATATTAATTTAAAAAAAAAAAAACACATGTAAGTGGACTCATGCAGTTCAAATTCTGTATAGGGCTCTGCAATCCAAAAGAGAAAAGTTTTTCAAGGATGATTAAACATGATTAACATATCAGATAATGCTAATAAGTCAAGAAGATGAAGCCTGGAGAATTCACATAGGCTGTGAGTAACTGCAGATGGGCAGTTCTGGGGGAGTGGGAGAAGGTAAAACATACCTGGGTTGGGCACAAAAGAGAAAGGAAGAAGTGGAATTGAAGACAGTCTAAGGCAGAAGATTATTCTCACAGTTTTGCAGTAAAAAGGAACAAGGAGATGAATTGAAATGGCTGGAAAGGAAAGTGGATTCAAAGGAGGGTTTTTATGGGATAGAAATGACTTAGAAGAAAAAAGTCTTTGGTGATGCAGGAGAGAAGGGGGGGAATTCCTGGAGTCCTTAAGTGGGCAAGGAAGGTGGGATCTAGTCTTTGCTTACACTTGAATGAATGCGTAAATGAAATTAAGGACAACCTGACAAATAAGCACATGATGAAAGAGAGGAAGATGGTAGGAAATGATAAAGCGGAAGTGTTTCCCTCTCTCTGCCCCACCCTCCAAAAAAAATCATTTTTACCGGGACACCTGGGTGGCTCAATCGGTTAAGCATTTGCCTTCAGCTCAGGTCATGAGCCCAGGGTCCTGAAAAGGAGCCCCGCATCAGGCTCCCAGCTCAGCGGGAGCCTGCTTCTCCCTCTGCCTGCCCTGCTTGTGTACTCTCTCTCAAATAAATAAATAAAATCTTTTAAAAAATCATTTTTACTTACATCTTCACCTTTAAAACTTCCTTTTGTTCTCATTAATTATTTGAACCACTTTGAAATCCCACACCAGACATCCATAGATACATAGTTCAGCTAAAAAGGGAACTTACTGCTGATAAGCTGAAAAATATATGTCTTTGATAGCAAAATAAAAAGGAGCTATTCCTGCATATAAGTAGAAATTCTGAATGAGAAAATAAAAATTCTTCTCTGTATTTTATGATAGTAGAAGTTTGGATTTGCCCATATAGGACAATTCTCCATTTTTTAGTATTTAAATTGATCAAATGTTCCATTTTCAGAAAATTCATTTCATGTAATTGTTTGGGTTTTATTAGGATTCTTAATGAGATCCTGGTTAATATAGGACAACGTAAGCCTGTTAAGAACTGAGATGAGTTATGCAGTGAATGGCCATGGTATAGCTGGTTGTTTATTTATGAATGAGTTGATTTAGTGACCAATCCTACAACATTCATTTTCAAAATTTCTCCAATTCAGCTTGATGCTTCTCAGTGAATGTTACTATCAAGATTGTGTTCTTTCTACTGATGGTGTGCTGGGCAAAGGCTCCCAAAAGTGCTTAGTTTGGGGCTCATAATTACAGTAGTTAACCTTTACTGAGGCACTTAGCCTCATGACAGACCATGGTCTGACTGTAGGAGGAGGATTGTTTTGAACGTTTTAATGAGACTCTCCCTGAGTTTAAATGAGCCAAAGGTTACACCCTTGTGCAAATTCCTGGGACCCTCCATTATAGAACCTATGCTATGGCTATAGAAATGAAAGCCTGGAAAATCAAAGATGACATCCACTGAAATTCTGAAATTCACATAAAACATATTCAGTGTAGACATGTTGAACCTATTTTTTTTTTAAGATTTTATTTATTTGACAGAGAGAGAGAGAGAGATCACATAGGCAGAGAGATGGGGGAAGCAGGCTTCCTGCCAAGCAAGGAGCCCGATGCAGGGCTTGATCCCAGGTCTCTGAGATCATGACCTGAGCCTAAGGCAGGGCTTAACCCAGTGAGCTAACCAGGTGCCCTGTGAAGAACAATTTTAAATGTAGGCTTACTATGGCACATTTAGAAAAGAGCAAAGCATTTACTAATCTTCTGTGGTCATTGAAGATCTTTCAAATTTACTTTCTATTTCCTCTGTAAAATTATGCAAAGTGTGTGAAATCTATCTTCCTTTAGGTGTTATAGTTTAAACTCTTGCATCTAACAAGAATTTATTATGAAGGAATTCTGTAGCACGAGATGATACAAAAGAGAGAGCAAAAATACAGGAATTATCAAAGTGCTTCTGTTGGTTCTTTTTATCCAAAATAATTGAATGAACTCTCTTGGTAACAAAATCATTATTTAGGAATAAAGCTGGATAGCTGTCTAGCTGATTAATGGGTATTTATATAAATATTTCTTAATGTCATTTGAACAGTGAGTGAGACTCTTCAAGAAAGTGCTCAAGTTCATGCTCATTTTGCTATACCCCCTTTCAGGCCAATTCCTTATCTTTAATTTACAGTTCATCTCTTATCTGTTCTGAAGCTGTTTAAAACTCTAGACTCTTGTTGTATGAAACATGGTGTTTCATGCAAGGTAATAAGGAGCTAAACAAATAGTTAAGAAGCATTTTCTGTGAAGAAGAAAATGAATTCGTGTGCTGAGCCATGTTGCTACCGATTTGTTGATCTCCTGCCTCTTCTGCTTCCATGGATTTTGACATTCATAAATAAGTCATAAATTCTTGACATGATTGTGTCAATAAAATGAGTAATCTGGTTATGCCTACAGAAAATGTCAGTTTTGGCAGGGGTCCTTTATCTGAATTATTTATTGACTCACAGCATTGGTTTGTGCATTTCTTAAGGAGAGCATCAGAAACAGAACCAACACAAGCAGAGCGCACCTACCTCCTGTCTGTCCTTCTGGCATAGAATCTCTAGTGCCTTGTTTGTTTATCTAATATGCATTTTGCCAGATTTTAATTATAAATCTTACTTTAAAAAAATACAGAGCAACCAACCTGAAGGTCATGCTTAGGTTTAATTTTTAATAATGTCCAACTTTAGAAGATCTGGAGTGCTAAAAACAATCTAATTAATATTTATTTCTTATGAATGATACGTCTAAGCCCCTGCACTCTGTGACACAGAAAAGATGCTTGCCCTTAGGGAGCTAACCATATAACTGATACCATAAGTGCAGAACTAACGAGTTAAAACTTCCTAAATAATAGAGTCACAGAAGTACAAACAGCATCTTGGAAGTGCAAAGCAACAGACAGTGAGTTTGAACTAAAGACAACAGGCAGGCCTCAGGAAAACGATATCCTTTAGTGGGAACCTTGAAATATGAATTAAGGAAGTAAAGAAATGTCTGCAAACACAGTCTGCATTTGGTGTGTGCTTGGATTACTAGTGATCTATGTGAGTTCACTACAGACTAAAGCTTTACGTCTGGGGTTGCCACTGATGATCAGGAACCGAGAGCAAATCCAGGATCACCAAGCCAATGACATGTTCCTGCTTTACAGGGCAGTAGACCGCAGGGGCACACCGAACATGTGTGCTGAGTAATTGCCTTTGTAACTTTTTGATAAGGAACAATATGCATGCAGAGAAGTGCTTGTTTACATGTACAGCTTGGTGAATTTTAAAAACTGAACATACCTGTTGAATAGTAGAGATTCATTCTGCTTTGCCCAGAAATATAGCCACACATTGTGCACAATTTTGTGTCCATCCTCCCTCACTTAGAATAATGCTCGTGGGATGCACCCATTATTGCCGTGTGTGGTTGTGGTATGTGCATTCTCATTGCTCTGCGGCATTCTGTTGTATGCATATACTGCAGTGTATTTACCCAGTCTACTGTTGATGTGTGTTTGGATGGTTTCCAGTTTGGAGCTGTTACAGACCATGCTGCTGTGAGCATTACAGTGCTTGTGTTTTGGTGAACAGATGTATCCATTTCTATTCAGTAAATTTGTATTTGGTATACATTTGGTAGAACTGCTATATCACAGCTGATAGATACTACCAAATAGATTTCCAGCTGTATCAATGAACTGTCCTACCAGCACTTTGAGGGTTGCATTTACTCTACTTCCAATGCGTGGTATTTCCCATCTGTTTCCTTTTAGCCATTCTGGTGGATGTGTAAAGGATGGTCTGTCTTTTTCTTTAAGGGTTCTGTTTATATTCTGGATACAAAACTGTTGCTGAATATATGTATTATGAAAACCTTCTCCCACTCTTTTAATGGTATCTTCTCATAAACAGAAGTTTTTAATTTTAACATAAAGCATCTGTCATTTTTCTTCTGTTGTTGGTGCTTTTTTGTAGACAAAGTAGACAAAGACTACGAAGTCTTTGTCTACTTTTAAGATAGGAAGAAGTTATACTTTTTCTCTGAAAGCTGTATTCGTTTGCTTTTTACATCTAGAGCTACAATTCATGGACCTGATTTTTTTTTTAATCTGATGTAAGGTCAAAGTTGAGATAAGTTTTTATCTTCCCCCTTTATGGATATCCAAGTGACTCAGAAACATTCTGTTGAAATAAGCAAGAATTTTAATTCAGTTAAGATATATTATACCCACTGAAATAAATAATAACAAAATATAGCCTATCTTCTCAAGTATTTCCTATCATCTGAAGTTTTAATTTAAGTGTCAGGGGCGCGCACATGCGTGTATCTGTGTGTGTGTGTGTGTGTGTCTAACACAAATTTCCAGCAAATAGAAAGGAGGAAATTAGAGAAGGAATAAGATGATTTCACTACCATAAATCTATTCTACAGATATTAAATCGGAGTAGCTTTACTGTGATTCTGCATTTTCCATTCCGTCCAGAAGTAGCACTGGTTTTTACATGATTCCCAGTGCAAGAACCAAAATTTCTCCTGGTTATACTAAATGACTGGAACAGTATCTGAAATATAAAACAGCAAAAGGGATAGGAATAATGGCACCTTTGCCCTAGGCTGCCACCATTTCATTTGCAGCCCTTGCTATCACTGCGTGTTACATCCTTCAAATACCATTAGAAAGAGTAATTGCTTAGTGATTTTTCTATCAATAAACCCCCAAACCTCAGGTGTGTTATCACATCTCTGACAGAGAAATTTGAGGGAAGTATGGCTGGAGATCGTAGCCCTTATACAATTTCTATCAACAATACAACAGTTGGCTGAGAGCTGCTGTAACTTAAATGTGCTTTTCAGTTCTTTGTAGTTCCTGTAATTATTAAAATAAGGACAATTTTCATTTCTCAAATTAAATAGATGACATACAGAAAACTAATGTTATATCATCTAGCTTTTATTAAAAACAAACTTAAAAAAAAAAAAAAAAACAGTTTCAGGGGCTCCTGGGTGGCTCAGTCAGTTAAGTGTCTGACCCTTGACTTTGGCTCAGGTCATGGTCTCAGGGTTGTGAGATCAAGCCCTACATCAGGCTCTGCGCTAGGTGTGGAGCCTGCTTAAGATTCTCTCTCTCCCTCTCCCCTTGCCCCTCTCTCTCCCTCACTCCCCCCACCTTTCTTCCTCTCTCTCTCCCCACTCCCTCTTAAATAAATAAATAAATATTTTTAAAAAAAAACTTTCAGAGAATGACAGAAAATGTGGGATGCATATGATAAACTTCCATACAGCCCAAGTAAATCACACAGTTTGTTGCGAAAACAAAATTTAACCTCAAATCTCTTCGAGGGAGTAGATGCAATAATATATTATTGTCACACAAAAATACTTTGCATTATTCTGACAATCAACTATAAAAGAACAAAAATTTTAAAATTACGGGAGAGTGTGCTCGCTTTGGCAGCAGATATACTAAAAATTATGGGAGGGTTTTAGTAGATATTATATAAAACTATAGTTTTTTTAAAGTGTGATCATTGCTAAGTTTTTTTAAAAATTTAAATTTAGCTCTTGGAGCTATGTTCTGAAACATTTGTGGATGAACTAATATGAGGTCTGGGGTTTGCTTCACTATACGCCACCAAAGTTGGGGTAGATGGGATATGGACAAGACAAGATTGACAGTAAATTGACCATTGTTGAAACTGGTAATTGGAACACAGAAATTGATTTTATCATCTTTCTCTGTGTTTGCTTATGCTTAAAATTTTCCACAATAAAAGTTTAAAAAATATTTTACTTCAGATACTCATTAACATGCTGAAACAGTGGCTGTTCCTCAATTTTTACATTTTTCTTGAACTACAATTTAAAGCTTTTCCGAGTTCTGTCAGTATTTCTCATGTATGTACTGTTTTCCTAAAATTGCCTGAGCTGTTTCATTTTAGAAATATGTTCTTCTACCTAATTTAAAAGTAAAAATAACAACACACCAATATATGTAGGCCATACATGACATATAAAATCTCATACTCATTATATATGCACACACACTCAACAGCAAAAGTGTGCTACCCCAACGGAAATGCCGATGATATTCGTGGCTCAAATAGGAATTTGTTTTTTTAGTTTTGAAGGCTTTGCATAAGTCCTTTTGGCATATAGGTTCCGTAAGCAAATAAATACCTGCTATAAACAGTCTAATCTTGACATGTTTATGCTAAACCTACTTCTACTCCAAGGGTAAAAACAAACAAAAACACCGTGTTCAATAACATTTCAGGTTTGTTCCCCATTTACTTGGCCCGGCCCTGCATCCTCCCTGCCCATCACTGGCCCGCTCTTGTCGAAGGCGCTCTTCCTTCTAATTGAAGATAATGGTTCAGAGAAAGGCTCCTCCATGTATTCAAAGAGCATTCTTTCCAGTTTGAAGGTGTAGTTTCATTTAAAACTATGTCTTTAATGAGGAGTAATACAGGTAACAAGGCAAGTGTGTATTATAGATGATGCGTAAGACAGTTTGTCTGCATACATAATTATACCCCACAGAGAAACATCTTCTTTGAGCACTAATTGTAAACATAATTTTAAAAAGCCAGAGTTGTTACTGGACACATTTTGAGCCTCATCACCCTTCTACAACTCTCCTCTCTCCATGACCAACAACCAATCCAAGTACAGTATTCATTCCAAGTATCACCACCTTGAGCCCTGAACACGATTCATTCTCACTGATACCAACAGGTCTCCTACACAAGTAAGCTTTCCACCTTATGCTGTTTTCTTCTTGTTGTAACAACCCTTGAAACCTTTAGCAGAGCTAGTTGACTTTTACTTCTTTAATAAAAACAGAAAAGTCCTTGCTGCTTCTTCCTCACAGTCTTTACCTTAAAGAATTTTACTTCCCCTCAAGAAGTCTACAGTTTAGACTTGCTGTGTTCCCTTTGCCGATGTCTTGGTTACCACTGAGGCGTAGTTCCTGATGGAATTACTGACAGGGAGTGATGGGTCTTTCAAGGATGTAGCGAACACACAAAGAACCCGAGCAATGGGTCCTCACCTGAACCCATCTCAGTGTTATATAGAACACGATGACTTCCTCCAACCCAATTCATTTTAACTCTTTCAACTCAGTCCCTGACCTCTGTTCCCCTATCTGTAAAATGGGAATCATAATAATACCTCCCTTATAGGGTCATATGAGGATTAAATAACTAATTAGATTACTTAGAACAGTGCCTGGTACAAAGTAAGCGCTCAGTGAGTATCACTGAAGCTGGGCGGCTGCTTGATACACACCATCTGCGCGCGTGTGAGGGCCCAGGTCCTGTCCTCTACCTCCAGGAAGCCCTCCATGAGCTTTCATCACTGCTACAGAGTTTAGGTCTGACAGAAGTAGAACCCTCATCTATTTTTTGGTGGAGTTGTTAATTATGGCTTGATCTGCATGTGAATCTTATCTTTGGAAACAGACTTGTAAACACCTTGAGAAGTTTCTCTTTCCCATATCCAGCACACTGCTAATTCATCCAGGGGGTATCAGGTACTGAACAAAACTTTGTTAATGGATGATATGCCGGAACTAAGTGTGTGATATGTTTTCATTCATAATAAAAATAGCATGGCATCTGTTTTATTTTGCATGTAATAGAGATTATTTAAAGCTGAGTTTCTGATTGCTTTCTCAACATTCATTATTTATTTACAGGAAGGAAAATTAAGGAAATATTTTAAGTTTTGAGAGAATCAGTTATAAAACCTCTCTTCAGAGGAAGCCTCTTCTTCTGACCTAATAATTTAAAAATAACAGGTCTACCTCCTATCAAATCTTCCTGCTAACTCACCATCAGTCTAGACAGACAAGATTGACTTTTGCTCTTAAAGAGCACAGAGAAGTATTCCTACAAAATTTCTCCTCTTCTTGTTTCAGGGCTGCCCACTGAGTTCGTTTTCTATGACTTCATGTGACTTTCTGTGGCTTAAAGCACTCTGAATTTACTATATGTGTAAAAAATTACCACAAACCTTTAAAAAACACAAAGTTATCATCTTATAGTTCTGGAAGTCAGAAGTCCAAAATGTGTCGCACTGGGCCCAATTCAAGGTGGCAGCAGGGCTGCCTTCCTTTCTGGAGGCTCTAGAGGAGATGGCTCCTTGCTCTTCTAGGCTTCTAGAGGCCATGCCGCTTCCTTAGCTCCGGGACTTTATCTTCAAAGTCGGTCATAACTCTCGAATGCTCGCCATACTGCATCAACTCCAACCTCCCCTTCTACTTCCTCACCCACAAGTAAGAACGCTTGGAATCACACTGACCACCTAGCTAATCCAGGATGATTTCCCTATTGGAAAGCCAGCTGCTTAGCAACCAGCTCTAGCTGCCAGTTTAATTCTCTGTTGCCGTGTAATATAACATATTCAGGGGTCCCTGGGCTTAGGACATGGACATGGTGGGGATGATAATCTGCCTATTGCAACCATCCTTTCTATAAGGAAAGACCTTCTTAGTTGTAAACAGTTTTCATCCCTCATTTTTTTCCCTAGAGGAAACAGAGTACCCATGAAGAGCATACTAAAATTTTCCTCAAAAGCCATAAAAACCAAACCAGGTCCTGACCTGATTGTAATATATTTTATTTTTATGAGATAGAATAAGGAAGGGCATATCCAGAAAAGCAAAGCAAGAAGCTAGAAACAAAATAGGATTCTATGAAGTTAGAGATTCGTGTCTAAAAGTGGATACGTTTATTCTTTGTTCCTAAGAAACAAGGGATATATATTGTATACTCAATTTATAAATCATTCCATGAAAGACAAACATAAATATGGAGAACAGAGAAGTGATTTCAGAGGCTAGGAAAGAGGAGGCAGTGTGTGAATCTGGGAGCGGCAGGACAGAGTTCCCCTGTGGTGACAGAACACTTCTGTACCTTGGTTATGGTGATGGTTGTGCAGATCTATGCATACGTAATATAGATGCATACATGAGGAAGGGTCATAGAATCATCCAAAAGACATTGTTTTTTAAGAAAAAGTACAAAAATTGTGAAATCTGGAAAGTCTACAGTTGTATGACACCAGTCAGTTTCCGGGTTTAGGGCAAAGTTGCGTGATGGGTGTAACTAATTTTGCCACTTTTTTTTTGAGTCTATAATTATTGCAAAAATATGTTGATTTTTTTTTTTTTTAATGTGTGTTTAAAAACCAAGACGGAAGTGAGAGCACGGGGAGATGGTTAAAAGTTGAGGATGAGAGATGCCTGGGTGGCTCAGTGGATTAAGCCTCTGCCTACAGCCCAGGTCATGATCCCACGGTCCTGGGTTTGAGCCCCACATTGGGCTCCTTGCTGGGCAAGAAGCCTGCTCCTCCCTCTGCCTGGTCTGCCTGCAGCTCTCCATGCTTCTGCTCTCTCTCTGACAAATAAATAAATAAAGTCTTTAAAGAAAAAAAAAGTTGATGACGAGCACGTAAACATCTGTCAGCAATGTTTAAGCTAGAAAAAGAAGACTTTATTGATGACTTAACATTTGGGTAGAGACATGGACCAGCTCGATTAATGTAAGGTCCAAAAATGCATTCTAATTCTCAAACTAGTCCAAACCTCTAGTTTCATGGGTACTTAAAAAATTCAATAAACTTAATAGCTTTATCCCTAATCTAGTAGCTGGAAAAAGAGGCAGAACAAAGAAAGAGAGATGTTATTTGGTTTCCTGAGAAGCCCCAGAAGTTAAGAAATCACATTGGTCTGAAAAAAGAGAATCCATGGAACGCTTAGTTTTCCATCCCACGTGAGCTCCGGGAAGAACCTCGAGTGTATCCCGAAGAATTTCTTCCATCGGTTTGCAAGAAGCCAGTCTTCTGATGGGGAACTTTAAGAATGGGGCTCAAATATTTATTCACTTCAAGATATTCAAGACAAGTCCAGAAAGCACCTTTCAAAAATATGTTGATTTTTAAAAAGTGTGTTTCCTTCAAAACACTCATCATCAGTGTACTGGAAATAAATGTGGTATCAGTTACCATCAAACATGGGGAAAAGAAAGTATCTTGTACAGACTAATGCCTTTTTTGTTACTTAATGGGAGTCTGGAATCAGAGAAGCAGCAACATCAGTTTGAGAAGGTTGGAGAAGAAGGAGGAATTAATAAGAGACAAGGAATTCAAGATGAGGGTATTCTGGGGTTTGTTAAATTGAATCTTGAAGTCTTGGGATGATTCTGGGAGCTGATTCCTGTGTTCTTTTTGATACGGGACTTAGTAAACTCTTGTTAGATCAGTTAAGCTACTGAGGAATAGAATTTCTATTTTTTGATATTTGAACAGCCATGCAAATCTGTATGAGAAGTTCACTCAAAATGGTACATATTCCTGACAAATTGATGTCCGGCAAATTCAAATCCCTACTTTGTCACTTGCTATGTCAGTTAGGAAGTCTCTAAAACAGGTCTAAATGGCATCATCTATAAAAGGGAATTAGAGTTATGACTGACATTTATTGAGGGATTGCTGTTTTCCAAGCCCAAGCTAAATTCTTTATGTGCATAGCCTCATTTAATCTTACTGTAACGATAACACTCTCTGAACTACTACTTCTTATCTCACAGGAAATGATTAAATGTGAAGAATGAATGAGCAACAAAGTGTTAAAACCCCTGCACTGTGTGCTTGGAACATGCTAGGTACTAAGTAATTGTTGATTTTTTTCCTTTGGTTTCTTTTACCTAGATATTTTCCCAGCAGAGATTTTGCTTTTGCTTTGAGGAGTAGAGGGCCACACCCTGGCAGGGGTCTCCATGAGTGAAGTTGAAAGAATGTTAGTGAAACATACGCGCAAGCACCTTACAAGGCTAGGAGCTTCACTCTTAAAATAAATAATTGCCTCTTTAACTCCCCAGACTCTATAAATTAGTTATAAAAATAGCACCCCCAAATGATGTCTATAAAAAGTACATTTTTCTCAAAAGAATGGCGCCATATATATGAAGCATAATTATTGTTCTTGTTGGGTTGGTGTTATTATGATCAACTTTTTTATGGGGTTGATCACGTGTCGACTTAGTTATCTTCCTAGACTCAGTTCTGAGCCCGTAAACTAATTCCAAACTCTGCTCTACATGCATGCAAGCCTGCTCCCAAGGACGGGCATTCTTTCATCTACAGCAGTAGGAAACTTTAAGCTCAGGCTTCCTCTGTCCTTCCCTCCCCAACAGGTCCTGAGTAAGGCGTCACTACACTAGAAACCCTGACTTTCCCTAAGGGATTTGAGCCTCCGTGTAATCTTTAGCAATACCCCTTTGCAAGTCTTAATTAGATGTTATGTGTTAGACCTTCCAGGGAGACCTGCTTTCTCTTGCATATAAACTGAGTTATAAAAGGAAGTAGATCACCTTTGGAAGGTCTGTGAACTCTTTCAGTGCCTACTGACTCCACATCTAGTCACAGTTTTTTAAAAATCGTATTCAATGAGAATGAGGACAAGTTTGGGTCAGTTTAGCCTAAATGGCGTAAATTGTATCATTCATGAAAGTCTCCCCAAGTCCTTTGTAAAAACCCTTGACACTTATGGAAGGAGATGGTAATTTAGTACCAGCTCTATTTCTTTGTCTCTGGCATCCCCAGTTGTAAGTAGAAAGGGCAGGGGAAGTCACTTGTTTCTCCTGCACTGTCCTTGATAAGCTTAGCAGTTCACTCTCTCCCCCTGCCTGCCTCCACAGCTTCTGAGATGACCACCCCTTGCATGCTCTAAACACCAGTGAATAAGAAGTGAAATTAACATACTTAATAAATGTGAACTGAGTTCAGTTTCATCAGTCACAGAAGTTCCGGGTGGTAGGAGCCCTCAGCCAAGTCGTCTCTTGTGGACTTTCACACTTTTGAGCAGTGTGTAAAAGGTTAGATCCTTGAACTAAAACCTCAGGTTCGAAGCACATGATTGAGACCTCTTCTCTTGTTTTTCTGACCAGACACCCTATCAGACCCTACCCCTCGGGCACTAGATACCTGCAAAATAGTGTCAACTCGTGCTTTCTGTAGTGTATAGAAATATATTTTCAGAGTGGTCTTCTGGAATCAATGCATGCCTGTTTACATCTCACTGATTCTAAGTTCATAAGATATATTCATTTCTAATTCCCTTGAAAGACTGTTTAATGAATGTTCTTCTCGGTAACTATGACTTCATTTTAAATGATACATTCTACTGTGATTGTCTTGTCCTACAAGAACTGCTGGGTCTTCAAATATTAATATATAGAACTGTAAACATCATATGTTTTAGCCCTAATGAATTTTAGTATACATCAGTAGCCTTCTCTAGCATAGCATATCCTAATAGCAATTGCCAAAAATTAAAATTTGTATGCTAAGTAAGCTTTAAATCAACTTTATTTCGCAAATCACAGAATTTTAGAGTTTAAAGGACTGAAAGCACGAAATGTTCTTTCATGTTCTTACTCCTTTGGAGAATTTGATGAAAAGCAATAGATTGATTGTTTCTTCTTTTCTTAAGCCCTGGTTTATTTATTTTCTTTTTAAAAGATTTTATGTATATATTTGGTAGACAGCTATCACAAGCAGGAGGAGTGGCAGCCAGAGGAGAGGGAGAAGCAGACTCCCTGCTGAGCAAGGAGCCAGCTGAGGGACTAGATTCCAGGATCCGGGGATCATGACCAGAATGGGAGGCAGATCCTTCACAGGCTGAGCCACCCGGCACCCCTTAAATCCTAATTTAGACCCCCTCTTTAATTTTTCAGAGAAAGCAATCGATAATCCAATCTAAGACTCAACCAAAGCCATAAAGCCAGCTGTAGCACACCCAAGTGTAGATAGAAACCCAGGTACCCTGACACCTGCCCAGTGGTGGTTTTTATTAATAAGAAAAGCTGTTCCCATCTGAGGTTTCCATTGGATGATAGTCCAAGATATTTTGCACATATTAGTTCTAAGTTTAAAAAAGCAATCAAACTCTACAAGTTAGAAATGATTTCCTAGTTCCTAAAAACACTCACATTTGGTGAATTAAGTAACTTGCCTGAGTTCTTATAGATAATTCAACAACAGAGCCCAAGTTGCAGTTCTTTTGTAGCCAAACTCCAGAGGGAGGGGCAGGGAGTACTACATTCCACAGCTTCCCTCCAGTTCTGGTTCTTAGATATTAAAGTGTAAACATTCTGAAAATAGGATTTCATTGGATATAGTTGATCTATCTATGAGAAACTAACAAACAAATCAAAACCTAAAAATGTCACATTGAATTACATTCTAATCTAGAGTAGTAAAGCCCCCAAATTTCCAAGTACTACACACCACATTTCCTTCTGACCCATAGCATGGTAAAGATAAAAATATATGCCTATTAGTTACTATTTCTGGACCAATAATAAACTTCACAGAAAACTCTTCATCTCATTTCCTAAACCCATGACCTTTTCTATAACACACAGAGGAGTATGTGCTCCCCTTAACATTATCATAATAAATTAAACTCTTCTATCCAACGGTCATAACCACAGGGTCACCATCAGGAAAAACAGCACTCTAATCATCGAGGCCATTTCCTGACTGCTGTGGGGGATTTTGGGGCCCCTTTAGGAAAGGAGATAGATAAAATAACAAGAAGGTCACTAGTGTGGCTCACTGACCAAAATAATGCCCATCAATTATTAGTTTGGTGTGGACTTCACATTGAATTTTAAAAGCAAATACAAAACAGCCAGTTGTTTATTTCTCCTTTTTTTTTTTTTTTTTTTTTTTGCAAGAGGAAGATCAAAAGGAGGCTTATCAGGACTAGAGACAGTTTATTTCCATCTTGGAACAAAAGACAAAAGATATTGTGTCTTTTCCTTTCCTTTGAGGTTCCTGTGACTGTCCCTTTCCACTCCCTTTCCTGATTGGCAATAATATCCTGACCATTAATCTATGTATTTTAAGCATAAAAATCAATTTCTGGGACTTGCCTCATTTATTTTCATGACAGGAACAATAGAAATAGCATCAAGTTGTTGCTGGGGCTAAAAGAGACTTAAAATGCCCTTTTAGCTATTCCTTTCTGACACCTGATGTTACGATGAACTGGAATGTATCTGGGACAAGATTTAGATGCAGACCAGAGCTCTGAGAAGTTGTTCATCTAGGAAATAATACTGGCTCGCCCAAACATTAAAGTTGTGGAAAACCCTCTAATAGTCAAATTAATAATGTATTGGCAGCCTTTCAAGAAAAGCCTTAAAGACACTTTTTTTTTTTTTGGTCTTCGACATGGACTCATAACAATAAGGGAGTAAGCCATGGAGGGTGAGTACAGTGTGGCATTGTTTTTAGAAATGCTGTCACTGTGGCATAGAGACCTTTTCTGAGACAACTTCTAGCATGATCCTCATTTTCAAAAGCTACATTTTCCTTAGAGCACAGAAAATAAAGAGAGAGTGTGGATTTGCTAATTTTTTTTAAGAAAACAAAATAATATTCTATGCAGACTAAAGAAATGGCCCTCACTGTGTATTGCCAGTCACAGACCAAATTCTTTAGCCCCAAAATAAGAAGTTTAGTTTTTGCTTTTGTCTTAAGTCATGATTTCATGAAACAATAAATGTCAGTTAGACTGCCCAGTTGGAGATTTTATGGCTGAAGTAATCCACGCAGATGAGTCCATTGGCAGGTGTGTACGGATCCAATAAACATGGTCGGGGTTGGGGGGCTCCTCCTGGAGTTATGTCACTGATCCAATGGGAGTTGTTACAAGAAGTTCATTCTTGTAGCTGCCCCGCTGGCTTCTCACATAGCAAGGCTCCTGTGGAAAGCTGTGCTCTCCTCGGGAGCTGGACTCCTGATTTCAGGCGTCATCAATCAGGCAACAAATAACAGCATCAAGCCCCACTAGATAAAATACTCCACTTTCCCCACTGAGAAGGCATTCGGTTTTAATCCGTAATCCTCAGGAAAATGAGTGTAAGAACCTCAGGTAAATCCAAGGGGAGCTATGGTCCAGGTCACACACATAATATATATAATTCTGTGTAATCAGAGTCGCTTACTAAGGAGTCCCCAAATCCCTAATGTACAGATTAAATTCCCTTACAACCTTTCAGAAAAAGTCTTGACCAATTAGACTTACGAACATAGGAAATGTTAAGACAAAGGGAGGCTTAGCAAAGTCTACCTCAGTTAGCTTTTGTACCTTTTACCCCCTTAACTCCCTTTGTAACCATTTGCCAAATTATCCTCCAGCCAAGTGTTTACCCTAGAATGTACACAGATTCCTTCCACTAGAAGAGGTCCTTTGTTCACTTCCTCTACTTGTGTAGTTCAGCTCACTTGGAGTCTTTTTATTGTTCATTCAGAGTTCAGTCCATTTTTAGGGTTTTGTTTCCTTTGAAAGGAGATGAACTGAGCAAAATATCTCTAAGTCGTTCTTTCTTTTCATCCCATGGAAGTGGGTTGACAGCCTGGGAGACCTGCCTACTTCCCTGCCAGCTCTGACAGATAAGGAGGTCTCCAAGGGCCACAGAGCAGCAAATTCCCAATGGCCTCTGGACTCACCTGTGAGCCCCCACCTGATTCTCCACGCCTGTAGCTTTCTTCTCCCGTAGCCAGGCTTGGTATGAGACGTGGAGTCTTTAAAGGATTGTAAATAGCCAAGTACATAATCAGAGGTGTGCTTGAGAAAAATTAATCAGCAGTCTGAATAAATGGGCTTATTTAATCAGTTTAAAATAAGATAGCTTAAAGAGCAGAGAAAGCAAGTAGAAGGCTTGTCAATGGCCCATAGTCCAGATGGAAAGTAGTGGTGGTTGAATGAGGGTAAAGACAAGGACAATGGGAGAAGCATTGAAGAGGCAGAATGTGTTGGGCTTCTTAACTCATCTGCTATAGGGGAAGAGACAACATTAAGGAGTAGGCAGTCAAAAAAATGATGCCAGGGTTCTGATCCTATATACTTCGATGATAATCGTGTCCTTAAGGGACAGACTGAGAAGACATGTGGGAAGTTGAGCTGGGGAAATGTTACTTGGCTATATGCGTTAAGGTGCAGAGATACAGCCTCTGCCCACCCTCCTGACCCCCTTCACATCTCTAAGGAAATGAAGCCTGGCGTAATTAGTGATACAGGATGTACCACGAGGGGATGAAATATCAGTAGGCCTGGGTTAGATATTTTTTTCTTCAGTTCGTCTTTCTGGATTCATCTAGCCATGCTAGTTAGAGATGGATCCAAGGAGGCCATCTACCCTACTTCTGGTCAAGGCCACGTGACTGAATGGAAAGACAGTCACTGCCATTCATACGTGGTCAATTCATTGTACGAGAGCAGAGGAATACATGAAGGTGTGGAGGCTAAGGTTTTAATTAGAGTGTTCATTGCCTCGGCTATACTCTTCAGGAAGATGTGGTGAAGTAGCAGCTGTTTAAGTTTCAGGGATCCTGGCCAAATCTTCCTCTCCAAACGAGCCATAGCAAAATCCTGGCCATGTGTCCACCCTCACAATAGACTGTGAACAGGACTCTGTTAGAGGGACTCATAGAACATTTGAGTAGAGACAACTAGCGGGCTGTGGAAACTAAGAGCACAGGACTGGAGCACTTTATGACAAGGTTTCCGGAAATACAGAAATACTGCTTCGCAGTCCATGGACCAGCCACCTGTCAGCACATCATGCCCAAACCACTTCACATTCTTTGTCTACTTATTCCCTTTTTGAATTAAGCCACTTATATTTCTTTCATCTACTTTTTTTTTTTAAGCTTATACTGAGAATCCATTAAGACTATGGTATAAAATAGACTTACGAGAACTAGCAAGCAAAGATATGAATAAACAGTGAGGGGTTTTTTTAAGTATAAGTATGTCCCAAATATCATATGGGAAATAGTTAGCACTAAAAAAAAAAGATTATCAGCTAATTGTCTGAAATTCAAACATCATCAGGCATCCTGCATTTTATCTGACAACCCAAGTACGAAGAGAAACCAACAGAACCAATCACAAAGCCAGATCTGTATTCATTCTACAACTTACCTATTCTGATGGTGCTCCCCTTTGCTGATTTCCATGGCTATCACATGCTCATGGACTTGGACCCACAAAATACACAAAACCCACCAGAAAGTGGAAAATCCATGCTCACAGTCTCCACTGATTTGGATTTCATTTTATAGCCATCATAACTCCTTTTTCACTAGTGTAGTTTTGCAGGCTCTTCCACTAAATTATCCAAGCCAACAACTTTAGCAAACACAAACCAACATGTCTGTGTGGAACATTTGCAAAAACTCTGGAAGGAAAAGTCCCTGAATTAAAACAAAATTATGAAAAAAGTTTTTTCCTGGTGTTTAAATATGACTGTTTATTCTGACTATACCTTGCTAGTTCCAGAGGGGTGAAATCTATACTAAGTCCCACACTGTGTCCCATACCAATGATCTTTGTTAATATTTTCATTTAGATAAGATCTGGTTAAAGTCAATGCCACAGCAAGCCTTCAAAACTTCAGGAGGTGAGATGTCACAGGAAAATCCTAGGAAATCAAGGGAAGAGATTGGGCCATATATTGCCCAATAACCAGCCCAGCTGGTTTGATGAATGAATATTGTACCATGAATACCATCTTGAACTTAGCTCCTTCTTCCCAGACTAGATGGTTTTAGGCATCTACCTGAATTAATTGTTCAAATGAGATTTTGAGAAACCACTCCTCCTCCACCTTAATGTCTGTTAACCCTACAGTAAGGAGCTTCCCACTTTCAAAATTTTTTCTTGATCCTGGATACTTTCTCAGAGCCAGTGAATGAATTATGGTTAATTAACACTAAGTGAATTATGTTCCTTTCTCCCAACTCCGATCAGCTAATCATGCAATTCACCACAATCTAGTGCTCACTGAATGCAGGCAAAATGTGCTGTGAAAGTATGAATTACTACTTGGGGTGTTTAGCAATTTAAACTTATATTAAGTATGATCATATTAGGAGAGGATGGACTCTAGGTGACCACTAGCTAGGTAACACGCATTTGGGGTTGAGGCTAAAATCATGGCTGCCCTGAGCTGGCCCTACATGAGAGTATGCCCGTAATAATAATAAGATGTGGTTATTACTTAGGGAGGTTCAACATCATACCTGAGGAGGCTATCTGGTATCAGCCTCATACCCAAATGCAGACAGTTGACCTTGGGCGAGATCTGCCAATTTGAGAAGACTATGAATCCCCAAACTCAGTTGTTTAATAAAACTATAGCCTACCGCCATTTAGTTGCCAAGATAATAATTGCTTTTACTTTGATATTCTTAAGTCTCCAAAATTGTTTTCAATTCCTCTGCCAGGGACGTACCCCTGTTTATCTTTTCCTGAACTCCTTGTGATGTTCCTATTAAGTAGGAAAACCGTTCCAATAACAGTAACTACAGTGTTTGTTTTACTGAAAGTCTCCGTATCTAGGTGGTTCTCAGCCTTCCAGGGATCAATTCTTTGTTAAAGGAAAAGAAAAACTTCCGTAATTCCCCTCAGAATTGGATCTGTACTTGTATTCCCTGTTGACTGAAATACGATACCAAAAAAAGCTGCTGCGAATTAAGTACACTTTGAAGTGAATCTGTGTTTTATTCATCACAAAAGCATCAACCTGTGTTTGGGTAACAGTATGGGTATCTGCATGAGATAGTTTGTGCCTTCAGTTTATAAATGGTGCAAATATGGGTTTATGGACATTTTAGAGGAAGTTCAAGGCTCCTGCGATGGGCACCTGTCCCCCAGGTTAAGAAGTACTGTGTTGGTCAGGCCATGTCCTCTCTCTCAGGAGGTACACTGGCCAGGGAGTGTTCTCCCTAAGGGAGGTGATTCAGTTCCAGAAGTAGCAGAGGCTCGTGGACCAGTCAGTCGCATGCCAGGGGATGTGGTGGAGAGGTGGGGGCTATAACTTAGCATCCGAATCAGGGGCAGGAATTATTCTTTGAAAAAGTGCCCACGTGGTTACGCTAAAAGATCACCACCACTAGTGCCTTCGGAGGAAACACTGGAAACTGCTCCTGGAATTTTTAACTTTATTATTACTGCAGCTGTTGTGATGGAGTTGTTAATATGTCAATTCATCTGGGTTTCAGTGCTGCTTCATGCACACGTAGGTGGTATCTTTTTTTTCTTTTTTTAAGATTTTATTTGAGAGGGAGACGGAGCAAGAGAGTAAGAGAGCGCACGAGTGGGGAGAAGAGGGAGAAGCAGGCTCTCTGACCAAGTTGCCTAACGTGGGGCTCGATCAGGACCCTGGGATCATGACCTGAGCCGAAGCAGATATTTAACCAACTGAGCACCCCAGGTGCCCCTAGGTGGTATCTCTTGAGTGAAGAAAGAGACCAGATTAGATTAGGTCAGGTATAGAGTAATCTTTTACGGGCCCATCTCCCCTACTGCCAACACCCCCAGACCATCCTCCTCACCACCTTGTTCCCGTGCATAGTGTCTCCCCAAAACATTAAAGGACATTGCCGAGCATTACTTGCTCCTCTCCCCTCTGTGATAAAAGCCCTCTCTTTTAGAGAGAGCTAGCATGCATTAGGCTTTCTGTGGTTTCAAAGCCAAACCTCTCTGGAAGTTTAACGGATGCCAAGGAAGACAGAGAGAGGAAAAGGAGAAAGTAGGGAGGCGTTTCCAAGGCCCTGACCCTCGGAGTGAGGTGAACTGGAGGTGGGACGCCTAGCCGCCCAATCCAGGAGGGCAGCCCCCCTGAGCGCCGTGTGCAGATATGAGAAACATGTCAAGGTTGTAAGTCAAGCTGGGACAGGTACCGGACTACTCTCTGAGTCAAACAGCACTCGGTCCACTCCTTGGAGTCAATCTTTATGACTCAAAGATTTCCAGCTTAAGGCTGCTGCTATAATGCTTGTGGTCCTCCCCCTCCCCTTTCCTTGCTAGGTCTCCACTCCTGCCCTCCAGCCCTCCTGTCTTTGTTCTTGCCATTTGCCCTTCAGATTCACATACCAGTTGGGAGAACATTCCAGGGACCAGCTAATCCACCAGGGGCTCCTGGATGGAGGCTCTCTGGCTGCCGCCTAGAGAGACGGTGGACATGTGTGGGACCTGTTCCCCTAGGACCTGTGCCAGCTCACCCAAGGAAAGTTATTAGACGATGGGAATGGGGGTGTGAGGAGGGGAAAGCCCCTGTCTGGGTTTTTAATTGAGGCGATACACCTATAGGTTGCACAATAAATAAACAAAAGAAGGGATGTTGAAGGAGATGGCGCCTGGAGCAAGGGAGGGGGTTCTTAAGCTTCATGTCGGGGCACAGAGCAAAGAGCCAACTCAGTCCCTTTTCCACCCCTAGAGAGACCTCAAAGCAAGAATGTGCAGCTGTCTCCCAAGTCCTTGATGAAGATAGTGCCCCAGAGTCATTCCGAGTGACCCAGTCCTGTGCCTCTGGGGTGGCTATCACCACTACCTGGTTGGGAGATAGTATCAAAGGCCCAGCTTTGTTTCCCCTGTTGGAATTTCTCTTAGGAATGGTGACCCCAAGATTTGGGGGAGTGGACCCATGAGAATTTGCTGCCTCGATCTCTTACAGTTTCTTGGGCTCCTGCCATGGTACTGGTATTTGATTTAGAGGCCTGAGAGGGAAATCAGTCCCACGTGGGTAGATAACAAAACACCCTCCACCTTGGAATCATGAAGTGGAATTTGAATCTGAAGCCAAAAAGCCTATCTCTGCCTGCTTTGCTAATTACATAAATTTCCTTGCTAGATTCTGCAGCTGTTTATACGAATACAGCTCTGGTTCCCAGAAACGGCACCTCTCTACACGGGAGGTTCAGGACACCCATGCCTGGTCTGAACTTAGACTCCTAAATTCTAGTCCTGTTTCTCTTAACTATGTTAGGTCACCCTCGAAGCCAAACAACTGTCCTGTGATGCAGAGGAGTCCAAGAAAAATGAGAGAGATGGGGCTGGTGTGGGGTGTGTGTGTGTGTGTGTGTTGGTTGTGAACAGTAACTAGCAATAAATAATCAGCATAGAAACTTCCAGATTTCACTACGGGAATGCTCATCAAGCTTGACAGGTGACCCCTAAGATACTGTTTGACCTGGGGAAGAACAGCCAGATATTTGGGGATGCATGTCCCCCACTCTTTTTATCTGACCCAGAACCTCAACACCTTGTCTGACAACTTTCACCTTTGCTTTCGGGGAGACTGGAGGAATTAGGGGCAAGTTGCAGTTGAATAACTGTGAATTTCCCTTCAAATGCACAAATTATTTCAACACAAGTGCTTCTAAATTAAAATGTAGCCCGGGTATTCCCTGAAGAGCAAGTGCATTTCTTGCTTCTTTTGTTTATTACATGCCTTTTGATAGAAAGATAAACCACTTTGACCAACTGTGGCTCCCGTAAAAGTACTGTACTTAACAAAAAGTCTGGCTCAAATTAACCCCTCTTGATGATATGAGGTGATTAGGTGGGGAACCTAGAGATCTACTCTGGTTAGAAATATTAAGGACTTTTTATATGACACACAGATGAACCAATAAAAATGTGACCCCTTGGCATCTATAAAAAAAAGATATCTTGGGTTTCTCTCAGTGAAATATTTGAAGGCTTTAAAATTTTAAACAAAGCCCAGCTGGTTTGTATGCACAAGTTCCAAACCCTGAAATATTCTCATGATATCTAGTTTCAAAGAATTCAACTATTGTAAACTAGTGAGTAAACGAAGCTGGTAAGAGATGTTTTCTCTTTAAAACATTTATTTTTGTTATCAAGCGCTATATATGATAAGTAAAAATTGAGAGCAAAAATGTAAATTGACCTGGTAGGAAAGGAAAAGCAATATAACTGTGATCCAAATGTAATAAATATTATAAAAGCTAAATTCTCTCTCCGAGTGTGAAAAGTAGAAAAGTATACCGGAGACTCTCCAAGGATTTACATTTACGTAGAATTTAAATAGAGTCAGGTAAATTCTAGAGCTCAGAGCAGCTTTTTTTTTAAGAATGTCTCCTTCAGCGGGGCTGGGAGGCTTAGTCGGTTAAGCGTGTAACTCTTGATTTCGGCTCAGGTCATGATCTCAGGGTTCTGGGATGGAGCCACACAGGTTGGACTCCGCACTCAGCAGCGTGTCTGCTGAGGCGAGGATTGTCTCACTGCTCTGTCTCTGCCCTTGCCCCTGCTCGCTCACTCCCTCTTTCTCTTTCAAATAAATAAATAAATCTTTTTAGAAAAATAAAAGAATTTCTCTTTTAGGTCACCGTCCCAGCAATGTATTTATTATTTTTGTGAGGGGAGAGACTTCTCACCCTTCTTCACGCAGCCTAGATTAAGCCCTTAGCCTAGGATTTGGAAGCCAATAAACCGCTCTGTGGTAATTATCAGTGCTTTGTTATTTTTCAAATGCTAAATTACCTTGAATCACTGCCGCCTCTGTTTTGTTTTGCTCTTCCTATTCCTATCATCCCCTCTAGAACTGACTGCTGGCGGGTCTCTCTTGCCAAAACACATGTTCTTCTCTGTGGTGAATTTTCTTCTCTCCCCAACTCTTCTAGGCTCAATGTCACCTCAATGTCAATGTTTCTTCTCCAACCCCACCTCCTCAAATGGCGTGTACATTGTTGTTGTTGTTTTTTTAAGGTTTTATTTATTTGACAGAGATCACAAGTAGGCAGAGAGGCAGGCAGAGAGAGAGAGAAAGGGAAGCAGGCTCCCCGCTGAGCAGAGAGCCCCGATGTGGGGTTTGATCCCAGGACCCTGAGATCATGACCTGAGCCGAAGGCAGAGGCTTTAACCCACTGAGCCACCCAGGCGCCCCTGTTTTTAATTTTACAACAACAGATTCTTAATGTCTACGAGTTCTTACTATCTCAGAGTGTTGCAAACTTGTTCATTTCTACCCAAAAAGGGGAAGGGTAGTTGCATGGGGTGACTGCTTTTGATTTCTAAGTGATGGTGTGGAGAGGTATCCTGCCTCTTCTGACGTAGGTGACAGAGTTGTTAGCAAGGTCAGTGTGACATGCGTGACAAGTCCCAAAGAGTTCCCTGGAAATCAGTCTGAAGGTTCTGTGTGAACGCCATTCTCACAGTTGTTTATACTTCCTTTCTAGGAGTCAGGTTCCAGTCACTGCAGTTAAGCCTGGCCTTTTTCATCTGATCTTCATATCTGAAAAGAATTACTCACAAGAGCAATTCTTAGAAGGTGGCTATGCTTTCTATCCCTAGTGTAGTCTCTTAAAAAACACAATTGATTTCAGGGAGATTTTCAATTCCAGAGGGTCAGAGGCCTCAGGTTGCTCCCGAGTAGGGCTCGTAAACCTTACCTGCCCAGGACTTCCTACGGAGGGATGCTCTCAGCAAGCCTTTTGCCAAAACTCTTGATTTGCAAACATTCCCTTCCGCCAGATCAGATACAGCAACATTTGGACTTCCCATAACCTTTCATTCTAGAGTTTATAAATGGAGGAGCCCACCCTTTTCCTCCTTCTAACTAACAACTGTGATTAAGCCCTGGAAGGAAAGGATGGGAAGTATGTGAATACACAGCCCACCGATGACTCAGGAGTTAGAATTTCCGAGAGAGAAAATATTTGATGGGTTTCTCTAGGCTTTGATGGGAAGGCAGAGAAAAGTTTTCCTCAGGGCGTCTCACATGGCCGGACAATGTGAGGCAAAGTTAGAACTAATATATAAAAAGCATCTGGTGTATCCAGCACCCTCTAACCTCGTAACCTTGTAATCATTTGGCACAGCGGGAAGAAATTCAGAACAAAACAAAACTATGTCCTCAATATCCTTTGTGTGACTCTATGTTTGAGCCTTTGGGATGGCCTTTTAGCCATCATGTTGATGGTAGGAAGTTGCCCTCGGACACAGCTTGAGGTAAGGTTGGAACCGTTGGTTAACAATGAGCTTAATAATATATTAATTGAAGCTAACTTCCCAATGGAAAAATATATTACTGTATTTTAGGGATTATTCATTTTGAATACTATGGCCACATCTTTGCTAGACTGCTAGGCTGATTCTCCTTGCTGATAAAGCAAAGCAACAAGAAAACAAAATATCACTTTTCTCAAATTGTAAAAGTCAGGAAAGGAGGGATGCCCTATTCAGAATAAATCCAGAGAACACATTACTTTTAAAAACATCTTTAAAGTTAGGGATCAGAATGAAAATTAAACCAGACTAGTTTCCATTTCATCTATTTCAAAACATTTCAATTTTATAAAACTAAAGCTAGTTAGGAATTTCTCATTCCATTTTATAGGCTTTTGGCTCATAGTTAATATATTCAGATAAAGTTACTACTGACCATAGCTTGGGGTTCTTTATTTTTTTTTTATTTTTTTTTTTAAAGATTTTATTTATTTATTTGACAGAGAGAAATCACAAGTAGATGGAGAGGCAGGCAGAGAGGGAGAGAGGGAAGCAGGCTCTCTGCAGCAGAGAGCCCGATGCGGGACTCGATCCCAGGACTCTGAGATCATGACCTGAGCCGAAGGCAGCGGCTTAACCCACTGAGCCACCCAGGCGCCCAGCTTGGGGTTCTTTAATTTCTCAGGTGAACTATTAAATGATATCTCTACTGCCTTTTCATCAATAAGTATTTATTAGGAGATCTCAGTTTGGGGGTAATCCTAGATTAGCATGATGAAGGCCTTCACATTACAAATTAATATGATAAACAATATAATTTGAAATATATGAGAACTTCTAAAACAAATATTAGAACATTGATGTTTTATTTAACTAAATGCATTTATCTCCATGTTTTATTAGTGAATCTCTTGAAGCATTGAAAATGTCTGATTTTGGTGAACATGCTTTTTCTATATAACTAGATTAAAAATTTAAACTTAAAAAATTATAAAATAGGACTTTTGTTATAATTACCATATTTAAGATTCTAAGATGAAAAATACTGATGTTCAACCATATGTGATCTCTTTGTCTTTCTGCTGGATTTTTGGAGGGTGGGGTTTTGTTATGTGTCCATGATGCAAAACCTTCTGGGACCAGGATACGCACTGGCAGAGCTGTAGCAGTAAAATGGGACAAATTATGGATGTCTATCAGTAGAAGGCTAGTTAAGTAATTAGGGCATAGCCATATATCAGAGTTCTACACAAACCTTAAAAGATATTAAGTGTATCTATATATATTGACATGAAGACATGAATATTTTTTGAAAAAAAAAAAAGCAAATTGTAAAACAGCTGATATAAAAATTGGTGAACAAAAAGGATGTATGTGTATATAACATATACATACATATAGAGAGAATATACTCGTACTTGCATAGAAAATGATTTGCATAATCAGACTAGC
Organism: Mustela erminea; assembly: GCF_009829155.1. NCBI lineage: Eukaryota > Metazoa > Chordata > Mammalia > Carnivora > Mustelidae > Mustela > Mustela erminea. Next base: position 21,316,610 of record NC_045634.1, read on the forward strand.
TATCACAACAGATGGGAGAGTTTCACTTTTGAGTTCACTCGGTTCTGTAATGTTTGGTCTTTTAAATGTGAGCATGTATTATTTATATAAGTTTTTTTACTGTGCAAAAAAACTGATTGGTATAATAGGATTCTCTTATGTACATATCAAAATAGTAGTATGTATTTCTTGATGGGATATAAGGTGATTTCTCTTTTCTTTCTTCCTTCATCATCTGTATTATCTATTTTTTTAAGATTTTAAAATTTGTTTATTAGAGAGAGAGAGCATGAGCTGCTGGGGGAGGAGAAGAGGGAGAGGAGAAGCAGACTCCCTGCTGGGCAGGGAGCCAGCCTTGGGGCTCAGTCCCAGGACCCTGGGATCATGGCCTGAGGCTAAGGCAGATGCTTAAATGACCGAGTCACCCAGGTGCCCTTGTATTGTCTATTTTTTCCGCACTAAATATGTGTAACTGTCATAAGGAATGAATTGAAACATTTTTAAAGCAGAGAAAGGGACATTCTCAGGAGAGAGAAAACTGTACAGAAGCAACATACTGGAAAGAAATATGCCTAAAAGTGTATAATGGTCAAAATAGTTACCAAAGCTTTATTAAGTCATAATCTTAAAATGAATTGCTCTCACCAGCTAATTCCCCAAGGCAGAAAGAGCAGCAGCTTTTCAGATAACTGATGAAGTCCCCAGTGGTTGCGTGTGGCCATTTCTTTTTTTTTTTCTTTTTTTTTTAAAGATTTTATTTATTTATTTGACAGACAGAGATCACAAGTAGGCAGAGAGGGAGGCAGAGAGAGGGGGGGAAACAGGCTCCCTTGCTGAGCAGGGAGCCCAATGCGAGGCTTGATCCTAGGACCCTGAGATCATGACCTGAGCCGAAGGCAGAGGCTTTAACCCACTGAGCCACCCAGGTGCCCCGTGTGTGGCCATTTCTTAAACATAAATAAAGATACAGCATTCATTTCATATTAAATATTACAATCAGTTAGATTTCTAAAAACAGATATTTAACTGGGAATAATTCAACTTCAACTTCAAATTCAATTTCTTTTTTTTTTTTTTTTAAAGATTTTATTTATTTATTTGACAGAGAGAAATTACAAGTACACTGAGAGGCAGGCAGAGAGAGAGAGAAGGAAGCAGGCTCCCTGCTGAGCAGAGAGCCCGATGCGGGACTCGATCCCAGGACCCTGAGATCATGACCTGAGCCGAAGGCAGCGGCTTAACCCACTGAGCCACCCAGGCGCCCTCAAATTCAATTTCTAATAGTCGCCTCAATAGTCCATGGAAATTAAAATCAGTGTTTCCATTACTGTGTGTCATCTGTCACTTCACTAAACAAAGATGCTTCAGATAACACTTACTTGAGATACTGTTGAAACTAATCAAATATATTGCCATTTCTTTTGCATATATATTTAGAAACCCAGAATTTAAAAAAAAAAAAAAGAAAGAAAAGAAAAGAAAGAAACCCAGAATTATTGTGTTCTGTTTAAAAACTTGTAGTGAAGCCAAAAGAGTGATTTGTACTGGTCAAGAAAAGGACACAAATTTGTCAACTGTCTTTAGCAATGACCCACTACTATCTTCTGGGCCATTTCAGAACACCTTGTATGGACCAGAATAGGTGAAGTGCAGAAAATGTGGCACAATAGCCACTTTTTGGAGGCACTGAACTAAGTTCTCCAAAAGATCAGCTGCTGCCCCACAAAGGATACCTCAGATTCTAGCACAGTCTCTCACTCAAATAACTCAGACACTGTATTTAGTAACCTGGAGCAGAAGTTCATACTGTTCAGTTAATAAGAAACTGTAAAAATGAACCATCTATAATATCACATAGAAATAGACACAAACAGCAATATTTTTCTGGGGTAGAGTGAACCCCCAGAGGTCTATTCCTTCAGGAACAGATCTGAATGCCACTAACATCTGTCCATGACACATGTGTACGTAGTAGGCAGTCCTACTATGTTTTCTCTCTTTTAAAATAATTTTAACAGACAACAAGTGGAAATAGTATAAAATTTAAGTGTGTTTTCTTCAACATCTGTCACTTAGTCACCCATTTCTTTGGATGGTTTTTATTTGAAAAACACTTTGGTGTAAAAAGGGGACTGGTGGTTCAGCTTTGTTTCCAGAAGGCTCCCTCTGATATTGAATAATCATCCGATAATATGCAATGCAACATTTAATAAAATCTATTAATCTATAAATCTATAAAATCTATAATCCTGTATTTGTGTCAATTTCTAGGCTCAATATTCAGTTCTGTTGATTTGAAAGTACAGGTATTGCTTCAGCTCTGTAGTTTGAATCCTTGGGTTTGAATCTCTGTTCTCTGTTGCTGGCTGCACGACCTTAGGCAAGTTGCTTAAATTCTTAAATGGGGAAATGAGTAATCATAAGATTTTGGGGATCGAACTATTTAGGAGATGAAAACACTCAGAGAGTGCATGACATAGGTAGTACCCAGTACGTACTACTGATCATTATTCTTGTTACTGTTTTTATTGATGTTTCACTAAATTGATGGAATAATTAAGGGAGAACTGACTGATATAAATACCAAGTCTTCCCAAGTAAATATCATGTGTTTTGTTTTATGTATGTGAGTCGTCTTTTGCGTGGACTGTCTTCAAACATCTGCTACAGATTTTTACCCATGTTTTATAAAGATTCACGTTCCCTTTTCTATCATTCATCTTCCCAGATATTTCTCCATCATATGGTTTCAATCCCTATAATTCCTATCCATTGCGTCCTAAATACTGTGCTCCATTTTTAGACCTTTCTTATTCAAAACCTCCCTTATTCAACTGAGGACCTTGATTACCAACTGTTTCTAATGGGTTTAGGTTTTATTTCTTTAAAGCAGTTGAGAGTCAACATGACATATATAAAGGCCCATGCATTTTTAAGACAAGTATTTTCCCTGATGAAAAAGTTCTCTGTTGAACTATTTTTCTATACGAGAAGCCTGAGTTTGTAGACAGCATCCTGAGTAATCAGACCCTTCAATAAGATTTTATGCTTGAACCCTTTATCTCAGTTTTTGTTTCATGCACATTAAACTGTTGCTAAAAAGCACGGGTCCTTTAAAGTTCAGGGGGGAAGTGTTTATAAAGATCTAAGACTGAGCTGAAGACAAAGCTATAGCCAGAGGCCTGGTTTCCTGAGGAGGAAGGAGTCCCCCACTAATCTGTCATGCTTCTGTCTCACAGGATATTAAAGCCATCTCGGGCTCCTTTCTCTTACAGTCCTGTGCTGTCCTCATGAGCCACAAGACCAGGGCTCCACACCACCGCTCCTCCAGAGCTCTTGTAAAGCTTGATATATGAGGAATTCAAGTGTTGGTGACTAAGGGGGGGAAAAAAAGCAAGACAATGAAACCCTTTTTATTAGTTGCCATCCTCCCAATCACTGCCTGATGTAATTAGAAGGAAAAAAAAAAATACACCTTTAAGGGAATAATTGAGCCTGCTGGGCAAACCATTCCAATTCTTAGTCTCTGTCCTGTCTCCTTGGTTAGGACGCCTTTATTACATTAAAGGTGAGACGAGTTTTAAAAGAAAACACTCACATTTTGTTTTTGTACTTAAAGAAAAAGGTTGTTAAAAATACATCCATGTAATAAAAGAGATCGCAGAGCCTCCCCCAACCCAACGCATAGTCCCGTCTGAACCACATATTCCTCTTAAGCTCCCTGAGAGGGTCGAGAGGGGTGTATAGTAACAGACACGCACACGGACACACATGGACGTGTATACCACCCGGACCACAAATGACTTTCAGGTGCTGTTGGTTTTATGGGCAATACTGTGTCCTTCAAAGACAAATGGCTGACGATACTGGTCTGGAGCTGACAGTCTTGAAAAATGTCTATTACCACCTTTGGAAGGGTTCTATAAACAAGTGTTGTGGTTACCAGCAGAATGAACTCTCAGTTTCCGACTCTTGGGCGAGCCTTCTCAAACCAGGTGCAAACAAGAGGCCTGATGACCTTCGCCACCATTAATGGAGTCTTCTTTACAATCCCCTGTTTACATGCTGTGGCCGCCGTCCGCCAGGACTTTGTTTGTTTTCTGCATCATTCCTCCCTATGTACAGATGTTCTCCCAGCTGATGGTGAAGCAGGCAGAGTGTATGGGACCTCTGTGCCTTTCTGAGGATTGAAGAAAAAGTAATAACTATCAAAGAGAGCTTGGCAAAGATGAGTGCTGTCATTGCTTGTCTGGGGAGGGCCAAGGAGCAGGTCAGCTTCTGCAGAGCCCAGAAGAAGGCCCCAGATCAGACAGTGTGAGTGGGGTGTGGAGTAGGCCAAGACAGGGCGAACAGGAAGATCTGATGATGGGCTACGTACGAGCAGGGCCAGGCTCAGTAAAGAGCGGAGAGCAGGAGAGGAACCTGAGTCAGTTTGTCCCTGGGAAAGAAAAAGACCACTCCAGAGACGGTTCGCGGAATAGGAAATGAGACCATTAATGCCCGGAATATAATGGGGCATCTTAGTCACACTGTTTTGGAATTTGGGGAAAATTAAAGAAGAATAGGCTTCATATATGAACAAAAAGCTAGGAGAAAGAGCCTGATCCTGGGGTGGGATTGGAACTAGGAAATGCAAACAGAGGGCCTTTGAAAGTCTACTTAAGTTTTGTTAGGAATGAGTCTGTGCCCTCTGTGTGTTGTTTCTGCTAAGATTTCCAATCGGTATCATAAAAATACTAAACAGCCATTACTGACCACTGGGTATTTGCTATCCAGGAAGTGCCTGAAGGAGTTGAGAAGTGAAAGGATTGAGTTAGGTCTAGGAATATATCCTGTTTGTGTATCACACGTACATGCATGAATGTGAACACACACACACACACACGTCCACACACGCACAAGATTTAGCTCTTGAAGTTTCTTCGTATAGGTCCTGCCTGACATTAGTAGCCTAGAAACCAAAGCTGGGTGTGCTGTCTCCCTGACACCCCAACTTTTCTCAATCACAGAAGATGCTGATGAGCACTGTTCAAACCTTTGCTGATTGAATAGACCCACTCCCCCGTGCCTGTCATTTTCAGAGAACGACTCCTGCCTCTCCATAACTGTGGGATATCCAGCATTAGCTTTGTTGGCGTGAGCCAAAAGATCCGAAAATGAGCATGGAAGAGCTTCCTTTTCTGATTTTAAGATTTGAGACTGGAGATAGAGGGAATAAAAGCTACAGGATAGACAATTTGGATCACAAACTATTAGTACAGAGTAGCACTAAATTCATTTTGGAAAGAGGGTTGAGAGATCCACACATACTTACAGAAGGAAACTACTGGTCCTACATTTGCCATTCTTCAGTTTGGCCCTGGAGGTTGATTTAGGCCCAAGTATCTGCTTAAATCCATCACTTCCCCCAGGAGAATGAGATTATTGTTTAGTAGCTCAGTTCTGAGGAAGAGTCCAAATGATACAACCGATACGTTCATTTTCTGTTATAGCCTCATGAGGAAAATAATTTTCTTTGACCGGAAGTATAGCTTCTACACACAGACATACAAATTTACCCTTCCAGGCAAATGAAGGAAATAATATATAAATTGTGAGGTGATTGATTCATATTTAACACTTTTTTGGCGGATGCAGATGGTAGCTCTTGCCTTCATCTTGCCTAAAATTAGGTAGATCATCACAGAGATTTAAAATTTATACCACATTAATCAGTGTTCCTTCATTCTTTCTAAATTTGATGTAGATTTCAAAGCATCATTTAGAAGCAGGGCTGTATCAGGACCAAGACAAGTCAAAACTAACCAGGAATGTCCTGTGACTTCTAGATTAAATAACCTGGCTTGCTTTTCCCTCTGGTTCTCTATGCTAGGGACTATTATAAACCTTCCCATAAACGTACCTCGGATTTTATCTTCCCAACTTTAAAACATTCAAGTTGTGTGAGCAACATGACCCACAATCTTTCTAAGCATAGAACTGAAATAAATATGGAAGGTCCGTGCCTTAGATGTGATTCGAAAGGAATAAATTTAAACATTGGAAAGCCGGTGTTACTTTACAAATTATCATGAATACTCTTATCATTATTGTTAAAATTAATATTATTTAGCTTTGATAATGTCAACTAATGTAAATAAAGGTAATAAGACAGGTATAAAAAATTGTTTTGAGTAACTTACAAATTTAGATATTAAAAAGTCACTGGTTATTCTTTTTTTTTTTTTTTTAAAGATTTTATTTATTTATCGGGGGGGGGGAAGAGAGCGAGCACAGGCAGACAGAGTGGCAGGCAGAGTCAGAGGGAGAAGCAGGCTCCCTGCTGAGCAAGGAGCCCGATGTGGGACTCGATCCCAGGACACTGGGATCATGACCTGAGCTGAAGGCAGCTGCTTAACCAACTGAGCCACCCAGGCGGCCCTCACTGGTTATTCTTTTTAGTATCACTGTGCAGTAATTAAATGAAAAAGAGTCCTCTTAAGATACAAGTAAAAAAAAAAAATGCAATGCAATTTGAACTACAAATATAGTATATTTAAGCCGAAGCAGATTGAACACATGCAACGCACACCTCAAAAATAGATTTTGAGGGGCGCCTGGGTGGCTCAGTGGGTTGGGCCGCTGCCTTCGGCTCAGGTCATGATCTCAGGGTCCTGGGATCGAGTCCCGCATCGGGCTCTCTGCTCAGCAGGGAACCTGCTTCCCTATCTCTCTCTCTCTGGCTGCCTCTCCATCTACTTGTGATTTCTCTCTGTCAAATTAATAAATAAAAAATCTTTAAAAAAAAAAAAAAGATTTTGAGTTAAGGTTTCAGTTACTATTTATTAAGTGCATAAATATTATTAAGCCCCTTATAAATAATCAATTTTAATCCTTATAACTACTCAGTGAGGTCGTATTATTTCCATATGATAAATGAGGAAAATAAGATTTAAAGATAAAGTAACTTTTCCAAGATAATGCAGCAAATAGCTGGCAGTTTCAGGATTAAAATCTGGATCTGAGAGAGCAAGAAGAGGGAGAAGCAGGCAGAGGGAGAAGCAGGCTCCCCGCTGAGCAGAGAGCCCAATGTGGGGCTCGATCCCAGGACCCTGAGATCATGACCCGGGCTAACGGCAGATGCTTAACCAGCTGAGCCATCCAGGCATCCCCCAGTGTGTCACTGTTGCAAAGATTCATCCATGTTGCTGACAAAGCTATAACTCACCCATTTTCACTACTACGTAATATTCCACGGTGTGACTGTGCCGTTTTAAGAAATCTGTTCTCCAGTTGATGAACATTTGGATTATTTCCAATTTTTCCTTATATAATGTTATTGCTAATGTTTTTGAGCTGTCCGGATGCATGTATGCAAGAGTTCCTCTAGGAACTCAGAGCAGAATTGCAGGATCATAACATCGTTAATGTTCATTCTTAAAATAAATGTGAAATTATTTTTTGAAGTGGTTCTATCAATATACACTTCCACCGGGAACATATATAGGTTCTCATCGTTCCACATCCTTGGCAACAATTGGCATTGCCGGACTCTTTAACTGTAAATGTAGTACATGTAAAATGGTAGCTAATTATGATCTCAATTTGCATTTTGATTACTAATTGGTTTAAGCATTTTGCCATATGTTTATTATTTAAAAAAAAAGAAATTTCCCCCAGGAGACCTGGGTGGCTCAGTCGGTTAAGCATCTGCCTTCAGCTCAGGTCATGATCCCAGGGTCTTGGGGTCAAGCCCAGTTTTGGGCTCCCTGCTGAGTGGTGAGCCTGCTTCCCCCTCTCCTACTCCCCCCATTGTGCACTCATGCTCTCCCTCTCTCAAATTTAAAAAAAAAAAAAAAAAAATTAAAAAAAAAAAAAGGAAAGGAAAATCTTCAACGACCACAAACTCCAAACGTTGCCTCTTTGCTCCAATCTTTGTAACAACTCCTTCTAGAACACCAAAATGTTTATGCTTGACCTTATCATTTAATATTCCATGTTCTTCTAACCCCTCTCACATATTTTTAATAGGCTTTATATTTTCCAGAAGATTCAGATTCACAGCAAAATTGAGAGGAAGGTAGAGAGATTTCTCCTGTAACCCCAACTCCTCCAACATGTTTGTTTGCCTTTTATATCCCAGCTATTTTACATCCCAGAAAATGCAAAACTATGGAGACAGTAAAAGGATTGCCAGGGGTTGGGAGAGAAGGAGGCATGGATAGGTGGAGAACAGATTTGTTAAAGCAGTGAAGCTATTCAGTATAAATTATCATGGTGGATATGTGTCATGGTGGATACTGTTGCCCAAACCCATAGAATGTACAACACCAAGAGTGAAGCTTAGTGAAAGGTATGGATACTAACATATCCATGTGGGTTGATCGGCTATAACTCTAACTATAAATGTACTGCTCGGGTGGAGAGTATTGATAATGCAGGGGGCTGTAGCTGTTGGAGGGGACAGGTGGTGAGAGAAGAACATACAAAAAAATACCTTGCTCAGTTAATGAATGTTATGGGAAATAAAATGTATATTTAAGAATAAATCTAGAATAGTATTACATGCCAGACAGGAGACATAATGACTCTGATGGAGAAGGTTGTAGTGCAAGCAAACAAGACAGCTTGGACATGTATTGTCACTTTTTATTGGCGCGGTAGTTGTTTCAAAAGTGTTTGTCTCACGGCGAGGAAAGGCTTGACTCCAAAGTGTTCTAAGAGTAACATGTTGGGATGGTGATTGAGTATTCTTTTCTGCTAATTATGGTAGGTTTCTTGGAAGGAAGAATACACTTAGAAAAGAGATGAAATGTAGGGAAGTGGGTAACAACAACTCAGTGAAAAGTGTGAAAGAAATCACACACAAAGTGTTACAATCCTTCCATTTTAAAAATCTGAGTGGGAGGATTAAGATCAAAACATCAAAACATAACTGGCAAATCAGAGCAGTGCCACAGAAGACAAGACTTCATTTTTAAGAAGGTCATTTGGGTGAAGACCTTCAGAATTCTACCAAACTGCAGGGCCCAGATTACTTCGTTAGCAAGTTTAGGGATTACACCACATACCTCTTAAGGCCTCAGTGGTAGCAGAGGAGGCTTGTCCAGAGAAGAGTAGAATTTAACTTATGGATTTCTGAAATGTGTCATTCTGGAACAGATTCAGAAACCCTGGAGACTGGCCCCCAAGGGGACAGAGTTCTACCATGACAGGTACAGTCCTGGGATTTACAGCCGCATACTCAGTGGACCATGGTTATCTTTTCTGAATTGCTGTGAGGCATGGTAGCAGACAGATTAGTTGCTCTTTCCTTTCCAACATTTTTTTTTTAAAGATTTATTTATTTATTTATTTATTTATTTATTTATTTGATAGACAGAGAGAGATCACAAGTAGGCAGAGAGACAGGCAGAGAGAGAAGGGGAAGCAGGCTCCCTGCCGAGCAGAGAGCCCGATGCGGGGCTCGATCCCAGGACCCTGAGATCATGACCTGAGCTGAAGGCAGAGGCTTAAACCACTGAGCCACCCAGGCGCCCCCCTTTCCAACATTTTTGTTTTTAATAAGCAACATAATAAAAAATAACACTTTGTTTTTAATTCATGTTATGAATTGATATATCAACGATCTATCAAGATATATTGATGAAAATGACATATCAAGATAAACTAGAACCGAAAGCGGAGGGCACGTGAGAGAACATGTGGTCCAATCCCTTCATTTTACAACTGAGGAAAGAGGAGACCGGACAGAGTGCTTCAAACTCAAAGAGTTTCACTTGAAAGCCCTGGTCATAATCACCATTGCAGAGAGACCCAGATTCAGGTTGTTGCTTCCCTAATTATGACAAGTATGAAATCAAACAAGCTTTGTAACCTCTCTAAGTTGAATTCCTTATCTGTAATAATAATATTTACCTCCAAATTATATTGTATCCACAACATAAAATCCTGAGCTAAATGATCTAGCACCCTTATTCTGCCATATAAATTATCTTTTTATTTATATACAATAATATATATTTAATATGTAGTATATTGTATATCCTATATTATATGATATTTTAAAAAGAAACTGAGGAGCAACTCAAGGCCACTGATGGTGTTTATGACCACATTAGAACATGATTTATATCAGATCTCTTTCCTCTATACATGCATGGACTTCAGGATCATCACAGATTTCTTTTTTTTTTTTTTTTTTTTTTTAGTTCAGGCCCGGTAGACTCAATTTTGAAATTCAGTGGGCTTCCCTAATTTTTTTTTTTTTTTTGCCTTTTATATGTCTGTTTTGTCAATTCACACAAAAGATAATAATAATCAGTACAGAAATAGTTGTTTGTTCAACAATAGAATATTTGTATTGGAGAGATCCAGTGTAGTCTATTCTCTGCTGATACGTCTTCAAACATCAAACTTCCACAACTAATGAGTCTTATTGCCAGCTCTGCTTTTAAAAATGCATCACTTTTTGCCTTGCAGTTCCCCAAAATGGTGTTTATTTCAACTGAATTCCTAAGAGATAATTGACTGAGTTGGTTGTACATGAAAAAACCAAGCTTGACGACCTACTGCAGCCCTGTTCTTCTGTTGTCTATGAAAGTAAATTAATGATCTGGAGCTGTGTAGGGGTTTCCAGAAATAACACTGTAGTGACCAACATGCTGTAGTTAGCAGCTAAGTAAAAGAACTGTTTATTTTTTTCAGGCATTGCTCAGACCTACGCCATAGTATCATTGTTTCATGACCCAATCTCCTATGAAGAAACAGCAACACATTATAATTCAGATGAACACAAAACATCTCCTTAGTGAAAACAAACCCAAATTTTCAAAACCATGGTCGAGAATTTTGAACAGATGCTTTAGAATGACATCTGGATATTGATTTAATCTTTTTTTTTAAGATTTTATTTATTTATTTGACAGAGTGAGAGAGATCATAAGTAGGCAGAGAAACAGGCAGAGAGAGAGGAGGAAGCAGGCTCCCCCGCTGAGCAGAGAACCCCGACACGGGGCTCGATCCCAGGACCCCGGGATCACGACCCCAGCTGAAGGCAGAGGCTTTAACCCACCAAGCCACCCAGGCGCCCTTGGATATTGATTTAAAAGTCAAAGTCAGAGGAACCACATAAATGGCTCCTTTTACTTTTTATAATTTTTTTTAATTTTAGTTTTTTGGATATAGTTGACATACAATGTTGCATTAGTTTCAGGTGCACAACACAATGATTTTAGCTTTTCTCTCTACCTTATGCTGTGCTCACCACAAGTGTAGATACCATCGGTCACCATACAGCACTACTACAGTATCATTGCCTGAATTCCCTATGCTATGCTTTTTATTCCCATGACCTACCCTTTCCCTAGCTAGAAGCCTCTATCTCCCATTCCCTTTCAACTGTTTTACCCATCTCCCCACCCCCTACCCTCTGACCATCAGCTTGCTCTCTGTATTTATAGGTACGATTATACTTTTTGTTTGTTTATTCATGTTTTGTTTTTTAGATTCCACATGTGAGTGCAACCATATGATATTTGTCTTTCTTTGTCTCACTTATTTCAGTTAGCATAATACCCTTTAGACTTGTCTGTGGCAAGATCTCGTGCTTTTTTATGGCTGCACAGTAGGCTGCTTTATATTTTATACACACACGCACACCACATCCTCCTTATCCATTTGTCTATTGATGGACACTGAGGTTGCTTCCATATCTTGGTTATTATATATACTGCTGCAATAAACATAGACGTGCATGTATCTTTTCAAATTGGTTTTGTTTTCTCTGGATAAATACTCCATAGTGGAATTACTGAACAATATGATATTTCTGGATTTTTTCAAGGAACTTCCTTCCGTACTGTTTTCCACAGTGGCTGTACCAATTTGCATTCCTACTAACAGTTTGTGAGAGTTTTTTTTCTCCACATCCTCACCAATACTTACTTCTTGTCTTTTTGATGTTAGCCATTCTGACAGGTGTGAGATGATATCTGATTGTGGTTTTGATTTGCATTTCCCTGATGATGAGGATTGTTGAGCATCTTTTCATGTGTCTGTTGGCCATCTGGATATCCTCTTTGGAAAAATGTCTATTCAGATCCTCTGCCCATTTTTAAATCAGATTGTTTTGTTTTGGTGATGAGTTGTATAAGTTCTTTATATATTTTGGATGTTAACCCCTTAACGGATATTCATTTGCAAATATTGTCTTCCATACAGTAGGCTCCCTTTTTGTTTTGTTGATGGTTTGCTTCACTGTGAAAAAGTTTTTATTTTGATGTAGTCCTGATAGTTTATTTTTGCTTTTGTTTCCCTTGCCTTGGGAGATACATGTAGAAAAATGTTGCTACCACTGATGTCAGACATTGCCATTACTGCCTGTGTCCTTTTTTGGATTTTTATGGTTTCAGGTCTCACATTTAGGTCTATAGTCTATTTTTTTTAAGATTTTATTTATTTATTTGACAGACAGAGATCACAAGTAGGGAGAGAGGCAGGCAGAGAGAGAGGAATGGAAGCAGGCTCCCTGCTGAGCAGAGAGCCTGATGCGGGCTCAATCCCAGGACCCTAGAATCATGACCTGAGCTGGAGGCAGAGACTTTAACCCACTGAGCCACCCAGGCGCCCCAGGTCTATAGTCTATTTTGAGGTTATTTTTGTGTATGTGTCAGAAGGTGGTCCACTTTGGTCTCTTGCACGTAATTGTCCAGTTTTCCCACCACCATTTATTGAAAAGACTGTCTTTTCCTCATTGTATAGTCTTGCCTCCTTTGTCATCGATTGACTGACCATATAAGCATGGGTATATTTCTGAACTCTCCCTTCTATTCCCACTGGTCTATGTGTCTATCTTTGTTCCAGTGCCATTCTCTTTTGATTACTACAACTTTGTAGCATATCTTGAAGTCTGGGATTGTGATGCCTCCAGTTTTGTTCTTCTTTCTCAAGATTGCTTTGGCTATTTGGGGTCTTTTGTGGCTCCCTACAAATTTTAGTATTATTTGTTTCAGTTTTGTGAAAAGTGCTGTTGGTATTTTGATAGGGATTGCATTAAATCTGTAGAGTGCTTTGGGTAATGTGGACATTTTAACAATACTAATTCTTCCAATCCATGAGCATGGAATATCTTTCCAATAAACATGGAATATCTTTCCAATAAACGGCTCTTTTGAACAAGATGGTAGAGAACAATACTAAAAATCAATTTTTGCCCACAAGATGAAAGACTAAAATGACCATACCGGTATTGTACTTAGTTCTAGAAAAACTCAGATGTCCCAAGATTTATTTACTGATAGGTATGTATGTACACACCCACACACACCCCCAACACACACACGCACCGCACCTAGGGAGAATGTGAAAGTCAAAAAGCTTCTCAAAAATTCAGCGCCCTCTTCATCAAAGAGAAGGAGCAATGGCTGATGTGAGGAGCCTGGCCACGAGGTACCAATGTCCTGGCCTCACTGGAGGGTGTCTCTGTGGGGGGCTCAGCTGAACTTTTAAGTACTCACTGGTTTCCGAGTCAGCAGCGGGATGCCTCTGGGTGGGCCAAGGAGCCTGGGCCCATGTGAAACAGAACTTGTTTCTCAGGTGTGTGGTGCTGGGTGCACTGCAGGGATAGGACATGAGGCAAGGTTCCAGAGAGGGAACCAGAGAGGCCAGCAGGTGACTGGACTTAGCCCAGGGGCACTCCACATCCCTTCTAACTTGGAACTCAGCAGGTTGGTGTTATGTGGCAGTCCCCAGGTCATTGCTCCTACAAGGTCAGGGCTCTGGGTGAGTGTGTGCCCTGCTCCCTCTTCAGCCTTCTTCACATAGCATCTGTCTTCTCCAAGTGAGGAAACCACATCGTAGACTTCCCAAAAAGGAAATTCTGGGTTTCATCCTTTCCCAGGAGACTCCTGAACACAATGATCAGGAAATAACCTTGAACGTTCATTCAGTCAGCACATACTAATGGAGCACCTTACCATGTGCTCGGTGCTGGGAAGAAACTTCACATGGAAAGATTCCTTTCTTCCAGAAGCTTGCAGGATCCAGCTTTCCTTATTTGGTGTGGCCTTGTAGCTACTGCCTGAGCACACTTTTTCCTTTTGGCACTTTTATCCAGTGCTAGAAATTCAGTTGTTGTTGGGTTTGGGTTTTTTTTTTTTGTTTATTTGTTTTTCCCTCTAAGAAAATACCTATGTGCTCCAGAGCCCACATTTTCCCAAATGACCATTTAGCTCCAGGGAAAGGACTAGCACATCCTCCTTCCCTTTAGCTGCCTAAACTGAATGAGATCCACTCAGTACAGCCATTTTCAGTGCTACTGTGATTTGTATTAATTATATATGACATGATATCCTCAAAAAAAAAAAAATTCAGTGCCCCCCGGGTCTCCATCTGGTACTCTGACCCTAGCTTTTTTGCAGAGGCTTTTATGGGGCTTCCCTCAATTCAGGGCATCTCTATTTGATGTTAGGGAAGATACAAAATCAAATAAGACAGCAAGACTCTGAGTAAATAATGAAACCTATCATTAAAAATAAAGCAAAAAAATCCCACGTGTTAAATGACCTTGTTTTGCAAATTGATTTTGTGTCAGCATTTCTGGCTTCAAATTGTATAGAGAAAACTACTTAAGTAAACTCCTAGTTAATGATTAAAGGGAACAAATAAGTAAAATCTTTGAATTTTGTTTGAGTCTTGTTAATATTTTTTTTAAAGATTTTGTTTATTTGACAGACAGATCACAAGTGGGCAGAGAGGCAGGCAGAGGGAGAGGGGGAAGCAGGCTCCCTGCTGAGCAGAGAGCCCCATGTGGGGCTGATTCCAGGACCCTGAGATCATGACCTGAGCTGAAGGCAGTGGCTTAACCCACTGAACCACCCAGGCGCCCCCTGTTAATTTTGTCATACCAGAAATAAACAAGCTTAAAAGACAGATAGCTAGTAAAAATATTTTATAATAAATTACAAATGGTTAATATTCCTAGTGTATAAACAATATTTTAAAATCAGCAACAAAAGGCAAAATGTTTCATTGAGGGAAAAAATAGCTAAAGGACTAAATAGGCAATTTTGAAAAAAACAGCTAGTTAATAAATATGAAAATTTTCAACCAGTGTAACAAAAGGACCAGAAATAAAAATACTTACATAAGGTATTTGTTGTAGTCAGGTTCCTAGAGACAGCAGGTAGAACCCTGGTCTCAGAGAGCTGGGGCTTGGGGGAGCAGAATGGGGAATTATTATTAAAGAGATACAGAGTTCCAGTTGGGGAAGATGAAAAAGTTCTGGAGATGAATGGTGATGATAGTTGCACAACAATGTTAATGGACATAATGCCACAAAACTGTACATTTAATAATGGCTAAAATGATAAATTTTGTATGATGTATATTTTACTACAATAAAACAAACTCAGCCAGTTTAGTATGCAAACAAATATAGACTTAAAAATAATAAGATAGGGCCGCCTGGGTGGCTCAGTTGGTTAAGCAGCTGCCTTCGGCTCAGGTCATGATCCCAGCATCCTGGGATCGAGTCCCACATCGGGCTCCTTGCTCAGCAGGGAGCCTGCTTCTCCCTCTGCCTCTGCCTGCCATTCTGTCTGCCTGTGCTCGCTCTCTCCCCCTCTCTCTCTCTGATAAATAAATAAAAATCTTTTAAATAATAATAATAATAATAAGATAATACTTTTTTGCTCATTAAATTAGCAGGAGGAATGGAAATTATATTGCTGACAATACTCAAGTGAAGACAAATGGGTACATTTAGACACTGGTTAAATGTCAAATAAGCACAGAGTTTCCGCACAGTGGTTCAGAAATGTATGTCAAATGTCCCAATACGCTTTGGCTTCTAGTGCAAAGTGCTTAAGTGAATTTGCTTAAAGAAATTATCAATCTTGCTCTGAAATTTATTATTCAAGAATGTTCATCATATAAAATGTGGGAGAAATTCAACATTGGTTAATTAATTCATGGAAATCCATAAGCTCAAATATGAAGCAACTATAAATAGAGTACAAAACAACTATAAAATGTCATATTCTCCATTTATATTAAATGAAATAAAATATTACAAAACAATATATACTGTGATCCCATCAAAGTATCTGAACTTAAAAACCTGACTGGGAGGATAGACATAAAAATGGAACATATTTGTCTGCCGTTGTCTCTGGTTGTGTGATTATGAGGAGGTTTTATTATTTTTTTTTCTTTATGCTTTCCTATATTTTCTAAACTTTCTAGCAATGGATATTTTATAATCATATCATTTAAATAATGAGAAAGCAAAGGATAAATATCAGTTGTACTTACAAAATAATGTTGTCCCTCCTTAGTTTTAAATGAATTATATGCTACAAGCTCAAAAAGCAATTATTAAATGGAGAACAATGTCAGAATAGACAAAGAATCAAAGCATGCCATTAAAATTGGCTAAGTCAATGGGAAAGTAGCCCAGTTTCTTTTATGGAATCAATTTTTACTTTTCATTGGCTTGATTTTTGTGTCGTCAGAGCCCACATGAAAGAACCAGAGCAGTCATTGGTGAAGATCCAGGGGAAACTGGGGGTGGCAAGAGCTCTGACTTGGTGCCATTACTTGTGGGCACCCCCCTTCCCTGCATGCTGAGCTGTGAGGCACTGGGCTAATTGAGTACCTGAGTTGCTAAATGGAATTGTCTTTATTTTTTTTTTTAAAGATTTTATTTATTTATTTGACAGATAGAGATCACAAGTAGGCAGAGAGGCAGACAGAGAAAGAGGAGGAAGTAGGCTCCCCGCTGAGCAGAGACCCTGATGCTGGGCTGGATCCCAGGACCGTGGGATCATGACCTGAGCTGAAAGCAGAGGCTTTAACCCACTGAGCCACCAAGGCACCCCTAAATGGAATTGTCTTTAAAAGAGGATTCTACTGCAAATATTGTAATTATCCCAGGAAAGAATGTCCATTGATTTATCAAATAGTATTGAGAATTCAGTATATTCAAATCCTCCACTGAACTATTACCGAACTGTATCTGTACCTGTTTTCCATCTAAGAGTTTTCTCCTCCAAGTCCTCTCTTCATGTTCTTTTATTTATTTATTTATTTATTTATTTTGGGTTACTTACTGAACTATTTTTTTATTAAAAGATAATTGACATATATAATACTGTATTAGTTTCAGCGTTGAAATGTTTATATATATATATATATATATATATACATATAAACAATCACAATAATTCTAGTTAACATTGGCATCACACATAATCACAAAATAGTTTTTTTTAAGATTTTATTTATTTATTTGACAGAGAGAACACAAGCAGCGAGAGCTGCAGGCAGAGGGAGAGGGAGAAGCAGGCACCATTCCAGGACCCTGGGATCATGACCTGAGCTGAAGGCAGACACCAACCAAGTGCTCTGGAAAAAAATAAATTTTTTTTTGAGAAAGAGAGTGCGTGGGGTTGGGGGAAGGGGAGCCAGAGGGAGAATCTTGAGCAGGCTCCAGGCCCAGCATTGAGCCTGGCAAGGGCTAGATCTC
The DNA here is from genome assembly GCF_009829155.1 of Mustela erminea. Classification (NCBI taxonomy): domain Eukaryota; kingdom Metazoa; phylum Chordata; class Mammalia; order Carnivora; family Mustelidae; genus Mustela; species Mustela erminea. Next base: position 21,334,095 of record NC_045634.1, read on the forward strand.
ACTGAAGTCATGACTGATCTGAAATCAAGAGTCGGACGCTTAACCGACTGAGCCATACAGGTGCCCACATCTCGTGATGAGACCTTTTAAGATCTACTCTCTGAGCAGCTGTCAAATATATAATGTAGTGGTATGAACTATAGTCACCATGCTGTACTTTCCATCCCAAAGATGTATTTATTCATGCTCATTGTCATTTCACCAGCACACTGCCTTTTCCATGGTCTAATTGTTGAATGATTAAAGTACTGTGTCAGGCTGGTTCATATTTCAGGCTTAAGTGATTATCCCAAAAGTAGATTTATATTACATTCATGCAGGAACAAAGGTCTCCCCTTCTTAACTAAAATTATCACTGGTAGACTAAGTCACTTTCCCCATATTTGTTTAAAACGTTTAGTTTACATTGTCGAAAAGAAGTAGTCAAAAAAGGTCTGACTAGACAAGGGAGCTGCTCTAGGTACAATTAAAAGGGGGTGAATCTGTTTCACTGCCCAGTCCTCTCTTTTCCCCTTCTTTCCCCATTTGACACCTCCAGCATTTGGGTTTTAAGTATCTCTGCAATGGCTAAATACTGGGGTGGAGAGTGGGGAAGAACCCAGACGTGGGTCCTGGGAACTTAAACGTAAGTGAATATTTTAAGGCCAACTATTAAATTTCAAATTTAATTATGTCTCTTAACCATTTAAAAGTTATTTTCAAAACTTTCTATTATTTGTCTTACTTCCTTTGAACATTACAAATAAATTTTTTTCCACACTGATTTCCCAATGCTCCATTGAACACAAATTATATTACAACATTTTCCAAGCTCAGGAGGCTTTTAGTTCCTGTGGGAGAGAAATTTCCAAAGACATTGCTTGGCTTGTATCACTAGAGCAGAGGTTTAAACTAGTTGCCTTGAGCTAAATGAAGCCCAAAGTTGAAATTACTTGGAATGGGTTTAGATTTTTTTTTTAATTGGTTGCCAACTTTTAAAAATTGAGAGGTTTGAAATAAAATTATAGAAAGCTAGGAGGCGCTTGAACAATCTTTAAACGCAGAACCATGGGGCTACTGTGTTAACACAGGCCAACAATCAAGCGAGCCTGATTGGCCCTGCCCCCTTGGGGAGGTTCTGGGTTCCCCAGTTCTCACCATCCAACTGTGGCTTGCCTTCTTCATAAGTATTATCTGCACAAGTGCCTATAGACAGTTGAGTTTTACTCCTTTTTAAAAAATACATTATAGTGGAAAGAATGCTGGAGGATGTCCTTGGGCAGTATCGATGATCTCTAGTATCAATCATTAATACAGAGTAAGAACCAGAGAAGTGACCTCTTAGTCCTTTAGCTTTCTGTCATGCAGTTTGGGAATTACCTGTGTGATTTTTCTTTGCCCTGGTAATACACAGTTAAATGTGGAAACATCCAAACAGACAGGGTAGGAAATCCCTGTTAGCAGCGTCAATGAGCCTGACACCCATACTGAGAGGAGCATGGCAGAAAGTAAACAACACAGGTCCTTGTCCTTGGGTCAGATTGTAGCAACAAAACCTGAGGTAACTTGTGGTGGTTTTTTTTTATCATCATGTGTTGAAAGGGTTTTGGAGGACTGTAGACTTTTGGTGGAGAAATGGACCACTTCATCCCTGCCTCTTAGAGTCCAGAGTGTCAGTACCCAGGGTCACTTAATGCAAATCAGCTAACAAGCCTAGTCTAATGTCATCTGCCCAGGACAGAAGAAAGGAAACATTGGGTGATGAGTTAAAAGCTGAATGAATAAGGAGTCTCTGCTGTTCTGGGGACCCTCTTTCATCTCTTAATGACTCTGAATGAGTTTTCCACTCCTTCCTTCCCAGAGTTTGTAAAGGCTCCTCAGATTCAGAAAGGGTAAAGTCTGGGGCTCATTTTGTTTTGTTTTAATCTTCTCCTGGATGATTATTTAAATAGAAATCGTGTGTTTTTGTTTGATGTGCCCACTTAGTAATATGTAATAATAATCATGAACATTATCAAGTGCTTATTATGTACATTATCTTATTCAATCCTCATTAAAAACCTGAGATAAGCACTAGTTCAACCTCCTTTTTTCAAGATGAAATTGAAGTTTCAGAGGCAAAATGTATGTATTCATCCCACAGCTAGTAATTTGCCTGCTACAAAGGTCCTCTTTCAACCACTATTCCCTATTCAACAAGTGCAGCAGCTTTCAAAATGTAGCATGTCCATTTCTAAAGGGGCTAAGAATTAAAACAATGGCGGGGGAGGGGTTGGGTGGCTCAGCTTGTTAAGCATCCGACTCTTGATTTCAGTTCAGGTCATAATTTGGGGGTCTTGGGATCTAGCTCTGAGTAGATCTCCACACTGGGAGCTGAAGATTCTCTCCTCCTCCCTCTATTTCCCTCCCCCCAAAATAATTAAAACTATGAAAATTGGGATTTGGTTCAGGACACAGGCTATGTCAATAAACCAAATAATGGAAGAAGGTGATGAGATTCAGTGAAGGCCAAATGCAAACCAATACCTCACCAAGGAAAATGTTTTTGGAGTTATTGGTATTATTAGATGAGGAGCAATCCACATAGCAGAAACCTCCAGAGAAATATGATGAAATGAGAGAAGACATCAATAATCAAGGAAAAAGGAATGGAGTTTGGACAAGAAGAGACACAAAGAGTAGCATGTTTTATTCTGAAATATTCAGTGGGGAGTGGGTGTGTAGGGATTGCACAAACTCCGAGAAACCTAATTAAATTGAGTGCAGCTACATTTAGCTGATAATAAACATTAAGAACTTACTCTGAGAGTTGATATGCTTTGGAGGAGATGCTATCCATATTTTTAAGGTTTGGATTTTTAATAAATCAGGGATATTAGTATGTTTAGGAGGTCTATTCCTATTTTCTAAGTTTATAGTACACACTACAGCCTGTAGTCTTTTCAAAACGCAGATCTGGCTGTGGGATTCCTTTGTCCAATAATATGTCTTCTTGCTGTTTATAACTGTAAAGGATAAAATAATCCTTAACACGAACGCGCAGGGAGTTGAAAAGGTTTTGCCCCTACTTTTCCAACTTGCCCTAGGATCACACTGCACCTTGCCAGCAACTGTGGGCATTTTGACAATTCCCCCAGCATGCAAACTTCAGAGGGCAGCTCGCTCTTCTTTCTATCTTGGGCTCCATTTCCTGCACACTCACAAGCACCTCTTTTTCACACTTGTCGCTTCCCCACCAGACTGTAAATTGCACAGAGAGAGGTGGGGGTACCCTTGCGTACCGTGGTGTCCCCAGCAGTTATAAGTAGGTAAAAGCCCTGGAAATATCTACTGAGTGGAGCCCCAAACCCAAAAGGCCATTCTCCAGAGCCAGAATTCTGATTCCACACATTAGCGAGCCAGTGGAGTTAGCATTTTTATTGTTTTTTAAAAAACTGGGGTGAAAGAGAGTCTTCTGTATGTAAACTAAGGAATGCCTATGAATTTTTTAGGCTCTACTTTAAGCTCTATTTAAGACAGACTAATCTTCCATTTGCATTTAACCCTGTTTAAAGAAACTCTCCAACTCCTCTTTCCCCTCCCCCGCTTTATGTATCTCCACCTAAGACACTGAATATGAATATTTCAGGTATTTAACCTTCTTTATTGTACGTCTTCTCCACTAGGAAGTATATTTTAGGAGGGAAGGGATGTTTGGTTTTTTTGCTCACTGCTACAGCTCAAGTCTAAAACAGTGTTTGGCACATAATGAATGCTGTTGATATATTTTTTGAATGAATGGATTTAGTAGTTTCCTTAGCCCCAAAGCAAATTTTCATGAAAACCTGGTCTGAATTTTTAAAAATCTTATATAGGTCGTATTCATTTGTGATCTTTAAAAATGAAGCTTCCTATTATTATCAGGGACCTCCAAATTACAGTGCCTCTCCAAATCACCCAGGGGTTTGTTAAAACACAGATTATCACCATCACAGATTATAGTTCTCTGAGAGAGGCGGGGCCAGAAGTTGCAGGAGCTGCTTGGGGTTGTGGCCCAAGGTCCATAGTTTGTAAAACACTGAATGGGCACACAATATGGTCAACACGTGCTAAAAAAAATTCAGTCCCTCTCTAAAGTCCCTCTCAATTCGTTCTCTATCCCTCCGGGCTTTAGCAATGAATGACCAACGTCCAAGGGACAAGTATCTTCTCTCCATTTTACAGGTGGGGAAACACTGCTTCATCCCTACCTCCCGCTTCCCCTCCGTTCCGAAAATTTAAGCGGTTCCCACCAGGATGTAAGGCAGAATCATTGAGATTATTTTTTTCTTAAATATGCAATGCTACAGGGAAAGTGCGCGGTGTCCCAGAGTCCAGCTCAGATTTCCCCGGCAAGTAAACGCACCGAGGGTTTGCCTTCACCCCAGAGGCCAACAGTTGGACAGTTCGGGGTACTTCCCCCTGCAAACGTGGAGGCCAGAGGAAAATATTCCAGCTTGGAGCAGAACAGGCGCGGGAACGGGGGCAGGGGGCGGGGCCAGAGTACCGCCTGAGGCTGCGGCTGGTTAACCCAGCGGCGGGGAGGAGGTAAGGGGCGGGGCAACGGGGGCGGGGTCTGGGGCGGGGTCCCGGCCGGGAGGACGGCGGGAGGCTGCCGCCCACCACCTAGGCGGCGCGAAGGAGTCCGCGCTGCCGGGCCTCGTCCCTCCCCTCGAGGGTGGGCCCTGCGGGTGGGCGCGGCCGGAGGCGAGCGCGGGAGGTAGAGCGCTCCAGCAGCCGGAGCGAGGACGCTTAGCTCCTAACCCGGCCATGGCCGAACTTCTCCGCAGCAGGGGCGACTGCTCCGGTGCTTCTCGCCCCTCTCCCTGAGCTCTCTCTTCGACCTCTGGAAAAGCTTGCGTTCTTTCTGGGGCCGTGGCAAGGGGCACGGAGCGGCGAACAAGGATGCGCTGAGGATCGCCAGCGCGCGCGTCTCGGGTGCCTCTGTCGGTCCAGCCGCGGGAGCTGAGTTGCCTCGGACTGCCTCAACTTCTTTACCGCACTCCCGCCACCCCCAGCCGCAGTTGATGTGCAGGGAGAAGCTGGACATCATGATCCTAACACGTAAGCTAGACTTGTGCCTCGCCGTCGGGCCAGCCGCGGGAGCCAGCTGCGGAGGGGACTCGCCGCGGAGGAAATGTCACCCCGCCTTGTCAAGTCGGTGCCTGTCGTTCTGTGCTTTTAAACGGCTTTCCGAGGAGGCTCGGGACCGAGTCACCCAAGTTTCTCGGAGTGGAGGAGGTGGAGTGTGGGAAAAATAGGGGTCATAGTTTGGGGAGGGAGGTTTTAATGTCGGGTAATGACCCCTGGCTGCTCACTGCTTGGGGGTCGCGGGCGGGAGCGTCGGGTGGGCTTGGGAAGGGCTGCGGGCGGGGGGCGACCGCGGCTAATGGAGTGAAGCCTACGTTAACTTCCCTCTCGGGCTGGGGACGCCGCGCGGGGCAAGGGGTGCACGCCGGGCGCGGGTACAGGGCGGGCGGGCCGCCAGCTAGGCTGCGCCGGCGACCCTGCTATTCTTATTCTAAGTCCCTGGCATTGGCCTCAGGTTCCTAGGGGCGCGGCGCGACCGCCTTTCCACTATCTTCCCTCCGGGGACGTTCAGGGCTCGGTGCTTGCAGCCCTTCACTATGCAAGTCCAAAATCAGCGCGGACTCCCTGAGAGTTGATTCTTAGGGATGTTTAGGCCGCAGTGGCACTTGGAAATCGTGTTTTTAAACTGCTTGAAAGGAAATTCGGGAAGATGTTTTAATTTCAAACTGTTCAAATATTTTAAACGCTGGAAAGTAATTCCGACTTAGGAAAGTCTCTGGTGGCTGCCGGCCCCGGGAGAGCGTTGAAGCTATTTAGCAAGCCCCCGGCTTGCAAATGAGGGGCGCCTGCTGGGAGGGCTGCGGTGTGCCTTCACGTGCTGGGCGTTGCATGGGTTTCCTAAAATGCCGATTGGAGATGCCCACGCCCTTGGCTCGGCGGGAGGCCCCCGCGCGGGGCGAGTTCCTGGGCCGGCGAAAGGAAGGAAGGAAGCACGCCTCCCGACCTTTTTCGTAGCGAAGTCACGGTCTTTGGGAACCCTGCCCCACCCTGCCCCTAGCCCCCTGGCCCCCTGACCCCCCTTCTCCGACGTCACGGGCTGAGACTTTGATCATTCGGAAGGAGTTTCTCCCCGGGCAGCGGCACACTGGCCCTGCCACGTGGAATTTGCAGATTGTGGTTATTACTGAATCCGTTCGTTTTTCCAGCGCACAGCCCCTGTGGCGAGGGGAGTTAGAGCGGACCGGGGTGAGGCTGGCGTAGTAGGAACCCCGGTCCGCAGCCTGCTGCTAGCTGGGCGCATCTGGGAAGTGTTGAGACCTCTCTGCACCTCCTTCATCTGCAAGGCGGGGGTAGTAAGTGTATTTACCACGCGCGGAGCTTGAGAGGGATCAAGAGAGCTGATACAAGCGCTTAGCACGTGTGTGGTACTGATGCTCCACCAGTACCCGGGTTTATTCTAATTACTGTAGCAGGAATCTCTTGCATATAGTTATCCGCACCACGGAGAAGAAAGCCTTGCCGCTCGCTAGTTTTGAGTGAGCCTTTTTACACCCAACAGAGTTAGCAAACGGGTTCATTCCCGGGATTCTGAAGCTTTTTCAGCCCTTAGTGGTGAGGTGGGGGCCCTACAGCCTGGGCACAGCCATCCCTTAGAGAAGGATTCACCAGGGTGCCATGTATGCCGCATTTGGATAGAAAAAAAAAATCACAGCTGGGAACAGAGTAGAATACTGAGTCTCAAATTACATTTTTCTTCTCCAAACTCTGTTTGCTGAAGGGATGAGGGAAAATAATAGCCCAACAGAACTCTGAATGTAAATCTATCAGCGGCTCCAAGAGGTTGACTAATTCAGCATCCATCTGGACTGCAGGCTGGTCCTCCGTAGAGATAATTTGCAGACCATAAGTGTGGAATTAGTGGAGGCACCCAGTGCCATCTTGGCTTGCAGACTGTAGCAGATGGCCAGAGGGGTGCCCTGGAAGTGAACAGCCCCCCTAATAGAAGAACTAAAGTCCTGGGGAATGAGTGTCAAATAGTTAGCAGATGTGCATTCATAAGTTATTTCAAGACATTTTCTGAGAAAATGTTGGCAATTGCATGTATTAACTTTTATTGTGGCATGCCAGATTTACAGCGTGGCCCAGGCCTGGCTGCATATTTTTTTCATTAGCACTACTGTTCAGAGTTTAAAATGAAGCACAGCGGACTTTCTCTCCCAGCTGCTTTAGAAGTTTGCTTTTGACCCCCCAAAAAAAAAAAAAAAAATGTTAGTTTAATCTGAGTGACACCTTACACCAAAACTGGTCAGAAGCTCAAGAACAGGGTTTCCCAGCTCAGACTCCACAGGATCAAAATGAGTAGCTTCCAACTTAAATCTTTTCCTAGAGTGGAGAAGTACGGTTTCGTTGACTTACCTGTGACTTTAACTTAGCAATTTTCAGTCTTAATGAGAAACACGGCTTACTCCTTAAGAATGAAAGGGTTTGAATAGTTAAGCAATTGATTATGGCTAATAGAAGGCAGTGTTCCAAGTTTTCATACGCTGGGCCAACCAGAGGCTTTTCCATAGTCTGGAGGGAAGATGAGAGGCCAGTTGCCCTTTAACCTAAAGGCTTGTTGTTGTTGTTGTTGTTATTATTTTGTTACTGTTCAGTGCTATAGTTCAAAGAGCAAAAACTAAGCAAAATGTTAGGGTATTTTTACATTAAAAAGGGTTATTTGGTTGCTTCTGAAAAATATACCAGGTTAATAGAGAAGCATATTACGACTGAATAAATTATTACTGGAAAAGGGTAGAAAATGTATGTAATACTTAAACTCTTACTTGTAGAGCTAGCGTGGAGCGTAGAGGGGATACAGGAGGCCCCATTAAGATGCCTTCCAGTCAGAGGCTTGGTGGGATTCAAAGAGGTGGTTTGAAGTACAAAAATAAGTACTTGAGTTTGCTTTGGTGTCCCCCCTGGAGATTTTAAGCCATGATGCCATGATAAATGAGAGTGGTATTTTTATAACTGAGGCAGGTAAAATGCCATTTGAAAATATCCAGGACAAGGTGATTTGGTCCAGAAGAATGGGGCATCCAAAGTCCAGTGGATGAAGTGAATTGTACATTTTTGAAGAGAGCCTTGTGCTGGACAGGATGGTCCAGTATTGTAAACACGAGTTTCTCATGCTTAATTCTCCTTCCTAGCAACAGGAAGACGGAAATGAGGCCATGCAAAAAAAAAAAAAAAAGGGGGGGCCCTGAAGGGCTCCAGACAATACTTGACCCACCCTAGCATTTTCCCTGTGCAGCCAGAAGACTTGCAAAAGTAAAAATAACTTCAGATGTTTCCCCTTCCTCTCTGGATATTGCCAGATCACTGAAGCCCAAATTCTTAGAGCTTTAGAACACGAGTCAAACCTGGCCCCATGGTGTAATGGGCATCAAGGCTCATGTCATGCCAAGGCTGTTCAAAAAATTATAAGGCAGACCTGGGGAAGAAAGGCAGTCTTCATTTTCTGTTTGCATAGTTCATTGACTAGAATTCGGAGTTGGGATCCAGCAAAGAATTTAATTTCTAAACGTGGTCATTTCTCTGAGCTTCACTGAGAGCTCATTTTAACAGGACTCACCCCTAAGATACTCTGGAGTCGCGGGACTACAGTGCAAAGGATTGATGTCCCCAGCATTTAGGCCCTAAAAAGTTTTCCTTGTTGGGAAATGAATGAATGCCCAAGCATAAAATGTTCACATCCAACACTGTGTCCCAGAAGAGCAGAGTCCCCAGTTCCTCTTCTGAAATTAAGAGGAAAACACTTTTCTGGACCAGTTTTCACAATCCTTCTATCTGATTCTAGAACTTTGCATATGGAGGAATTCTGAGACTTGAGGGGCCGTTCCTCTTTGAAGAAAGACGGGCTGTTAAGATTGAAATTTGCTTTATAGGAATGGGTTACTGGTATGAATTCCATCAGTGGTGTTTTCTTTCAACCTCAAATTAGTCAGAAATCTAATTAATGTAGAAGGGATAAGATTCCCCGCCTAGAAGGGCTCTTCCTGTCTGTCTGCCCTTTTCCTTGTGGAATCCTGTGTTATTGTTAAGGATTATCATGATCAGTGATAAGGAGTAGGGAGCAGCCCTGCTGGGGGTTCTCTAATTAGATCTACTCTGTCTTACCATTTTTTTCAGTATTCCTTCCTTGGCAGGGTGGACAGCAAGAAAGCCTGGAATATTTAGCCTGTATATTTTTAGAGTCTGTCACAAGCAACAGTCAACCATATCTAGTATAAATGCTCCTTTTTAAATTTTATAAAAAATCTACAGACTTAGACAGAATACTAATAATAGTATAGAAGCTGAAACGGATCACGTAGTTTGCTCTTATTGTCACATTTAACCCTCAGCTCAGCAACTCTGGAAAAGCAGATGTGATTATTCCCCTTTTATAAATATGGAATCCAGGACTTGCTTCAAATCACTCACTGTACTTGGCGGAGCTAGGATTTCAACCAGGTGTGTGTGGCAGTAACATGCAGCCCTGGGAGCTGTGCTTGGCTGCAGTTGGTTCGATTTAGAAGACAATATTTGGTGGCCCTGGAGAGCTTGGCAGTCATTTTGCAGTTCTCCTAGGTGGGGAGCTACAACTTGAGGGTCCAAAATCGACTAATTAGAGGTTTCTGGATCCCCTCTCTGGCTTAATGCATGGACCCTTGAGCCTTTGTCTTTAACATTTAGGGAAGGAATATGGGATTCCATTTCCTAACTTCTGTGGACCATCCTGAAGAACGCTTTCTTCCGTAGAAGTATCTGGAAATAATACTGCTAAGGGAAAATTTTCTTGCAGATGTCAGTGAAAACATGTGAATAGCATCTGGAGCATGACTGCCTACTAGGAAATGTCCTTGGACAGCAAAGGGTAAATGAAAACGTTTCACCTGGCTAACGCCCTCAGCCTCCAGTGCTCATGTGGGAGGTGATTTCTCCGAATCCCTTCATCCTGGGGTTTTATTTTGCTACTGAACCGAGTTTCACAGTGGAAAGTATACTCCTTTCCATTCACACAAACCTCTGCTTAGGGGCCTTTTCATGTCTTACCCCCTCCTGTCCCCAGGAGGAAAATCAAAAACTAACCGAAGACTGATGTCAGCGGAGCTGGGGTCCTCAGATGCCTCTGACTCCTCCCATCCACATTTTGTTCTCTTCCTGCCCCACCTTCCGGTGTCCCACAGAGCGGATTGGAGGCAGCTTCCTGGAGCTTGTCAGAAAGGCGCCTTCCTTCTCCTTACAGGAGTCTCTGGAGGATGTGTGAGGGACAGAAGTTTTCCACACCCTGCGGTTGTAGCATTTCCCAGGCTGTGAGCACTGAGGAAGCCACAGAGGAAGGGATCCTGGAGGTGACACGGCTGCACCACAGCCTCCCCTCGCCTTGCCCTTTGTCACACCCAGGTGACAAAGTAGATAGAAGATGCTAAAATTCTGAAAATGATCTTCACCTCCTGAGTCTGGAGAAACTATAAACACATGGGGGACAATCTGCACACAACTCCTGTTTTCAAACTGGATCGCACGAGAAAGGGATCTTCCGTAATGCTTGTGCATTTCTATAAGTCGTTTCGGTGGAAATTCCAGAACTTGTCAAAAGCAGCCTGGAAAAACATTGCCTCTTCCCCACTGAGGGGCAGCGGAGATGCCTGGAAGTTCAGAGACTAGTCCAAGGTCATATGTGTGTTACATGGTGTTTCAGACCCCTTCCTGCCCAAGTGTGCAAACACAATGGGAATAGCAACAAAATGAGGATCTTCATTTTGGTAGGAAAAATGTAACTGTATGAAAGCAGAAGCCTTCCTCAGCTAAACAGATGTACCCGAATCACATTTTGACCACTAGCTCATGTGTGTCTGGGGAGGGCTGGTTGTCACCAGCATTTTGAATGAAAGTAATTCTTTAGCTCACCTAGAATACAGTAGTCCTTATTTTTTCTTACACAACAGAGAACGTCAAATCATATAGTGTTTCCTGTTTGAGGTTCGATGTAGGGACACCCAAAGGCAGCTTACCTTCACCAGTCTCTGCCATGTTTTTATTTTTATTGGTCTTCGTGTAAGGCAGTTTGATGTTTCTTTCTATTCTGGCTTTCCTTTTTCCTGTCAGAATGGACTGCAACCCGTGTGGACAGTTTCTTTAGAATTCCTCACTATTGCCTTTATTTCTAATTTAAGGTTTCTGTAGCACTGCTGTTCACACCATATTTTTACTTTCCCATGCTAGGGACACTGTGGAACCTGGAGCAAAAGTCAAAGATTGGGGATGGAGGTTTCTTAGTAGAATAAGCTTTGCTAATGTGTGAATGAAAGAATTGATGTGCCTGCGAACCTTTCATCATGGAGAGGGGGGGAAGTGTTCCTTCAGGTTTGTAACCCAGTATTTTGCCTTGAATCATAAATTGTAAAGGAAGTGGATTATATAATCTGAAAACCTAAAATCTTAAAATCTTTCATTTTATGGGAAAAAATGAGACTCAGGAAAAAAAGCTAGGGTCCTTGTAAGTATGTTACTTAGATTGTTTCCTTACTTGAAATTGTGTAAATTGTTTTCCTAATCCCTGCAATTATGATCTTTAAAGGGTTTTGTATTTTAAGAATTATTTGAAGTCATTTTTTTTAGCAATGCTTGGTTGGAAATGCATAAATATTTGATGTAGAGTATTAGAAATGTGTTTGCATGTACGTATGTAAACCAAAGGGGCTTTTTCTCTTTATCCACCCCACATAGAAATGAAATAGAAAAATGTGATGAGGCCCTCACCGTTTCCTGTGAGCTCTTTGCCTCTGTGAGGGAAGAGCACATATTCTTTGATATGAAAAAACCCAATATTTTGCAAACACTTGAACTGAATGATCCCCAAAGGGGATTTCAATTGATTTCATTTCCCAATGCCAAGTGTCTCTTCACATGCATAATCCCAGGTAGAGGCTTGTAGGGTGTGTCTCAGGGTTTTCTTCTTTCAGGCAAAACCCTTTATTAAGTTGTCATCACATCATTGGGCAAAATGGGTCCTCCCCCCCACCCCCCACCCCCCACCCCCGCCCCTTATATTATTTCTAGGAATGTTCTTCATTAGAAAGCAACAGATCTGCCTCCCGACCTCAAGCAGGAGAGAGAGAGGGAAAAAAAAAATACACACACACACAAAGAAAACTTTCCCAAATTTGCAGTTTTTCCTAGCACTGAAAAACAGTCTGGTGATTGAAAAGTGAGAGTAATCTCTGCAGGCAGGCAAAGTATGCAGCAAGTGCTCTAGCCTGGGAGAGCAGGGTGGTTCTGGAACCTTGAGCAAATTACCTAAACTCTGAGCCAGCTTCCTCAGTGGTGAAGAGAAAGGATGAAAAGCGCCAAGAAGCATGTCAGCACCCAGCCCACTGATTCAGCAGAAGCCAGGATGCTGCTGGGGGGAGGCCCAAATAGAAGAGCTCAGTAAGCAGAAGAAAACCCAGGGTTCCCGAGTGTATTCCTCCTATAAGGATGAGTTTTAGTGTGAGGGCTGTGGATGCCCACAGAAGCAAAAATATGTAGCATTTTTAGTTCCCCTGTAATATGAACATTGGCTTTGTGAGACAGAACAAGGAATTGATCTGTTAAAAACCACATTAGAAATTTTAGCAATAAACTTCAGTCCATTCGCAAAACTGGGAAACTGAACTATTGAACCAGTGTTTTGAGGGAAGAGAAATGTCTCCACATGTAATTGATGATACATCTGGAAACTTAACAGTAGAAATGGAACCTATTCTAAAGGTGGTCTTAGAGAGAAGGGGAAATTGGCATAAAGGAAAAACCAGAGTCAGAACCTTGGGGAATTTACAAAGCCTATGGCAATCTCAGGTTTTACAGATGAGGAAACAGGTCCAGAGAGTATTTTTCTCAAGGCTACTTAACAAAGCAATGCATTCTTTTCTGGACCTGTTCTCCTGACCTGTTAACAGGTAATACTTGGCCCTCCTTCTGTGATGGGTGATTAGAAAGCGTCGAGGCACCCAGAAGCAAAGCTGTTTTACCTGGAGCAAATGATGTTGGCTGCCCTTTGGGTCACCAGGCTAAGGAGACGCTTCTCTCTGCTCCATGGGATAACCTGCTTTCCACTTCATGCCTCCTTCCTTTGTCAGTGTTAGAGTAAATCGGACTGCTCGCCATTCATTCACAAGCACCTGGGTATCAGCATCTCCTCCTGACTTACCCTGTCTCCTTTACTATGAATCTTGTCTCCCCATCCAGTCTTCCCTGTGAGATCATCACCCCTCCTTCAGTAAAGGCTGAGCACAAACCATGTGCTCAAGCGGCCGCCTCCCACCTCCCAGCTCTGAATCAGACAGTCACGTCACATTCTTCTCTGTGGGAAGTTCTTAGTTTCCTTTTCTTTTCTTTCTTTGTAAGAAAAAGCTATGGTGTGAAAATAATACGTTTCAAACTGGTTGCTGTGGTAGGTAACATAACTATTTTTTAAATGGAATAGAAAGACATAAGAATGTATTACGTATTTTAAGTCTCAGTTTGGTGAAACTTATTTCTGTTGGCATGTGCTTACAAACTCATGTGTTCGTATACATAAATTTGTGTGTGTGTGTGTGTGTGTGTGTGTGTGTACACATGTGCGTACGTACATTTGTGTACCAGGTTATAATGTATATTGTATTTCTTATTGTGGATCCTGGTCAGAAAAAATTAAGACCCTTTCTTTTTTTCTTTCTTTTTTTATTTTTAAGGTTTTATTTATTTATTTATTTGACAGAGATCACTAGTAGGCAGACAGGCAGGCAGAGAGAGAGAGAGAGAGAGAGAGGAGGAAGCAGCCTCTCCACTGAGCAGAGAGCCTGATGCGGGGCTCTATCCCAGGACCCTGGGATCACGACCTGAGCCGAAGGCAGAGGCTTTAACCCACTGAGCCACCCAGGTGCCCCAGATCCTTTCACTAGAACAAAAATACTGTATTTATGTAATACTTATTTATTGAGCAACTGCTTTGTGTGCCATGGGTGGTTGGGATGGATCAGAGAGTAAAGGAGACAAAAGAAAATTGCCCTTTTGGAGCTTACCAAGGGGAGAGACAGAAAGTGAACATAAATAAACAAGTGTTTTGGAAGGAGAAAAACCAAATCAGGAAAGGGAGTACAGAGCAGCTGAAAGGCGGCCGGCGTGCGGGATCTGATCGCAGAGGGAGAGGAGATGGCAGATGCGGTACATTAAGAAGCTACGGTGTGTGAACCGCAGTTAGGACTGGGGCTTCCACCTAGGAACTGGGGACTCATTGGTGCTGCCTGTATCCGGTCACTTGGACTTCCACAAGGACCTTAGAATAGCCTTTAGCCCTTAGGAAATCAGATCTTTCCTTACTAGAGGATCATGGGACACCATGTACTCAACTGTGAATTACCTTTTCATTTGGCTTCCTGCTTTAGGACAGGAACCTGTGTCTGATTGTCCCTGAGCACATTTGGCAGCGCACTTAATAGATTTGCAATAAATAAAAATTGAGGGAAAGGGGGCGTGAAGGGTGGTTGGTTTCACTTAAAGGTACGGCTATGCTAGAATATTCCTAAAAGTGGGGCTGGGTCAGCTACTGTTGGGCCAAACAGCCTTAGAAACTGAATTAGTATTGACGGCTCCTCCAGAAGCTTCCTAACTGGTTTCTTTCAGAATATGCTCAGCAGATGTTTAGAATGTTTTTAGGCACCTGAGGGTAGGAATGTTGTTCGTTGCTAGTCAAACTCTTTGCTGTGATTAGATAACATTAGAGTGTAATAAATATTAATATAGACATTCTACTATCTGACTTCGCCTATAGGAATTCATTTTACCTAGGTAAATCCTGATAACTGGTTCTTGGCAGATGTGTGTGTTTAACATTTGTTTTTATTAATGGCGAAAAGAAGAGGTTCATATTCTAGTTTATAGTCTGTTTTTGAAAAAAGGAAAATAGTGGCAGATTCTCTTTTCCTTCACACAAATATATTTATGCTTCCAGTGTGGAAAAATAGTCTTTTAATTCATGCAAATGAATTAAGAAGCCTTTGATAGGTGTTCCTCACCCAGCATGGGGAAGGTGGAACAGATGTTGATGGGGTGGAGAAGGGGGAATTGGGGGCCAGAGGGAGAACAGATTAAGAGCTTGAGATGTGAGAGAGCCTGGTGCCTCCTGGGAACCTCAAGGAGTTCAGTAAGACGAACAAAGCTTGCATTTGGAGGCCTTCCAGGAGCCAAATGGATAAGGCAGAGGCCAAATTAAGAAGGCTGTGGGTTTGTTGAGTTTGAATTGTATCTGGAAGGTGGTAGAGAGTCCCTGAAGAATTAAAAACAGAGGAGTGACGTAAGGAATTCTGCTCTGCGTAAAGGTCAGTCCAGGGGCTCAGGGACTCTTGGACTAGGATAGATTTGTTGTGGGTAAAGAGGGGCAAAGCTTCTGACAGAATTCAGTTGGGAGACTCTTGAGGTAGTCCGAAGGAAGGAGTTCCTGATGCAAGAATACAGAGAAATGTCTGGCTGCCTATCCTTAAATTTACCTAGAGAGCTTCTTTTAAAAGGTACAGCCTGGGTCCTCCCTAGACTGAGAAAATCCAGATGCCTGGGAGTGGATAGTGGTTGGTGGTTTTAGGAAGATTACTCCCCCGACGTGATGCCTCCTGCATGCAGGGCTGGGAGCCACTGAGATCAAGGTTTTGAAGCCATGGTTTGCTTCTCCAATGGGCTGCCCTATGAAGCCCACCTGCCAAGGACACATGGGCCATTGGTGCCCAGGTGTGCGACAGTCCTGTAAATTGGCCACCTCAGTGGAGGCTGGAGAATCGGTAAGAATCCTTTTCCCATCGGAGGAAATCTGTGTGATCAGGGGAGAGAAATGAGTTTTGTTTGGGATCAGAAAATAACCACCTGCTTTCACACAGCAAATGTACTTCTCTGTGATTGTAAAAGCATCAACATTTCTGTGGATATTTGGCCACAGGTCTGTCCTATTTGGAAGAATCCAAGGAATCTGGGATTTTCTTGCATTCCTCCAATTCCTGAGACTTTAAGAGACACGTCCATGTAGCTGTGGCATGTGCCTTGCGTCCTGATTTTGGTAGCACGTTGTCATGGAAGACCGAGAGAGCCTGACGGGTTCCCACTGTGAAGACAGCACAGAGACGTGGAAGTAATGCCATCCCACTTGGACCCGGTTACTGTTGCTCAGCCAGTTGAGATCAGTAGGTTCAGCAGAATGATGACGGGGTTGGGGGATTTCTGTTTAACTCACTGTTGAGGGGTAAGAGGAAGACAGGGTCATCCCATCATGCCGGGAAATGTGCAAATATGGGCTAATGGTTCCCAGCCTTACACAAAAGGGTCTTCTGGACCGCATTCATCTTACACAACTAACCACTAAAGCTGGTTCCAATAAATATTTCCTGTATTTCCTGTTTCCTCCTTAACACATTTGTCTGTTGTTTGCTCAGAGAAAACCCGGGCATTAAAGTGACATTGTATTTCCATTGTACTCTTGGTTTCTGATGGTGTTTCTGCCCAGTGGAGAACGTTTTGTAAAAATCATCCTCATAGTTGCATATCCTAAAAGAAAAGTTATACCGTTAGAGCCAGTTAGGGGCCTCCAAAAACTGGTGTGGGGATTTAGTGACTGAAGTCATGCAATGTGTCCATGGTTTTAATATTTTAAAGGCACTCATTATTATACATTTTTTTAAGGGGAGAGCCTGTCTTGCTCATTTCTTCTTTTTTTTTTTTTTTTAGAGTTGGGGAGGGGTAGAGAGAGGAACTTAAGCAGTCTCCCTGCCCAGTGCAGAGCCGTCGGGCTCTATCTCACAACCCTGAGATTATGACCTGAGCTGAAATCCAGAGTTGAATGCTTAATCGAAGGAGTCACCCAGGAGCCCCTGTCTTGCTAAATTCTATGAGTCTTAGTTCTTTCTCTGCTCTGGCATTTGAATGTAAAAAAAGAAACCTCATTTTAAGAAGTTATTTTTCTGCTTATTTCCTCATCTCTGTATTTTGGGGATATTAGTAATCCATGTTTTAGGATCAATGTGAAAAGTAAATGAATTAATATGCCTTAAGTGCATAGACAGGTCCTTGTACATATTAAGCACACAATAAAAGCCAGCCATTGATAGAACCATCAGGAAGCATCTGGGAGGTCTGCCTAGGGGAGGCAACATTTGAGATGGACCTTGAAGGATGAGTAAAATTTGACACTGAGAAGATGGGAGATTATTTCATACCACGAAATCCCGGTGGTATATGGGGAGGTGAGCATTGAGTTTGCTTTGGTTTGGAGGTAGAGTGAGAACAGGTAACTGGAAAAATGAGGTTGCATGCCACATAGAGAAGAAAAAACACGCAGAGGTGTTTAGACTTGATTTTCTAAGCAGTGGGGCTCTAGTGAAGTTTGTGAGGGAAAGACAAGATCAAGGCTTTACATTTGGACCTTTGATGAGCCAGGTCTGGTGGATGGTTTTCCTGAGAGAGGAGAGCATTTAATTGGGAGACAGGAAGGAACGTAATGGCTTGGATTGGGGCACGGGCTCAAACTGGAAGGGGTGGTCTGTACCGGACTTGGATATAGACATGGGATTATTTCGTGTTAAATAAAATGAAAATACTGATTTGTTAAAAATCAGTGCTTAGATTGGATTGTTACTACCATTTTCTCTCGGTCATTGGAAAAAGGGTAGGAGTGAAGTCAATAATTGTTCCATTTATTAAAAAATCAGTGACAACTTTTTATGGTTTTCCAGTTTTGTCATTCTGATTTCTACAGAAATCAGTGTGTTTCTACAGAAACAGTGTGTTTTCATTTGTTCTGCAGCCCAAGTTTTCACGAGTATGCTTTCTTAAATGTCAACCAGATACTGACTTGCCTCTTTCCCATGGTTTCACATCTAAAAGAAAGACAGATTTTCATCTGTTTTAGGGTAAGGAAAAGGAGGATAAAACTTCTGGATCTCAGTAGTTCTTGAAAATACTGCTTTTTAGCCATTGTAAGCTTTTAATTAGATTATCTGCTGAAGATGCAAACCTGTGCCTGTTCACATCATTTATTTCTATCCAAATGGCCTTGAGTAGAGTGGCTGTTTGGATACAGCTCTTTAAATGAATCTGTGGTCATTTGGGAGCTTTTCATTTCCTTAGTGTTGGAAAGTGAGTTAAAGAATGACAACTCAGCAATAGGCATTTATGGGCTCCTGTACTCGCTCCGGGCCTTAAGTGAGCAATATATATGAGAGCACTTGGTAATTTGTAAAGTAGTATATAAATAAATGTACAGATTTTTTAGAAAAATACCTTTGCATCTTACATGCCTCCTGGCAGGAAGTCATTTTAATCAGAAAATCGGGAACATGCTCTAAAAAGGTGGCAATATTGGCTGGTGAAGTGTGTCTAATTAAGGCTTTTTGTGCCTGTGCTGATCCGATGTCATGTCTGAATATAGTCAAAAACAAGTGGATGTTAAGAATTTCAGGTTACCATTTACTGAGTAAAATATTAAGAAAGCGAGCGCATTTACTTTTGAAAAATCTATTGTTCAGAGTCTAACAATCTGTTCCATGGAAATAACCTCTAAATGGTCAGGAAGAGTGAGTTATTTAAAAAAAAAAAAAAAAAAAAAAAAAAAATTTTTTTTTTTTTTTTTTTTTTTTTTTTAAAAACACTTAGCCTTTTTTTTTTTTTTTTCATATCTATTTTTGAGCAGGGGCCACAGACGTAGAGAAAAGTTTTCTCATTCTTTGAAATAAAACATTGAGCTTTTATATGCTTTTCCAGCAGTACAGTTTCCTAGAAAATGTTTATGATTTTTCATAAAGTTGTCTTAATTCCTTTCTGAGACAAGGTGTGCATATTAGTACATAAAAAAACAAGTACAGGTAATTGACACTGGACGATTCTATATATTCTTTTATTCTGCGCAAACACTGAGGTTCTTCTACATGTCTGTCACCTTTCCTCCAACCCCAAATTCACTCCTGAATCTCGAGTTTAGAAATGCTGCTTCATCGTCACACTAGAAAGATTCGTGAAAATAAACTTAGCCTTGCCATTTATTTCCACTCTCGTGCCTGCACTGTTTTTAGTCTGGGTATTCACTAACTCATCAGAAGACAGCAAGTTGTTTTTCTCTTTGGATGCTCTAGAAGGACAACCCTACTTGCTTTCATGAATTTGAGTGTTCTTAATGACCTTTTAAAGGCCAAGGAACTCCTGAAATAATAGGGGAAAATTGCTTCGAAACCATAGTTACTAGACAAAAGTGAGCTATGGGTGCTTCTTCTAATACAGATTATATTAGCCTCCATCTGGCTCAGAGGAGAGCTCTCTTAACGAAGATTTGAATCTGGAATAAATTAAGCGGTGTTAAGACACTTATAAATGAATGAATCACCTTATATACCTAAGTACTCCAGTGGCCTGTGGAAGGTGGGAAGAAGAGTTGAAGGAATATACTTTGTGCCAGCAGAGAGAAGCTAATGAAATGTGCCCCGGACCACCTCTGTGAGTCAGTTTTAACAGGATTGTAAATCCATGCTTGAGTGAGTTTGAACACAGTGTGTCAGTGCTCTTGGCCTTGCTGTTTATCAATATTATCTACAAGATGTTAACCACAGGGAAGTAGGGCTTTATTAGGCATTTCATCCTGCCAGGATTGTGGAATTTATTGACTTAATGCCCTCTGGGTCACCTGACAGCCAGGGTCTCTTACTGGTGGGGGCACTGAAAAGCACATTGCCCCACCGCACCCGGACCTTTTCTGCTCATCCTGTTGGGGGACAGACAGAAGGTCTCTCCCTTTGGTCAGGTTAGTTCTCTTCCAGGGTGTCACCTGTCAATGTCGTGAAAAGTAAACCAGGTTAGACCGTCTAGGTTTAAGATTATTTACTCCATCTTCAACCTGCTTGATACGCCCTATTTTTATGATCGTTTGTAACCTGAACACAGAAGAAGCACAGTCACCTACTGCTAGGACCCCGTTCTTATTTTTCAAGGAGAGAAAAGTAAAAATGCATTTTTTAAACCCTGAAAAGGTGTGCCATATTTTAAACCATTTGAGTTAAGTCAACTTCACGTAGGTATATGTGTATTTATTTATTTTGCTTATCCATTGTCAAGAGACGTATTTTGCTTGTCTAACCAAATCAGAGTTTGTTAAAGCAGCAAGCATGCTGAGGTGCCCATGACTGACCCGTCTGTCTGTCTTTGGCTCTGTTACAGAGATTGAAGCCAAGGAAGCTTGTGATTGGCTACGGGCAACTGGTTTCCCCCAGTACGCGCAGCTTTATGAAGGTGAGTGGGGAGTCCTGTTTGTGGGTTGTTTTTTGTTTTGTTTTGTTTTGGTTTAATCATCATATTCATATCCTTGGTTTATAATACTACTGATCTATGATTTATTTTCACACATATTATTACTCATTAAAATACTTCATTAAGCAAGCAATGTAGCAAGTCCTAAGACCCCCCACCACTCAAAGCAAAAGCTAGAACCTTGATAATAATGTACCCATTAGATCCCTCTGCCACCCCCTACCCAAAGCAACTCATTCTGAAACTTCTGTAATTCCTTGCATTTTCTTGCTTTGCTTTTATATCGTTTTATGACATTTTTGTAATATATATATTTTTATAAAGTTGGTTTTACCCTTATAAAAAGGGTATTGTGCTCTGTGTAATCTTGTAGGACTTCGTTTTCTCCATTTCTTCTGACACTTAACGTTAAGATTCTTCTATACTTTGTGTCCCCCGGGATCACCTGCCTTGACTGCCGTGTAACAGCCTGTTGTTTGTGGATCACAGTTTATTCACATTCACACTCTGCTGGGTGGGCAGTTTGGCTTTTTCTGTTTTGCTTTTACATTCTGAAGGCTTATGAACATGCTCATACAGTTTTATATTCTCGTGGTACATCAGCAATAATTTGCCTGTATTTGGAGGAGCTGAATTACTGGGTAACAGACAACACATATGTTCAGTTTTATAATGCAGATTTTTCCAAAGCACCTGTACCGATTTTCACCCCTTCCAGTGATGTATAAAGATCCTGTCTGTCCATGTGCTCTCAACACTTGATATTGTCAGGCTTTAATTTTTGTCAGTCAACATGGATATACTATGACTTCCACTTCTTTCATCATGAATGGTAATACTCATTTCTTCCTATCATCTGGCAGTCTATATGTGTTCTTTTGTGAAATGTCTGTTGCCCGTTTTTCTCATGACTCAGTTGCACTTTTCGTAATGATTTCTAAGAGCTCTTTATTCTAAATAGTAAGTTTTTATGGGTCATGTGTTACAGATGTGGCCCCCTAGGTTGTAATTAGGCTTTTTACCTTGGTTTAGATTGTCATTTGATGAATATTCTTTTTTCTGTGGCATTCAGTATTTTAACTAAGGAAAATGGACTGTTAAAAAAAATAAATGAAGATCAAGGCTGACCGTATACTCCTTCATTTTGTCATCAGTGCCCTAAGGGTCACTCAGATGCTGTAACAGTGGGGGAAGAGCTCCTAAGGCTTGGCTCTTCCTGAACCTCTGGCTGCCTGGTGTGGGTAGAGCAAGCCGTGGGTGTGGCGAGATGAATAGGCTGTTCATTTGCATGGGCCTTTTATCACACTGTATGTAAAGTCATTGAAAAAGAATCATAGTTCTGAACCGGTGAACTCCATTTTTATGGGTAATTTTCAAGCAAAGTTTGGGTGAATAGTGAAGAGATTCCTAAACTGAGTAAGTTGAGTTACAGAGCTGCTTCTACCTTGAGCTTTCTTGGTTTCCATAACTTTACTGAGATGATGACACGAGATGTCTCTCATCACTCTTTCATTCATTCATCTACCCATCCCATCCATTCAGCCAACCAACAAGCCATTATTAATTCTGCACCAACAGGGATGCCCAACACTGTCGTAAATGCTACATATTTTATAAAAACAAAAACATAATTCCAACATCCAAGAAGGCCTTTAAGAGACTGCCATAATCTCAAAAAGCATAGTTTTGGTTAATTTACATCTTAAAAATATGTCTTTTTCATTACTTAAGAAGGAAAGGGACACTAAGAGATAGCCACCATGTGATGAAATTTCTAAAAGATTGAGTTGAAATGTTGTCGCTTAAATATTTTCACCAAAGATGTTCAGCTCTTCTCACAATAGTTTTAAAATCATGTCTTTTATCCTTCTCTTCCCCTAGAATAACGACAATCAAACTACTTCCTGTAACAGTGACATTGGGCTCTCAGGGAAGCTAGTGCTCTTTGGCAACCTTCTTTAACACATGAGCAAAAAGCCCATGCTAAGAGTGGGTGTAGTTTGTAAGCTTAAAAGTGCCAGACATGATGGGCAGGTTACCTTGAGGAGGGATACTGAGTGGGTGGGTGGGTACTCCCCAGAAGCAGATCAGGCAGAGAGAGACCATAGAGATGGTTTTTATTTTCCTCGCTCGCTCAGCTTCATGAATTCATTATCTAATTTACCGTACCTGGTCTTCCTCATGGTAGCCCAGACCGAATGTGTGATATTTTCCCATGAAGTTGAATTCAGAATTATTTTATTGCTAGACTGTGTAAAAGATCTTACTGTTCATACATTATAGAGAATATTTCCAATTCCTTTTCTTTTTCTTGTTTCTCCCTCTCTCTTTTTTTTTTAAGGGGCTTGGTTAACCGCCTGTTTATTATGCTGGAGCTGCTTATCTTCCCTTTAGAGAGGATTCCTGACCTATTAACATTCACAGTATCTCTGTCTTTCAGAAGGGCTTGGCTCTGGGGAGGGTTGGGGAGGCACCACCATCCTATCAAATTCAATTCACAGCTCCACTGGAGATGGGAAAGGGTAATTGCATTTGCAGTGGTGGCAGTAAGGTGGCTGTCCTTTTGTTCCTTTTGTTCTCCTGTTTAGAAATTAAATTTCCTTCAATTATGTTCATTTTTGGTGTTGATTTGCTGCCAGGCAGCACTTTCTTATGAGTGTATGTTTGCTAAGACTCCTTTTCAGTCTGTCTTACTTCTTAGTGAATCCTAAAATTCAGACTGCATTTTCACAGGATGTGTTTGGGGTCTCTTTACATTTACAAATCTTTTGAAGCGTAAACCTATTTGGGGGATATACTGTATATTGTTCTGGGCGATAATTTCTGCTCTCCTGCCCCTGTCTGTAGGGTGAGTATAACACACTACACACCAACCCACACATTCCTTGTCTTCCTGTTATGCTTTATTTTGGTCTTTGGCAATTTATACTTCCTGCCCTTAAACTCAAGCTGGAAGATGAAATCCTAACCTGAAGAACTCTGAGAACTTCTATACATCAATAAATCGTATCTTTTAAAAGCTGGTCCTTTCAAAACAGTGTAGGCAAATAAAAGCAACTGAATTACTTCACTTCTCTCTTACATTTAGTTTCTACCTACCCTAGATTTTTTTTTTTTTTTTTAAACAGAATCTGAAAGTTAATTTGGGATCAGAAAGGAATCTAAAGGACAGTTCTGCGTACACAAAGTTAGAATTATTAAAATCACACGGTCCTGGTCTCCTGTACACTTAACAGACGTGAGCTTTTCGTTTACATATATAGATCAGATGTTACCCTCTGGGAGTATTAACATATATTCTTTAGTGTCAGCTCTATTACTTAGTACTTGAAAGTTCTTAGTGTCTGCTCAAAGTGAAATAAAATGTGACAACCTTCAAACAGTTTCACAGTCTGCCATATTCACTAATAACTAACATTCACTATAAGCTTATAGAGTTGGTCCATAAAATAATGAAGAGATAAATTCCTAAGTACCAAGTTTCATGCATTTCTTTGTTAAGTTTGGGCTGCCTCATTGGTCTGCCTATGTTATTCAGGTAACAATAAAGAACTCTATGCCTTCAGAAAAAGGAATTGGACTGTAACAGTAATGATGTTGTTTCCAACATTTAAAAAGAAAAAGAAAAAAAAAGATGCTCTTAACCATTGTCTCTAGGAAGCAGATTGTTAAAAATAAGGAGCTCCATCATGAAACCGTCACGGTCAACCCAGGAACTAGAACAGGACTGATCACTTGTATCTCCTGGGAGCCTGAGAGCCCAGTCTATCCCTGTACAAAGCATTATTAGCCATTTCAGAGGCCATGGGGTTGGTTTTTTTTGTTTTTCTGCTTTGTTTTTGTCTTTGTTTTTATTTGGTTATGCTAATCCCAGTTTCCCCGCTGTGCTGATTTATTGCCCCCATTCCTGACCTACAAAGGTGCACCAAAGAACTCCTACTCACCATGTTATATAAGCGTTCTACAGGAAAGACCAATTATACCCTAATAGCTGGACTCCTTAGAGGGTAACTTGTTTTTATCTAGTGGCAATTCCAGAGCAGTTGTAAATTTCCACAGTGGTGCCACGGGTCGCCCTCCCCTCTTCTTGAATGTATTTATCAACAAGGGATAAAAAAGGGAATTCTATTGAGTTGATTTTTTTCCTCCTTTTTCCTTTTTGGTTCTGATATAACTTCTAGTATTCTAGACTATTGAACTCTCCTACAGCTTAAGGGATTTGGGATCCCATTGTTCTCCAGCAGCTTTGTAGCTAGCCCTTTGTTTTAGGGGGGAGTTATATAAACTCCTGAAAAGCCATATGGAAGTGCTAATATTTGTTTAAAAATAGCATATCCTGAATTCTCTTTAGCTTTTGATGTCATGCAAATGGTTAGATTCCATTTCCTACCACTTGCCATTGTTCTGTAGACCTTTCCTTGGCTCTGTTTTCCCTGACCTCTTTCCCCTGATCAAATGTGAGCAGACACACATGGAAAGACAACAGAACAACAACCACCACCCCATTTAAAGGAAGCATCCTTCTGGTGTTGATTCTGGCCGAAACTATAATTTACAGCAGGGATCTGTTGCCTGCTGATTTGTTCCAAGGTGGAACAGTGTTTTGAACCACTTCTCTGACAAGGAGGGATATTTGAGTCTACAGACCACTTTACCTCTAAGCTCAGTGAGGACACTGTTAGAATTGTCCTAAGTTGCTTTATTTTCCCATAGCGCTTGATAGGAAGTAAGGTGCCCTACACACAGTAGGTGTTAAGAAACTACTTTTTTTTCCCCTCTGCTAAACTGGGCTAGATTGGCAAGAATTTAGGTGTTCAATAAATACATGTTTCTGTTTTTCTTATAGATCTTCTGTTCCCCATTGATATTTCCTTGGTCAAGAGAGAGCATGATTTTTTGGACAGAGACGCCATTGAGGCTTTATGCAGGTAAATGGAAATGTTTTGAGTGGTTTCGTTTTTTTGTTTGTTTGTTTGTTTTGTTTTTTAGAATGAGGTTATCATCAAAATGGTTTTAAGTAACACCTTGTTATTTCATATTGCCATTAAATGACATTGCCCTAGGAGGCCCTCAAATAGACCATTCCATATTCGATACCATATGACTGCTGAAACAGAGTGTTCAGATGGTCTGGAAACTTGGAACAGGGTAATTGAGTGTACAAGCCCAGCCAGATATTCCAACAGAGTCATAGCGGCTGTTAAATTGAATGAAAATAACACACTGAGAGGAGTATGTGGGGGGTGGGGAAGTTATGGCTTGCTAGAGTCAGGAGAACCATTGTCTGAATTCCAGAGAAGCTTCTGTGAACCTCTTCAGCTTCCCCAGGTACCAAAAAGTAACAATAGGATTAAATAAGGTTGTAGACAAACTCAGCCCAAACCTTTAAGCTCCAGTGGATGGGCAGTAACTGAGCATTGATGTGAGCCGTGCCTAAACCTGTCAGAAATCCTCATTCGTTGTGCTGGTGGGTCTTCGGGCTGAGGGGCAGCCGGGGGGGGGTTCGGTGAAGTGGAAGTGATAAAACGTGTAGCAGACGATGACGAAACACCAGTGATCCTCTCCACCTCTTTGTGACGTGTTACTCATCTTCGAGTTGTTTATCCTTCGTCATTTTCTTCAAAGCCTTCAAGCTATAAAAGCTGAATTCTGGGGAAAAGCTATACCCAGAAAAAATCTGCATATTGATTTTATGTATAAAATTTAAATGAATTTTCTTTCATTCAATACTTATTTTAACTTAGAAGAACATTCTTAAGGTAGAACGACCCTCAGAATTTATTAACCCCTTTGTAGGCACAGAAAGCGGTAGCTCAGGGAAAGTATAATTTTTTGCCTTTCTTCTGTAATGCAGTGTTTCTTGAATCCACTAACTTAAACCGTGATTGTAGGGAGAAACAGGGAAGATCTTCAGGATGGTGTATGAAAGAGACTAGTTCTTGTGGTTGAAGAAAAAAAGAGTGCCACATTAACCACAGAAACACTGTCACTTTTCAAATCCAATGAAACGGCTGCTTAGAAATGTCCAGGGTATGTACACATTTTCGAAGGCAGCCTAATCCCAAGTCCCGCACTGTGGTGTGTAATACCAAAGCCATGTCATCAGGAACGAGAGAGTGTCACTAATGCAGTTTGGGCAGGAAGAAGTCAACATCTGGAGGATAAACTACACCAGACATTTTTTAAATGTTTTAATGCTTAGCTGTGGGATAGAATTCATTTATTTTTCAATTCATCATTGGTGATAACGCATATAAATGAGGTCACTCATAACACGGATCCTAGGAAATATTCACGCATTGAGTCAGATCACCCATTTCACACATTTTCTGCCACTCAGTGAGTGGGCCCTCTGAACAGCAGCAACAGCTTAGGAATTTCTGGGTCATAAAAATATCACTACAACACTGCAGCCCAAAGGGGTCATGATTAGATTCTTGAATACTTTTTTTTTTTTTAACCTCAGTTTGAAATTGTGTCCCTCTCTGATGAGAAGGTCATCCTCTGCCCTTTGTGATTTTCACTGGCTCTCTATTCTGTTTGAGAAGCTACCTCCCTTTAAAGGGAATAAATCTGTGTTTCAGGATCTTTTGTGAAAAAAAAAGACTCGGAACAGCTAGACCTTCATCTGTATTTGCACTCTGCAGTTTATGCTGGGTTGGGTTTCTGTTTTCTCAGATGCAGAGAATGTCTCAGAGGTTTAGTGTAATAAGGTAATGGGTGTTAAAGGACTTTGAAAATTATTAGGCCCAAAATGGAGGCCCAGATTTGAGTATGTTGAGAAAGTCCCGAGGTTGGGTTTTCTCTTCAAAAAGGAAATCCTTCAGAATTCATACTAACAGTCATCAACTTGTTTGTAATAGAAACCCCAAGGGCTCTTGTCCATGTTCACACAGACTTCTCAAGGCAAATGATTGTCCTTTTGAGAGACCTAAACAAATGTTCTAAAGAAAACGATGAGGCGGGTGCCTGGGTGGCTCAGTTGGTTAAGCAACTGCCTTTGGCTCAGGTCATGATCCCGGAGTCCTGGGATCAAGTCCCTCATCGGGCTCCCAGCTCTGCAGGGAGTCTGCTTCTCCCTCTGACCTTCTCCCCTCTCACTCTCTGTCTCTGTCAAATCAATCAATCAATCTATCTATCTATCTTTAAAAAAGAAAAGAAAAGAAACGAAAACGATGAGGCATCTTCTTTTGAAATGCCGTGCTCGTTCCTAGTTGTCAGCACAGTGGCGGGCGTACCTATTTGACCGTTGATGGGATACTCATGTCATGAGCTACGCTTGCCTCTTCCACATAGTCTCTCAGCCTGTGGAATTGAGGACCAGTAAATCATGAAGCTGTGGTGCGGTTTGACAGTTTTGTGATTTGTCAAGTTCACTCCAGACTGACAGACTTCTTACAGGCTTCATCTTTTGCCCTGTTGAAATATTTTGAGAAGTTCATTTTAAATATATACGGTAAAATTGTTACAGAAACTCAGGTGCAAAGTTTTGCTTCATGAAATACTGTTAATCATTAATTTTAACATTTTTACCCTAAACAAAACCTGCTAAAGTTTGTTTTAAATAACATAATTATTGGAGCATCTGGGTGGCTCAGTCGGTTAAGCATCTGCTTTCAGCTCAGATCATGATCCCTGGGTCCTGGGATTGAGCCCCACGTCAGGCTCCCTGTTCAACCGAGGGTCTGCTTCTCCCTCTCCCTCTGCCTCTCTTCCTGCTCACACTCTCTTTCTCACTCAAATAAATAAAATCTTTTAAATAAATAAATAAAATAGTTTTTACATGGTTTCTCTCTTCTGCCACCCTCCCACACACATGAATGTTACAGCTGCTTCCATATACACTTTAGTGTTCTGCTTAAAAATTTATTATATGGATAATAATTGATGATCTCTCAGCAGTCTACTTAGGGCAGAAGACACACACTTATTTTCTTTTTCTTTTTATTTATGTATGTATGTATGTATTTATTAAGATTTATTTATTTTAGAGAGCGAGAGAGCACATGAGCAGTCAGGGGAGAGGGAGAGAGACTCTCAAGCTGACTTGGCTCTGAGTACAGAGCCCGACATCAGGCTCAATCTCATGACCCTGAGATCACAGCCTGAGCCAAAACCAAGCGTTTGATGCTTAGCCAACTGTGCCACCAAGGTGCCCCCCGACTTAATGTTTTCTTGAGAATTATGATAATACTATTTTATATATATATATATATATATATATATATATATATATATTTTTTTTTTTTTTTTTTTTTTAAATTTGAAAGAGCACACAAGCCAGCGGTAGGGGCAAAGAAGGATGGAGAAGCAGACTCCCTGCTGAGCGGGAGCCCAAAGTGGGGCTCAGTCCCAGGACCCCGCGATCATGACCTGAGCTGAAGGCAGGCACTCAACCAACTGAGCCACCCAGGCATCATTAATATCATTAAGATGATATTATCTTAATACAAAGTTTGGTAGTGACCAAAAGTTACAGCTATGATTCTGAGTTTTGGGGATTTGGATTGCTCACCAAGATTCTTGTACTTACCCGTGTAAGGGATTTTTGTATTTGTTCCTTTTGAGAGATTGGCTTTGTCCCAGTCTTATTAGTTATGCTATATAATCCAACCCCAATGATAAGACCAACATCCTGAGGGGGTCACATCAATATTAATACTGGGGGAGTGGTTTGCTTGCCTTAAAGCATATACAGATAATAATGCAAACTACTGTTGGAACACCTCTTCTGAAATGATCTTTGTCTCCGAGCACCTGGCTGGCTCAGTCAGGAAAGTCTGCAACTCTTGATCTTGGGGTCATGAGTTCAAGCCCCACGTTGGGTATATAGATCACGGAGATGATCTTGTCTCTCTAGCTTCTGAAAAATGTTCCATATCACTGTTTTCCTTTGGAGGTAACAACTGACTCCTATCAACACACCAAAGAATTACGTAAATAAGGCGATAATCATACAGTGATAAGTTCATAACCCAGCTATCGTCTTCAGTCTGCACTTTGTTGTAAAACAGCCCTTGAATGCCTAACCAATGTCAAACAGCCAGCCACATAGTGGATTTCAACTTTGTTACTATTTCTGTTCTATTAAAAGGAAGTAAATTTTTAAAGCAGTTGCGCTAATTCCAAGAAAATATCTTTTAAGAATTAGAACAATTCTTATTTGTCAGGTCTTACTTGGAAAATTGTTCCTTTCTCTTTTCTTGCATGTCTCTTGTACTTGTCCCTGTTTTCATTTTGCATACGAGGCCCAAATACCCGCCCCCCGCCCGCTTTACTTTTATCAGAGTGCCTGCAGCTTCCTGCAGCGAAACTCAGGAGCCTTTGGTCGCCCACCTTGTATCCCTCCCCCTTCAGAGCAGGGTACAAGTTGCCTAGCAGATAAGACTGACACATTCCTCTGGAGCTGGGCCCCTGCGAGGGCCCAGGGGGGTTGGAAGCACCACGCCTTCTGGACAGATGGTGCATCATCCTAGTTGCCACTCATTTGGGGAATCATACTTAGGGTATAAGCCGCTCTGTGTATTAGCATCAAATAGAGATTAACTTTGGAAAAAAATGCAGGCTGTACGGTTTTTGAAGGTCAGAGCTGCCATGTTTTACTCTTGTGGCCTTGGACAAGATTCATGACCTCTCCAAACCCCCATGTCCTCACTTATAAAAGGAAGGAAAACAGTAGTATCTGTGCCATAGGGTTGTGAGGACCAAGATGAAATAACACAGCACCTGAGCCGGAGCGAGCCCTCTCGTCGAGCTCTGTTTCGTTTCAGTGTGGTCCCTCTCCGAGTAGCTAAGGTCTCACCAGTGGGCTTTCTTTGGAGGTCCTGGGAACAAATGAGTCTTACAGAAGCCCCGAGAAATAACTTCTAGGCTTCAAAATCAAAGTGCCATTAGTTTGGTGCTACCAACATAAAGATAATGTTGTCCGTCATAGAACTGGCCTCCAGAGTCGTCTTTGTTTGACTCAAATCTAGAATTTGTGACGTGAGCCCTTCCCCCACTGCCAGAGGCTTCCATGCCTAGTAAACCTGGTTATAAACACCACTCAACCATTAAAACCCAAATGAAGGCAAGTAGGTATTTGATTACAGGTTTGATTAATGAAACCCAGACCTAACACTAACTGTAACCATTCCGGATTCTTTAAATCTTGAAAACATTTGAGTACTCAAACACTGTGGGTCTAAGTCATTTAAGTAATGCATGCCCCTTTAGGGAGGGACCTTATATCCACTCATTTCAAAGTTAGGGCTTTTTCTTAAGTTACTTGTTTTCTTTCCCTCCCCATCAACAGAGAGAATTTTTCTGAACACAGGCAGCAGAGGCGTTCTGAGCTATCTTTGTTTATTCTGTAAACAGGCTACCACGTAATCTATGAAATCAAAGGCAGTCTTATCAGCAGGCAAAAATACTTTCTGTCCTTGTGCATCAAGTTGTTAGACAAGTTGCAAGAACAGAATCCCAAAGATAAAACCTAGAAGCAGTCTCCTGGTCAGTTTGAATTTGTGTGAATTAAATTCTCTTATCCTGTGTAAAAGGTAGAATTGCAGTTATGGGAAAAACTGGATAGCTGAGCGTGGAAGACAGCAGATAATGCTGAAGGTTTATTTGAGGAAGACTGAGTACGGGGCATCTGGAAGCTGTTAGGGCTGTCATTCACACTTATACAATACCATGTATTGCTGTGTATGGAAAGGCCTTCTCTTTTTAGCTATTTCATTATTTCCTGATGAGGACTTTTGTTTTGGGGTTTGTTTTCTGTTGTTGTTTCTTTTCTTCTTCTTTTATTTTATTTTTTTTTTTTTTTAGTATTTCATTTTCAACAAATGAAATTATTTCCCTAATTATAAACTGACACTACTCCTTGGCAGGGGTAAAAAAAAAAAAAAGTATTCAAAGTAAAAATATCACTCTTGTTCCAAAAAAGAATCTAATTCAAGTGCTGATTCATGAACTCTGTTGTAATCCTTGAAGCTGCCGTATACAAATTTTTTCAGTAACCATTTACACTACTGCTGTGACTGTCCCAAACATTATCCTGTCCCATACAGGAAGTTATAAAAAGAATTGGGATATCAAATAGGCACCGATTTCCTTACCATGTAAGAACTCACTAAATTTTTGAACAGAGTGTCTAAGATTGTTATGTCTAAA
This sequence comes from Mustela erminea, assembly GCF_009829155.1. Classification (NCBI taxonomy): domain Eukaryota; kingdom Metazoa; phylum Chordata; class Mammalia; order Carnivora; family Mustelidae; genus Mustela; species Mustela erminea. The sequence goes on from NC_045634.1 coordinate 21,365,601, forward strand.
ACTTGGCTTATTTTTCTATTTAAATTTTGCTTTGAGGTAGAATATACCATTTATTTTTATTTACCAAAAACACTGTTTGGTTCCTTGTTGCTGTTCCCGAAAACACTGTTTGGTTCCTTGTTGCTGTTCCCGTTCCTATGAAAAGAGACATCACTGGCTCTTACTTCTTGGCACTGTGTGGCTCTATCTAATGGTTCAACCGAGGGACTCTTGGAAGAATAAATTTCCCATTGAGACTTGTTTGTTCTGTGAAGAATAACAAGCCTCTGATAATACCATAGCAAGATGTCCTTTTCCTATAAAACACTAGTACTCAATCTAAGTGAAGAAGTTTAAGAAACATGAAGGTATTTTTAAACTATTCACCTTGTAAAGAAGTTTTCTAACACTGTTCTGAATTATAGAATTATTTTTATGGGATAAAGAAATTCATTAAACATGTCACCTGTCTGGAAAAAAATATTTATCTACCCCTCCTTGGCTTCCTATCTTTGCTAACATTCTTTCTTTGCCCTGTAGGCGTCTAAATACTTTAAACAAATGTGCAGTGATGAAGCTGGAAATTAGTCCACATCGGAAGAGAGTGAGTATATAAAATGTATAATAGGATGGGAGGAAAGCGGGCAGACCAAAAATTGGATTGTGTTTTGTAGGAGGTTTTGTCTCTCAAACTCTTAATTACTTCCTTATTCCAAAAATCTACATTTTTTAATGTACATAATCCAGTCAGGTTTACCCAAGATCAAGTAGCCTTATGTAATTGAAACCAGTCCTTGCAGCTAGCCAGTAAATTGAGGTTTCCCTACTGTTTTGTTTTGTTTTTAATGAGATAAAATTGACACATGATACTACTAGCTTCGGGTGTACAACATAGTGATTCAGTATTTATATATATTACAATGTGATCACCACAACAAGTCTAGTTAACATCCATCACCGCAGAGTTATAACATTTTATTGTTGTGGTGAGACTTTTTAAGGTCTCTCTTAGCAAATTTCAAATATACAGTATAGTATTATCAACTATAGTCACCATGCTGTACATCACATCCCCAAAACTTATTTATTTTGTAACTGAAGGTTTGTACCTTTTGACCCCTGCCTCTGGCAACCACTAGTCTGTTCTCTTTGTCTATGAGGGTTGTTTATTTGTTTGTTTGTTTCCAACTGTTTTTGACAGGAACAAATCATCTTATTATTTTTTGTTGTTAATTCCGTGCCCACTACAGATTAAAGGAAGGAGGCTTAGGAAATCCCAGTGAATCCTCCATTATGCCCTTCAGGACTTAAAGCTAAAGTTCTTTGGAAAAACTCTCTTTCTTCCCACATGTAACAGTAACTGTTTCGGGGCTGCAGGGACGGAAGAGAAGGCTGGCTTGTGGGGTACTGAAGGATAATGGGAGCCCCGAGGGAGGAAAAGAGGTGGGGGAGACGGAGGGGAAGGGCAGGAGATCCCACACATTCTAGGCAAATGGTGGTGCATAGCTTCTGAGTATGAAATGTGAGGTCCTTTTATGAGCCCTTAAGAGAAGAGGTGGGTGTAGTCCTGGGAGTGAGTGTCACAAATTAGAGTAAACAGGAATCAGGTTGGTCAAAGAACTTATGTCTCTGACTGTTCAGAGTACAAGTTTTAATTATCCTAGAGTCCCTCACTTGCAACAAGCTGCCTTCTTGGGGGAGTTCAACCTTTTAAACAAATGAACTGGAACCTCAGCACCCACTGAGCTGTGGAGAGGAGTCCGTCAGTCAGCGTGGGATGCTCTCTACTTATTGTCCTGTGAAACGTGGGTCATGTGACATTCTCCACACCGGTGGGAAAGACCTGCACCCTTCTGAATGGTGCCTTTTGATACCCCGCCTAGAGGGCTCAAATGCAATAGTCTGTCATGCAACATAACCCAGAGTCTCACCCATAAATCAGGCAGAGTCAGCAACGATGTTACTTCACGTTTTCGAATGTTCCATGCTGTCAGGACTGGGTATTTGTGAAGCCTTGTTAAATTGCCTGGAGCATGTCTGAGGTTGAAACTTCACAGGACACGTGTGGCCTTAGCTCCCCACCCCGTGTCTGGTCAGGGAGGGAACAAAAAAGACCAGGTAAGAAGCTGAAAAGTGTCAGACTGAAAAATTGTGGGGGCTTATCCCCTAGCTTGGTGTCTTCACTGGTCTGTTAGGAGAAGTTGTACACTCTTAGGGTGGCTACACATTCTGGTTATCATTCTTCTTAAAGATTTGAAAACTACCTTTTTTTAATTGCAAAAGAGACTATAAACACATGCTATCAACAGACCACAGAATTGGAGGCAGACCAGAGGGAGTCCTACCCGTTGCTGACTCCAGTTCCAAATATTTTGCATGCCTGGAATTTTCACAGATCTCAAGAGGTTTCCTCTGTGAGCCATTAAAGAACAGCCTATAGATCGAGCAGTTTCTACAAAATAACTCTTATTAGCCTGAAACACCCGGGCAGGCTTTTTCCTGAGGTACATCTTTGTAATGTAAAAAAATAATAAAATCATCATCCAATCAAATAATAACATAATAAAATAAAGATACAAAGGGGGAATTGACACCAATGGCATATTATGAGCCGCGTCCTGGGCCTCTGGCCTGGGCACGCATCCTGCTCCCTGCTGTCTGCCGGTCCCAGTGATGAATGCCTCCATTCTGTCCTTGCAGAGCGAGGACTCGGACGAGGACGAGCCTTGTGCAATAAGCGGCAAATGGACTTTCCAGAGGGACAGCAAGAGGTGGTCCCGGCTGGAAGAGTTTGATGTCTTTTCTTCAAAGCAGGACCCAGCCCCCAGGGCCCCCGATGACACCCCCCTGAAGAGCTCGGCGAGCCATGAAAGCATGCTGACGGACCTCAGCGAGCGCCAGGAGGTGGCTTCGGTCCTCAGCCTCAGCAGCACAGGCAGCCTCCCTGTGCATGCGCCACACGCTGGGGACACAGCGACACCCCGCACGAACTCTGTCATCAGCGTCTGTTCCTCCAGCCACTTAGTGGGCCACGATGACTCCTTCTGCAGCCTGCCCTCTCCCAAGGAACTGTCCAGCTTCAGCTTTGGCATGAAGGGCCACGAAAAGAACGCCAAGTCCAAGACGCGCAGCCTGCTGAAACGCATGGAGAGCCTGAAGCTCAAGGGCTCGCACCACGGCAAGCCCAAGGCGCCTTCTAAGCTGGGACTGATCATCAGCGGGCCCATTTTGCAGGAGGGCATGGACGAGGAGAAGCTGAAGCAGCTGAACTGCGTGGAGATTTCGGCGCTTAACGGCAACCATATCAACGTACCCGCGGTGCGCAAGCGGAGCATCTCCAACTCCACGCAGACCAGCAGCAGCAGCAGCCAGTCGGAGACCAGCAGCGCTGTGAGCACGCCCAGCCCGGTCACCAGGACGCGGAGCCTCAGCGCCTGCAGCAAGCGGGTGGGCATGTACTTAGAGGGCTTTGATCCGTTCAATCAGTCCACATTCAACAACGTTATGGAACAGAACTTTAGGAACCGCGAGAGCTACCCGGAGGACACAGTGTTCTACATCCCGGAAGATCATAAACCTGGCACTTTCCCCAAAGCCCTCTCCAATGGCAGTTTCTCTGCCTTGGGGAATAACAGCTCCGTGAACTGGAGGACCGGAAGCTTCCACGGCCCCGGCCACATCAGCCTGAGGAGGGAAAACAGCGACAGCCCCAAGGAGCTCAAGAGACGCAATTCCTCCAGCTCCGTGAGCAGCCGCCTGAGCATCTATGACAACGTGCCGGGCTCCATCCTCTATTCCAGTTCGGGGGACCTGGCCGACCTGGAGAACGAGGACATCTTCCCCGAGCTGGATGACATCCTCTACCACGTGAAGGGCATGCAGAGGATAGTCAATCAGTGGTCGGAGAAGTTTTCAGATGAGGGAGACTCCGACTCCGCTCTGGACTCGGTCTCTCCGTGCCCCTCCTCTCCTAAGCAGATACACCTGGATGTGGACCACGACCGAGCCACACCCAGTGACCTGGACAGTACGGGCAACTCACTGAATGAACCCGAAGAGCCCTCGGACATCCCGGAAAGGAGGGATTCTGGGGTTGGGGCCTCCCTGACCAGGTCCAATAGGTGAGACCCTTGCTTCCCTCTGGAGATTGGGGGGGGGGGGGGCAGGGAGGGACTGCTTCCGCCCTTGTGTGGGGGAAATGGGGTCAGGTGTGGCATTTGTAGCCCTGCTGGTTCCCAAGAAAAGTGACAGACCAGGAGATCTAAACATCCAAAAAGCATAGAGACTGTTTAGCGGGTACAGTGTTTCCGTTGGGAAGGAGAATGTAAGCCCTGGGGGTGACTGCTGGTGATGCTCGTGCAGCAGTGCAAAGGTGTTCAAGGCCTCTGAGCTGTACACTTGGTGGTGGTGTATTTTCCCCCAGTGGGGGAAGGGAAAGAATGGGATGGAAGTTGAGTCCTCTCTGTTCCTAAGACGAGACACCAGCGAGCAGCCACTGCGGGTTTTGCATCTACCTGTTGAAGAGCCTTTCTCACTCCCTCCCCGACTCTCCTCCTGCAGGCACAGGCTCAGGTGGCACAGCTTCCAGAGCTCCCATCGGCCGAGCTTAAACTCCGTGTCTCTGCAGATTAACTGCCAGTCGGTGGCCCAGATGAACCTGCTGCAGAAATACTCGCTCCTAAAGTTAACCGCCCTGCTGGAGAAATATACACCTTCTAATAAGCATGGCTTTAGCTGGTAAGGGTTAATTAACTGTGCTCAGTCAACTAACTGGAGGGGTTTGGGGTCAGTTCCTTGAAGCTGTCCCAACTCCAAGTATGTAACAGTTCTGTCCTTTATGGATACCTTTAGACGATCACCCAAATTGAATGTCTGCATTCTTGAGGCCCTATTTGATGCTGCTCAAGCCAGTTGCACTTTAGGGAATAAGCAGTGGAATTGCTTGAGTGAGTTTCAGCTCTCTTGATTGAAAAATCGCTGGTTGTTGGGGTGACTCTCTCACACTGTGGAGCTGCCTTCTTCCCAGGGTTTGGTAGAACCCACCAGGGCACCTGGGTGGCTCAGTAGGGTAAGCATCCGACTCTTTTTTTTTTAAGATTTTATTTATTTGACAGATAGAGATCACAAGTAGGCAGAGGTAGGCAGAGAGAGAGAAAGGGAAGCCGACCCCCCACCGAGCAGAGAGCCCGATGCGGGGATGGATCCCAGGATCCTGGGATCATGACCTGAGCCAAAGGCAGAGGCTTTAACCCACTGAGCCACTCAGGCACCCCAGCATCTGACTCTTGATTTCATCTCAGGTCATGATCTCAGGATCATGAGATTCAGCCCCTCATTGGGCTTTGTGATCAACAGGGAGTCTGCTTGAGGATTCTTTCTCTCTCTCTCCATCTCTCCCTCTGCCCCTCCCCCCTCTCTAAAATAAATAAATCTTAAGAAAAAAAAGAAATAACCCACCACAGATAAATATATGTACAGTATCAGATCATACTTCTGCAAAGAAAGAAAGAATAATTTTGTTCATATCATAGGATATTGAGAGCAACTTTGAAACATTTGACATTTATAGCATTTGGCCTTATAACCCTCTTCGTGTATGTTTTTAGAAATCATTTTTGATGTAAATATTTGAAACATCAATCAAAAAAACCTGCCTGTGCTAAAAAATTCAGGGTATGTTTTTTTCTAATAGAATCTTAAACAGCGAAGAATAAACACAAGGGATCCACTGCTCTGAGATAGTGTAGACTAAAGTATATGTGAAGGTGAAATTCATCAGATGAACATCAGATGTTCATCATACTTTCAAGAATACGGCCCTTGGGGGCACCTGGGTGGCTCAGTGGGTTAAAGCCTCTGCTTCAGCTCAGGTCCTGGCATCCCAGGGTGCTGGGATCGAGCCCCACATTGGGCTCTCTGCTCGACGGGGAGCCTGCTTCCTCCTCTCTCTCATTCTCTCTCTCTGCCTACTTGGGATCTCTGTCAAATAAATAAATACAATCTTTAAAAAAAAAAAAAAGAATACGGCCCTTGGCGTATACAGCACAGCTGCAGACCATTAGGTCACGTGGGTCATGCACGGGACCTGATATGTGCAAAACTTAAGTTCTCTGCTATCAGTGCGAAGCAGACCCCTCCCCTGAGATTGACATCCAAGTGCATCTCAGTGTCTGCAAGGTATCCTTCAGCCTTTTCACTTTTCTGAGTGTTTATCGTCCCAGTTGCACAATCTGCTTTTTATAAAAACAGAAGCAGCCCATTTCTCTTAGTAGCGGCCAGAGGTACCCGGAGAGTCAGCAGTGTACTAACTCTCCTCAGGACTTGTAGTGAGTTTAACTTCAGCATCAAAGCACCTCCCGTTCAAAGGCTGTTATTATGTGAGCCTCGCTAAATACAGAAGTTGTTTGTTCTGAATGACAGAAATAAGTATTGACCGGTTTATCCCCACATGCTTCAGATTCTCGGTGGAGATCGTAATGTGTTCTTTGCACATTCCGCCGCCAGGCTTTTCTCCCCCGACAAAGCGAGTATTATACACACTTAGAGCTGTGATACCATATACTTAGCTGTATGGAAATGCAAATTTGGCTAGGCGCTTTAGTCTTACCTTTTGTAGGGCTCTAAACGGTAATGTGTCGTGGCTGTGGGGAAGCCCTCAGCAGGCAAAGCAGCCTGTCTTCTGCAGTGTTCCTCTGTGCTCAAAGCCCGGTTTTCCCTGCTGGCTGTTTAAAAATACATATTTTACATTCTCGTTTCTGAGTTGCCCACCCCCTTCCCACCAAACCCTCAAGAATCTGAAAGTCCGTAATACTTCTCAAGTTCTGGTCAGTTTTTCCAGTGAGTCAAAACCAAATGTAAAAGCCTCGCATTGTGGGATCCGTGGAAGAGGGAGAAATTCTATGCAGTTCTTTTCCTGTTCGGCCTTGCCCTTTCTTGTCCCATTTAGAGAGGTCACTTGTAGAGCTGAAATTTCTGCTTGACAGCATTAAATGCATGACATCGGTTTCCTGCTGTTCCATTTACTGCTGGGGCTGGACCTGGTTTTAGGACTCCGGGGAGCCTGGCGGAGGCTCACAAAACCTTCATTGTTCTTTTCCATCTTCCTTTAGAAACCTTAAAGATGTTATACTCTCCGGGGTCATCAGCAGGAGGATTTATTTTGACTTCGGGTCATTAGCTTGGCCCCCACTGTTGAGCTATGGAGTTGGTTTTCATTATGTTGGACCAACACCACGCATCTGCTATTTCCTCATCCAGCATTACATGATCCTTTTATACCTTAAATGCTTTGAAACTCATCAAAAACTTAGAAATGATTCTTATCCATTTATAGGACAGACAGGAGCATGTTTTTCAAGTTGTCAAGAAGTGCCTTGTTAGGGTCCTGAATGTTTTCTGTTTCTGGTCCTTCCTGTGCTGCCATTTTGTGAGGAAGCCCATCGGCTCCCTTAAGAATATAGATCATGTTCTCAGAGGTTATAGTGGAAAGAGAATCCCCAACAGAGAAAATGTTCCTGGGTCTCATAGCCCCCAACTCTCAGAAGATCCAGAATAACCCTGTCCCACGGAGCTGTCTGGGATGGTGGAAATGTTCTATATTGACTCCTCTGGTGACTAGATGGCCACAGATGGCTCGTGAGCGCTTGAACTGTGGCTAGTACAACTGAGGAACTAAATTTGTAATTGTATTTAAATAGCCACCTTATGGGGCGCCTGGATGGCTCAGTGGCTTAAGCCTCTGCCTTCAGCTCAGGTCACGATCCCAGGATCCTAGGATCGAGCCCCGCATTGGGCTCTCTGCTCAGCGGGGAGCCTGCTTCTCTCTCTCTGCCTGCTTCTCTGCCTACTTGTGATGTTTGTCTGTCAAATAAATAAATAAAATCTTTAAAAAAAATAAAAATAAAAAAAATAAATAGCCACCTTATTAGCACAGATCTAAAGGCCAGAGGGTTTCCCTGCAAAGATGGATATGGGTATACAGACAAATAAACATCTCTCCCCACCCCCACTACTGGTCTTTAAATAGGGCAGTGCCCAAGTTCATGAAGAGGATCAAGGTTCCCGACTACAAGGACCGGAATGTGTTCGGGGTCCCTCTGACAGTCAATGTGCAGCGCACGGGACAGCCCCTGCCCCAGAGCATCCAGCAGGCCATGCGCTACCTCCGCAACCACTGCTTAGAACAGGTGAGGACCGCTGTGCGCAGGGCCTGTGGGACCGGTGAGCCTTGGACTCAGTCTTCCTTTCTGTAATCCTGCCATGGAAATGCTGCTTCTATCCTGTCATGTCATGTTTTTCTTCCTACAGGTTGGTCTCTTCAGAAAATCCGGTGTCAAATCCCGGATTCAGGCTCTGCGTCAGATGAATGAAAGTGCCATAGACTGTGTCAGCTATGAGGGCCAGTCCGCTTATGATGTGGCAGACATGCTGAAGCAGTATTTTCGAGACCTTCCTGAGCCGCTAATGACGAACAAACTCTCAGAAACCTTTCTGCAGATCTATCAGTGTAAGTGTTCTTTGATCTCCACATTGTCAGCCTTGGGGAAAAGAGGGACCAGCTGAAACCTGTGGCTTCCTTTCATGCCGTTCTTTGGGACCCGCACGATGAGCTCTTCGAAATTTGTGTCACCGGTTTCTTCCTTTTCTCCTTGTTTGTGGAACAGGTTTCTGTATACCTGTTGAATAATGCAAAAACAAATTTCCCTTACCGTTCTCTAATTACCGGTGCAATTACACATTCTTACATTCTTTTGGGGGGGGTTGGGGAAGAGGAAGAGAGAAAGAAACTTCAGGAGGCTCCATGCCAAGTGCAGAGCCCAATGTCAGGCTCGATCTCATGACCCTGAGATCATGACTTGAGCCAAAATCAAGAGTCACACTCTTTTTTTTTTTTTTTTTTTTTTTTTAAAGATTTTATTTATTTATTTGACAGACAGAGATCACAAGTAGGCAGAGAGGCAGGCAGAGAGTGAGAGAGGGAAGCAGGCTCCCTGCTGAGCAGAGAGCCCGATGCGGGACTCGATCCCAGGACCCCGAGATCATGACCTGATCCGAAGGCAGCGGCTTAACCCACTGAGCCACCCAGGTGCCCAAGAGTCACACTCTTAACCCACTGAGCCTCCCAGGTGCTCCCCAAATTCTTACATTCTGATCCAGGAGCTCACACTTTGATTTGCTTCTAGAACAGTGTCATGATGCTTAGAAGAGCAGGTACCAAGATATTTCTGTTGATTCGCATCTCTGTAGCCGGGCCTGTTGTGTTTAAAACTTCACAGGTGTCTGTGTGTTTTATCTTGCTGTAAAATGAATAAATAATCTTTTTCTGTTATTCATCTCCGCTTCTGCCAGAAATACTTGGGAAAACAATACCCATGCCCTTCTCACTTTTAAGTAAAGCTTAAAGCAAACAGTTGTCTAAATTAATGATCAAGATCAGGATTATAGCATTTACAGCCACGTGTTTTTCTTGGCTCATTGTGGTGTTACAGCGATGTAATATAAAAGCAGCTTCTCTCTTCGTGCTCAAACTGTCTTTAAACCAGCGCATTGGACTTTATTTTATGAGAAATGGAGCTGATCTGGATTATTTCATTATTTGTTTCATCCTTTCAGATTTTATGAAAACACAGGTCACATTTTCCCCACCAAGGTATTTGTTATGTACTGTAACCATGGAGCTGTTTTAATCAGTTTGTGCTATGGAGCTGGACTTGAGTGACTTGATTTTTCCACCACATGCCTCTTAAAAGACAGATTTGCCTAGTAAAGGAGACCTGAAGGTTGGGTCCAGCTTTTTCTATGTGTATGTTATTTTACTGGCTTGTTTCTCAAGCATATATTTTTATACTCATTTCTCAGTACGCTTTCCAAAACTTAAAGAAATTACTAGAAAATAGCTGTTGTTTCAGCTAAGTGTTTTAGCAACTTCCTTTCTGCATTTTACAAATGAGCAGATCAGTTATAATTCTGGAAAGTCCCCAGAGATACTAAGCATTTTGTGTCCAGACTGAGAGAAAGTTTTTATTCCTTTGTACATATCTTAGATATGATTTTTCACTGAGACTAAACCAAAGTATAAATGTGTGTAATGTTTTCAGTAATCGAGAATGGTAAACTAGGGATTTCTTAAAAAAAATACTTAGAAAAGGAGAACTAATTTCCGTAAACCCAAAGAACATCATATCTGGAGTTGAACTCCGAGGTGGATTTAGGGGAGGATATTGGCATTGTAGGTGTTGAAAAATTTTCAACTCCTCCACAGACAGGAAATACTTGAGGCTAGTGACGCTGGTGGCGGTCCCTAATTTCTTCCATATTAACCTCAAGTACACTTTCTGCAAGTGCTTATTCAGTACTGGGCACAAGGTCTTTGGGGCCGATGTTTGCTTTGGGACGTTTCCTCGCAACGTGCGTGGACAGGCACTGAGCTGACCGGGGAAATGCTGGTGTTGTACAGGTGTGCCCAAGGACCAGCGCCTCCAGGCCATCAAGGCCGCCATTATGCTCCTGCCTGATGAGAACCGGGAGGTCCTACAGACCCTTCTTTATTTCTTGAGCGATGTCACAGCAGCTGTAAAAGAAAACCAGATGACTCCCACCAACCTGGCTGTGTGCCTAGCGCCCTCCCTTTTCCACCTCAACACTCTGAAGAGAGAGAATTCTTCTCCAAGGTATGGGCCCAACGAGATGTGCACACAATACGCTCTGTTCTTCAGACCGGGGCGGCCTACCCTTCCTTCTCGGTTGTCCCCCAGGGTTTGCTGGATTCACACCTGAGCAAGCAAATAGGAGTTTGCCTCCTTCCTTCACAGCCCTCCTTTCTTGTCAGTCCTGGGGGTGTGAATTTCTAGACAATTTCATGGCAACCAGGTTTTGAGAATTAGATTTGGGTCTGTGCTTTGCCCTGGCAAGTGTTGGCCCTGACCCTCCATGGCAACCTCTGTGACCTTGCCGTCACACTCTCTGCCAGCCAAAAATCACGTGGATTTCTTGATCTCAAAACTGGATGGAAATAAAGGTGCTTGCGGCTGTGGCTTCTGCCGGCCAGAGAAAGCCAAGCCCCCAGCCTGTGCTGGAAGTTCTAAGGCAGTTAGCTGCGTCTCAAAGAACTAAGGATAACAGTGAGCCTCAAAGCCAGGACATGGCCTAAGCCCATTGTGTGCAAAGCTTCTCTTTGGATGTATGTAAGCTGGGAGTGGCTGAAGAAGTCTGAGGATCTGGAAAATATCAAAGGCTGTTATTTGCTCAGCACTTACTCTGACCCAACCACCGGACTACACCCTTGACGTTCATTCTCTCATTTAATCCTTGTCACAATTCGAGGAGGTGAAGATCCTGGCAGGGAAGTGAGACTGTGGGGAGGGTCAGTTTAATAAGTAACCTGCCCACATCTGACGAGGCAATGGCCCAGCCCATTGGAACTGTTTACTGCTGTGCAGGCGTCACGTAAGGGCCTCACAGCGGGTAGGTCAGAAAGGAGGCCCTCACTGGACTGTACCCTGTACCTCCAAACCATCCTGCTTATCCTTTTCCTCAGCTCCAAAGGTACTGGGCAGTTGCTCTTTCGCTACAGGCCTGAGGCCTGGTTGTGCTAGGTGAAGTTAGCTTTGCTTCTGAAAGCCATACAATACTTAAAATATCTTTTTATCTCATTCTCATGTGAACTGAGGCATACCATCTTCAATAGGATAGGGAACTAGTGATGAGCAGAAGAGAGATCAGATAAGATTAAGACAAAACCTCTAGGAAACAATAGATGGTCCCCTCACCTTCAGGAGGGGGATTTTATTTAAGCTGTAAAGAATAGTGACACTATTTACTACCACATATGCCTCCTCTCCATACACCCCTTGAAACTGCCTTTCTTTGTCCCACCAACATACTCAGACCTTCCAAGCCACCCTATTTAAATAGGAACGTGTTTAATGTGATGCCTTACAAAAGCCTAGATCTCCCTGAAAACTGTCCCTTTCAGGTTTTTTTGTGCTTTACTGATAAAACTGAGGAATTTTAGTGATCAAAGTAAAGCTCTCCTGAACCTCTTAGTAACACATAGGCTCCAGCAAGATGGGTTTTTTTTCCCTCTCCTTTGGGTTTCCTAGAATAACATATTAATTAAAAACACGTAAATATTTGAATCTTCACCCTCCCTTGTGTCTTCTGCTTAGGGTAATGCAGAGAAAACAAAGTTTGGGCAAACCAGATCAGAAAGATTTGAATGAAAACCTTGCTGCCACTCAGGGTCTGGCCCATATGATTGCTGAGTGCAAGAAGCTTTTCCAGGTAAGGAGCTGGGGAGCTTTGTTATTTGTTGAGGGTAACATAAATCATTAGGACAAAATATGGGGCACCCAGCTTGTTCACATCTTACCAAAAGATTTTTCCTCAACTGGAGATGATATACATAGCTTAAGAATGTCTTTTTTTTTTTTTCCTTTTCTAAGAACATCTTTTCTCTTTAATAATGTATAAGCTCTTTAGAGTTGATGTGTTCAATGAAAGTTGCCTGTCTCCATACCCCTGACTTAGAAAGCAAAAGCAACCAGTGATCTGAAATAAATTCTGTATCTGAAAAGCCACCTCCTCCACGTAAAAACCACCTGGTACTCATCATTTACCCTCCTACTGTGACTTTCCAAAGCAGAAGAACACCTTACATGAGAATAGGCTTTTTAGATACCTCTGTGAAGGTGATGTGGCCTCAGGATACCCAGGGAGATGGGCAGGCCCAGCCCTCACCGTATGGGTAATGGAGCAGTTGGAGGGCCCACGCTGCCCTAGAACCTGGTGTGTTGCCCTCGCACCGCCCCTTCCACTGATGGTCATCAGGAACAAGTACAGGCACACTCAGCTCCTTTTGGTCTCTCCCGTCCCCCACAGGTTCCTGAGGAAATGAGTCGATGTCGGAATTCCTACACGGAGCAGGAGCTGAAGCCCCTCACTCTGGAAGCGCTGGGACGCCTGCATCACGATGCGCCGGCTGACTACCAGCACTTCCTCCAGGACTGTGTGGACAGCCTATTTAAAGAGGTCAAGGAGAAGTTTAAAGGCTGGGTCAGCTACTCCACATCTGAGCAGGCCGAGCTGTCCTATAAGAAGGTAAGTCTTAGCCCTGTTGTCAGCTTGTTGTGTTCCAGTGGTCAGGGTTCAGGTTCCACAGGTGAGACCCTGTGGCCACCTCAGCTCTCCGTGGAGATCTGTCACTTACTCCCGTCCTTGTAGACCTGGCAGGCCAGGTGATTAGGTTCCCCAGCTAAGAGTAGAAGCCAGGTCCCAAGGAATCATAGTTATCTGTTATCAAGTTATCAAGGAATCATAGTTATCTCCAACACTTGTTGGAGGAACCAGACCATTTTCTGAAATCCTTTGGTTCCACAGAATCACTGTACAGTTCCCTGGGCTCAAGGTATTGGGCGTTAGGGCATTCTATGACATGCTTCAGTTTTTCCGTGATTTGATCAGAATCCCCGTGCACACTCCTCTTTTCTCAGCCACTCTTCTCTTGGCCCTTTAATGAGTGCGGATTACTTGGGGGGGAGATTAACTTGTTAGGACTAAAAGCCCCTTGAGGGCAGGGACATCTTGTATGGCTTAGCACGAGGCCCATGATAGTATTTCTTGATTCTGTCTCTACCACCTTGAAAAGAGAGAAAAAGTGGAGAGCATTTAGATGGCCATGCAGGTGTTAGCATGCAGATAAATGATCTTAGTTTTCTTGCATTGACCCTAATATGAATCCCAGGAAGAGAGATGTTAATAATTTTGACCGGAAAATTGGTCAAAGGCCAGGTTTTCTGGCCTGCTCCTGAATATACCTAAGGACACCAGCATATAGGTAATAATTAGTCTGCAAACACGTGACTGTAAATACAGCTGGCAGTATGCCTTCAAAGTGTAGGTGTGTATGAGTTGTCTTAGCACTGAAAAAAACATCCTCTTCAGGTGAGCGAAGGACCTCCTCTGAGGCTTTGGCGGTCCACCATTGAAGTCCCTGCCATGCCTGAGGAAATCTTAAAGCGCCTACTCAAAGAGCAACACCTCTGGGACGTAGACCTTTTGGATTCCAGAGTGATTGAAATCCTGGACAGCCAAACTGAAATTTACCAGTATGTCCAAAACAGTATGGCGCCCCATCCTGCCCGGGACTACGTTGTTCTGAGGTAAGAGCTTCCAGATGGATCACTGTAGCAAGGATGCATCTGGTGTCACTGAATGTGATGAGATCGTAGAATTATGTGAAGTAGAAGATAAGCTTCTGTTGAACCCTTCCAGTACGGAAAATGTATCTATATGTCTGCCAACCGCATGTTCATCCCTGAAAATAATTAGAATGCTTTTGGAATTGAACTCAGAAATAGAGGCACATTCGGGGCACCTGGGTGGCTCAGTTGGTTAAGCATCCAAATTCTTGATTTTGGCTCAGGTCGTGATCTCCATATCGTGGGATCGAGCCCCGCATTGGCCTCTGTGCTTAACACAGAGTCTGCTTTTCTCCACACTCACGCTCTCAATCTCTCTCAAATAAATAAATAAAATCTTTTAAAAGTTTAAAAATACAATAAATAGAGGCACAGTCAATTGGCTGTGTTCACTGGTAGCAGATTCTTGCCCCTTTTAGGACAGATTTTCTCGCTAGAAACCACTATTGAATGCATAAGCCAGGAAATAACATTGAAGTCCCAAGGGAGCTGTGGTTAAAGCTGAACTGTATATAATCTGTAAACTCTCTGGAGACAGTATCGAATGAGGAATTTCCAAAATCCTTTAGGAAATGGCACATCATTAGTCCAGAGCTTTCCAACAGAGCACTACTCATTTGGATGTCCACGTGCTAGTACATTCGTGAAACGTAAAAATGGTTTTCAGTCCCATATCATCTTGGTTCTCCTTCAGAGAACTGGTGTGTGAATATAAACACGCTGTTGCGGCTCCGTATGGAGTTGCTCTTTTGAGAGCCCTTGGACAAGTTCAGAGGAAGCCACCTCTCCAGGACTGGGTCACACAGCACAGGAACTGATCCTGCCTCTCAGCTGTCTCTTCTGACACAGGGGCCCATTTTCAGCTTGGCTTCTAGGAGAATCCATCTTTTTCCCTCTGGTTTTATCTCTACAGAACATGGAGGACCAATTTACCGAAGGGGGCATGTGCCCTTTTACTCACGTCTGTGGATCATGACCGGGCCCCTGTGGCAGGGGTGCGAGTCAACGTACTTCTCTCCAGGTATCTGATCGAACCCTGCGGGTCAGGGAAATCCAAACTCACCTACATGTGCAGAGCTGATTTAAGGTAGGTCCTGGTTCTCATTTTTGTGATATGGTGAGGGTCAGGAGGAGGAGGAGACTTTTTGTCTGGTACAGAGAATGGCTTACGTGAACACATCATTGTATCTTATCTACTCCCTAAAGAGCAGTTTTCATAAAGTAACCCCTTCCTGTTTCGTGGTCTCTGTGAGACTGCTTCCTAATTTCGATCCCTTAGAGAAAGTGGTAGTACACTTCTGCCGTACATTTAAAACCATAAGAACTTAGAGCTTGAGCTAGCAAGCAGATGATTCTCATTTTATATTCAAAGGTATTTAAAATCTGAATATATATGAATAAACCTGTGTTTCAGTAATTAATCGAATGAGTGCTCATCCCAGAAAACTCAGTGAAATTCAGCAGTACAGCCAAAACATGAACCTCTCAAAACTTTACAAGTGGTTAAATTCTTACTTAGAGTCTTTACTTCTCGGTACATTTTCAGCCATCTGTGTGATCAGTTTTTGTTCTGTATGCTCGAGCTTTCCTTGAACAATGTCACTCAGCCTCTGTACTCAGTAAGTTGTTCCTTGAGGAACTTCTGGTTCCAAAAGGGCAGTGGGCGTGCCAGGAGGTTACCCGGGCCTACCAGGAGTAATCTTTGTTTACGTGGCTTTTGGATCAAGACTTGGAAGTGTACTCAGAGCTCCATCCGGCTTCTCTCAATGCTTGCCAGTGCGGAGAACCCATCTGCCTTTCCTTTCATTGCAGGGGCCACATGCCAGAGTGGTACACAAAATCTTTTGGACATTTGTGTGCAGCCGAAGTCGTGAAGATCCGAGACTCTTTCAGCAATCAGAACACTGAAACCAAAGACACCAAATCTAGGTGATTATGGAAGCCGAGTGGCTGTGTCCACTGTCCGGACGTTAGTTTCTGGACGCCCTTTGCCAGTCCTTGGAAGACTGGGCTCTGAGTCTAGTCGTGAAAAACTAAGAATAAACTAAGATGGCATGTGGGGATCAATTGTAGCGATTTAAGACGTTTTTAAAGCTGCTTCCTGTTTGTTGAAGGTCTAGATTATAGACCTTGACTGGAATATATAAGACTGTGCAAAAGAAAAAAAAAAAGTATTCTTATTCAAATTGCTTCTGAGAAGCAAAACTATAAAGACGTTACAGAAAATAATGAAGATACTTCATTCTCTTGCGATACCGGTGTCTGTGTCCCTATGTCATTGTATTTGCAGCGTGTTGGGGGACTGGTGTATCCACTGGAGTAGATGGTCCTCTTCGAGCTGTTTCTCACTGAGATGAGCAAAGAAAGGTTTGCACAGAGGAGTGTGTGTATGTGTGTTTGTTGCTGGTTGAATGGCAGAGACGTAAATGTTGGATGCGGTGTCTGGTACACTGGGAGCCTCAGAGAAGGATTTTGATGCGTCAGGTTTAGTTTAACCTGGAATTTCTGACTGCCCGTGGACCCATCCAGAAAGGGGACCCAACACCCTTGTTCACTTACTTTTTTTCCTCCAAGTTCTTAAGCACATTCCTTTTTTTCTTTTTTTTTAAACCAACCTCTTCCCCTTACAAATAATTGTAGTCCATTGATTCCTGTGTCCCTTCTCAAACACGGTTGTCTTTAGACCTGATTGCAGATAGTGATAGAGTTTTTAACCAGTATGAATTAGCTCAGGAAAGAGACTACCCCCCTTTCCCCCTACCACACTTACTAGCTCCAAAGCACAGTTTCATTTGGGGTTTTTATGTTTGTTTTATAAGTCAAGATAAAACGATTCAACACTCTTAACATCTACTCCCGAATCAAGCCTCAGAACGTTTTACCTGTTGGAATGCTTTGTGTTTTCATGTTTATAACCAAAACTCTTGAGGACACACCAAAAACCTAGGAAATTATATGTATCCCAAGGAAATCCCTGTAAATTTAACCCGCGGCATTAAAATTTAACAACAGGTGCTGATTGTTGTTATTCGTGGCATTTCTGAAAGCTACGCATGCTTAGTTGTTGGATTTGTCCTTTTCAGCAAATAGTTTTTCTGGTGTTGCAACTTTTTTTTTTTTTCTTTATTTTCCCTGCATTTCTTTTTCTTTTCCTTTGTAACGATGCCCTTGGATTATATTTTAGTGGTAAAGGAAAATAGTTACCATAGGGAAAAAAAAACCAAAAAGCACCAGCACAGTTTCTCGGAAGGGTAGGTGGTGTTGGTCCAGGTTGCACTGTAACCATACAGACCGACTCATGGGACAGTATTAGTGAATTTTGTATGGATCAGAAGTGCATAACGTATGAGTGAGAGTTGTAAGAAGGATTTTTATGTTGTTATAATCTAGTTACCGTTGTCAGTGTTATTTCAAAGGTTCTTTGAAGAATTTGTGGGGGAAGGGAAGATTAGAGTTTTAAAATTTGAGTATTTTGGATATCAGTGTTCCTCATGAAGATATACTTGTATATTCAATTTTAATAGATTTCAGATTTGTAAGATTGTATGTTGTATATACCATTCTATTAAGATAAACATGTATACATGTCCACTGTGCTTTCAAACATAGATAAAGCATGTTAAAAATTATTATTTAAAATATACTTGTATTTATACCTCAGATATTCTTTTGGGTTTTGTACCTCAAAGCTTTTGTTTTTTTCCTAATGTAAATACACTTTACGTGAATACAATCTAAGTGAAAAAAAAAAAGAGGTTTATAACTTGCTCTATATCTGTACAGAATATAATCCGTAAGTGCACTATTAAATGTTTAAAGTAAGGGAAAGGTCTGGCCTGCTTTCCTGTGTATTGCATCTCACGCCTACTCCTAAAACCACAGATTGCAACGCATATCATTCTAGCAGCAACTAAAATGAAAATCAGATTTGCTGAAGGAAAAATCGAACTGCAAATCATTCCAAGGCCAAACTGCCACTGAGCCACTCACTAACAAACAGGAAACCCTGGTGAAGGTTCAGGAAGCGTGGAGATTCTCTCCTAGCAAAGGTCATTAGGAAACGATGCTGAGAAAGTTACAAGAATAAGGAACCAGCGAGAGAAAGATGCTCAGAAGCAAAGCCAAGGTCACCGTTTAAGTCCACAAAAGGTCTCTTTCCCACTGTTCAGCTTTCCTGTGGAAAGGATTCCTTACAGTTTGACAACAGAAGAACTCCAAGGATGTGAATGTTCCAGGAACTCTGTAAGTCACCTCGAGTGCTATCACCACGACTTACTAATTGTGACTAATCACCTAGATTGTAAGCTCTTTGAGGGCAGGGCTCTTCTACACATCTTTATAATCCCCTACAGCGGCTTTCAGTGTTTTGTACTTGTAGGCACCTAATAAATTTATTATTTGCTAAATGGAACTCCTTGAGTCATCTTCTGTTATTTGAGAATGGGGAGAACCTGAGATGCCATCAGAGCCCTCACTTGGGCGCATCACTGCCCATTTTTGCGATTGCAGAGAGGGGACCCGGTTAAACCCAAAGAAATCTGAGAGTTTAAGCTGGAGAAGACGCGCGGATGCTGTATAGAGAGGCTGTCCGCGCAGATTCTAAATGAGTTCTTTGTGATGGAGTTTTAATCATAATACTGTTTCTCGGAAACTGATACCATTTCAGAAGAGGTTTTATTCTGACACTCAGTCTGGGCATAGTTAGAGGGAAAAACGAAACCGCAATAATTTTTAAAAGACACACAGAGGCTAAAGGGTTTTTTTTGTTGTTGTTTTTGTTGTTGTTTTGTCTTCTCTACTTCCAGACCTGGTTTCCTCAGAGCTAAATAAGGCGCGGGGCGGGATGGGGGGTGGGTGGCTAGTTGGCTCAGTGGGTTAAAGCCTCTGCCTTCAGCTCGGGTCATGATCTCAAGGTCCTGGGATTGAACCCCACATAGGCTCTCTGCTCAGTGGGGAGCCTGCTTCCTCCTCTCTCTCTGCCTGCCTCTCTGCATACTTGTGATCTCTGTCTGATAAATGAATAAAATCTTCAAAAAATAATAATAATAAGGCAGAAGGCCCTTAGGTGACTTGGTTGAGAGTCCGCCTTCGGCTCAGGTCATAATCCTGGGGTCCTGGGGCTCGAGCCCCACGTCCAACACTGCTCAGCAAGAAGCTGGTTTCTCCCTCTGCCTGCCACTCTCCCTGCTTGTGTGCTCTCCGTCAAACAAATTAGTAAAATCTTTAAAAGAAAAAAAAGAATTCCAAACCTATGTCTGAAGCCAGAAATACCTACAACCTTAGTTGTCAGCCAGGCTGCGGAAGGTTACCGGGAGGTAGGAGACGGCCTTACTGACACCACTGTGCATTCAGTTGGCTTTGTCAGGCTAACCCATTTACTTCATCTACTCCTTCAGTCAAGTTACTCGACGCCTACTGTTTACCTCACACTGCGCTCAGTACTGAAGACCGGCAGTGAGCAAAATGCCTTCACCCTCCCAAAACAGAACTAAATGCTCACGAACACTAAGGAAAATGATCTGCTGTGTACTGGCTGTGAGGACAGGCTCCTGTGGGGTGGGGTGGGGGTGTTACAATCAGAATGGAACAAAACTCAAGGCAGTTATTAACCTGAAAACATCTTGCTCACCAAAGTATAGATAGAATAATTGGAAACTACGAGCAAAATCAGATGGTTCTTTAAGAGATTTTTTTTTTCAGAGCTGTTGAAGACTAGTGAGATTTTTTGAAAAGTAAAATCTAAAGAAAAATTAAGACGATCCTAATCTGTGCTTTCTAACATCACTAGTTAGGGGTGTGTGTGTGTGTGTGTGTACAGGGAGAGACAAAGGCTATAGATAGGTGTAGAATTTTACAACATCATTAATGAGACCTTATTTTTGTCCACTTTTCACACTTAATTTAAGCTTCACATGTACCCCATGAAGCATAAGTATTATTCTAAAATAAGGATACACCTTAGAGAGGTAGTGACAATTAAGATACCCAGAACCAGGGAAAGGAGTCAAGACTCCCAACTGACATCCACTGCCTCAACCATCTTTCATTTGCTGACCTTTCCCTAATCAGGAGGTAAATTTCTCATCGTAGCAACCAATCTGCATGGCCCTAGCATCAGAATTGAGAAGAACTCTAGGAAAATGAAGGTTCATAGCAAAATAATCACATTAATCCAGGTCTCAAATAATCCCTATAACTGAGATGCTGAAGGTGACATGAAGTAGGAAAAAACATATGAGGCAGTTTGGCTTCAAGTTAATGCTTGAAAGAATTTATAGTTCTGTTTGCAAGTTGAATATCTCATTTGAAACTTACAAAGATTCCACTTGGGCTTCCCTGTGAAACAGGACAGGTTCTCCCTCGTCTGCAAGCTGAGAACAATTAGATCCCTGCTCTGATTGCAACATGCCTAACCCCTCTGGTCTCACATTGCTTCAGCAGTACAGGGGGAATATCTACCTACAGGCTTCTGAACGTGCAGCTCAGGACCAGAACCCCGATCCTGTGACTTTCAGCAGTATGTCATTGTGCCCTGCCCAACACACAATCTTACCATAAAGTACAACTGAGATCTTCGTGAAGGTGCTTTGAAAAGTAAGGGTTCGTGAAAGGGAAAGGAGCTTTCATGAAAGCAAAGTGGGATTGGACCCAAATGCTTTACCTCACCTGCCTGTTGAAGCATACATTAATGATTATAAAGCAGAAATCCTCAACAATGAGATCATGGCATGCATGTCATCTTGGTGTTCCATCAGGATGAAATTTGCCTAAGGAATTTAAATTCCATTTGCCCAAGGAATGCAAATTACAAAAGACCTCAAAGAGCCTGTGGCAGGGGGAGCTCATGTAGGTCTGTGCAGTTGCAATGAATTTGGGCCCATTCTCCAGGGGATCATCAGTCCTTTGCAGGCAGGGAGTTTGCTAAATCATGTTGGCAGCTGTAGCCCAAAGTAATTACCCTTGCTGTGTATACACAGTTCCCATTAGAGCAGTGGTTTGCCTGTCTGGGCCCAAGGCTGTGTTGACACCTATAGTATAAACAGCTCTTTGCAGAGATTTTTTCATTTCATTGGACTTAAAAAATTAGTTCGGGTCTAGAAACATTGCTCCTCTTAGGGGATTTTCATTTCTTTCTCTTTCCTAGTAAGATACAAAGCATTTTGGAAAGCAAAAGGCCTTCCTCTCTTTAGGACTCGGAGAATGGCTCTCATCAACCATGGTGAGTGATTTGATCCTGTAAAAATAATCTAATTCCCAAGGAAACTGTTTCAGAAAGCTTTGTAGTTTGCAGGTAACATTCAAGTCCAAGTGTGTCTAGCTCAAGTCTGAATGGACTTTTTGACCTACCTAGTACTACGCTTATAATGTGCTAGGTACTGGGATATGTGCATTACACACAGTTAATGTCACATTTAAATTTCACAGCAGTGAAATTTAGTCCTTTGAAGGAAACCTTTTAGACTCATTTTATACAGGAAGAAGCTCAAAGAAGTGGGGAGGCTTAAAGAAACAAAGTAGCGATATAATATTTGCAAAGGAATTCAAGAAATTCGACAGCAGCCCGTACAACAGAGCATTCTGCCGGGATGGAAATTTTCCCTCTCTGGGCTAACCGGCCCTGAGTGGTTGTTGAGCACTGCAAATGTGGGTCATGTGACCCAGGAGCTGACTGCTTAGTTTCATTTAAATTTCGTATCAGTTTAAGTTTAAATAGCTACAGGTAGCTAGTGGCTGCTGCATTCGTGCAAGTTTGATTCCAAAGATCCAAGAGTACTTCCAATTCCCATCTCTCTTTTCCACCAGTAACAATCTTCTTTCAAAAAGGAAGGAAGAGAAGGGCGAGGGCTAGAGGAGAGAGAAGTGGAGGGGAGGGTTGAGGAGGGAGGGGAGAGGAGAGGAGAGGAGAAAGAAGGAAGGAATACAGTAATTATTTATTAAAATCTTCCTGGCCACATTTCAGCTCAGATAACTCACTCAAAATTCCATGGGAATCAAACTGCGTCTCTTCCAGCCCATGGCAGGCTTCTGAGTTTCTCAAGCTTGAGCTGATTGACCTCTTTCCTTTGCTGCTAGAGGATTTGTACATTTCCGAACCAAAGATAAAGATGTAGCTGATCTGAAAGGATGTTTACTAATTCAGATTATTCTGCTCTGCTGGCTGAGAGCCAAGGCATCCTCCCCTCATGTTGCTGTTGGGACTAAACAACGGTTGTCCCTTCATGGTCTGAGCCTGTCCCCTCAGTTTCCTCGAATCCGGTGTCCAGGCTTCCTTTCATGTTGATGATACCGGCCACCTGGTGACAGCTGTCAGAGCCCATGGTATCCCCCAGTGATAGGGGTTCCTGATCCAGGTTTGATAACAGTGGGATGTCTGAGTGCAAAGGTCAGTCGTAACAACTCCAAGACAAGGATCTTCGCCAAACGTTCCTAGCATTTTGCCTCAAAGGGCTATTTCTTAACATGCTCTATCCTTCTCCAAAGTTGTCAAAGATCTGTGATATTAAACAGTATAATTTCTTAAAATAATCTATTTCTTTTCTTATTTTCAGTAAAGATGTATATAATGTGTAACTGGTGATCAAAGCCAGAAGCCTCTTAGAAAGATGTGGGAAATACCTTGGGTGGTTCGTGATCTGAGCATGTTCTCAGAGAAGAGCAGTTTATGACGGTTTTTTAGGCTAAAGACTGTGGTCCAAGGCTAGCCACCTCTCCCATGGAAGCTCAGTGAAGCTTCCTCACCCTGCTCAAGCAAGCACTTAGCACAGGAGATAATTAATCAAGGAAATGGGGAATTTAACGTCATGCTCCAGAGAAACTCGTTTTCCTGACTTCTAGGACTGGCTGATAGGATGTATTTTTTCCAATAACAAAGAGAAGCCAAGCTTTATTTTGAAGTTCGCACAGTCTGTAAAGATTATTAAAGCAAAGGAAATCTGAACCCTTAGGACGCCGTGAAATGTTGCAACATCTCAAAGAGTTAGAGAATATTTTATTCCAAGACCCAGAACACTGAAAATGGAATACGTTTTCCTGCCATTTGCTGCAAAGAGAAGAAGATGCTAAATTTCCAGAAGCAAAATGACTTGGCTGGGAAGGAAGACTAATGGTATAGCTGTTGGTTTCTTGGCTTATTAGTTTGCTTTCAACCGACTTAATGCCTGACCTAAACACTCCTGAGTCAGACTGACCTCTGCCTCAGTGCTACCTGTGGGCATCTCCCGTTGGGCCTTCTACCCTGAGACATCCAACAGGACCATCCATGACCTCCCCTTTTGAATGACTTCAATGGAGAGTTCAGTCTGACATCCAGGGACCAGGGGCCATTTTTCATGATTTTTGCTTTTTCATGACACAGCAGACCTAACAGAATAAGAAAGCCCTTTTGAAGACTAACTCCATTTATTTGCTGTCATCCACATTCTAGTTTTCTCTGATCCTAAACTGACTTAATCCCAAGAAAAGTACAAATGAAGATAAAATCAGGGACTAGGAGCGCCAGTGCCTCCAAATAAAACAAAAGCCTCATTTAAGCAACAAAAGAAGAAAGAAGCAGTATGAGAAGGAAGCAAACAAAAGAAGGACCAAGGCAGTGCTTCTAATTACTAAAATACACTCGCTAAAATCCTGAAGTCAGGCTCCGGCCCTCCTGCCTCTGCCTCTGCCTCTGGGTTTGGGAGACCCCCAAAGAACCAGACTCTTTCATGTTGACCACTGCAATGCCATTTCTTATTTCACTTTTCACCCTAACTTCCTGGCCTATTCCTTTTCTTGCCCTCTTGTCATGTGGATCTGCTCCCCTCTGGCCATATTTCTTCCTTGTCTCTCCTGTGACTTCTCTCTCTCCATCCCACAAACCAACCGGACTCCAGGGCCCTCCCCGGGCCTCCCAAACTGGCCATTCCCTCTGTGTCCCTCAGTCCTTTCCTTCATTTCTGTCATTTCTTATACCTGCATGTGCCTCCCCTTGCACCCCATACCCTCCAAAACACACACACACACACACAAAACAAAGAAACCTGTAAAAACAACACTTTAAATTAGTTTCTTAGGATCCCTTTAATGTACAAAGCAGAAAGATCACTTTGTGTTTCTCTTGCTTCTATTAGCAGACAATATTCAGCCTGTCTTGGCTAGGGAAACTCCGGGATCTTGAGCGTTTGCCCGCTTTGGCCAAGGAGAACTATCCAAATTGTTCTAGAGGAATATTACTGGAGGTAGGAAGGCCCTGGAGTGAGAGCTAATAGTCCCTCAGCAAGTCCGGCTGGTAAAGGAGACAACCATAGGGGTCGGGGCTGGGGGTCGGAGTGGGGGCGGGTAGCCAGGGAAGGCAGACTGGGAAAATTTTCTGAAGTTCAGGAGCACGCAGGCTGGGTTTGAAGTAACTAAGGGGGGTGAATATATATGTTTGAAGACAAAGGAAGTTCCCCCAACGGAGAGGGGAAGGGTACACAAAGAACACCAAAGTGCCTCTGTGGTGGGGAAAACGTGGCGTAGCTGGGGGAAGGGTGGCCTTCAAAATGGCGGGAACATGCCTTCCTCTGGGGTGGCAAGGAAGGACGGGCTGATAAAGTATCTTGGTGAGTCAGAGCCTCGGGGCGGTGGAGGCAGAGAAGGTTGAAATTCATGGGTCCTGTGAGATAGCTGAACCCACGTACCTGATCTTTCTAAAGTGAACACAGAATCAGAGGGGCTGTGACTGCCCAGAGGTTTTCGACCACAGCGACACATGGGCTAAGGCTGGCTGGCATCCGGGAAAGAGTCACCCTGAAGGGGCTTACGTGTTTCTCCGCAGTGAAACAACCGGTGCACTACTCAGGGCCAGCCCTTTCTCTGAGATGACCTCCAGCGAGGGGCCCTGACTTTCAGTCACGTCCCTGGCTCTCGTGGGGCTCGGCCGGTCAGCACTGCCAGCCCGCACTGGCCTTCCTACTTTCCCCATCATTATGGGGGAGTAGCTCTGGGGGTAGCTCTGGGGTTGCATGAGAAATTGTTCATTTAGGCTAGGCCTGTCCCATTCTGGGTTTTCCGTGTATTACCCTATTTAATCTTCACTGCAAACCTGTGAGTTCGGGAGGCATGATGATCCCATTTTGCAGATGAGGCAAAACAGGGCACTGCTGGTTAAGTTGTTGGAGTCCCTCGCAGAGAAATCCCATAAAGCATTTAGAACAGAACGTGCCTGTAGCCCACCACCAGCACTTAGCTCTATGAGCCGCTGGTCTTTGTTATTATTATTCTATTCTATTATCCTACCCCTCCCAGGTAGGAGCACAGACTCTGGACAGATTCTCAGAGGTCAAACCACCATTTATACGAATGCTGTGATGTCAGGGACCTGGTTCATTAACCTCAGTTTTTTGTTTTTCGTTTTTAAAGATTTTATTTATTTATTTGAGAGAGAGACAGTGAGAGAGAGCATGAGTGAGGAGGTCAGAGAGATCCCACTACCCATGAGATCACGACCTGAGCTGAAACCAAGAGTCAGACACTTAACCGACTGAGCCACCCAGGTGCCCCTGGTAAGATTAATATTAATTAAGGTTGATACTGTCCAAGCTCAAGTTCGCCAGGCCCCCAGGGTGAAGTTTTGACGGCTTCGTTCCTTTATGGAGTCTCTAGAATCCAGCACCACTAGCCCTAGATCTTTACTTGGTTCATCATTCAACAAACGTGTGGGGTCCCTGCTACAAACCAACAGAGGAAAGGCACAAAACTGTCACCCCTTCTGACTTGATGATGTGTTTATTTTTTTCAGGGAGACAAATAATTTCAATAAAACGTGCTCTAGTGGAAACTCCGCCTGGAGGCCCAGAGAAGGAGATGACGGGTGAGCCGGGTGTTGAAGGATGATGGAGGAGACGGGGCGGCCTTCCCAGCGGCCTGGAGGAGTCTGGCTCCATGAGGAGGCGGGGAGGGCTCTGCATGGCAGGGGGAGCGGGTTGTGTCCGGGAAGGTTTGGCAAGAGAAGGATCTGGAGAAGCGGGCACCTGTGAGATTGGGGAGGGGCCTCACACACAGTTCTAAAGAATTTGTGTGTCACCCTACAGGCACCGGGAAGCTTTAGGAAGCTCTGAAGGAGCAGTCTGCGGGGCGGGCGGGGCGGAGGGGGTGGGCCGGCAGCGAGAGATCCGCCACTGGGGTCCCCCGCAGCAATCCCCACAGAGATCCGCCACGGGGTTCCCCGCAGCAATCTCCACATGAGCCCCAGAACCAAGAGGGGGCTGCGGGAACACAGCGGGAGGAGGCCGAATGAGCAGGCTTTGGGGCCAGCTTCTTCGGGGTAAGAGGGAGATTGGTGACTGGTGATAAGGCCCCAACACGGAAATGCAGCCCGGCAGAAGGTGATGCTCCCCCTTAAAGCTACGCCCTTCGGGCGGGAGCAGAAACAGATCTGAGCTGACGATGGGGAAGTCCAGTGAGCCGTGGGCATCTGGCAGATTGCGCAGGACATCTAGCTGCCCCAGGCGATGGAAATCTGGCAGCAAGGCTCTGGAGAGAAGCCTGGCCTCAGGCATGCGTTTGGAAGGGTAAAGGGGGCAGCTGAAACCAGGGATGACCCGGAGGTGGCCTGGCTTTAGGAAGAGCAGAGACGCTCCCCTCCCCCCACCCCCGCCCCATTCCCTCATGCTATCTGGGCCCTGGAGTGCCTGCAACATGCCTACAGGTCACCTTATGAAAGATTCCGGGGTTTGTGGGATAGGGAGATCCTTGATAATTATCAGGAAACTAAGAGTTTTTGTTTGGTTTGTTTTGTTTTTTCCTTAAGTTGACATTTTTTTATTTTTTTATTTTATTTTTTTTAAGATTTATTTATTTATTTGACAGACAGAGATCACAAGTAGGCAGAGAGGCAGGCAGAGAGAAAGAGGAGGAAGCAGGCTCCCCGCTTGAGCAGAGAACCCGATGCGGGGCTCGATCCCAGGACCCCGAGATCATGACCTGAGCTGAACGCAGAGGCTTAACTCACTGAGCCACGCAGGGGCCCTCCTTGACTTGATATTTTAGGCTCCTGAATACCCTAGTTTATTGGAGACGAAGAATTTTGGTCAGGAATCCCTTCCATAATGGGCTGGAGGCTTCCTGGTGAGGTGGAATGGAAAAAAGGGTGACCTGCGTCAAAGCAAAAAAACTTAAAGTAAGTGTGCACTTAGTTGTGTAAGTCAGAAATTTGCCTAAGACTCTCTGGTATTCAGACACACTCCCTGATTCACAAAGCTTGTGTGTACCAGTTACAACTTTAATATCTTTCTTTTTTTTTTTTTTAAGATTTTATGTATTTATTTGAGAGAGAGAGAGAGCATAAGCAGGGTGAGCTGCAGGCAGAGTGGGGAGGAGAAGGAAGCTTCCCACTGAGCAGGGAGCCTTATGCAAGGTTGATTCCAGGACCCTGAGATCGTGACCTGAGCCAAAGGCAGATGCTTAACCCACTGAGCCACCCTTACTTTAATATCTTTAAAAAACAAAAATAAGGGCACCTGGGTGGCTCAGTGGGTTAAGCTGCTGCCTTCGGCTCAGGTCATGATCTCAGGGTCCTGGGATCGAGTCCCGCATGGGGCTCTCTGCTCAGCAGGGAGCCTGCTTCCCTCTCTCTCTCTCTCTGCCTCCCTCTCTGCCTACTTGTGATCTCTGTCTGTCAAATAAACAAATAAAGTCTTTAAAAAAAATAATAAAAATAAAAAGGACCCGAGAAAAAGGCTGATGCCAAGCCTATCTTAGCACAATAAATCTGTACAAATTGATTAAAACACTTTGTTGATTTATAAGGAATTACATCCTCCCCAGTATGGTGTCATTTGCTGACCTGGATGGTCAGAAGCTTCCATTGGTGGTAATAGGTAGGTTTGATAAATTATGAGAAAACTAATTAATTAGGTTTGCTTAAAGCACTTTCATTGACCAGACACCAGTTTTCAAAATGTGAAGTCCCCAAGGGTTGAAACAGAAACAAAACAAAATGAAATCCATGTCTTGGCTGGCGAGGAGCTGGAAAAGCCCCAGCAAGGCTCTGTCCTTACCCCCTGTCCTCGTCACTGACATGGGCGCCACCCGGCAGTGCCACGGGCGTCCCCCCAGGTGACCGAAGGGTCCTGCCTGCTCACATTTCCAAACACTTCTGTAAAACGGCCAAGTGGAAAATTTTAACCTGCCTCGCTCACACTAATTCATGGTTCGAGAGACTCTAGGAAGGCCCCAGGGTGGGTAAAGTGTCCTCCCTCTGAGTTCTGTTTTGCCACAGTATTTTGTCATCGTCTGGATTTGTGCTTTGTTTTATTTTGATTTGTTTGGGTTTTGGTCTGGGTCTGCTATGACCAGGCAGCAGCCTCGGCAGGGGCAAACATTCTCTTACTTCCCCCTCTCTCCTCAACACCTAGCCCAGTGCCTGTCTTATGCCCAGAGTACGAAAAAAGGGTTAGCAGAACAGACACTCTGCTTTACAACAAGGCTTGCCTTTGAAGCTGGAGGACGAAGAAATGTATTTTCTACTAGGAAAAGCTTTTGCTTCAGCTCCAGGCTCAGAAAAATGGAGGGCTCGGGAGGCTGCCTCATGGTCTGTATCTGCTGGATAAGGAGCTTCTTCCTCCAGTCCATGCCTACAGCAGCCCCGCCAACATTTCCAAACACCTACTACATGCAAGGATCTAGGGCCACACGACGAGTAAGAGATGCTGACTTGGAACCTCCATCTAACCACGGGAAGAGAAATCTAACAATTCATAAGCGAGTATCTTGGGGGGATCTAGGATTGCCCCTTTAATGACATGCAGAGAGCAGAGAGGAACCTGGAGGGTGGCTATCCTTCTTGTCCTTTTGTCAGTCTGGACTCTGCGACACCATCAATCCAAATCAGCATTTGTCCTCTGAGTTAGGATGGATGGAGCCTGGAGGAAATTTTAAGTAGGGCGAGGATGGACAGACACATTTGCATTGGATGCTGGGTCTTTTCTTTTTTTTTCCCCCCCAGAGAATGGCCATCTAAATGCTCACAAGGTATGTTTCTCCTCCTTTGTATTAAGGTCTCAGCTATCGAGGGCTGCACCAGAGCTGTTTGTAATTGCATTCCATCTCTGGGCTGCAAATTACTCTGAAAATTTTCCTTGAGACTCTGTTTTATGTGCGCCCTGGTGGGTGTGATTGTATCTGAGCTAACTTTTCCAGTCATTTACCTACTCACCTACCCAAGCACCTCTCCTTTAAAAAATAATACGCAATAAAATCTGAAGAACTCTTTTCACTCGGCACGAACGGCTCACACACAGAAATCGAGACTTAAGCAAAATCTTTGAACTGTCAGATGTAAGTCTGTAATGGACAGGAAACGTATTATATGTAATTTAATCGCCAATCTCTGTTCTCAACCCTCACATTTCTCTTCTCAGAGAAAGGGCCTCTTCTCACACTCCCTTATCTTTGCCTAAAGCCTCACCTCTGGAAGAAGCTGTAAGGAACCACCAAGAGACTTAATTTGTTTGCAACAAGCTGGGAAGATAAAAGTAAAAGGGTGTAAATGAGGTTGAGGCACTGAGGTTTTCTGTTCAGACTCTGAGTTGACACTCCTATTTTTCGTGCTTCCAAATGTCACTTGCCAGGACCATGGGAGGGGCCGCGTCTTGGTTCAAAGATGCAGTTCAAGAAGGGGCTTCTCCACCCCAGTCCACAAGGAGAGTGTGGGATTCCACTAAGCCAGGAGGAGAACCCTGTGCCTGACAAATCCCTTCAAATTAATCCCCGACATGAAAGGGCTTACGGTCTCCTCGTCTGATCATTTTTTGAGCTTTATCTCTAGCACCTGCCTGGTCTCAGGTGTACAGAGAGCTTAGGAGCTGGGAGGGAGAGGGAGCACAGGGTTTCAATGCAGAGATGCCCACTTCAGCGACACACTGTGTGATCCCGCTCACGTGAAAGCCACTTCATGAGATCGAACGCACAGGTAGACGGTCAGCTCTTCAGGGGGCTAGAGGAGTTCCGACCCCCGTGAGGACTTGGCAGCCCCCACTGCCGGGCTCGGGAATGAGGTCGGTTTAGGGAAAGGCCGAGCTGATGGTGCTGGGTGTGTGTGCTTATAGGGTGGAGGTGAGCAGAACTCCTCTGTCCCCCAACGCGGTCTGTTACTTAATGTTCCACCCACGGCCACATTTTGATACCACGAGCTCTGGTGGCTGGCTGCAACAGCGCCTGACCGGCGGAAAATCGCAGTGGGAGCAGGGTTCTAGGACTCCAGTCCTTAATTGATCTAAGCTTCTGTCTCCATGGCAAGAAGTAGGAAGAAGAAATATGTCTCCTAGACGAAGGGTCAGGGAAGGAGTAGTAATGGTACTTCAGGTATGCTGCTCGCCATGGGGGGCTTCGGAGAAACATGCTTTTTTTCTTTTCCTTTTTCTTTTTTGGTCCATAGAAATGTAAGCATTGCTGGAATTTTTTCCCGGGGTGGTGGCCTTTGAAAATCTTCCAGGATGAAATCACCTCTTGCCCTCCCTGTAGAATAAAGCCGTGACTTGTTCATGGCTAGGGTGGGCCCCGAACCGTTTCCTGAGAAAAGTTCCTGGCTTTGCCTGCCGGCCCTCTATACCCCACAGCAGTCTAAAATTTCTAGTCTACGGACTGCCCCCTCAATGAACAACAAACTATGGTCTCTCTCAGCGCCGAACGGATGCCTTCCAACCCTGAGCCAGAGGCCGGGTGAGAACGTCCCCCATGAAGGGCAATTTCAAAATTACTCAGGGCATCACTCCTCTTGGTACTTTAGGTTCTTTCTTTCGGGTATGGCCAGACATGGGGAAAGTAAATAGTCAGACATTTAATATGTAGGTTCCAAAGAAAATACAGAGTTGCGTTTCCATTGCGGTAGGAAGCAGTTAAGCATTTGGTTTGGATCGGCTTGAGTTTGTGGAGCCGGGGCCCCGTCCCTCCCGCTTCCACTCTGAGAAACCTCACATCAGGAAACCGTGTGACTCCTAAGGACTGCAGAAAGCCCTCTGTCCACGAAGTTTGCTCTCAGAACTGACTTTATCGCCCCCAACCCGAGTGTTTTGAGATGAGAACCTGAAATTCAAATTTGCAACTCCATGTAACAAGCCCAGGGCCCCCTTGTGGTGCACAACTTCTCAGGCTCCCCATGCACACACCCCCTTAGTCTCCCTCATCCTGTTAGCATGTGCTTTGGTGGTGAGCTGTCTCAAAACTTTTCTGCAATCATGAAGTCGTAACAGGGGCACCTGCGTGGCTCAGCAGGTTAAAGCCTCTGCCTTTGGCTCAGGTCATGATCCCAGGGTCTTGGGATCGAGCCCCACATTGGGCTCTCTGCTTGGCAGGGAGCCTGCTTCTTCCTCTCTCTCTCTGCCCGCTTCTCTGCCTACTTGTGATCTCTGTCTGTCACATAAATAAATAAAATCTTAAAAAAACAAAAAAGTCATAACAAGCAAACAAGTGTTAAAAATCATCTGTTTCAGAGGCTGCTTCTCCAAGTCTATACATCTCCAAGTCCATACATTCAAGTAGATAGATAGATAGATAGGTATAGATAGCTCCAAGATAAACCAACTAGGCTTTGCTTCAGGTCTTCTCTCCCCGCCTTTCACTGCTTCGGTTTCAATGCACTGACCAGGTAAAAGGGTTATTGATTAAACCAGACACCGGGTACAGACCCATGCACATTAAAAAGTACTGGGAAAAAATGTTCGTTGAATGAAAACCAGATCTGTGATCAGAAGAAACTGAAGCTTTGTCCGACAGTTTAGAAATTCTTTCCACCTTCAATTACATGAGCTCCCAGTTTCCTGATCTCATAACCCATTTCATTTTGCTCTTCCTTATGAGCGCCCTCTAGTTTGGGCGTCAAGCTAAGAACACTGGGTGGCAGGGTCTGGCATACTTCTTTTATAAAGGGCCAGTAAATATTACGGATTTTGCAGTCCATATCGTCTCTGCTGCTAGGACGGTGAATCTTCATTATTCTTGGATTCTGTAGTTACAAATTTGCCCACTGACTAAAATATATTTATAACCCCAAAGCAGTACTATAGTGCCTTTGCAGTTACTCATGGACGTGGGCAGAGCAGTGAAAACCGTGAGTCGCCTGACACCTATGTTCCCAGACGTGAAGTTGGACGAGGTGACATTCTGTCTTCTCATTTCAGCTCTCACACCAAACATAAATGTCTTTTTTGTGGTCCATTTCATGTCATTTTGTGTCTGTGTTTGGTGAGTGATTTTGGTGTTTAAAAGAGCACCCAAGCATAGTGCTCCAGGGCACAAGATGGCTGCTATGTGACTTTAAGGGGACAAATGTGTGTGTCAGGGAAGTTTTGTCCAAGAGCACACTGACCATGAGTTCAATGTTAGTGAATAAACAATATATAAAAATAAAACTTCTTTAAAAAGAAATACACATAAAATATGTTTATGTATTCATCACACATAAAAGATGAATATGTATTCATCTCTTGACAAAACTTTTGTGACCAGAGACTTCCAGATAAACCTACTTCTGTATTTCCCTCAGGAACAATGGTTCAGTACTTGCTAATTCAGTATTCCTGATGACTTTCTTGAACATAATTATGGTGAATAATAATCGATTTTATTCAAGTCAGGATTAGTAATGTGAAAGCAGGCAAAGACACAATGAGCACGGGTATGTTCTAATAAAACTTTATGGCTACGGAAACTTGAATTTCATAAAATTTAAGTCATGAAATAGTCTTTAAGAAAATATTTTTCCCCCAGGGCACCTGGGTGGCTTAGTTGGTTAAGTGGCTGCTTTCAGCTCAGGTCTTGATCCCAGGGTCCTGGGATGGAACCCTGCTGTGTTGGGCTCTTTGCTTCTCCCTCTCCCGCTGCCCCTTCCCCCCCTCATGTGTGCGTAGGCCAGTGCGCTCTCTCGCTGTCAAATAAACAAATAAAATCTTAAAAAATATATTTTTTCCCCAACCACTCTAATATATAAAAAACAGTCTTAACTTCCTGGCCTTTCAGGAGCTCGATTTGTCCCCTGGGGCACGGTTGCCATTTCTTGCTGTGTGACTTTACTTGCAGTGAATCTCACTGCTTTGGAGCCAGATCCTGGTAGATTCGAGACCCACATTCTCATTCCCCTGGAGATCTCAGTCAACCCGGCACTCCTCCTGCTCCCTCATCACTATCACTCTGATGGGACCTGAGAACCTTCCTGACCTCTAAGGCTTTGAAACAGGAGACGGCTTTGAAGTTGGAGCTCAGATGGTTGGGTCTGAAAGCCAGTTGTCTTACTTCCTAGCTGTTTCAGCTGAGGCAACTTTCTGAGCTTTATCACACAAGAAAGAGTCGTGGCCATCTCCTCAGACCGTAGTGCAGGTGACAGCACACAATGAGCAGGGCTCTGCCACTGGGATTCCTCTACCACCCTTACCACTCCCACCCCAAACCAGTTCCCCAGCTGGACCTCATCCCTTGGGGTTCTTTGAACAACACCTAAGCCTCAAAGGAAGCAAGCAGATGCCAACAAACCTCCTTCCTTTCTACCCTCCTGACCATTTTCTGAGGCCAGGGAGACTATGCAACCCACCCAATAAACTGAGCAAAAGGGTATTTCCCTGAAAACTGTAGCCCCCATTTCTGTGGCCTCACAGTATACTGTTTAAAAGCACAAGGGAGGTCCCCCCAGATTGCCCCCTGCCCCTTGTTTAGGCTAATGTCAGTCGGATAATTTTCAGGCATAAGCAAAAACCTGCTGGTGAGAAACCTCTCAAATGTCACTGCTTACAAAAGGGGGAAGAAAACAGAAAACTCTGTTTATTTTCCTGACCTAAAAGATAATAACATCGCTTTGCCCTTTCCTTTTGTTTAAGGTCAGATCAGGAGCATTCTTTGAAAGTGGCTCCAGAAAAAGGAGTTTCATATCTATATATTCTTAAGCAATTTACGTTTTCAGTAATAATGATTATTAGTATTAAAAGAAACTGTTAATTTCGTCATCTGTAAAATGGAAGTAATTATTTGGATCCAAGCCTACCATTTAAAGTGATCGGTAAACTATCTATATAGTAATGATATTATGGTTATTGATTCTAAAGCGGCCATTTCGTGGGTGACAAGCAGTGGGTGACAAAATGAAGTCAGCACTATGATTCCAAGGACCTCATGGCGCTTTACAGCCAGGATCCTAGAAAAGCAACATTCAGGACACCACCGCCTCAGACCCTAGATCTGGACGGGCCTCAGAGTCTCGCCAGTGCCTAGTCTAATAATGAGGAAGCAAGGCTCAGACCGCGCCGGTGACCTTGCGCGTCCCGGTCGGAGAAACGCGACGCAATCCCACACCTGGCTGTGCGTCTGCAGCGGCCGCTTCCCCAACTCCGCGGAGCGCGGAGGGCGCGGGAGGCGAGGCCCCGCCCCGCCCCCGAGGCCCCGCCCCCCCCGGATCGCCCGGCGGCCGTGCGGGCGGACGGGGGCGCCGGCGGGGCGGCGAGGGGCGCGGCGAGCGGGCAGTCACGTAGCCGCCCGCGGACCGGCTCGCTCTGCGCCACGTAGCGCGCGCCTCGCAAAGGTCAGCGCCGCAGGAGGTAGGCATGGAATAGAGAAGGGAAGCTCCTCCTCTCCTTACCGGAGTTGCGTCTTTCTGGACATTGACCGAAAATGCGAATTTGACACCTTTGGACGTGTTAGACATTTCGAGAAGTGTCACAGCACGGGAGATAGCGGGGGGCTCCGGGAGCACGAGTTTCTCTTGTTTTGCGCGGAAGGAAACAGATTTGGCCCAAACCGACAGGCTGGGATGCCGCCCTTCCCTTTACCTGCCGCACCCCTCCCTGCGCCTCTTCTCTTGACCCGCACCCCTCCGCCCTGGTTCTGTGCCTTGGCCTCGGATACCCCTGCGGTCCCACTATTTTTATCTGGTGGCGTAAGACTTGAAACAATGCACTGCGGACGCCGGGGTCGGGAGAGCGGACCCCACCTCTGGCCCTGAGTGAGGGTGTGGCCTGCGGTGGTTGCCTCATCTCTGGGGACGCCGAGATTGCAACCCGAGCTCGGCACAGGTGTGCCGCGGGGAAGCGTGACTGGCGATCTCGAGGAAGCGTGACTCGTTATCTCGGGAAGGGCCGCGCTGCTGTCGCGCTGCGCTCCGCGGCGCCTTGATAAGGTTTGAGCCCTCCCCGAAGCCCAGGGTTGGTTTCCATTTCACGTTGCTACTGAAGCTGATGCAGAAAACCTGCACGGTTTTTTGCAGGCGGCACTCAGGGCCTTGCCCGCTCTCCTGTGTGGGGAGGGGAGATGATGGACTCAGACCGTGATTGATTCTCTACGGCTGCCGCTTCTGTCGCCAGCAGAGATGGTTTTCAAAATTCTGGCCACAGAACATAGCCTTCAAAGGAAGGATTAAGCAGAAGCACAGGGCGTTTGGAACGGGGATGGGGCAAGGCGGGGGCTCGCCCTTGCCGTCCTCCCTCCGCCCCCAGCATCAGGTGGGCTGGCTGGCAGGTGTCAAGCCCTTGGGCTTTTCTGGGGACGGTTCAAAAATCATCAGCTTACCTGTTCAATTTAAGGAACTTTAGCGTGCCCTCCTCAAAACCTTTTCCTCTCTGACCTCAACCATTTCCCATCTCCGCCCCCAGCCCATGGACCGGACACATGGACGCATGATGCCCCTGCCACTTGTCCACTCCCACCAGCTCCGGGTTCTCTGCTCACATGTTACTTCCTCTCCCGTCCCTTGCTCCGTGCTTTCTCTAGAACTTTGTTGGGACTTTTTTTTAGGACCCCAAGACTTTTTAGTGGATTACAAAAACAGTAATAGCTAATAGCTTAGTATGTCTCTTGGTTCTCTCTTGGGCTCCCTCATGAGGCTGAAGTCACGATGCTGGCCAGGGCTGAGGTCTCGGGTTGCGGCGGGGGAGGGGGTGGTGCATAGGGTGGGAGAGGGGAGGCTGGCGGGGGGTGGGGGGGGTGGGGTGGGGGGGGTGGGGTGGGGGGGCTGCCTGGCGGGTGATCCATGTGTGAGAAGGCTTGTTCAGGCGGCTGATAAGGTAGCACTGGCTCTTGGGGAGGCCTCGGTTCTTCATGCCTTTTGCTTGAATATCCTCCTGGCCCAAGACCTGGCTTCTGGCAGGACAAGTAATCCAAGAGAGCAAGAAAGAAGCTGCAATGCTTTTTATAATCTAGCCTCTTGAGTTAAGACAGTGTTATCTCTACCGTTCTCTCTTGGTCACTCAGAACAGCCCTAATCCACCAGGAGAGAAGGCTACACAGGATTGTGAATAATAGGAAGTAGGCATCATTGGGATGGGGTGTCTCGGAGGTGGGCCCTCTGCGAGGTGGGCTACCCCATTTAGTTATCCCCTTTCTTAGTGTAAGTAACTCCAACTCTTCTGTCCACACTCAGCTCACTGACATACAGCCACATCCTTTAAGAAGCCTTCTCCGTTGGTGAATTTCCTCTTCTGCTCCCATGGGACCTGGGGCATATCTCCATTTCTTCCTGTCCTAAGCTGCCTTGAAATTGTTGACTGACTTCTCTCTTGCCTGGCCTTTGGGTTCCCTGAGGGATAAGAGAATGTCTAAGACAATTTGAAACCACAGTGTCTAAAACAATGGTGCACAGCAGAGTCTCAGTATAATTTCTATATGGAGTAAGCGAACGGATAAATAACACTTCCTTTCCCCAACTAGAAATATTTTGTCTAGCACTTAATTTGTATCACACTCCCACTTCAATCTCTGCTGATTGGTTTTAATATTTCAACATTCATAGTACATTTCCTGCCTCCCTTACACATGACAATCTCTGCTGTCTTTTGATCCTGAAATTTTATTCTAAGAAAATAATTATACATATGGTAAAGATGTAGCTTCAGTGACCCCCTCTTGCAGTTTTCTTATGATGTTTTAGCTTTGTAGAAAACCAAATTTCAAAAAATAGTAATTTGATTAAATAAGGTGTGTAATAAAAAATAGGCTTTTGTATAGCCACTGAAAAAACAATACAAAAAATAGTTCTTGATTTTTCAAGAAAAATATTTTCTTGATTTCTTGAGAAGATGTTCACTTGATATTAAATGATGTAAAACAAAGTTGTAAGCATTTTAATTTAAAAATTTTAATTGTGATAAAATACCTATCACATAAAATTAATTGATCATGCTAGCCATTTTAAAAAAATATTTTATTTATTTATTTATTTGCCATAGAGAGAAGTCACAAGTAGGCAAAGAGGAAGGCAGAGGGGGAGGGGGAAGCAGGCTCCCTGCTGAGCAGAGACCCTGATGCAGGGCTCGATCCCAGGACCCTAAGATCATGACCTGAGCCGAAGGCAGAGGCTTAACCCACTGAGCAACCCAGGCGCCCAAATAGCACCTTGATTCTAATAAAGTTTTAGGTCATAGGTCTGTCCTTTGAAGATTTAATCAAGAAGCTCTGAAATTAAGAAAATATTTAGATTGTCAGCATCCTCCCAATGGGCTGCTGAGTCAAGGAGTAACAAGTGGTTTTCCTGAGTGTCATTTTTCTCTTCTTTAAAACGCAAGATTTTTCCAATACTGGAATTCTTTATTCTGAAGAATTTATGGACATACCCTATATAACTGTTGTCCTTAGGAAAGTTTTCCCAGTGCCCTCTGCTTCCAAAGGCACTTGCTCCTAGTTCTATCAGATCCGTCACCCTGCAGTGGGCCTGGTTCCTCATCTAGGTTGGGCTGTCCTCAAAACCCAGGACTTTTCGCTCTGAGCAACACCCACAAGCACAGTGCTGAGCATCCTTGTGAAATAATTTGCCATATCCAAGAGGCACATTCCTGCTCCTCAGCTTCCCACGAGCATTTGACTCAAGAGGCTCAGCTGACCCTTTCTTCCTATTGCACCCATCTCCTGCCCGCCCTTCTGCGACACCACACTGTCTTGCTTTTCCTCCTCGGCCTCTAGCCTCTCCTTTTCAGTCTCCTTTGCAAAGTCCTCTTTATTCTCCAGCTAAGCTCTAAGGTCGGAGTCCTGCAGGGCTCAGTCCCTGCTCCTCATTTGCTGTCCTTGCACGACCTCATCTGTTGCTGTGATTTTAATTCCTGCCTATGTACCAGGTATTTCTTTTTTCTTTTTCTTTTTCTTTTTCTTTTTCTTTTTCTTTTTTTTTTTTAAGATTTTATTTATTTGACAGACAGAGATCATAAGTAGGCAGAGAGGCAGGCAGAGAGAGAGGGGGAAGCAGGCTCCCTGCTGAGCAGAGAGCCCGATGCAGGCCTTGATCCCAGGACCCTGCGATCATGACCTGAGCCGAAAGCAGAGGCTTTAACCCACTGAGCCACCCAGGTGCCCTGTACCAGGTATTGCTAACTACCCCATACATCTGTTAGAGCTCCAGACTTGTGTATCCAACTGCCTTGTGATGTGCATGTTTTCTGTTTGCCCTTCCAGATCCACTCTGTACTCCTGGTGACCCTCCTCTCTGCCCTGGCACTTTGACCTTTGTCAACTACATCAGCAGACTCTCTGACTTCCATCTGGACTTAGCCAACAGAACTTTCCAGCAGGAGATTGAAAGGTAGGAGGAGAGGGAGGTCTGTAAGTTTATTACCCCCACTCCCTCTTTGTGGTTCACCTCAGACTGGCCTTCTCTCTCTCTACTGAAGGCCACATTTGCTTCAGAAGCCCCTCCATCTGCCTCTAGCCCCCCAGTCCTGTCTCTCAACCAGTTATTGCCCCCTTTCCCTTCCTTCCTCAGGCCTAGGCAAGGTCATGGCCCCCCACTGTTCAAGCTTCAGGGCACTGTCCCATCTCTTTGCTTTCCCTAAACTCTGCCCACACCTTTATTAGAGTATTTTCATTAAGCTTTCTTCCCCTTGCCCTGGTTTTCTGCCAGGACCCTAGCTCCTACACACCTACTCTGCATCCCCCCTTGGAATTCTCACGGTCATCACAAACATGACGTGACCACAACCTAACTTTTGATTTCCCCCCCATGCCTCTCCTTCTTCCTGCTTTCTGCCTTCTTTGTGAATGGTAGCAGCAGCAGGCTGGGCGCACAAGGCAGACGCAGTGGGAGTCGACATGATTTCCCATCTCCCTCGGTCCCACTGTCCTCTCTCTCACCCATCACTGTGTCTGGAAGATCAGCTCCACACAGCCAGCTGCTCCTGACTCGAGTTCTCAGCCTATGTATTACCTTCTGGAAAAAATCTTCCTCTCCACAACCAGTTAAGGGCCCTTCATCCTTTAATCCTCTCTCCACGTGTCAATTTGTTTGCTTCTTAGGAAATAATACCACTTCCTAATATCACTTAAGAAGTGATTATCTAGTTCACTTGAGAGTTATATCCTTTTGGTAGAACAGGATGACTCTGAGCTACAAAGGACAATGACTCTAACTCTTCAGGTCATCCGGCTTGGAGGCCTGTGTTCACTGAGGCTGATTGAACACGGCACAGTTACTCTCTAAGGTTCCAGACCTACGTCCATGCTACCCTCGTCAAGATTCAGTACCCCACAAAGCCTCATGGAAAATGAACCATTGGCTCTACCTATCTCGTCTACGTTGGCAGAAATAAATTACATGACATCTTGGATTCTGTAAGAGCCCCGTTCTACTGGCTCCAAGTCCAAGGACTTATCCTTGACTATACAGTTGTTTCAGATAAACTCCACATACATAAACAACTTTCAAAAGATGTGATCTAGATGCCTGAAATGCCAGATTTGTGATTTAGTTACTTGGCCCAGTCGGTAAGCTGCAAGTTCAGAAAACAAAACAAACAAACAAAAATCTAAATGAAACAACACATTTCTGAATCATATTGCCTACCTTGTGTCAGAGTCCTCATATGCATGGAATCAGACGGAAAACAGAAATAGATCTATGTGTTATCTGAACTGAACTGAAATGTTTGCCTTTTTGCTCCTTGTGAAGCATTCGCTGAAAGAAACACCCATCATGTTTGATATATGGATTCAGAGCTGAGAAACCACCGTGGTGTGTAGGGTCCCCTGTGCATTGGTTCTATCTGCTTCAAGCTTCGGGCTTGAATGACGCCAAGGGAATCATTACTGTGGATGCTACCTTTGGGCGAGGATTCAGGGAAACAGAGAGAGATGGAGAAAGACTAAAATGATACAATAAATGGTCCATTCCATGGACATCATTGAGTGTTATGGACCAGGCATGGCTTTAGGGTCTATGTATTGACCGTGGTTTGAACCTCATTCCTCCTCAGTGACCCTCTTCCAATCATCTTCCAAAGACACTGGACATTATTTCCTTCCTGGACTGGTTAAAAGGAAAAAAAAAAAAAAAAAAAAAAAAAGAGACCAGGAGTCATGGCTGGAACTAGTGCCTATTTTTCTAGAAGGCTCTCCTTGAGGTCCCAGCAATTTCAGAGGCATTTCCTTCACTTCTGGGTTCTAAATTCTTAAGCAGTCTATTCACTGTTAGAGGAGGAGCCCTACTCCTATGGAGAGCTGGTGATTTGGACATCCCAAGCTGCTTGAGTCCTGTCCCTGGGTGTGGTTAGGCCTTAGGAAACCAGGATAGCAGGAAGACAGCTCGTGGATTATAGAGCTTTGTACAGTAGTCCCGTATCTTCCATTTTGCTTTCTGCAATTTCAGTTACATGCTGTCAGCCATGGCCCGGAAGCCAAGATCCTCCTTCTGATGTGTCGTCTGGAGTTCAGCAGTAGCCCACACTAGGTCACAGCTCCTACATCCCCCACCATACTTCCCCGGAAGTGACGTCCCACCATCACAAGAAGAAGGGCCAGTGCAGTACAATAGGAGATTTCGAGAGCGAGAGAGAGAAGCTACATTCACGTAACTTTTATTATGGTGTATCATTATAATTGTTCTGTTTTCTTATTTATTAGTTATCGTTAATTTCTCACTGTGCCTAATTTATAAATTAAGCTCTATCATAAGTGTGTATGTATAGTGTATGTAGGGTTCAGTTTCACTAAAGTTCTGGAATGTATCCCCTGAGGATAAGGGCGGGTGGGACCACCATATAGTATTTATATTATTGCTACTGGAACTGGGGGCAGCCTCCATGGTGGGGGAAGGTGTCACCTGAAGAGACCAGAGGTCACAGGTTCTTCATAGTCTCAAGACTTACATTTTTGCTGTTGGCCTACCAGAATGGGGGGAATGAAGTCCAATCCCTGCATTGTTCAGCTGAGCAAATAGTGGCTCAGGGTATGTTTTGTCTGGGGATACATATCTAATCAAGTCAATTCATGGATGCCTTACTCTGTGCCGATGGTTAATTTTATGGAGTCATCTTGGCTGGAGTGTGAGATCCACTTGTTTGATCATACATTAGCCTCTGTTTGCCGAGAAGATTTTTTGGGGACATGATTAACATTTATTTGTTTATTTACTTATTTATTTATCGAGGGAGAGATGGAGTGGGAAGGGTAAGAGATAATCTCAAGCAGGCTCCATGCCCAATTCAGAGTCCAACTTGGGGCTCGGCTCACAACCCTGAGATCATGACCTGAGTGGAAATCAAGAGTCAGACACTTAACTGACTGAGCAACCCAGGCACCCCTAGATATGATTAATATTTAAATGAGCAGACTTTGAGTAAAGCAGATGTGCTCCATCACTAATGAGTTGAAGGCCTTAAGAGAAAAGACTGGGACCCCCCTCACCCAAAGAGGAAGGAATTCTGCCTCCAGATTACAGAATCAGTTCTTGGAATCTCCAGTCGCCCAGCCGGCCAGCCTGCCCTGCAGATTTTGAACTTGTCAACTCCCTCAAATTGCATGAGCTGAAAATAAATCCCTTTCTCTAGAAACATCTGAAGCAGAACCCTGAGTGATACATATGGGATGGGTAAAGTGGGGGACACACAGGTGATCAGCCCCTGGCTTTCAGGTACCCGGACTCTGCTTCGATGGCCACTTAACCAGATAATACAGCAGAGTTGTTGGTCTCTCCACAGCCATGTAAGGCCTGACATCATTGGGGGAATAAGTGATTGTCTTCACACATTTGGCTTTTGGAGTGACCATTTTATTTTATTTTTATTTATTTATTTTTAAAAGATTTTATTTATTTATTTGACAGAGGTCACAAGTAGGCAGAGAGGCAGGCAGAGAGGGAGAGAGGAGGAAGCAGGCTCCCTGCTGAGCAGAGAGCCCGACATGGGGCTTGATCCCAGGATCCTGGGATCATGACCTGAACCGGAGGTAGAGGCTTAACCCACTGAGCCACCCAGGTGCCCCTGGGTGACCATTTTAAAGCGCCACAAGCAAAAAGCCAAATCAAATCCATCAAGATGCCTTTGAAGGTACAGTATTGCTCTTCTGAAGGAAATAGCCTCACCCGATGCGGGCAGCTGACTGCGGAAGCCATCCGTCTGCCACTGTGCCAGTGGGAGTGCCATGGGTTTGTCAAATACGCGTGCTGTGTTCCTGCCACATGCTCAGACTCTGTATCCTGGGAATTAAGCTGAGGAAAATTTCTACTTCCTTGACAGCAACTGCCAGCACGTGCTTGCTTTAGTACACACTATACATGCAAATCTGGTGTTCTCAGGAGAGCTGTGTGAATTCTCTGTTGCTTGGCTGCGGAGAGACAAAGAAAAAGAACTAAAATGTGAAATCTCAGTTTTTATCTATCATTATCAATGTTTACTACCTTCCAGAGAGGCCTTAGGTGGGAGTTACAAAATAGGATACGTTATCATCTCAAAACAAATGAGCTGATATTACATAGTACAAATTATATTAGTTATGACTTCAGTTCCTTTTATGTCTCTTCTCCATGAGTTTAGTTATATGGGAAAAGTGAAATGGCAAAGTTGGCAGAAAATATTTGAACAATTAAGATTTGGAATACAAATACAGCTTTCAATGTATTCACTAAACAGCTTGTTTCTGATCAGATCTTTTTTTTAGTATATGTGCTGCCGAAGCAAGCACTGATCAGATCTTTTTTTAAAATACTTTTTTATGAGAGAGAGAGTATGTGTGTGTGTGTGTGTGTGTGTGTGTCCCCGAGCGAGGGAGGGGAAGAGGGCAGAATCTCAAGCAGGCTCCTGGCTGAGTGCAGAGCCCTACATGGAGCTCGATCTCACAACCCTGACATCGTGACCCGGAGATGATGACCTGAGCCGAAACCAAGGTCAGATGCTTAACCGAATGAGCCACCCACGTGCCCCCTGATCAGATCTTTCTGATTATTGTCTTCTCTCCTCGCCTTCCTGCCACTGGGTCAGCCCGATGGTGACAGCCAGTGGTTCAACAGGGTTCTCAAAGGGCACAAGGAAACACTCAGAGCAAGGGATGGAGCCAACTCAAGGAGACGGAAAGAACATTTGAAGAAACTAAGAGGTGAGGAGATGCTTGCAGAAACCAAAGAGCTGGAGTTAAGGATAGAAGCTGGCTATAAACTGTGAATCCCAGATGAATAGGGATAAAGTGACCGATCAGAATGCACCCTGGCCTTCCTGCTTCACTGGATTTACTGTAATTTTACTGAATTTACTGTAAAGTACTGGACGGTCAGAAGAATGAGCAAAAGAAAACTAGATAGTCATTCCTCAGCTTTCCTGTCTTCTTTAGGGTTTCCTGCTAGCTTTTGCCACCCTCAGCCTCCACCCACCCCGATAACTACCACCTACCCCCAACTAATCCGGTTAACAGACACTCGAAGTGCGTTACTCATCATTACGTAGGGTGCTTGCTGCTGGATGGAACTGGGGGAGGCAGTGTGTGAGCCTCCTGGCTCCCTATGCCTGACTTGCCCTTTCCTTGTTCAAACGTGTTGTTCCCTAGTGTGTTCCCCAGGGCCCCAAGGGAAGGCTTGCTGTGATTCATGTGACTTTTAAGTGTGATAGAAATGCAGGACCAACTTGTTAAAGTATTTATGGGGATCTATTTTGGGGAGACAAAATTTAGCCAAGAC
The DNA here is from genome assembly GCF_009829155.1 of Mustela erminea. Lineage (NCBI taxonomy): Eukaryota > Metazoa > Chordata > Mammalia > Carnivora > Mustelidae > Mustela > Mustela erminea. The sequence continues at coordinate 21,409,635 of NC_045634.1, forward strand.
ACACATCGAAGTTCAAAAAGAAGACAGAGCAACAGTGATGAAGAAGATGTGGTCATCAGGACGGAAGGACACTGAAGCCGGGAAACATAAGACAAAGTCTTTCATGTATCTCATTCCTGAGACACTTGTGATAAGCCCCTGGAGAGTTGCTAAATGTGGTGTATATGTTGGGCTGTAAGCCCTTTAGAGTCAACCCCAAAAGGGGCCATGCAAGAAGTTACATGATTGGGGAAGGGTGGTTACAGCGGAAGTACTGATGCTCTTGGAATAGAGATTAGAGCAAAAACCACCCTTCCACTCTGCACATGGCTGCCCCTCCCACCCCACTGCCTCTGTGGAGTAGAGTGAACCACATTTTCTAACACCTTTACAATAAAAGTGTCAATGATCTGTAAAAGCTTGGGCTGTAGCTGTATAGTGATAAGCAGTAGTCCCTGCCACCTCCCCCAGAATGTTACGCTATACTAAGAAAGGGGAATATGCTATGATTTAATGGAGAGAGGAGATTGAGTGGACGGCCATGCATGGGCACTTCTAGAGTGCAGATATGTTTCACATTTTATGTCCAATGTCTACGGGTGGTGTAAAGTGCAGCGTTCTGCATAGACACTGACAGCCTGTCCAGTATGTCTCTTCTTGAAAAACATGAAGTGGCTGCAAGGACTCATGAAGGAGGTAAAATATACTTCTGTTGGGATTATAATAATTCCTACTTATGGGAAACATGTGAAAGAAAACAAAATGGTGGCCCTTCCAGGAGGCATGGGGGAAGGGGCATTAATGCAAAGGAGCCAGCTCACAGGGGGAGGAGGAGGGGTGGGTTGAATCCAAGGAAAGACTAGATGCTGCCCCCCCCACACCCCGGAATAATATGAGGGGTTCTCAGAAGAAAACACCAGAAACGTGCCCTGGGGATGCAGAGGACACATGCCTCCAGCAGGAATGGCAGGGACCTCTTGCCAGGGCAAAGGGAAGAGGAAAACAGGGCAAGAACTGAGTCCTTAGAACTCTCTCAAGCAAATGGTGTAATTATTTCCTCCATGGCAAAGTGCTTTTCGTGATAGGCCATTCTTCTGAGTTTTGTGTGATTTCTTTGTTTTTACTTCTGTTTTCGCTCTAGAGAGCTGGTTTACGTGACTACTGGTGTAGAGGAAAGGTGTGAATGTGCGGTAGAGGCGGCTCTGTAATACTCTGAAGCAGTGGTGACGGCCGGCCTTGGGATGACTGTGTGGGCTGGGTATTGCAACCAGGGCAACAAGGCCTTCAAATTACAAATAAATCCAGTTCCATCTTTGCCCCCCTTCTCCCACCAGCCTCGAGGCAGAACAAGCAGGGTCTAGTGACACCAGTGATGCTGTAGCAGCCCTCGCAGGGCAGAGTGGTTTCTCGTGCCAGACCCCAGCTGCTTTCCTGCAGACATTCCCATCATGCCTTGCTACTTCCCCTGGAAGGCCGGTGAGGTACCACTCGCTCCAGATGGGGTAAGATGACGCTCCTTTTAAACACAAGGAACCAAGCCTTCTTTCCTCTTCCTTATCCCAAATTCCTTGTCCCGGTAGAATTCCAATTCTACCCTAGCCAGTCTACTGGAAACTCGACCCATCCTAATTTCTACTCATGATTCACCATTATTCATACCCAGGCACAAACCTGACACCCCTCATTTTGGAGCCATCTCACTACAGGCTCATCTTTGGTCACATCGGTCTATTTTTAATTGTTATAGGACTTCTGTCTTGCGTGTTCATTTATTTACAAGTTTATTGTCTATTCTAGAATATGAGTGGTGAGAGCAAGGACTTGTTTGTCTGGTTGACTCCTGTATTATTATGTTAAATAGTGTCTGGCATGTAATCAGTATGCCAAGTAATTATTGTTAAAAATAGGGGAGTCAAGTATACATCAAGAACATGAAGAAGTAAAGCATTCTAATGTTAATGTATGAAAATAGTTTTTACTTTACAGACTCAGAGACATCCCCATTCTATTGAGTGCTGCAATAGGGAAGTAAAGAGTAGTCAGAGGTCGCAGGGGTTGGAGACCTGAGGAAAAAAGGGCACTAAAGGGGTCTCTGAGACTCTTTCAGGGAGTTTGTAAGGTAAAAATTAGTTTCATATTAATATTAAGGTGTTGATTTTTTCACTGTGGTGACATTTCTACTGATGATGCAAAAGCAACAGAGAGCGAAACTGCTGCCTCCTTGGCATGTGGCATGTGGCATGTGGCACCAAATTGTCACCACATACTCACAGTAAAACAGATTGCAATTTTATTTAAGAATGTCCTTGATAGGGGTACCTGGCTGGCTCCATCGGTGGAATGTGCGACTCTTTATTTTGGGGTTGTGAGTTCCAGCCCCATGTTGGGTGTAGAGATTACTTTAAAAAAAAAAAAAAAAAAGAATGTCCCTGGAAAATCAGTAAAAATTATTAATTTTGTAAATCTTGACCTCTGAGTACATGCGCATTGAATATTCTCTGTGATAAACTGGGAAATACACATCAAGCATTTCCGCTGAATAATGAAGGGTTGGTTTTCTTGAGGAAGAACACTTAGTAATTGAATTGTGAGCTGAACTAGCCTTTTATGCCCCCTGGAACACCATTATTCTTTAAAATTTTAAAGAGTGAAAGCCAAAATATGGTTGTTTAGACTTGGATATTTGAAGGATATTTTCTCAAAATGATTAAAATAAGCTTGTCCCCTCAAGTAAAACAACTGACAATATCAGTTGCCAATGATTAGAACTATGGAAAACTTGGGTCCATCTCTGTGAGCTTAACAACTTCCTTACAGACATTATTCTGACGAGACTGCTGATGATACATTAATGTGATTTGGGGGGGATATGTGTAATAAAATGTGTCAAAATTCGGAAGATCTATGTAAGTTAGTGAACCAATATTTTCCGAATGTCACAAAAGCATGCGTGGGTAAAAGACCCATTCCAAGTGCAAAACAGATCAATGGGTTTCATGGAAGAGAATTTTAAAAGTTCACTGATAAGGTTCCCGATTCCACATTAAAATTAACTTAAAAGAAGCTAGCACTTACTGAGTTTGGGTGTAGTATCAAAGAATATGCACACTTTATCTTTAGAACCTATTAAAATACTCCTCCCTCACACAGAGGCTGATTTTTCTTCATAAACTTCTACCAAAACAAGGAACTACAACAGTTAGAATGTAGAGGCAGAAGAGACATGAGAACCCAGTTGTTTTCTATTAAGCCAGACAGGAAGAGGTTTGTAAAACGTAAATGACATCGCACTTTTCAGTAAACGTTTTCTGTTTTGGAAAATAGTTATTTGTCATAATCTGTATTAACGTGTCACGCATTATGATGGTCGGTCACTCTTAAATATTTTAAAAATTTCTCAGTATTCATTTCTATTATGATAACCCCCCCCCCCCCCACACACACACAAAGCTATTTGGAATCTTCAGATTTTAAGAGTAAGTGGCTTTCCAGACGAGAATTTTTGGAGAGCCATTGGGTGGGATAAGACTTGGAAGAATTCCCCAGTGCCTCCACAGACACAGGCATTTTTCTTCTCTTAGCTGGAGGAGACCTGGTTCACAGTGTGAGGGACAAAGTGAATTCGAAAATTAAACTGAAGGCAGGAGGCTGGTATTTCCGGAGGCTCCTTTGTGCCTCAGGACGTCTTCTGTCAGGCTCTCCTCAGAACCGTCCTGTGAGGTAACAGGCTCTCCTCAGAACCGTCCTGTGAGGTAACAGGCTCTCCTCAGAACCGTCCTGTGAGGTAACAGGGATTCCGTCCCGCTCTGACAGGCGGCGGCGGCTCGGGGGGACTAACCCGCGAGCTACAGGGAACCGAAGCGGTGCCCAAACCACAGCTCAGCCGGCCCTTCCTATCAGATACATACATCTGATGCCGGCCGCGAATGTTTGGGTCCCAAACACTTTCAGCCAAAGTCGGGGCACCCCTGAGGGAAAACATGGCTTCTCCGCATCTGAATTCTCCCCGTGACACGCCTGGCCTGCGCGGGGGCCGGCGAAGACCATGGCCTCGCAGCAGAGTCCCCCCATTTCCTGCCAAGCTCCGTCAACCAGCCGGGCCTCTCCCTGAACTTCTGGGAATCGTTCTTCTTCCTCAGGGGAAGGGCTGGGCGCGTGTGTGCGTGTGAGTGTGTGTGTGTGCGCGCGCGTGTGTGGTTGTGTTCCGGCGTTCTTTCGCGAGCAGGGAACGGATTACTAACTAGGGGCCAACAGCTGGAGCTGGGCTTCCTGTGGGAACGCGAGCGGGGCCGATCTCCAGCGTCCCGTGTGAGACGTTATCGGGCGCGGCCGCGGCCGCCCGGCTCTCAGCCGGCGTCCGTCCGCGTCCGGGGCGGGTGCAGCGCGCGGCTGAGCACGTGTGCGCGCGGGCGGCCGTCTCCGCGCGGGGCTCCTTGCGGACGTGGCGGCAGGTTTGCGGCCGCCGTGGACAGGGCCGCGCGTCCTGGCGGAGAGCGCGCGGGGCTGGCGCCCGGCCGCGAGCACGAGCACGAGCACGAGCACGAGCACGAGCACCTGTGCGGCGGCGGGCGAACGCGGGAGTCCTCGGGCCGCGCTCGGCTTCCTCGCAGGGCTCCTCGCGGCCTGGGAGTTCGGTAACTCTGAGTTGCAGCTCCAGCCGCCGCTTCCTAACGGCCCGCATTCGCTTATCTTCTTTCTGAGTCACATTCCGTGCGACCGTTGTCCTCTTTCATCCCCCCCTTTGATCCCTACATTGTAGCCTCTTCTATTTAAGTTCTAGAAACGGTCCTCCTTCCGCTGTTACGATTGCTCGGCTCCCATGGTCCCTAAAACAGGGGTCGGACGGCGGGCTGCTTCTTAGGAGATGCGGAGCGTGTGCTCCCCGGTCGGGTAGGGCTTGAAGACCGGCTTCTGTCAGGATTCTCCCTCGCCCTGTAATATGGGCTGGGGACGCTGGGCTGGCGGCCATTTCTCCGGCTCTGCTCTGTTTTTATCCAATTCAATTAGACTTAAGTTGGCGGGATAATGGCAAACTTAATTCATCTACTTTCACGTCCGAGTAAGAACGTTTAAAATGGCACCGGGACGGTAAACTTCTCCCGTTTTCCACCAGCTTGGGCTCCCCCCACACTCGGTGGCTCCCCCAGTCCCCGTGAGTGGGTTTGGCGCCATCTAGTGGTGCGATGGGCGAAGGCTTTGCGGCCCAGATCTTACAATGCTCAACGAAAACCTGGTCCCCCTGAGCAGGCGAGCAGGGATTTAAACAAAACCCTGGGAACATTCGCAGCAGATCACTCCTTATGCTCAGACTTCAAGTTTATTAACCATGCCGATGTGTGTAAGCTACAGAATCCCTGGGACCGGGCAAAGCGAAGGCTTCTGGGTGTGTTCACTGCAGATACGAATCCTGTTGTGTTTGCAACTTTTCGGTGGTTTTTGTATGCTTAGGGTGGGATCCAAATGTTGGGCGCTGGTAATTCATGCTCCTGTGAAAAACATGGGCGAGTTGCTTAATTTTTCTCAGCCTCGGTTTCTCTTTTTGTCATCTGCAAAAGATAATTTCCAAGGACCTTTCCAATCCTTTAAAAAATGTCAACAACTTCAAATATTTCAGTTTCGCGATTTATGCTAGTGACTGAACATACTTCAGATCCATGATTTTTCCCATCTTCCAAGAGTTTGATGTTAACAGGTAGTTTAGAAATAATACCAATAATTATCTTGTCATTTGAAAAAAATACTTACTTTAGAGAGAGAGGGGACAGGCAGGGGGGCAGAAGGAGAAGGGGAGAGAGAGAATCTGAAGGGGACTCCTTGCTGAGCAGGGAGCCCAACCTGGTGCTGGATCCCGTGACCCTGAGATCATGACCTGAGCTGAAACCAAGAGTCTGAGGCTTAACTCAGTGAGCCACCCAAGCGCCCCATAGTTGTCTTGTCATGTACTGAGTCCTGCTATATCTCTGGTATTGTTTTAGGCACTTAATACACTTCCACTTTGTTATTTGATCTTTCAAAAATTCTGGCTGACCAAATTCTGCAAGATGAATATAATTTTGCTCACTTTAAAGGTTAGGAATCTAAGGCTATCCCACCCTATCCTCCATGTTTACAAATTAGGAAAAAAAGATAAAAGAGAAACAAGTGAAAAGTATGGCATTGTCATTGTAATTCATCATCCCAGAATTGGCAGTGTAGTACGCAGTGCAACTTGCCAGGTTCTGACAATATCAAATGTATTCAGGCCACATAAGAGGAGATATTTCTCTGTCTTTAACTTACTCATTAAGATGCTGTCATAAGGTGGTTGTTAGAGAAGTTAAAAAAAAAAAAGTTTTCCAAGGATTCAGGGGGAAACTCCCATTTATTAAGCTCTAATATGGGGCCCATCCTCTTCCCTGTGAGATGAGCAGTGAGGAGAGATGGGAATCAGGTCCTCAAGGGTAGCTGCCGTGTCCCCACAGCTGAGCTGAAGCCAGCAGGTGCCCAGGGCCCATCAGCACTGTTGCAGGAACAGCTGTGGGGTGCCCCGACATGGCACAGAATAAGCAGTCTATTGTTTTTGATTGGTTTGTTGGAATATTCCTTTTGAAAGCCTTTCCCAGAGTGTGCTGCATAAGGTGTGAATACATTTTATGTGGAAAACAGAGCTTCTAGGTCCAATAGTATGGGATCTACTGGGCTAAATAAAATTAAATGGGTTTTGGCTCTCTCAGAGGACTTCTGAAGCGTTTTGTATGTCAATGTGTACTTTTTATGTAATTTATAAATTGTATTTGAACATATAAAATAAAATAACTCCCAACAGCTAGAGATAAGGCAGAAAGGAACTCCTGTCCCTCTACTAGAATCCCTGTCACCTAGCCATGGTTGATTTTTGCGTGTGTAAATTTCCAAGAACATTGAGGCACCTGGGTGGCTCAGTTGGTTGAACCTCCAACTCTCGATGTCAGCTCAGGTCTTGGTCTCAGGGGCGTGAATTTGAGCCCCATGTTGGGCTCCATGCTGGGCGTGGAGCCTACTTAAAAAAAATTTTTTTTTTTAAATTTCCAAGAACATTGTAGTAGCATCATTTTGCTTATGTGCAATAGCACATTAATTCAGATGACTGTAGAAAAAAATGCTCACTAGCTGTCTCCTGGCAACCCTGAGTTGTTTCCATATTCAGATACGAAGTGAAAGAAAAAAAAAAGACTTTCATGTATACTTTGATTTCGGTATGGGAAAAGAACACAGAAAAGAAGACTAGAAGGAAAGATGGTGATTGTGTTAGAGTTGCAGGGTAATGGATTTTTTTGTTGTTGTTGTTTGTATTACTTTTCAGAAATATGGTTATATGCTTTATTAAATGGGAGAGATATCCCTTTTTTATGAATTTATATATGCCTCTCCAAAAACTGAAAAGCATGTATCAACACAGATGGTCACCATACAATGCCATGAAATAGTATTTACAGTAGTTACCATTTATTGATTAATTAATAATTGCCATTTGCCTTACATATAAAAGTTTGAATTCCCATAAAAACTCACCAAAGAAGCTATTATTGTGCTCTTTTGAAATTAAGGACAACAAGGTAAAGAGAAAGCCAGTGATTTTTCCAAGACCATATTGTCAGTCTCACAAGCCTTCAGAGTGCCCTCTCAGATAAACAGATGTCTACAATGCCTGGATTTCTCTGAGCTGTTTTCACACAAATCCTTTTGGTCATTTTATCAGCCTAGCATCATCATTCATCTGGTAGAAACAGTTATTATCTAAGATCCCCACTTTCATGGTACCCCCAAATTTTGTTACTATATGAGGATCATGTGAGGAGTGGCAAACGCATATTAAGAATCTACAACTTCTGACCACTTGCCTAAGTCCAGCTTCTGACATTAATTCCCTAGCAGGTGAGTTGGCCTATCTCCAAGATAGCCCCCAAAGAGCCATGACGCTGGATTCATGCTCTTGTGTAATCCCCTCCAGTATCATAGCAGAGTTGTCCCGTGGCTGTCTCTTGTGGTATCTCCTGTGAGACCAGATGAACACAGCAGGGGTGATGGTCTGTCACTTCTGACACTGGGTCATAAAAAACATCATGGCTCCCATCTTGCTTGCTCACTCTTGGATCACTTACCTTGGAGAAAGCTAACCGCCATGTCATGACATTTGAATGTCTATGGAGGGGTCCACATGGTGAGGCCTCCAGCCAACAGCTCTGTCACTGAGTGATCCTAGAAACAGTTCCTCCAGCTTCCTCAAGCCTCCAGGTAACTCAGTTACAGCTGATACCTTGACTGAAACGTCCTGAAAGACACTATCTCAGACCCACCCAGCAAAACCACTTCTGAATTGCTGACCCACCAAAATGGAGATGGTAAATGTTTGTTGCTTTAATAAGTTGTGGGGTAACTCACTACATAGTGATGAATAACTAATAGACATTTCAGTTAATGTCTTCAGCTGACCGGACCTTGGAGAGAAAGGAACTGTACTTGAAGAACTGCACACCAGGAAAATTAACTGTACTGGGACCTGATTTAAATGGTGACAACCTGGGTTTTGATCTGATGCTATACAGGGGTGAGACTTTTGGGAAGCATCGGGAGGAATAAGAGTATTTTGCCTATGGGAAGAATATCAGGATTCAAAGTATGTCCACAAATTATTTAACATTCCTTTAAAAAAGGCAGAGCCTCATTCCCCTGTACTCGAGGGTCAACTGGCCTTAGCAACTCACTTTTAATAGCTCAAGCAGAAGCAATAGTGTGACTTCAAAGACCAGATCATAAAAGTCACTGTCTTCCTTGTGCTCTTCCTCTTGGATGGCGAGCTCCAGGGAAAGTTGTGAGCAGTGTTCTAGAAAGGGCCATGTGACACGGAGACCTTCTGCCAACAACCGTTTGAGCCAAACTTATGGGAAGTGGTTCCTCTAGCCCCGGTCAGGCCTTCGGATGACATCAGTCGCAGCCAGCATCCTGACTGCAACCTCAAGAGAGACCCAGAATTACTCAGCTAAATCACTCTCAGAACCTAGTCCTCAGAAACCGAAAATCATTGTTGCCTTAAGTTTGGGGCTGATTTGTTGGCAAGAGATAATTAATGTATCAGTGGTGAAAATTACCTGGTAATAGATTCATATTTGGATTAGAAAGAAAGTTTTGAATAAATCTAAGCAAGTTTTCTTTCTACTCAGGTCATGGAAATTCCAGATGCTTTGCAATTATTCTTGCTCTGGCCTTCCAATATATGCTCAAAAGTTCTTTAGTCTCTGTTATCTAATTTTTACCCAGAGTTTTTTTGGTAGCTTTCAAAGAACGAGAAGGAGAGAGAGACTCTATAAACATCGGTTGGATAGAAACAATATTACACAAAGGCAGCTGATTGCTTTGTATATACTGTATTTCATTATATACGTATACAGTTGAGGTCAAGTACAAATAATCTCTAAGAACATACAGAAGATAAAACAAAAAAGTCTTTAACTTTAGGTTCAAGTTAAATATTGCACCCTTGAAATTCAGCCCAGCTGTCTGAATTTGAAACTGGCCCTGTCACCCTATTCACTTCCATTGTCCTCAGCTCCTCCAGGGACAAGGGCACGGAGGGGGGCCAACTGGGAGCCCAGGAGGCCTGAGAGTGGGACTGGTTGTTTCCTGATGGTGGAAGACCTCTCCTGTCATGCTTGTTCTCTCTTCCAACCCCTCCCTGGCTCTTCCTTCCCTTTGCTCTTGCCCCCTTTCTTCTTGCCTGCAGCTCAGGTTTTCTGCCCATTAGTTCTATTGTTTTGATGCTCTTTGTGTGAGTCTATAGTGTGTCTGTGAGTCTATAGTGTGTGTGTGTGCACCCTGGAAGGGCTCATGAAAAGGTAGTAAGGTGGTATCTGCCACACAAATAAATAATTTCAGGAATCTGTGATGAGCATGTTGCCTGTCAACTGTCTAAAAGGCCGCTAGAAAACTTGATTTTAGAAAGCTGTTTGGGGACACCTGGGTGGCTTGGTGGGTTGAGCCTCTGCCTTTGACTCAGGTCATGATCCCAGGGTCCTGGGATCGAGTCCAGCATTGGGGTCCCTGCTCAGTGGGGAGCCTGCTTCTCCCTCTGCCTGCTGCTCCCCCTGCTTGTGCTTTCGCTCTCTCTCTGACCAATAAGAAGGAAGGAAGGAAGGAGGAAGGGAGGGAAAGAAAAGAGAAAAGAAACGAAAGCTAAGTTTGTTAGATCTCCTGCAAGGAGGGCAAACATCACCCTGATTTTCTCAGTCATGTCTCAGAAAAGGACATCGAGCTGGGTATTCGTCTGGCTTCAGGGCCTGGGCTGGGTGATTTTCCGGTGAGACTTGCGCAAGGTGGAATTGCTCGGGCTTGGGCAGAGTTCTGCATTCGTAGGTTTCTCCGGATGAGGGGCACAGACAAGTAAGGGGTTCGCGGCTACCCTTGATGCACAAGCTATGGATCTTGTAAGTAAACTGTTTCGAGGGTTCACAGCCTTTTCTTTTAGGAACATGTATTTCCCGAAGTGACTAGCTAGGTGGTTTTTGTTTGACCCTGACCTTGGGGAACGCAGGTGCAGGGGATGGTTGATGTCAGCTCTCGGGGGCTTTGCAAGTGGCAGCATGAAGGAGGGACGAGTTCGTGCCTTCCAGGGTGAGGCTGGGAAAGCCTTGTGCCAAGAGGAGCGACTTGAGCAGGGATCCTCAGGACAGAAGTGGGAGTGTGGATGCTCCGGGGTGTGAGCCAGGAAAGCATCTTAAGTGTTTTTCAGACTTTAACGTTTGTATAAAGCAGCCAGGATCTTGCTGCAAATGTGGGTTCTGTTTCTATGGCTCTGGGTTCCCAGAAGAGGCTGACGCAGTCCGTCAGCCACACTTTGAGGAGTTAGGTCCTAGCCCCACAGAAGGGTGTAGAAAACCCGCACGGCATGAAATGGTGAGGTGCATTCAGGGAACACCAGCAGGGTGTTAGTGGAGGAGGAGAAGGTGGTGAGGGCTGAGGTGGGAGAGAGCACCCTGACAGGCCTGTGTGCTGGGAGAGGAACATGGGGGCTCTGTAAGCCGGGCTGCCCAGCCCCACCGTGCACCGGCCTGGGCCTGTGTTAGTGGCTCTGGGTGGGTCTTGTTAACTAGTGTGTTCAGAAAGCTCCAGACGTGTTTCTCCCTGCCACCAGGCTGAGAACCACTTCTGTCAGCAGAAGAGTGCCCCTGGAAGGCCCTCATAGCCGGTTTGCATCTGAGGTGACCCACAGCAGCATTAAGCTGCTGTGGGTGAAGCAGGCCTACGTTCCACCGGGGGAGGGGGAGCTTTGAGGTTGTCCCCGAACTCTTGAATTGATGTGGAGGAAGAGCTGTGCCCGGGGGGAGCTAGATGGCCTGGTTAGGTGAGGAGAGAGCCCAGCTCCTGAAAATTGGCTCCTCTCAGCTTGAGCTGTTTTCCCTGGGAGGAATGGCCTACGGCCCACTTCTAGTCCCTGGGCTTGGAGGAATGGCATGGGACCGCCGATGCCAGCCAGCTGGGGACACAGAGGAACCCCGGTGGGCACAGTGTGGGGGCAGGGGTGGGGTAAGCACAGCGAAAATCTGTGGAGACATTTCCCAGGTTTGCCTAAGCCTGGCCCTGACCTGGCCGTGACCGTGTCCTAACACCACCTGGCAATGCCTACTCAGATGTGTTATCAGGAAAATGCCTTTGTGCAACTAAGACATTTGGAACTTGACCTGTTGATGGTACCGTTGCTTGCTTCCTAGATTTCTTCCAATTTTGTTTGTTTGTTTTCCTACCCAATAGAGAACTGTATTTTTGGCTTTATAATTAGAAAGGAAAAGGACAAATGTGGTAATTTAATTACTCCCCAGTTATCTTGTTTACCTATAAGTCCCATACAACAGATGTCTGTACCATACATTTGGTTAGTATATTGCATTTTTCCCTGTGCTGGTGGCCTTCCTTGATAGCTCTTTCCTGACTCTTTGAAACTCAGAACTCTCTCTCTCTATATATATACACACATATGTATATATATATATAGACTCCAGTTATATGTTGATTTGCTGGGACTGTTATCATTCACCTGACTTTACAGCTCAAGAAACTGTACAGATCAGAAAATTGATACTCAGGAGAGGTCGAACCATTTGGTCAAGGCAGGCAGCCCTCCCAGCAAAAGAGCACCTAGGAATGGGAAGTAACAAAGCAGGGAAGCCATTGGCTCCCATCATCTCCTCCTGGCCCAAGCTCACCATGTTCTCTGTGGTGTCCACGTGGTCCCTGAGGACTTCCTTCTCAGGCAGACAGCCATGGGGATCCACATTCAGCTGTTGAGAAACAGGTCCCTCCAAAACCCAAAATCCAAGGTGGTCAGTTCTTGGTTTTTCAACTCTAAAATTCCTGTCTAGGTGCAAGGCAACATTTTTTTCTCAACCCCACGCTAGACTCCCCAGTCTGGGAAAAAAGGCGTAGGTCATTAAAGGCTGCCGAGATTCCCCCTGGGCTTACCCCCAAGCCTTGTCACCCCCAGGCTGAGCATGTGGTCTCTGTGTGGGTGAACACTGGATATTGCTGATCCAAGAACCAACTGGAAACCATCAAATATTGTTTGAGTGTTTGCCTTATGCTGAACACTGTTGTCAGTGGGGAGAGAGAGCAGTGGACAAGATGACAAAACAAAATGCCTGTTGTCTTGGAGCTCTACATCTTGGGGATGGATGGAGCAGATAACATGCACAAGTAAAATGTAATCTTTGAAGGTAATAAGGGCCATGGAGAAAAATGAAACATGGAAAGGGAATAGGGAATGTGTATGTGGTGTGTTTGGAAGGAATGTGGTGCGCTAATTTAAGATAGGTTGATCAAAGGATAATTTTGATCACACGACATCTGAACCAAGGCTGGAAGGCAGTGAGGGGAACACTGCCTATACTTTAGGGAAGAGCATTCCCAGTAGAGGGAACAGTGAGTGCAAAATACCGGAGCTGCCTGAGTCCTGAAATATTGGAGGAATGGGAAGGAAACAGTAAGTCTAGAGCTGAGGGAACAAAGAAAGCTAAGTAAGGGCCAAGATGAGAAGATGAGAAGGTAATTGGGTCGGTGCTGTCGGTCCTGGAAGGTCACCATCAATTTTCTTCTTATGACTCCCAGGCCAGAGCAGCCATGCTCTCCACCATTCTGGGACTATCCACCATGTGGATAGACCCATTTGCACAGACCCTTTCAATGGCTCAGGCCAGGCACGTGCCTCGGGAGTAGATGTGGAAGTTAGGGGGTTGGGCAGGGAGGCCGACCCCTCACGGAGGTGGGAGGTGTGTGTGTGGGGGGGGGTGGGGAGGGCATAGGCTTCGGGGAAAGCCCGGGAGACTTCCAACTGAGTCCCCCCCATTCAAACCTGTTTTTTTCTTCTACTGCCTTTATCTTTACTAAATTCCACATGTCATATTTTCAAGTTGTTCAAACCAGTCACATTTCAACCGTTGATCGCCTGAAGTATTCCAATATCAATAATAGCTGAAGACCCACCATGATTTCAGTCTTTTAATACTTCTAAAAATATTTATTTTTTATTTATTTATTTTTTAAAATTTATTTATCAGAGAGAGAGGGCGAGAGAGCAAGCACAGGCAGACAGAATGGCAGGCAGAGGCAGAGGAAGAAGCAGGCTCCCTGCTGAGCAAGGAGCCCGATACGGGACTCGATCCCAGGACGCTGGGATCATGACCTGAGCCTAAGGCAGCTGCTCAACCAACTGAGCCACCCAGGCATCCCGAATACTTCTAAAAATATTTAATATTTCCAAAAGATCTCCCTTCTTTTATCCTATCCTTTTATCCAGGTAAATGATACCTACTTTCAGTCAAGTACACATCTCTTTGGTTGTCGCCCACCTGCTTCCACGTCTGGAATGGTGTGTGTGTGTGTTGGAAGATGTAACAATTTGCGTCCAGAGCCTTCTGTTGGTTGTCTCTGCAGGTGCAGATTGGTCTGAATGATTCCCTGGTTAGCAACTTGTTAGTTACCAGGTGTTTAAAAGATCCGCTAGTGTCCACTCGGGGCCTCCACTGGTTCTGTGGAGACCGGAGGGACCCGGCCGGCAGGTGGCTTCCTTCTCCAGGAGAGGGCGACCGAGCGCCATGCGGACGGAGGAGGCCTTCCCCGCAGGGTCTGTCCAAGGCCTCACAGCCGCCGGGCAGCGAGGAGGAAGCTTGGGAGCCATGTTCCCCTGTCCTCCAGGCTCTCTAGTCAGATTCTAGTTCATTCTGTCTTAGTTCTGCATGTAGCTTTTCATTTCTCAGTCTCCTGTCCCAGCTCCTTGCTGTGTCTCCTCTACCTTCCTCAGACTCCGCCCCATCTCAGGTCCCCTCCCCCCACACACCCTTGCTGGTTTCCAGAGTCATGTTTCTGAAGCACCTGTTCACAAATCTGCAAAGGCTCTGTATCATAGCATTCTAGGTTCAAGTTTAAACCCCTCAGCATGGGGGGTGCCTGGGTGGCTCAGTGGGTTAAAGCCTCTGCCTTCAGCTGGAATCATGATCCCAGGGTCCCGGGATCGAGCCCCGCATCAGGCTCTCTGCTCAAGAGGGAGACTGCTTCCCACCCCCCCCCCCCTCGCCTGCCTCTCTGCCTACTTGTGATCTCTCCCTCTGTCAAATACATAAAATCTTTAAACCCCTCAGCATGGCATTCGGGCCCTGAAAACTCAAACCACCATCTACTTTCTGCAGTTTTCTCTGCCTCTTATCCGCCTCACAAAAGCACCCCTTCCACATGGAGCCTGTAGAACAGGGGTGTTTGCACACCCCCCAGCAGTGTGACTTTGGCAAGGAGCCTGACCTCTTTGGGCCCTACTTTCTACACCTATCCATGGGGCTCAGTAATGCCTTCCCCTCAGGTTGGTGTAACAAGTGAAGGGCACTGTTAAGTGTAAAGTTCTTTGCATGCAGTGCCCACAAGACAAAAGTTGTTATTGTCCACCGTCTGTTTTCTCTGAGTTTCCCTCCCTCTTTGTCAGTCTCTGAATTCCCTGACCTCCTAAGTCCTGCCTGCCTTCTGCTAACCCTCCTCTCCCTCAGGGCCCCCAGGGTCTCTGTAACATCCTTCAAGCACCCCTCAAGCCCAGAGCCAGGCCACAATAACTCTTCTCCCCGAGCACTCCCTACTTGGCCAGCACGCTGCTAGACACTGTAGGGTCCTGCAGTGAGAGGGGCAAAGCAGCTTGTGATATATGTACTCTGGTAGACAAAGGAAATGCTAAGGAAATAAGTGTGTGCGATGAATTTCAAAAGGAAGACTACACATGGCTCTGGGACCATAACTTCTGTATGGCCTGGGTTAGGGCAGGGGCACCTAGGGTCCACCTGAGAGATATGCATTTAAGGTTAGCTGGAAGCATGATTAAATTGGGCCAAATGGAGAGTGGAAGAATATTCCAGAAGGAGAAAACTATGCACATCTATTCTGCCCACTTTTAAGTCTACGGGACCAGGGACTGTATCTTATTCCCATAAAATCTCTAACAGTACCTAGAAAACCCCTTGCCCAGAGGAATTGTTTGAAAGTTATTTACCACAAAATACAAAGAAATGAGGAGTTTTAAAATCACCATCTTTATTTTTTTTTTAAAGATTTTATTTATTTGACAGTGAGAAAGAGAGCTATCACAAGTAAGTAGAGTAGCAGGCAGAGAGAGAGGGGGAAGCAGGCTCCCTGCTGAGCAGAGAACCCGATGCAGGGCTCAATCCTAGGACCTCAAGATCATGACCTGAGCCGAAGGCAGAAGCTTAACCTACTGAGCCACCCAGGCACCCCCAAATCACCATCTTTAGAGTGATGGAAAAATAAGCTTTTCTGTTCTGTTCCTATGGCTTCAGTATCTTTCTTGGGATGGTTCTTTTGAATTAGTTACCAATATTACAGTAATTTTAAAAAGACAAAAAAAAAAAAAAAGAGAGAGAGATATAGATCGCCTGCTTTTGAGGGCTGACAGCAGTGTGAGTTTCCTCAGGATGGCTGCGCATCACGCCCAGGAGCAGGAGAGAACCCTGTGTGCAAGTGTGCAAGCCATTTCTGCTCACACGTGAAATTTCTCCCTTCTGTTGAAGAAGGGACTGGGTCAGGACACCTTAACAATCAACTTCAAGACAAGAGTCTTCTTGTTTCGTCAAAATCTGGGGGTCCAACTGTTTCTTTGGATGAGAAATTTTCTGTGGTCCCTGATGCAGATGACCCCTGCAGCTCAACCCCTTACCCGTGTCCGGGATGGGCCCGCTGGTCCTGCGTACCGCACAGGAACAAGGTCCGTGGAAGAGACCCATCACAGAAAACGAAAGTGGCAGCTCCTCCCACTTTGTGCCAAGTCTGGGCATCAGGATCTTTGCCCTGCTCCCCAAACCTGGGACGAGTGCTCAGGCTTGTGGTACACGTGTGGCTATCCCCAGTCATGTTCCTTCCCCTCCCAGCGGAAGTGGTGGGGGTGCAGCTCACTGCCCCGACTGGCTCCCCTGTGAGTGGGGCTGCTCCAACCTTCCTCCCAATACAGCATCTCCACTCATAAACCTTTGGTGGGGGGTGGGGGGGTTCCGGCCTCTCAAAGGCATGGATGAGTTTGACTTCATGGCCTTGCTTTTCTTCTGGAGCAAGAGAGCTCTGAACACAGAGGTCTGACTGTCCTAATTTTTCAGGGATGGCATGTGGGAAGGAGGGATTTCCCTTGGTGTATCAAAATAGCATGCCCTTAATTTTACACTTAGTCAAATACTGTGGCCCCTTTGTTTGTTTGTTTGTTTTAAATATTTATTCATTTGAGAGAAAGGGAGAGAGAGAGAGCACAAGCAGGGGGAGAGGTAGAGGGAGAAGCAGACTCCCACCTGAGCAGGGAACCCAACCTGGGGCTCGATCCCAGGACCTGAGGTCACGACCTGAGCCGAAGGCAGACGCCCGACCATCTGAGCCACCCAGAAGCCCCGGCCCCTTTCTTTCTTTCTTTTTTTTTTTTTTTAATATTTTTATTAAAAATTTTATTTATTTGACAGACAAGTAGGCAAAGAGGCAGGCAGAGACAGAGAGAGGAGGAAGCAGGCTCCCCACTGAGCAGAGAGCCCGATGACGGGGCTCCATCCCAGGACCCTAGAGCATGACCTGAGCCGAAGGCAGAGTCTTTAACCCACTGAGCCACTCAGGTGCCCCGGCCCCTTTCTTTTCAAGAGAAAGAAAAAGCTAGTAACTATTGGTTACATATTGGTCACTGGTGATTTCATTTTTGCCCTTGATCAGTTAACGCTGAGAACCAAGCACACATCATTGGTTTTATCTGTACTCAAATACCGCGCCCCCCTTCTGCATGGTTTTCATTACCCACGGTCAGCCTCGGGCAGAAACAGGTGCTGCTCCTTGTGATCCTGATGCAGCGTCACAAAACCTACGTCATTAGCATCACTTCAGTTCACCATCATGGCGTCTTATCAACTCCCATAGCCACGAGAAGGGTGAGTACACTATTTTGATAAATAGATTTTGAGAGAGAGAGAGAGACACCACTTTCACTTAACTTTTATGACAGTATATTGTTATGGTTCTGTTTGTTGTTGGTGATTGTTCATCTCTGACTGTGCCTAATGTATAAACTGAGCCTCTCACGGGTACGAGTGTATGGGGAAAAACATAGGATACAGAGCTACAGTTTCAAGGCCTCCACTGACGGTCTCAGAACGTATTCCTAGCAGAATAGGGGGGACTATCGTAAGAAAAAATCTCATGAATAAATGGACTCTCATTCTTTACACATGGGAGTCTTAGAGGACCATCAGGGAAGGGACTTAGACCTACAGGATCCAAGAGGAGAGGTTATGTTGGCAGAAGACAAAGTTGAGACATGTCCCTCCATGGCCAGCTGATCCCAGGAACTGAATTCATCAGCCAGAGCTGGACTCTTCCTCCCCAGAATGCTGAAGGCTAGTGGGAGAGCTCCTTTTCACCCCATTTGTAGCAGGCCCTTTAAAATGGTAAATGTGACTTTGTTTCTGGAGCTCAGGGCTGGGGCTGACACGGAGGACAAAGACAGCAGGTAGAAATGTGGCTAGAGCTGGAAAGGTCTTAGTCAACTCCCCCACCCTGCTTTGTGATTTTTTTTTTTTTTAAATTGGAGAGACATAAGGGAAAATAATAATAATTGTGGGTGGCTCTGGAAGGTTGTGTTTTTTTTGTTGTTGTTGTTTTGTTGTTTTTGGTTTTGTTTTTTTAAGATTTATTTATTTGAGAGAGTCCCAAAGTGAGGCTCATTCTTATGACCCCGAGATCACGACCTGAGCCGAAATCAAGAGTAGGACACTTAACCCACTGAAACATCCAGGCGCCCCAGGAAGGTTTTTGGTTGCTGAAGGTGAATATGGCGAGTAGTGCCGTAAAATACCCTGAATGGAAGGAGCTGTAGATGGTGACCAGGAACAGCAGCCTGGGGCGGTGAGTTCAGGCGGTCCTGATAACGGATCTGGGCTGGGGGCTGCAGTAAGGTGGGGGTCTGGAAACTAACACAAGGTGTGCAAACAATGTGGCGTCTTGGGGGAGAGGCAGGTCTGCTTCTTGGCTCAGGCATATCCCTCCTTCTCGGAGTCAGTGACAAGAAAGGTCCCTGGCGGGTCAAACACCTGGCAGTTTTCCACTGTCTGGGGTGTAGCCCCGTGGGGACTATTTTCTATGTCCTGCCCCTGGGGAGTCAGTGTGCAATAAAGAGCAGGGACATGGGCTTCACCATTTCCTTCCGATCGAACCATTGAGAAGTCTGTAAAATCTGTCAGCAAATCTGTTAAGGATCTAGCTCTTCATAAGAAGTTATGTTTAGACATTTCAAAAAACGGCAGATGAGCACAAAGATGGAAGGTGTGATGGTTTCTAAGGACAAAGAACTAGCAATGTTCTGAAACGGAGATTTCGGCCAAAGAGTACAAGGCGGGTGGGACCAAGGTTTCCTTGATTTCCTTGATTTTGGCCAAAAGATTGGCACGGAGCTTATTTTGCTTTTAGTACTTTTCATGTTTGCCTCCTGAGCAGCCACCACAAGGACACTCAGGGAGATGTGCTAGCTGCTTCCATGATGGACACTGGGAGGGTCAGGCTGGTGCCGGGATGGGGCACCAGCTGCTGCCCGAACACACTCCCGCTGGGCTGCATTTGGGCCACAGGAGCCCTGGGCACGCAGCCTCTTCCTTCACACCGCCACCCCCTGTCCCTTCACACCCCCTGTCCCTTCACACCCCACTCTGCTAAGGAGCTGACAACCGGCTGATACAATGGGTCGCAAAAGGTGCTTGTGTTCCAAGAACATGAAAAATGGTGTTTTAATAGCAGTACCGTATCTCCACACACACTTTTGGATGGTCTAATACATTTTTATTCAGCTTAAAAGATTTTTTTTTAGTCAATAATATTCTTCTACTAAGCCTTTAAAGACAACTTATTATTAGATGGTAAGTTTGGTTTCCTTTAGACAAAGATGATAGAATTCAAATTTGCCAGGTTCTTTTGAAGGATCAGGAGAGGCGGCTGTCTGAACTGATGGAGGTTTATCTGTCCTGTCACACTCAGAGTGGAGATAAAAGGCATAATGTTGTTCACCTAGTAACACTTTTTAAAAAGTACACTTACACACAATTTAAACAAACTGCCTAAGATATATGATGGGCATAGGAATTACACCATTTTAAATAATACTAATTACGAAAAGATCCTCAACATAATTGGTTAATGCAAATAAAAAATCGTCAGATTATTACAACAGTCAAGATCTCTTACGTCAATTTGTGCTTTTAAGACTATTGCTAGCTCCCTCTCGGGAAGGTGGAAGTAACTGTATATAATGTAGAAAAAGTTTTTTCACTTTTGATACCAATAGACATGTCAACCTCAGATGAAGCACAACCATATTTAACAACTATTTTTTAATTTCCATGAAACAAAATCTATTAATGAAGTATATTTATATGGTAATTGGTAATTTAATGTTTGACAAGTATACAGGGCTACTTTTTCTTGATCACTCATGACAAATACATGATGTTTACAAATATATATATATTTACAGAATACGTATTTAAGAGAACACCTAAGGAAAATGGGACAGTTTTCACACATATTTAAAGTTTCTCAGAAATTCCACCAGGGTCCACATTTGTGACCCTTCCCAGTTGCCAGCACTTCCCTAATGAAGTCCATCCACATACATTAACAGAAAATCCGAATCAAGTGGTATGATTCACTCAACACAGAAATGCCTGTCATTCAACCAAATTCCCTGCAGAGTGAGTATAAATATGAATATAACTTATACAGGGAGTTTGGTCCTCAGTTACACTGGCGACAGATGCATCGTAGTGACCCACGGTCTTCTCTCTAAGGAGATCATATCCAGAGAAAAACAAATGTTCTGTGTAGAGAAAATATGTTGTTTTGTATGGATTAATTGGTAATTAATTGGATTGAAGTAAGCTGTATGTTTCCCAGCTATAGTTGAAGAGACAAAATAGATATACTTATTTGCCAAAGGAGGGATCCAGGGTGACCGTCATTTCTCCCAGGTGGCCCACCAGCAGCTAAGGCTGCTCCCCTCCAGAGAGGACGTCCCTGGAGCCTCATCCCCTCAAGAAGGCCTTCATGGGAGTGGGACAGAATGTGACAGGATTCTTGTTCCTACGGCTGCATCCCATCCTGTGGGACCCGTGCGGAAGCAAAAATAGGACAGATCACAGTATTTTCTCTGCGATTAGCTCTTAGGTTTCTGTGTGTTTTCTGTGCTTTCCATTTGCATTACAACCCCAGTTCTTGGTTGGCGAGCGTTCTTTTGAGATATTCCTGCTCCTGTTTTGAGGACAATTAATATGGAGGTTACGCGATTAAACCAATCATCATAATTTGGGGTTGGGGCCGGGAAAAGAGGAGGGGGAGCGGTGTTGGTTAAGGCTCTAGGAAAGTCTGTGTAACGCTCTTCACTCCCATGGTTTTTCCATCTGCTGGATGGGGGTGTGGTAACACTTACCTCATACACCCTTTGAATTGGCGGAATGCAGCCTGCGCCACGCTTTTTTCTTGGGAGAAGGATTACAATTATGGCATTCGAAGTCCAAGTTTATATCTAGGGGATGTGATAATTGCTTGTCACTGTGCAATTTCTAATAAAAAGCTTTGTTTAAAACAGCAGATTGCAGAACAGGAAAAAAAAAAAATTTGGGTGCAGTCGCAGGAGATGAGCCTGAAAAATAATTACCAATTTATGAAGAGCCTGAGTGCCACCCGAGGGGGGTCTACCTTCCATTCCGTCGGACGCTTTATTTTCTTAAATATGCTCATCAGAAGGCTTGTGCTAGAGAATGCTGTGTGTCGAAGGCAAGCTCCATTGCATTAAGTCAAACTTATTTTAGGGTAGACCTTCCATAGGCTAATACGCATGGGGGTTCTCTAAGAGGGCGTTTTCTGTATTACTTCAAGTACAACGAGGTGGTAGGTATACAACGAAAATGAAACTGTTCTGCCTTGGCTCCTTCGGGTCACTTAATTTTCATATTCTGCGTATATGTGACACACCTGATGTTCATGGCCTCATATCCTGTGTATCTAGGATAGATACATAGAGCGGGGTTCCGTCACCAAGTAAAATGAATAGCCCTCGGTTTTCTCATCCTTAAGAAGGAAACACAATAATACAGTATTTCAAGGGTTGAAGAGTTGGGAAGAGACGTGATCACAGAGCATTTTGTGACAAAGACTACTTTTCTGATTAACGTCAAATAGAAACAGGGTTACAAGTGAGAAAAAACAGGTGTAAAAGATGTCAAGGATTACTATCCAGTTATTGTGTAACTGTGACATCTTTGCTTAACTTTGCTGACGTTCGTTTGTAGAGGGGATGATCCCACTTACCTTGAAAGGCTCGTGTCCTCTGCCCGGCACCGTGACTGGGGGACCATATGGTATTGCGGTTGAGAACAGAGGCGGGAGCCGCCTGTGAGGCTGCACTTGAATCTCAACCTTGTTGCTTACGACATGGGGGATACATGCTGTGTATGATAGTAGGCAATTTAATTCATTTCTTTCTTACAAAACAGTAAGTATATTTATATCCCAGAGGGCTCTGATGAGCATTAGAGCTCGAATAATTCCGGTTAGATATCAAGGGAAGTTAGCTGCTCTTATTCATTCATATTTTCTACATAAGAGCAGGGAAGATCTCAGGCCTGCCCTATTTCCCCCCAACCCTAGGCCGCAGCCACTTGGCTAGTGGTTAGACCCTGTTTCCTCCTCCCCTCCCAAACTGAGCTCTGTTTTAGGGAGTACCTTCCCCAACCAAGTGACCAAGTTCCATAACTCTTGGGTTAGCCCCTCTGTCCTCCTCCAAACCCATTTAGTTTTATAAAAGATTCAGCAGTGCTTATTTTTTGTGCGGCTTTGAATATACAATTACATTTATGTTCCTGGGTGATCTGGATTTGGATCACTTTCTCTCTGGATTACCTCCAATGTTTGCCCATTCAGCTGAGGATCAGTTAAAACATTGAGGAATTCTTGACTTCTAGAATTTGGAAGAATGTAGAAGGGCAACTGGAAGCAAGAATCCTACAGCATCCTGTATCAGGCAGTGTGGCAAGAGAGGAGGACCAGATCGACGTGATAATCTGAGACAGTTGTCACATGGTTTGTTAGTAACATGACACACTAGTGTCACTCCGTCACCTTAGTGACAATTTAAAAAATCATAGTTTAAATAGATCAGGTGCATAGCTGCCACTGTGATGTTACTCTGATTGTGTCATTTCCCACGTGTTAATGCAGCTTACCCCAAATCATTGGACTGTGTGTCATCCTTAAATAGGCCAGTGAGGCATCAGTAAGCCAGTAAGGGCTTTTTTTTTTTTTTTTAAGATTGATTTATTTGGGAAGAGAGAGAGAGTGCGTGCATGAGTGAGGCAGAAGGAGAGGGAGAGAGAGAATCCTCAAGCAGACTTCCCACTGAGTGTGGATCCCAAGGCAGGGCTCAATCTCAGGACCCTGAGATCACGACCTCAGCTGAAATCAAGAGTCAGCCCCTTAACAGACTGAGCCACCCAGGAGCCCCAGCCAGCAATGGCTTTCAAGAAAGACCTTTTGGGTAATCTCCCAAACACTTTCTGCTTCTTCAGACAGTGGGACTCTGCAGGGATTCTAGCAAGGAACAGAGAAGGACAGGGAAGACACTCTCTGATCCAGTACTCATAATGGAGTCCAAGTTTTCACATTACTTCAGAGCAGCAAAATCTATAGCTAAGCAAGTTAAGGCAGACTGAATAATGATAAGTAAGCTGTGTGCGCTTAAAATTGCTTATGATTTGTATTTCCTTTTGAGGACAATCCTCAACATCAGCAAGGTTTTTAAAAGATTAAGATATTTACATCAGCTTGGCTCTTCGATGACATATATATATAAAATCTCCAGAGATGGAAGTCAGAGTTAAGATCGCTTTCCCTGTGAATACACCAAAGAGAGGGTATCAACCATGGAGTGTTCAATATTCAGACACAGAAAAATGTCTGGATCCAGAGAATTATTGTGCTCAGCAGATGAAGAGTAAAAGGTTGCTATTATTGGTGGCTTCTTATTTACAGCCCTTCAAAATTATGTGCCAGTTTTTCTCAAGAACCATTCTAGGAATCATCTTATATAAAGTAGGATGTGTATGTAGGAGGTCACTCACACAGGTGAGGGCACGGCTGTTTCGATGCAGCCTAATAGGTGGGGTTCTGTGTAACTGGTACGCTCCCCCCAGAAAGAGATGACTTCAAGCAGATTTCTAGCAGCAAGTTTGGCATTAAACATACATGTGACAACAAGCTTCAAGGGGAGGAAAAACCCTCTCAGAACAAAAAGGCCTTCAAGACTTAACTGTAAGAACTTCTCCAACTCAGAGAGTATTTTCTTTCTACCAAGGAAACCACTTATACTCTTGTTTAATGTCTTAACTTTAAAAAATAGAACCCTATGATCCAACAATTGCCCAACTAGGTATTTACCCAAAGGCTACAAAACTACAGATTCAAAGGGGTACATTCACCCCAATATTTACAGCAACATTATCAACAATAGCCAAACTATGGAGAGCATCCAAGTGCCCATCGACCAATAAATAGGTTTTAAAAAAAATGTGGTATTTAAAGGATGTGTGTGTATATATATCTATATATATATCTATATATATATAATATATAAAAATACAACACACACACACAATGGAATATTACTCAGCCATCAGAAAGAATGAAATCTTGCCATTTGCAAGGACCAGGATGGAACTGAAGTGTATTATGCTAAGTGAAATAAGTCAAACAAAGACAAATACCATATGATCTCAGTCATATGTGGAATTTAAGAAAATAAACAGATGAACATATGGGAAGAGGGGGGAAAAGGAGAGGAAAACAAACTGTAAGAGTTATTAATGATAGAGAACAAACTGAGGGTTGATAGAGGGACGTGGGCTGCGGAGATGGGCTTGGGAGTTAAGGAGGGCCTGTGTTGTGATGAGTTCTGGGTGTTGTACGTAGGTGATGAATCACTGAATTCTCCAGAAACGAATACTGCACTCTATGTTAGCTATCTGAAATTTAAAATAAGAAATGGAAGACGCTAAATTAATCTTTAATTTATATTCCATTTCTGGGTCTGTTTTCATTGTCCCTCTAATGCCAACTGTGCACCAAACACTATAAATCCTATATCTCACATATTGTCCATCAGACAATCTCACCCATGCAAAAGATGATGTTGGATCTCATTTGGAAGCCAAAAGAGAAATACACATCAGTCATTTCCAGATAAGCATTAAAAATAATCCTTTAGGTTTCTCTGAACATAGCAGCATTATCTTAAGATAGAGCACAATCATAGAAGGGAAAAAGAATGCAAAACAAATGAAAATTTTATACAAAACAAGAATTGGATTTTTGTCTAGGATTATAGTGGTCCATAAATTAAAAAGACTTCCGTCAAATGTTGATTCCCAATTATATCTGTCTCCTGACCCATGACGTAGATTTAAACAGACCAGTGGGTACTTGAAACAGATGCAGTGACCATATGAAGAATTCATTCAGTTCATAAGAAAAGCATCACTCTAGATGAAAACTCCTCATTAGTCAGTCTTGGTCTTATCTTAACCAGACATTCCTGCTTTCAATGAGGTCATGAAAATACCACCCGGGTACTTGCCACGTGCCTAGTACCTATACCCACCACTCTCTACACACCCCTAGTGCTTTTAAAAGCCTTCCTTGCAACATTGAAAACCTTGTTGTTTATACATTTGGAAGTAAGTCTGCTTATCATTTAGAAAAGTCCTTGTGACACCTCTTATCTCTGTCCACCATCTCTCACTTTTTGAAGGACTTGAAGTAAGAGCAAGGCCTCGGCAACCGATTAATGTATCACGTGATTCAGTTTACATCTGCACAGTGGAACAGTTTCCCTGTTATCTTGCATGTGGATCTACAGTGTAATCTGAGAAGCATAACTCACCCACCCCCTTCATTATAAAAATGAAAATGGAATCTTGTATGGAATTGTCAAATCACTACGCTGTACACCTGAAATCAATATAACATTTTACGTTGACTCAACTTCAATAGTAATAAAAAGTCAACAACAGAACCTGTTAAAATCAGCATCTAATACTGACAAATGACATACATGTATCCTCATAAAAATTTCACCTTGCAGGGAAAAGGAGATCCCATCCGTACTGATGTTCATTTCCTATTACTCCTTTAGTTCTCTTATATTAATAATTTACGAATACCCTTTGTCAAATGCTTTACATGCCAGGCTCTCTGTTCATCCAGAAACTTACTAGATGACCGATTCATCATCTCTACAAACCAAAGCATAAATGGATTAAAAATAACAAAATTGGACACAAATTCAGGTAACCATGTACCAAACCCAGTGAAAAGAACATGGTTCACCTTTTGGAGGAATTGTCTAAAATGACCCAGTCAGTCACAGTTGTCCTTCTTCTCGGCAATGACACACCAGTTGCCATGATCATTCCCCGAGCTCAGAACATGCAGCTCCGCCACGTGCTCCTTCAGCAGGCCATAGAGCTCGCCTTCTCGAAACACGTGGTAGTACCGCATAAAGGCTCTAGAATCCAAAATGCCGGGCTGTTGTTCTTCAACAGGAATCGTCTCCTCCGAGTTGGAATCTGTGGAGTCAAGTGCAGAAATCCTTCTCAGGGTTTTACCAGCAGAAGGGTGACCTTCCTCCGCATCATCCTCATTCACGCTGTTCTCACTTGTATTGGCGCCTTCCAGAAAATTCCCATCTCCATTTCTCCTCACTTCTCCTTGTTGGTCCCCACGTAGATGTTTCCTTGCGGCTGGTGCTCTCGGCCACTCCAGTTGTTTCTGAGACGCTTCCACAAACACGTCTTCATCTAAACTTTGCTCTCTTGTTGAAAGGGGTTCTTGGTGTCCTAAGTCTAAACTGGAGTGTCTGGAAGGCTGGATGGATACAGTGCTATTGGCCCAACCTTCTGTATTTTTCAAGGGTCTCACTCTTTCAATTTGCTTCCTCAGAGTTGATTCATCCAAAGACCTAGAGAAAAACCAGGAGCGAAAAGATTTTCCTAACATGTTAGAGAATCCATTTTCTTCCTCCCCTTCCTTAGAAATATCTGCACAACACGTTCCAGCCATCAGGGGCTCGTAGTCCATGCTGTGGGACCGCTGTGAATGACCCTGCTCTTTAAAACAAACAGAACAGCTACAGACCGAGCACGGAGGATGGTAGGGATGGCTTCTTTCCGGATGTGCACATGGCTTTCTCCCCGGCTGGCTGGGGTCTGAGAGAAGCCGCGAGCATAAGGCCCTGTTCCACGGAACGAGCACATCTTGCTTCTCAAAGTGCCTGTTCTTTTGTTCCATGGCCCACACGTAAATCATCAGCTGGCCTCCAGGAACTAAGACCCTGGCCATTTCTTTTATTGCTCTGATTCTTCTTTGTTTTGTAGAAAAATGATGTATGACTGAAAAAGAAGAAACTAGATCTCAGTGTGTATACATATAAGTAAACCAACGCATTCAGATACTAGTATTTTCTGTATGATCATGATGCAATTTCAACATGCAGGAAAACCTCTTCATTTCCTATGTGGCAGGACAGATGGTAGGAACAGCACAGCCTTGGTTTAGGGGAGACGTAATTTTTATCTCTGGCTCCTGTACTTTTTAGACAATCTGGGGCAATTATTTAACTTCTATGGATTTCAGGTTTCTTTGCCTATAATAAGACATTTAAATAATATGTCTATTCCAAATCCTACTAGTTCCAAAATCCTACGAAATTTGTTAACTAGAAGGATAATTAGTGTGAGTTAATGAAATTTTCATGGGAGCGCTACGTTAGGTAAGTATTCCCTAGTGAAAGAACTATGAAATAATTCTTTGCTTTCATGAATGATTGGTACTTCCAAAGCACCAAAAGGTTAATACCACTAATCAATGTTAATAAAATTAATAAAGCGGAGAATTAATTAATAAATAATTAAATAAATTATAAATTATTAAATGATTAATTAAATAATAAATTAATAAAGTGGAGAAGAATGTTAAAGGTTGTTTTTCTCTTTAGATAATGTGAAGATAGGCCAGCCAAGCCCAAATCCAAATAAATGCTTATAATTTTTAAAAAATTGATATAAATTGGTTGTGTATGTGTTTAACAAAAATCAACACCTATGTCATTGTTTTGCTTCCAATCCCTGCAAAGTTAAAGTAAGATTCAAATAGGACTGCCTTTATCCAGCTTTAAGTGTGTTATTAGGCATATTTTAATCAAATAATCCGTGGAAAGCACCAGTCTATTAGTTCCAAGAGGAGTTCGATCACGGTACCATGTCAAGAGAAACAATCAGATCGTTTTCCACATGCAGGGGTATGGCCCACCCCATGTCTCAGGTAGGAAGTTGGTTCTAAGGGGAGTCTGGACACTACTACACAGGTATGAGTAGTGAGGGAGAGAGATGGAGGGGAGGCCAGGACAGCTCCTAAAACCCTCAGCATAATCCAGGTGCTAGTGGTGGTTTTAAATCTCTAGTTTACCTGCCGCAGAGAGAGAGCAAATATCCATCCCCTACTCCCGTCCCCACAGAGCCGTTCATAATGGATCATTTGAAAGATTATATTTCTAGAGACAGAGTCTTGGTCACTAAGCTAAAAGGAGGCACAGAGGTCAGGGCGACCAAGACTCAAGATGATGCTAATGTTCATATCTAGGACTATTCATGGTTGTTCATATCTCCCATGACTTGCGCCTAATTCACTGGAGAACTTCTGTGGGTGTATCTTCTAAAGATGGTCAGTCCTTGTGATCTGTCAAGTCTGTATTTGCAAATTTTGCTACTTGCCAAAATATACTTGTAGCCCCCCAAACAGCTCTCTCAGTGTTTTTGTGGTCATTTGCTGACATGCCCATGGTGGCATAAAACTCCAGCGTGTACCTTCCCAGCTGAGATCAAACCAGGTGACCCCTGCTTCCTTGTTCCGGCTTGCCTCCTGTCAACACGTGTCCTTTCGTGGTCTATTTAGTGCCATGTTTTTTGCATTTTGTGCATTTTGTGTGTGATTTTGCTGCTTAAAATGATCCCTGAGCATAGTAGATGAGAAGGCGGGGATATGTCTCAGAGAGAAAATAGAGGGGTTATAGAAGCTTTGTTCGGGCTGTTGGCATGAGCTCAAATTAAATGAGTTTTCTCTGGGGGCACCTGGGTGGCTCAGTCGGTTGAGCATCTGACTCCTGATTTCTATTCGGGTCATGGTCTTGGGGTTGTGGCATGGAGCCCTGCCTCAAGGTTCCCCTGGGAGCCATGGCTCCGTATTCACTATGAAATATTCACAGAGACTTAACAGAATAAAATTACTATGAATAATGAGAGTTGACATGTTCCTTTTGGGGGCCCCAAAAGAAAAAAAGCATCTTTAAAACTGGACTACTTTAATATAATAATCTCTTTTAGCAGATTCAGATAGCAGTCTTCAACATTTCAGGATTCAGGGCTTCCAAAGAAGTCTTTTTAAAGGAGGATAGACTTTGTATTTTTTTAAACATTTGTTCTGTGATGATTCATTTTTTAAAAATATTTTGTTCAAAGATTTATTTATTTGCCACAGAGAGAGAGAGAGAGCGAGCCGCAGGCTCCCCACTAAGCAGGGAGCCTGATGCAGGACTTGATCCCACAGCCCTGGGATCATGACATGAACCGAAGGCAGTTGCTTAACCAACTGAACCACCCAGGCGTCCTATGATGACTCATTTTTTTTTTTTTTTTAAAGATTTTATTTATTTATTTGACAGAGAGAAATCACAAGTAGATGGAGAGGCAGGCAGAGAGAGAGAGAGAGGGAAGCAGGCTCCCTGCTGAGCAGAGAGCCCGATGCGGGCCTCGATCCCAGGACCCTGAGATCATGACCTGAGCCGAAGGCAGCGGCTTAACCCACTGAGCCACCCAGGCGCCCTGATGACTCATTTTTAATAGCATAATATCACCCAGGAAATATCTCAATATTTTAGATTGTTGTTTTTAGTTTTTTTTTAAGATTTTGTTTATTTATTTGAGAGAGAGAGAGAGAGAATACTAGCAAGGGAAAGAAAGAAGGACAAGCAGACTCACCACTGAGCAGGGAACCTGCTATGAGGCCAGACCCCAGGACCCCACAGTCATGACCTGAGCCCAGGTCAAATGCTTAACCAACTGAGCTACCCAGGCCCTCCTATATTGTTTTATGTTTATATTTAAGATGTAATACTAAGTAACCATGAGGCCAAATTTTTGGGAAAAGTTTATAACTGAAGTTTACAACTTCATTATATTAAAAATGTACTATATATGCACATATGTATATTCTATTTTAAAACATTATAAACGTAGCCAAAATGGGACGTGAAGATACATTTACGTGAATTATCTCAGGAAACTACACTGAATCTTTAACGGATTAAAAAAAAGTCCCCCTTTATTGTAAAAATCATAATCACAACTTAAAGGCAAAAAGAGCACAATATAGGGATCCCATAGCAATGTGTTCCTGCTGAGACCCCAGGAAATAGGCAGGTTGAATTCAATTACTGGATTCTAGAACTAAATGGGAAGTTACACAAGATCGTCTTTAAAGTCCTGTTATATATTGCTATTTTATGACATATTGTTATGTAGCTTTCAAGTGTACAGGTCTCATCTCTCTGTGGAGAAGCATTCAGAATCGAGAGGTTTAGCATAAGGCAGGGCGTTCCAATCTCAGCACTCCTGACATTTCGGGCTACATAATTCTTTGTTGTAGGAGGCCACCCACTAGCAGGCAGCAGGTCGTACATACACACACAACCAACTGAGCCAGCTGAAAATGTCTCCAGACGTGGACAGGTGTCCCCCTAAGGCTGGCAGGGGCAACATCACCCCAAGTTGAGAACCACTGACCTAGAGTAAATGGCTGATTGGCCCTGTTTTAATATATGACTAAATTTTCATAGACTTGTCAAGCTGTTCTAAAAGTAAGTGGAAAGAGTGTTTCTTTTTGCAATCTGCCAATAAAACACAACGAACGTATCATTAGGTATGATGCTTACCTTTCAAATTATTATTATTAAGAGACATCAAAAAGCAAAAAATATATATTTCTTCATGTGAAGATTAGCAAAAAGTGCCAACATACAGAATTCTAAACAGGGAAGTAAATATATATGGACGTAAGAGAGACAAACTATCAAAGTTTTTCATAATATGGTTCTAAAAGTGAAAGCCAGCTGAAAATGACGCGTCACGTTATAGATACAGTTCCTAAAATACACGGTGTGTTTCCACCCAAGGAAGCATTTTTCTTCAGAAGATGGCAACCAGGTGTGCTGCGTTTCTCCTGCAGACAAGGGGTGAGACTTCTGTTGAGAGCTGAGAAAGGCTTAACTGTGCGCACGGAGCGTTTCCCGGACGCAGGAAAGCTGGGCAGTAACCCCCCCCCCCCCCGCCCGCACCTGTGCCTCAGTTGCTCAGCCTGGACGCAGGGAGCCTTGCAGACTCTCAAACTAACGCCAACAAACAAAAAGAGTGGAGAATACACTTCTCTGACCTTCCACGATTTCTCGTTCCTTAGGTGAGATGACCAACAACCCCAAAACTTTCTTTCCACTCAAGATTCAAAACATTGTAATGAGTTGCTTGGTGTAACAGGAATCCTTTCTCTTCATGTTTAGGCCCCAAGTGGACTTCACAGTTTCAACAGCAAATAAACGGGGCTGTCCTAGAGCAGGTTTCCATGGCAACCGTCTCCTGCCTGTCCTAAGGACATTCCGGGCTGTGGCGTCCAGGCCTGCCTTCCCACGCTAAGCCGAGATACAGTCCCCATCTAAGGTCAAACAGATGGAGGCCTCATTTCCTTCAGGAGAGAGCATCTTACCCTGTGTTTTTCTCTGACACTTTAATCTGGTCACTTTTATGTAGGCTCACCTTGCTTTGACGAAGTTTGTTAGAGTCAAACAGATTCATTTTCTAAGCGGATAGGAGCGAATGATTTGCTTGGCCAAAGATTGTCCTCGTGGCAAAAAAGAAAGTGGTGCACGTTTCCCTGGCGTATTTAAATATGACTAACGTACTAGGTTTCAGGATTACGTGCACGGGGTAAAATGAGCCTTACCTGTGTATGTTTCAAGCACGGGCTTTTGTTGTTCCTTTTCATCTGTGTCCTGTGTGTGTGATGGCACTCTTGCTGGGAAAGTAGGAACACATTCCCTGGACTTCTGAACAATCTGGCATTAAGAGAGCTGACAGGCATTATAAAAACAATGCCATCTGGGACCCGGTGGGGCCATCTTCCCCAGTGCCCCCGCCCCAGTGAGCGGTAGGTTACTCCACACATCCTGCCTGGTGACCTTCAGCGCATCAGTTTCTAGCATCTACTAATAAGGGACACACTTGTGACCTAAAGTTGCTACTATGACTTCTAACGTTCTACTTCATGTTGGAAAAATCTGGCTTCATTTCAGTATATCAAAGTACAAAATATTTCAATGAGCAAAATTCCCCTAATTCTTCCTTACTCATAAGTGTAAGAAATGGGAAGGAGTCATGGGAGAGAACACAACACCAGTTTGAAAGTTTGACTCATTAATACGATCCCGTGTACCACCATTAAGAACCTTTGAGATTAGTCCAATAATCCAGTCGGAATTTTTTTAAAAATTTGATCACATGAATCACATAGACATTGCGACAAAGAATGCATGTTGAGTTGCGAGAAGGGCCTCCACCATGTAAGGTCATTCTCAAAGTGAAGAGGGAGTGTGTGCCCAGGCTGCCTTACCTCCTATGGAGATGATGGCATCCAAGCCCTGATCCCGGAAGGGGAGATGGAGGTTGTCACATACCATGACTTCACATCCTCTACTCCGGGCGATCTCCACCAATGGCCCGCAGTAGTCACAGCCCAGGGCATACACCTGGCTGTTCACTTTAAGATACTTTCCAGTCCCACAACCTGTAAGAGAAAAACCTGCATTATGTGCTGTCCTTTCTGGAAAGTGGAACACTCAGTTTTTCTTACGACAAGCAAGAGAAATAACTTTTTGTTAACAAACCAAGACCGATGAGAGCATAGCATGAAGGTACTCACAACAGCCAAAGAAAGACCTTCAGAGGGCACTTACAGATTTTCATTTGTAATAGAAGAGGGAGAGGAATCAGGAAAAAGAAAATGATATTTATCAAACATTTAATGAGGTCATGCCCGTAGGGTTTAGTGTGCTAGCACAACCAAAGACTGTTAGCTGGCTCACAGCAGGAGAAGAGAGTTGCTAGGACCCCAGGAGTGGGGCTCAGTCCTGTACAAAAGCTACCTTCACATACATATTTTGTTATGCAAAGGTCTGTACGTGATGGTGTTTATTCTCATATTATCTCTCCAGACATTTTAAAAAAGATTTTGTTTATTTTATTTATTTGACAAATTGAGAGAGAAAGAGCACAAGCAGATGGAGCTGCAGGCAAAGGGAGAGGGAGAAGCAGGTTCCCCATTGAGCAGAGAGCCCCACCGTGGGGTTCGATCCTAGGACCCTGGGATCACGACCTGAGCCAAAGCTCAGGGTGAGTTTGGTCAGCTTGGGTGGCTTAACTCACTGAGCCACCCAAGGTGCTCCTCTCCCCAGACATTCTTACCACGTGCTTTCTGTGTAAAACAAACTACTGCCGAGCCTTTTTTCATTGGCTATAAATAAAAGAATTTATACAATAAAACATGCTTTTCAAAAATGCTGAATTTGAATGGAAAGGGAATTTCAATATCTTTTCATCTGATCTAATGTCAGTTCTAGTTTTTTTTTTTTTAAGATTTTATTTATTTATTTGTCAGAGAGAGAGAAGGAGAGAGAGCGAGCACAGGCAGACAGAATGGCAGACAGAGGCAGAGGGAGAAGCAGGCTCCCTGCTGAGCAAGGAGCCTGATGTGGGACTCGATCCCAGGACGCTGGTCATGACCTGAGCCGAAGGCAGCTGCTTAACCAAATGAGCGACCCAGGCGTCCCTCAGTTCTAGGTTTTAAACGATCTCTATTGACTCAGTATGCAACTCTTAGAACTACTTTCTTCTTAGTCTCTGCTCTGGTGGCAGAGACCCAAATAATTCAATATTTATCTAGACCAATCAGATCTGATACTACAATGAGGAGGAAGTACTAGGAGTGAACAATCATCTTGAAACAAAGCCTTCTAGGATCTGATACTTAGTATCATATTTGCACAGACATAGCAGCTAATTCCTCTTCCAGAAATATTTAAAGATATCATTAGAGCTGATATTCATGCCTTCTGGAATTAGCTCTAGATTTTTCTCCCTGAAAAAAAAATCTACCACTCTTCAAGGATGTTTAGTTTACTGCTTCTGAAATACGTCACAATGCTCTAATAACTCCCTCTTAATAGGGCATTCAAAATTATATGAGACACTAAAAGCATAATTCAAGTTCACCAATGCAGATGAGACAGTGGTGAGCCTGTGAATAAAAAATAAGATTCCCAATGTGATTATTTCAGTGTAACGATTGGGGTCTTAGAAATAGTTTAGATCTCATAGCCACTGCTCCCAAGAATGGTTATGAGAAAAAGTAACCAATATTTGAAGGGAGGTATGGGGAAAATAGGAATCACACAGTATTTTAAAATGGCAGCCTGAGTATTTCAAAGATGATGGTCATAATTGAAGAAAAATAGTCTTGCAAATCCATTTGCTTTTTCAATTTAATTGGCTCAGGGGATATGTTTAGAAAAATGGAAACTTACAGAGACACAAAGGAAGAACAGGTTCCTGAGAAACCGCTGCTTATGGGGGGTAGGAGGGGGAGGGAGGGGGAGGATGGGTGAAACTGACGAAGGGGATTAAGAGTCCGAGTATAATGATGAGCACTGACCAGTGTATAGAACAGTTGAATCATTACATTGTGCACCTGGAACTAATATAACACTGTCCATTAATGATGCTGGAATTAAAAAACAAAACAAAACAAAAATAGGTCTGTGGACCATTCAGGCTAGAGGGAGGTGTTCCGAGGGCATCAGGCAGTACTGAACCCACTTGGGCCTTTTCATATCTCAGCATCTCCTGAAAGGCTTCCAGGTCCCATGGCACCCTTGATTTATCCCATATTTACTGATTTACTGATTTATTTTTTAAGACTTTATTTGTCAGAGAGAGAGAGAGAGCACAAGCAGGGGAGCAGCAGAGGGAGAAGGAGAAGCAGACTCCCTGCTGAGCAGGGAGCCCGATGCAGGACTCGATCCCAGGACTCTGGGATTGCGACCTGAGCCAAAGGCAGATGCTTAACCAACTGAGCCACCCAGGCACATCCCAGCTGCAGATTCATTTCCGATGGCACTCAGCCTTACGGACGGTGGCGGATCTCCCAAATATGATGCCAATATTTATTTTCCAGCTGCATACACTGGGATGCCAGAGTGGGGAAGATTTTATCCTAATGAGATGGGGAATACTGCCAAGCCTAGTGACCCCATTATCTTGAATGTGCAAGAAGCACATCAGAACATTTCTGATACTGCGGCAAGGTCCAGTGTACAACGCTCATGTTGCTTTACAAAGTCTCCTGAAAGGACAACCTTCCGTGGTATTGAAGCGAGCTAACAGAAAGCGTTTGCAGGTTTGCATTCCCTCTTTTTTTCCATTCTGCACCACACGCAGAGTAGAAAACAGATACTTGCCCCAGTTGCACAAAATGTTTCAGCGCATGGTGCGCAAGTGTTTGCTAGAAATAACTAATCTGAATGTTTCCTCTCAAGCTTGTAGGAACAACAACATTTTTTAAATTAAGAGGCTTTTTTTTTTTTTTTTGCTAAGATTATCTTGTGAAAGAGGATTCTATTTTCCCATGGGAAAGAGAAGAAAAAAAATATATATGGTCTGTTTATTTCCCATTTTATACATTACTTTTTTTAAAAAAAGATTTTTATTTATTTTCTTGACAGAGATCACAAGTAGGCAGACAGGCAGGCAGAGAGAGAGAGAGAGAGGAGGAAGCAGCCTCCCCAAGCAGAGAGCCCGATGCAGGGCTCAATCCCAGGACCCTGGGATCATGACCTGAGCCGAAGGCAGAGGCTTTAACCCACTGAGCCACCCAGGGGTCCCCATTTTATACATTTCTTAAAACCAGAGAAGACG
The DNA here is from genome assembly GCF_009829155.1 of Mustela erminea. NCBI lineage: Eukaryota > Metazoa > Chordata > Mammalia > Carnivora > Mustelidae > Mustela > Mustela erminea. The sequence goes on from NC_045634.1 coordinate 21,445,301, forward strand.
GGATATGTTTTATTCTGTAGGCATATTCAGTTTCTGGCCACAAATCAGAGGGTCTACATTTTCATTGACTCAATGAAGGAATGGCAAATAGAGAATGACTTAACAAATCAAATTTGATCACAGAGACTGGGAATGAGAACATACAGCCAAACGGTAAAGGGAATCTTAATTATTGGAAAGTACATTTTTATTAAGTACCCCCAAAGGCAATACTATTCAATACTATTGGGACAGACATTTGTCTCTGATGTCAGGTAAAAAAGTAACCTTCTCAAAAAGAATCAGGCTCCGGTCTTATTCCTGCTTTCTAAACTAATCTAAATAAAACTCTCACCCCAGAACACCCTCCATGGCCCATCTAATGTCCTTAGCGACTAGCCCATTTTAGGTAATGGCATTGCCACAACTGCACAGATCCTAGCATTTCCTGAGAGACTTGGGATTTCTACTGTCTTTGAATCATTGAATTTCTTTTCACTTAGACTCCAGTTCCTGCTTCCTTAATTCCTGATACCTGCCCTGAAGACTTGGTTGCATCAGGAACACTTCCCCCCATCTCGGCAAATCAGCTCAGCTGGGGAATCGGGAGAGGAGGTTGATAAAATTTTAGTCAACTGAAAGTTGCACCACCTAAATAGAGCAAACAGCCTAGGATATTACTGCATGGGCAACTGGAACCTGATTACCTCCAGATGTTTATTACTTACGCAAAGTTTTACTAGTAATTAAGTATAAATTGCTAATCTAATGACCGGTCAAGTTACCAGCATAACAAACAATTGATTTTAGTGAGGTGGAAAACCTGGAAAGAAAAAACATTTCCTTTTGGGGATAGTCATATTATCTTACTTTATATTTTTTATTTTATTTTATTTATTTTATTTTATTTATTTATTTGTCAGAGAAGGAGAATGAGAGAGAGAGAGAGAGAGTGAGTGCACAAGCAGGGGGAGCAGCAGGCAGAGGGAGAAGCAGGCAAGGAGCTCAATGTGGGACTGGATCCCATGACCCTGGGATCATGGCCTGGACCAACTGAGCCACCCAGGTGTCCTGGTCCTATCTTCCTTTCTTCTAATCTCCTTGGTCTTCTTTCTTTTCTTTTCATTTATTTTGTTCTTTAACTTCACTTTTATTTTATTATTTTTTTTTTAGGATTTTATTTATTTATTTGTCAGAGACAGAGGGAGAGAGAGCGAGCGAGCACAGGCAGACAGAGAGGCAGGCAAAGGCAGAGGGAGAAGCAGGGTCCCTGCGGAGCAAGGAACCCGATGTGGGACTCGATCCCGGGACCCTGGGATCATGACCTGAGCCGAAGGCAGCTGCTTAACCAACTGAGCCACCCAGGCGTCCGTTCACTTTTATTTTAAAATCTATCTTTTGAGAAACATGGATGGCTCAGTCAGTTAAGCATCTGACTCTTGGTTTCAGCTCAGGTCATGATCTCAGGATCCTGGGATCGAGCCCCACATTGGGCTCCATGCTGGAGTCTGCTTAGAATTCTCTCTCTGTCCCTCTCCCAGCTCTCAATCTCTTTTTCCCTAGAAAATGTCTCTCTCAATCTAAAGTAAATAAGATCTTTACTTTATTATTTTTTAAAGATTTTATTTATTTATTTGACAGAGAGTAGGCAGAGAGGCAGGCATAGAGAGAGGAGGAAGCAGGCCCCCTGCCGAGCAGAGAGCCTGACGGGGGGCTTGATCCCAGGACCCTGAGATCATGACCTGAGCCGAAAGCAGAGGCTTATCCCACTGAGCCACCCAGGTGCCCAAAAGTAAATAAGATCTTTAAAAAAGAAAAAACAGTTTCCTTTGCTGTGCAAAAGCTTTTGATCTTGATGAGATCCCAATAGTTCATTTTTGCCCTTGCTTCCCTTGCCTTTTGCATTGTTCCTAGGAAGATGTTGCTGCGGTTGAGGTCAAAGAGGTTGCTGCCTGTGTTCTCCTCAAGGATTTTGATGGATTCCTTTCGCACATTGAGGTCCTTCATCCATTTTGAGTCTATTTTTGTGTGTGGTGTAAGGAAATGGTCCAATTTCATTTTTCTGCATGTGGCTGTCCAATTTTCCCAGCACCATTTATTGAAGAGGCTGTCTTTTTGCCATTGGACATTCTTTCCTGCTTTGTCGAAGATTAGTTGACCATAGAGTTGAGGGTCTATTTCTGGGCTCTCTATTCTGTTCCATTGATCTATGTGTCTGTTTTTGTGCCAGTACCATGCTGTCTTGATGACGACAGCTTTGTAATAGAGCTTGAAGTCCGGAATTGTGATGCCACCAACGTTGGCTTTCTTTTTCAATATCCCTTTGGCTATTCGAGGTCTTTTCTGGTTCCATATAAATTTTAGCATTATTTGTTCCATTTCTTTGAAAAAGATGGATGGTACTTTGATAGGAATTGCATTAAATGTGTAGATTGCTTTAGGTAGCATAGACATTTTCACAATATTTATTCTTCCAATCCAGGAGCATGGAACATTTTTCCATTTCTTTGTGTCTTCCTCAATTTCTTTCATGAGTACTTTATAGTTTTCTGAGTATAGATTCTGTGTCTCTTTGGTTAGGTTTATTCCTAGGTATCTTATGGTTTTGGGTGCAATTGTAAATGGGATTGACTCCTTAATTTCTCTTTCTTCTGTCTTGCTGTTGGTGTAGAGAAATGCAACTGATTTCTGTGCATTGATTTTATATCCTGACACTTTACTGAATTTCTGTATAAGTTCTAGCAGTTTTGGAGTGGAGTCTTTTGGGTTTTCCACATATAGTATCATATCATCTGCGAAGAGTGATAATTTGACTTCTTCTTTGCCGATTTGGATGCCTTTAATTTCCTTTTGTTGTCTGATTGCTGAGGCTAGGACCTCTAGTACTATGTTGAATAGCAGTGGTGATAATGGACATCCCTGCCGTGTTCCTGACCTTAGCGGAAAAACTTTCAGTTTTTCTCCATTGAGAATGATATTTGCGGTGGGTTTTTCATAGATGGCTTTGATGATATTGAGGTATGTGCCCTCTATCCCTACCCTTTGAAGAGTTTTGATCAGGAAGGGATGCTGTACTTTGTCAAATGCTTTTTCAGCATCTATTGAGAGTGTCATATGGTTCTTGTTCTTTCTTTTATTGATGTGTTGTATCACATTGACTGATTTGCGGATGTTGAACCAACCTTGCAGCCCTGGAATAAATCCCACTTGGTCGTGGTGAATAATCTTTTTAATGTACTGTTGAATCCTATTGGCTAGTATTTTGTTGACTGACAGAATGGGAGAAGATATTTGCAAATGACATATCAGATAAAGGACTAGTGTCCAGAATCTATAAAGAACTTAGCAAACTCAACACCCAAAGAACAAATAATCCAATCAAGAAATGGGCAGAGGACATGAACAGACATTTCTGCAAAGAAGACATCCAGATGGCCAACAGACACATGAAAAAGTGCTCCATATCACTCGGCATCAGGGAAATACAAATCAAAACCACAATGAGATATCACCTCACACCAGTCAGAATGGCTAAAATAAACAAGTCAGGAAATGACAGATGCTGGCGAGGATGCGGAGAAAGGGGAACCCTCCTACACTGTTGGTGGGAATGCAAGCTGGTGCAGCCACTCTGGAAAACAGCATGGAGGTTCCTCAAAATCTTGAAAATAGAACTGCCCTATGACCCAGCAATTGCACTATTGGGTATTTACCCTAAGGATACAAACGTAGTGATCCAAAGGGGCACATGCACCCGAATGTTTATAGCAGCAATGTCCACAATAGCCAAACTATGGAAAGAACCTAGATGTCCATCAACAGATGAATGGATCAAGAAGATGTGGTATATATACACAATGGAATACTATGCAGCCATCAAAAGAAATGAAATCTTGCCATTTGTGACAACATGGATGGAACTAGAGCGTATCATGCTTAGCGAAATAAGTCAATCAGAGAAAGACAACTATCATATGATCTCCCTGATATGAGGAAGTGGTGATGCAACATGGGGGCTTAAGTGGGTAGGAGAAGAATAAATGAAACAAGATGGGATTGGGAGGGAGACAAACCATAAGTGACTTTTAATCTCACAAAACAAACTGAGGGTTGCTGGGGGGAGGGGGTTTGGGAGAAGGAGGTGGGATTATGGACATTGGGGAGGGTATGTGCTTTGGTGAGTACTGTGAAGTGTGTAAACCTGGTGATTCACAGACCTGTACCCCTGGGGATAGAGTATTATGCCTCCATCAGAAAGGATGAATACCCAACTTTTGTAGCAACATGGACGGGACTCGAAGAGATTATGCTGAGTGAAATAAGTCAAGCAGAGAGAGTCAATTATCATATGGTTTCACTTATTTGTGGAGCATAACAAATAGCATGGAGGACATGGGGACTTAGAGTGGAGAAGGGAGTTGGGGGAAATTGGAAGGGGAGGTGAACCATGAGAGACTATGGACTCTGAAAAACAATCTGAGGGTTTTGAAGGGACGGGGGGTGGGAGGTTGGGGTACCAGGTGGTGGGTATTATAGAGGGCACGGATTGCATGGAGCACAGGGTGTGGTGCAAAAATAATGAATACTGTTATGCTGGAAATAAAAAAAAAAAAACACTGAAAAAAAAACAAAAAACAAAACAAAACAAAACAAAACAAAAAAAAAAAAAGAAAAAACAAAACAAAACAAAACAATGCCCCCATCATTATGTAATCAAAGTAGTACAATTTGTTTATTGAGCAGTAAAAAAAAAAAAAAAAAGTAAAAGCACAAAATTCAAAAGATACAAATGGGTAAAGAAATATTTACTAGATATTATTATAGAGTTGCACAGGGGCATCTAAGAATATTATTTGCACCATAATTTGCAGTAGCACATTAGAGCAAACAATATAGGTTGGTTAACACGGTGCTGTGATCAGAGGCTGCTATGCAGGTTTTAATAGGAGGCAGCTCTAGAAGTACAAACATGGAGTGATCTCCACAATATATGAGAGGAAACAAAAGCTACGTGTATAACAGTTTATATTACAGACCACCATCTGTGCTAATCAAAAAAGGAAAATTCACCCATAGGTACACCTATGTAAATGCTTCTACTTAAATGTCTCAGGATCATACAAGAAGCTAATTGCTTCTGGCATGGGTTCCTTGGTGCTGTAGGACTGGGATGGCATAGTTTTCACTGAATACCCTTTGGTACCTTTGTTATTGAGCCACGTAAGGTCATCACCTAGCAAAACAATCTTAAGCGATCGGTATGCCTCCTTTTTTGAATTGTTTGCTTATCCTTTCTTTTTTTGGGAAATTTTGGTCCTATTCTTTCATATTGACTTTGAAGAATGTCTGTAGATTAAGAAAGTTATCTAATTTTCTATCAGATAAGTTGTAGATATTTTAAATTTTTGTTTCATTTATATCTTTGTCTAGATTTTTGCCTTGTAGAATTTATAACTTTTCATACGGTCAAAGATATCGATACAGTCGATCACTCACAGGTTCCATATTTGCATATTCACCTACTTGATAAAGTCTATGACCACCCCCCCCCCCCCCCGCCCACGTCAGTGCTCAAACACTTGGACAGTGGTTCACCGACAAGCCTGTTGACACAGCAGCAACCAGTCTGGAAAAATCCGAGTTGCCTGAGGTGCCTGACTCGTGTCTTATTTCGGTTCTCATCCTATCAACAAGGACCCTCTACATAGTCTATTTAGTGCCACAGTTTTTGCATTTTTGTGCTTTGTGTTAGTGACGTCATGGTTTTGGATGGTCCCTGGGTATAGGGCTCAAGCGCTGCGAGGGGTTCCTAAGCCCAGGATGGCGATGACAAGCTTAATGGACAAGATATGTGTGCTCTGGAAACTCTGTTCAGGCATGAGTGCTGGTGTGTTGGCCTTGAGTTCAGTGTTAAAGATCATACTATATAGTCATGGTGTGTCTTTAAGTAGACAGAAGCATGAAACAAGGATAGGTGTTGATCATTGACAAGAATGCTGTGACCAGAGACTCACAGGAACCTGAGCCTGCATTTGCTCTAGGGACGGTAATTCAGAATTCACGAAGTTAATGTTCATGGCAATTTTATCAACTTAACCTAGGGACTATGAATAATGACAGTTGTCTTCTATGATTTCTGACTTTCCTTGGTGTTACACAAAGAAGGGGTTTTTGCCTCTGAGGATATTTTTAAAAATGATCTAGTCAGTCATCTAGTCCTATAACAATTTTGTTTTCTCATACTTAAATCTTGCTTCATTTGGATTTTGGGGGGTAAGGCATGAGAAAGCATGTAATTATACTGTTGTCCCAAAGCTACTTATGGAATGGCTCCTTTTCCTCCTAACTGATTTTAAGATTCTGGCACTTTGCTGACCTTGTGGGTGGTAAGAGCTCCAAGTTCACTGTTCTTCTGAAACCACAGTTAATTTTTAAAAGTTGACATGAGGAAGTGGTGATGCAACATGGGGCTTAAGTGGGTAGGAGAAGAATCAATGAAACAAGATGGGATTGGGAGGGAGACAAACCATAAGTGACTCTTAATCTCACAAAACAAACTGAGGGTTGCCGGGGGGAGGGGGGTTGGCAGAAGGGGGGTGGGGTTATGGACATTGGGGAGGGTATGTGCTTTGGTGACTGCTGTGAAGTGTGTAAACCTGGCGATTCACAGACCTGTACCCCTGGGGATAAAAATATATGTTTATAAAAAATAAAAAATAAAAAAAAAAAGTTGACATGATAGAAACAGTTTTCAAAGTCTCTCTCTTTCTACATGACCTGTTCCCCTTTCCCGGATCTCCCCCTACTCATACCATCTTTAGTTTGCTAAAAGCCATGGGCACACATCTGTTTCTCTTACTAATATTTAGAGTAAATGTTTAGAGTAAAGGTCAAATCAGATGGGATTGGTAACTGCAGATTTAGGACTCTCCTGGGCACAGTCTGTATGCGGTTGCTGGAAAGCAGTTTTGGGAGGCTGTGCCTTCAGTTGGAATCCTATAATTTCTCACAACTTACTCTTAGATCTACTGGATTGTGGCTTACCACTTCTTGATTCAGAAAGGTACTGAGCCAAAGTCCTCCAGACAAATCTGTGATTATGAAGCTATGATCTAATTAAAGATAGGCTCTAATAAGGAAAGACCTAGAGAAGCATTAAGGGAAAGGATCTATGAGACTAATAAGAGGTTAGGGGACCTCTCGTGTCATCCCACAATTCTGGCTCTTCTGTAGAAGACACGAGAGCCCATAAAGGTGAGCCACCAAATGTTATTTACAAATGTGAATGTTTCCAAATTTTAAATGGTCAGTTTCGCCCGCAGTCATTTCAGTGATGATTTATTCATTCAATGCCAGGTCAGTTTCATTGGAAGATGTGCACAGAGGCTCCTGAAAAGGTCGCCATTGTGTAAATGTAGATACCAGAAAGTTTCCTACTTCCTGACTTGATGAATTTCTGCTATAAGGTTGACTAGTCTAAGTACTGGCAGGCCAAGCATGCACTTTCAGGCTTCTGGTTAGACCAGAAGTGTAAAACGCATCTGAAAAGGAAAGGTACAATAGAATATATTTCCAACCACACGGCACAAGCCCGGATTACCTATGTCAGCGATGAGGCTGCCGGGCTTCTGCTCCTGGAGGAACTGGCGGACACGAGGCCAAGCTTTGCTCTGCAGGTCACCGAAGTAAGGTGCGGTGCTCTCATACACATCATGCACGTGCTGCTTCTCCAGCTGGGCAGCCTCATGATCCATCCTGGGAGTGGGACCAGCCCAAGAAATGCAGGTCAGAGACAGCTGATGGGGATGTGCATTTCCTAAAGTTGGAAACCTACAAGCGTCCAGGTTGTACTCTCCTTACACTCTCTTGTACACTGCAGAGGACAAAACCTGCACCGTAAACCCACCATAATTGTCCAAAGACTAGCAAATGCACAGTTATTATCTTCAGATCTTTGAAAATAATGGTTTGTAAACGAGCCAGTCACCGTAACTTTCTGCGCAAGATCAATTCTTCATTTTGGAAGCACAGATAAAAGGCTTACCAAATCGTTCTCTCTGGATAGAATCATTCTGTCTAATGCTAAATATGTTTTAAAGTTTTATAACAGGTAGCTCTTCACTCCAATCCAATCACAAAGCCCTATCGATTCTACCTTTTTAATGTTTTTGGATTGCAACTATTTCTCTATTTCCGTACTGATTCTGCTTTAGACAAGGTGCTCATCTCCTGCCTGAATTACTTCCACAGTCTGTTAACAGGGTTTTTGTTTGTTTGTTTTATTCCCCTTCAATCCCTTTCCTTCACTTACGCCACAACTGGTTTTCTGAAACAGAAATCGAATTGTGTTGCTTCTCATTTTCAGAGGCATTTTCTAGCTTGTCCAATCAAGTTCAGGTGTCTCAGAAGGGTGGACAAGGCTCTTTCTGATCTGTCCTTAACTGAACTCTTGAAGCCATTTCTCACCACCGTTCCCCCCACTGATGAGCTGTTCCATTCAGTGAACCCTGGTCTCTCCCGTGTGACATGTTCTCTCCCGGATCCAGGGGCCTGAACAGACGCTGTGCTTTACCTGGCTAACTTCTGTTCATTCTCAACACACACATTGCCTCTTCCAGAAAGCCTTGTTTGACCTCTCATGCAGGATTAGGCAATCAGAAAGGAGTGGGAAAATGTAAAAGTATTCTTAGAGGCCTCTGCTATTTGGGGTTTAATCTTTTAATTATTCTCTTGAGGCCTGTCAGTGGAGAGTATCCCAGGGAAGTGGCCAGGGGTCCAGGGTGTGGCTTTTTACCAATCAATATTACAGTTTTGTTTTTTTTTTAATTTTTAAAAAATTTCAGTGTTCCAGAATTCATTATTTATGCACCACACCCAGTGCTCCATTTTTAATTTTTAAAAAGGATTTTATTTATTTATTTGACAGAGAGAGATCACAAGTACGCAGAGAGGCAGGCGGCGGTGTGGGGGGAGCAGACTCCCTGCCAAGCAGAAGGCCTGATGCGGGGCTCAATCCCAGGACCCTGAGATCATGATCCAAGCTGAAGGCAGAGGATTAATCCAATGAGACACCCAGGTGCCCCCAAAGTATTTTCAATCATTTAAGGGCCCTACTGCCCCTTGTATACTCCTGTGCATCTCATGCATACCTTAACAGATCCAAAGGGCTACAATAGTTTATTTGGTATTTTCCTCTAGCGGTGGCAGGAAGATCCTAGAGATCAAGGGCTTGTCTTATTTAAAGTTGAATCCCCTGGAGCTGGCACACAGCAGACCATCAATAAACGAACCAACAAACATAACCAGAAAAGAATTTAATCCTGAGTACAGAAGGTGGCGCTGGCTTTTCGAGAAGAGGGAGTGACCCTGGGGAGTGTGGGAAGAAAGGGACTTTCCACTCACAAGCTGGCAGATGAGAGAGCCACAGGAGAAGGGCATAGTCTGCAGACAGCCCCTGTGTGCCTCTGCCCACCCTCCATCCGCTCACCACCCCCACCCTGGAAAGCAGGAAGCCCTTGAGTAAGATGCTGCCTCATTAGGAACTACAAAGTGCCTTTCCCTTCTTACTCCCCCTTGCATTTAAGAAATATCTTGTGGAGAGATGCTTTGAGACTACATAAATATCCTGTTTCTCAGAGTCTCGTCAGCTAATTTTAGCATCCTATCCCTCCGTGATTCTTGCCCAAAACAGTTAGTACTACAGTCATCACCAAATGATGATATTCTAATTCCATCATTCTTTCTCTTGCAAGGAGGAGCAGTTCAGGATTTACTCTTAAGAAAACAAATTAGCAGTAGGCTCTCCTTAATTACCATGGACCTGCCCACAGCCCCTGCAAAAAATCTGGCAAACTCCTAACAAGAGTACACATCTCATCTGTGAGGCCTGACACAACTTCCACCCAAACTGGAAACAGCTTATGTTGCTCCCTCAACTGCAATTTACAAAGTAAACATACGGCTGTCTATAACTGCCTCCACAGCAGAAAGACCCAAACATGGAGTGCCTTTCTTTTTAATCAAAATCTCCATAAACTTAAGTCTCTTTAACATTTTTCCCCTGGAGGAATCAAATCAAGCAAGGCTATTTTGAGGAACCCCAGAACAAATACATTTAGCTTTCTTGTATTTGCACACGTTAAGTGGCAAACAACATAAACTCGATTATCTTCAATAGGCTGCAGCTATAAGCTCAGAATTTGTAGTATCTGAACAGCACCCTTTGGAGACTTTCCTCTAAGTCTTCTCCCAAATTGCTTAGCCTCTACAGTAAACAAAGAGCTATTTTAAAGTGTGTGAACAACAGAAATCCATTTTGTTTTTACTGTATTTTACAGTTAAGATTATATACTGCAGAGTAAAGACCTGACTGTGAAACTGATTTGTAGAGTCGGGGCTCTCCTATATGACATTTTTTTAACACTGGATTTAAATTTCCTGTAATATTTTTCATGTGGATTTTATACATAGAGGAGAATTCCTTGCAAATCCTTGCGAATGAGGTAATGTGATTAAGTGAGTGAGATTAGTACTAAAACACGTGGTTCAAGGGGAAGCTAGGGAGATACGGTTTCGTTCAGCCAGGCTCCTTAACCTGTGTGCTGTCAAACTCTAGGCCCTTGTCGCTAACTGATGCCTTGCTGGTGAGTCAGAAGAGAAGGCAAAATAATTTGAAAGGTAAGGAGAAGACAGAGGAAGTGGACCACTGAAAATTCAAAGAACTGATTTGGGTCTTACTTTAAGTGCCACGGGAAGTAGAAAGTTCTCGTTGGTGGATGGGTTGGGGGTGGGTAACATGATTGGATTTACAATATTTACAGTTTTAAAAGACTGCCCTTGGCGTATCTAATTCTAAGGAGATTAGAGTAGCTATTATTTGTATTTGTCCAACCACGTTCAGAAGTGCCCTCATTCTGATCATTTTTATCTTGTCCTGCCTGGATGGACATGTGACCCAGGCATGGCCGATCATGGTATCGTATCCCTGGACACAATCATTGGTCCAAGGTGGGCAGGTGATACAAGGCGGGCCAATTAGAGGCCTTCCTGGAGTGATCTCCAGGTGGAGCTAAAGAACCAGTGGCGTTGGGACACCTGGTTGGCTTGGTCACTGAAGTGTCCAACTCTTGATTTCAGCTCAGGTTCCAATCTCAGGGCCAGGGCATTGAGCCCCCAACATGGAGCCTTCTAAAGATTCTCCCTTTCCCTCTGCGCCTCCCTGACCCACTCCCACTCTCACACACACTCTCTCCCTCCCTCTTAAAATAAATACATTAAAAAACAAATCAAAACAAAACAAAACCAGTGGCCTTGTGTCTGGCATCCCAGAGCTAGAGAGATGTGACGGTCAGGCTGCCTGTGGCTACATTTCCCCCATGCGGAGAAGAGCTGACTTTAGGTGAAAGAGAATGAAGTCAGGCAAAGCAAACGGATGAGAGACGAACACAGAGAGGAAAGGGAAACATGGCACGTGTAAAGTCCCGGTTCTACTCCCTGAGACTTTGGCTGAGACTTTGGGGGCTGCTCCTTATCTTCCTCACCTTGGAGTCCATCAGTTCCCCTTTGCACTCACACTTGTTGGTGTTTCTGACCTGACCACGACAAGCGTCCTCTCTAACCCAGCCTTACTTCTTACACTAAGAGCTTTGGTTTTTGTTCTGTGTCTAGCCTGTATTCCTTGGAAAATGGGAGAGGCAAGAGAGTGATAGGAAACTAACAAAAGAGGTCAGTGGCCTGATGTGTTTCCCATGGATAGAGGAACAAAAACAAGGATCTCAGCAATTTTTTCTAGCAACAGGGTCATCATTAAGAAGTCTCAAATATTTGGTTGTCTTGTTCTGGGCATGTGATTAAGAAAACACTTCTCCACCCAACTTCATTCTGGGAAAGCCTGGATGTTGGCCATTAAATATGAGCAGGAAAACAAACAAACAAACAAAAACAAAACAAAACAAAAAAAAATGTGGATTGGGTCTGGGCAGAAGCTTTAGGACGAGCATGTAGCCCCAGCACCATTTTCCATGTCTCTGCAAAATCATGGAAAAAGCTACGTAGATCCCCAAGCAACTGCTCTTGATGGACACACAGCATATTTTTGAGCCAAAAAAAAAAAAAAGGGAATAAACAGCTCACCTAAGAAATGTTGAATAGGTAATGAAAAAGTAAAACCTATCAGTCATATTCTATGAGGAGGTACTATGTGAGTGTGTCTTTTTTTTTTTTCTTCATAAAATTGACATTTTCTCTTTACTACAGATGTAACAAAACTGGGAGAAAACGGAATTCAGTATTGTATCCTGCCTTTTAAAACTTGATGTTGTGAGCGACAGAGCAACTTTTGCCTGTGGTTTTCTCCAGACTTCTCACATAAATGTAACTTCCTTCACCCCTAAATTCCATAGGACCTGAAATGTTTCATAGTCTACAAAGTATTATAATGACTTAAGCAATTATTTAAGTAATTCTACTTAATCTACTTAATTCCTGACAGTTTCTGATTGCTTAGGAAACAACATTAAATATGCATCTTTGGTCAGCCCATGGTATCTAGCATTAGTCTTAAATATAACAGCACTAACCATGTTTAATGAGTAAATTGAAAAATGAAAATCCAGGAAAATTAACAATATTTTTAAATTATTTTATTGTTAACAGTTTAGGTAAAATTGAAGTATAACAAACTGCACATATTTAATGTGTGCTGTTTCCTAAGTTTTCTACATATGCACATGGGGAACCACAAGACAATTACTATAATGAATGTAGCCATCACCCATAAAGTTTCCTTATGCCCGTCTGTAAGCCTGCAGTCTTTCTTAATGCCATGTTCCTGGGCAAAGAAACAAGGAGAGTTGGTGCACATTGAGACATGTCCAACACCCACAATTTCAAATGTAACTTTGAGATTTGAAGTGGGTGCCAAAAAATGGACTGCTCTTAATGACCATTGTAAAACTATGCCTATCACATGCATATATAAATAGTAGAAACATTCAGAGGACCTGAAAAGGCCTTCTGAGAAAATATTTTCTTAGTAGCTTATCAAGGAGATGAGACACTGCACTTGACCCACAGAGAGCAAAGAGGACTCTTAGAGGCCTTGTTTTGTCCCCTCGAGTGTCTCCTTGTCCCCAGGGAGGGGTCACCATAACCGCATATTCCCAGGACAGTTCCTATAGTAACCACTCCTAGAAGGGAGCTCAGAGATGGGGAGAAGAGGTTCTAAGCTCACAGCCCAGTCACCAGAAGGGATTTGTCTTTTGTTTGTGATGGGAGTTTCTTTCTACACAATTATTTTCTCTCTGATCAGTCCTTCATGTTCTGGCTCAATGGAAAACATACTCATTTGTTTTCTTATTTAATTCTGTCTGCAGATATCTACTGGTGACATTTCTGAATTACACCCTTTTGCTGTGAGGTAAAACAATAGAGCTTTTAGAGGAAAAAGAGAGCTTCTATTTGGCCTTGAGGTAGGTTAAGATTTCTCAAACAGGTCCTAGAAAGAACTAACCATAAAAGGGAAAATAAATAAATTGGACTATTAAAATTAAGACATCACAGGGCACCTGGGTGGTTCAGTCTGTTAAGTGTCTGACTCTCGGTTTTGGCTCAGGTCATGATCTCAGGGTCATGAGATCGAGCCCTGCATCAGGGCTCTGTGCTGAGTGTAGAGCCTGCTTAAGATTCTCTCTCCTTCTGCCCCACCTGTCCCCCACCCCACCACTCACACTCCTCTCTCTCTCATTCCCTCAAATAAATACATGAATAAAATCTTTAAAAATAAATTAAATTAAGACATCAGTAGGAGAGTGAAAATTCAACCCATAGGATGTAAAAAGATAGTCACACTACATACATCTGACAAAGAATTTATATCCAGAATATAAAGATTTCTTCCACATCATTAAGCAAGAGACAAACAACCCAATATAAAAAAGGACAAAAAATCCACAGAACTGCACAGTGGGCAGGAGATGAACAGGAAATATATGAAAACGTGCTCATCTTCATTCACATCAGACAACTGCGGATTAAAACCACAGTGTGATACCACACTCTAAGTGAGAGAACAGCTAACAGGAAAAACACAGAAGATACCAGGTACGGGTGAGAACATGGACCTGCCAGAATTAGAATACGCTGCTAGTAGAAGTGTAAATCATGTCAGCCAGTTTGGAAGACTGTTTGGCAAGTGACAACTAAAGCCAAATATATGCACATCCTGTGGCCCAGAGATTGTACTCTTTATGTATGTGTATATATATCCAAAAGAAATGCCCATGAATGTTCCCCAAAAGACAGTCTAGAATTTCCACAGTAGCACTCTTCAAAATGGCACTAGCCTGGAAACCATGCATTATGTCTATATCAATAGTCCGTCATCAATAGAACAATCAAATAGATTGCCATGGATTCATATGAAGAAATACTGGAGAGTAATAAGAATGAAAAAGTCTGCGACTGTATGCAATGAGATGGCTCAGTCTCCTAAATATAATGTGAAAAGAGAAAGACACAAAAGAATACAGAGTGTAGGATTCCATTTATGCAAAGTACAGAAACAGGTAAAACAATCTGTGCAATTAGAAGTCAAATCGTGGTTACCTGGGGGTGTGGTAATAGCAAAGGAGCAGGGAAAGCACCATTCCGGGTGTGGGTAATATTCTACTTCTTGATCTGGGTTCTGGTTACACAAGTGTGCTTATTTTGTGAAAATTCACCTAAGAGTACACTTATATGTACTTCCCTGTATATTTCAATGTAAGAAAATTCTTTCACTTTCAGACAGTTGTCTTGCTATGAAGTTTAAAGCATTTTAAAACTCCAAGCTGAGCAGAATATCCTTTCTCAGCTGTGTTCTGCCATTGCCAGGATGAATGAATGTCACTCAGTTAGTGCCTCCTGAGGGAGACCTAGAAACTGGAGATCACTAGGGTCGAAGATGAGTTAGGATACTATGTTGAGGCAGTATTCCCATGAAATTAGATTATGTAATAATATATAGGAAACTGTTGAAAGAGTTTTTAGGTCAGAAATTTAAGGACAAAATTTAAGGATTTCCTTTCCTCTTTTTTCTTGGAATAAAACTATAAAACTTTCGACGAACATAAAAAAGACCTGAACAAACAGAGATAAACCCAATGCTTGGGATGTGGACCCAACTTGACTTCAACAACCACACACTTAAAAACTGATTCACAAATAACCCTTAAGGACATGGCATAGGGAAATTTTCTGAGGATTTTGTACTAATTTAAATAAGATAACAAACATTTCATGCCAGGTTATCCAGTAACCAGTGAAGAATAAAGTCCATTTGCCCTCAGTAAAGGTGTCATATTAGGGCAGCAGGTCAGTGACTAATTGGTCTGCTTCAAGAAAAGAAAGTTACTTTACCAACTCAAGATTCATGTGCTTACTAGATAACTGAATAGCTTTACCTAAATATTCAATGTGAAATTAAGGATGAATTTTGTTAGCTCCAGCCTCCAAGAAGCACAGCTACAATGATATAAGAGGATTGTAGATCTCAGTAAATGGATGGGGACAGATATTATGTAAAGAATCCGGGAAAGATGCTGCCTTAGCCTTAGCTTATAACAGCATGTGGGTCCTTTTCTTAATTACAGTCATTCTCTATTTACTTTGTTGTTCTACCGTTACCCATTAAGACAATTCTGGGATATGTCAGTGCCTTGTTCAACATGTTTGGACAAACTTAAATTTCCTGATTTATTACTCCTATGCTGATCAGCTGGAAGGTTTAGCTAGCTGTCGATGAGGCTATCTGCAAGGGCACTTACTGGAAAAACCTGCTGAGCTTATGGGAGAATAAAACCCTTCAGAATGATTTCACAATATTAATAAGCCTTAGAAGCAAGGGAACAGCAATTTGGAGCCTAACTGATAGGTGGACAGTTAATCTCCTGCACAACACAGTTGTAATAGAAGAAACAGAAGAAACAAAGAAGGAGACAAAAATATGTGCCAATACAGTTTTTCTTTTCTTTAAGATTCTATTTATTTATTTGAGAGGGAGAGAGCAGGGGGAGGGACAGAGGGAGAGGGACAAGCAAACTCCACGCTGAGTGTGGAGCCTGATGCAGGGCTCAAACCCATGACCCTGCGATCATGACCTGAGCTGAAATCAAGAGTCAGATGCTTAATTGACTGATCCACCCAGGTACCCCTGTAGTTTTTCTTTTTAAGGGAGCAAAATGGAATGATAAGGAAGGGGAAAGGCACTAGGGGAAGAGAAAAGAAGGAGAAAAAAATGGACAACAAATATATTTTGAAGGATTATCATGTGCTTCCTATATGTTAATGCAAAAGAAGCAAGACATAGGAAGGGGGAAAAGTAGATAAAGATCTAAGAGTCCCAACTTTATTGGGATAAAAATAAAGAAGAGATAAAATACATAGTTGTATGTTTTTATTAATTTATATCTATTCCAATTAGGGCTCAGAACTACATATTTAGATTGTAATATTCACCATTCATAGAATGCATTGCCATTAATCAATCATTAACAGAAATCAGATTTGACAACTTGTAACTGAAATTTGCTTGAAGCTTTGTATTAAAAAACTAAATTTCAAAATCACACCAAAGAAGCTTAAAAACTCTTGCTCTAGAAGTCTAGAATTGTAGTATGCTGGAGTTTAATATATTATGTTCATTTCCAGTGTAAATGGAAATTGCTAAAAAGGAAACTGTCTATGAGCCCTGCTTGCATGTAGAGTAACACATCTCCAAATGAATGCATGAGAAATTAGGATCGTCACCTTAGAACTCAATTAAATTGTACTTGTAAGAAGTATCTATTCAAAGACTGACCCAAACTGGGCAAGCCACTGTGTTTCTTAAAGCCCTTTTGGGGCATATGGATGGCGCTGTCGATTGTGTCCAACTCTTGGTTTTGGCTTAGGTTGTAATCTCAGGGTTGGGATCTCAGGGTTGTGAGACCAAGCCTCACATCGGGCCCTACACTAAGCGCAGAGTCTGTTTGAGATTCTCTTCCTGCCCCTTCTGCTTGTGTGTTCCCCCTCTCTCTTTCTCTCTCTCTCTCAAACGTAAAAGTTCTATCATAGCTAAGGCACAGAAATCAAATCACTTCAGGTCACCCGATGGGTTTGAAGGTCTGACTGCTATGAAAGGACACTAATGTGTGGAACCCAGAACATGAAGGCATGAAGTCACTGCTGAGGATAATTTCTGGTCAATATCTGTTTGTTCCTTTGTTTGTAAACAGTAAGACTTTAGTATGAAAGAGCAGAGGTAGTTGTGAAAAAATCATTTTGGAAAGCTGAGATTCTGTGAAATTGCTGATCTCTCCCCAAGCCTGAGGCCACACATATATGACCATTATTTGTATTTTAGAAATTTTAGAAATTAAATTTTATTTATTTATTTAAGTGAGAACATGTGCCCATGGAGGGGGAGGGGGAGGAGAGGGAAAGAGAGAACCCCAGGCAGACTCCCCACTCAGCATCGAGCCCCACACGGGGCTTGATCCCAGGTGCCTGATATCATGACCTGAGCTGAAATCATGAGTCAAATGCTTAACTGACTGAGCCACCCAGGCACCTCAGAGCTTAAATACTTTTTAGAAATTTCTGCTTATCCTCTCTTCTTTTGAGGAGCTGCCCACCTCAGACTCCATTGATGCCGGGGCTGCTGGTCACATAGGCAAAGGCGGTTGACATATAATCCAATCTGGGACAGTCATTCTCTCTCCCCTGAGAAACTGGTAAGAGGTAGTTGGAACCCAGTTCCTAATTGCACAAGTCAAAGATGCTCAAGTCTTCCAACTGTTGCCTTTCCTGGGGTTTGGCTTGTAGCTCTTTCTTCTGTCAGCTCCTTAGTACATTGCCAACAAATCCCTCCTTCTTGCCTGAGGAGGAGTTTGTTTTGATGTTTGCTGCCAACAGACTTTATGAACAGACTTAGATGGGTCTTTGCAACCACGGCACCCGCCTCAGGGGGTGTCACAGCGGGCGCACCGCGTTGTGGCCACCAGAGTTCCCGATAGGACTTGCCACAAATAGACAAAAAGACCCTTGCTCAAGCTGGATGGCGCTAAAACATGCTGGGATGGCAGCATCTTCTGGGAACCAGCGCTAGCCCAGAGGTCAGAGTTGTGATGCTACCACTGCCATCTTTGTCGTCTCTCCGCCTTTCTTTTTGCACTGCCACAACCTGGTATCTGAGCTGTTGTTACAAGTTCCGCTCATTCTGCCCCGCCCCCTGGCCTTCCTCCCACTCCCCACATCTTCTCTATCCTTAAGGCTGCGAGTTTGCACCATCCTTCCGCCATTAACCATCGCTTGCCGGAGACACGGTACGTCCCTGTGGTAAAAGGGGACAGCAGGGGCTACACAGTATGCGTGTTACTCCTGGCTTGATGGTGGTTTGTCATTTTCCCTCCGTGAGCTCAAGAAAAGCAATCTAGAATCTCTGCTTCATGCCAATCCTGGATAATTTTCCAGATAACGGAGAAAAGCCATTTAATAGTGTTGAAAGCCTCCCAGGGGTCTCTATTCTCTGTGGGAAGAAGCTTGTACTCCCCGGTCTGGCATTCAGAGCCTTCCACAACCAGGTCCCAGTCTGTCCTAGAGCCACCGCGTCTCAAGCTTTCAGCTTCCACCTGGAGACCCCTTCTCACCCTTCTGTCAGTGGGTGTCCCACAGCTCTTCATTCGGGTTTGCCAAAGCCAGCAGACTGTCCTTTGTCATCTGAAATGCTCTATCACCTTCCCCTTCCAAAATCTTACCTGGCCTTTGAAGTCTAGCAGACTTTTTCCTCCTCCATAAAGACTTCAGGCAGAGCCATAGATATTTACCAGCCTTCCCCACTCTTCGTGTGCTCTGCGTATTTATGATCTATATCACTCTTCTCACTCTTCGGACATTTCTCCTGATCCCATCTTGAATTCTCAACTTTATATATGTGCCTAATGAGATTGGAAGCTCCTGGAGGGCAGGAACGGGACTAGGACCTTTCTTTGTCTTTGGATCATGCAAAACACAGAGCAGTCACTCAATATCTACCTGCAGAACCAACGCATCCGTGAGCCTATTGCTTAGTTCCTTCTGCAAGACAATGGTACTTAACTCCAGACAAACTGGCCCTCAAGTATGGGGTCAGAAATCGTAAATGCCCTGCTGGGACCAACAGGAAACAGGACAAGGACTGAGCTTTTCCCCAATTGTCTTTTCTATTTCATGATTTCCTGCCCCGGCAGAGGCTGTTTCACACATGTACCCCAGGCAGGCAGAGTCATATTTTTGTAACTAAAAGCAAATGTAAGCATATAAATTGTTCTCCCATTATAAATGCCACAGAGGACACAATATTAAAAAAGCAAACGTAAACTCTAAATTGTAAAGACCTACTCCATCTGCAGTTCTTTTTTTTTCCCCCTAATTAGTTTGCCAGACTGAGCTACATCACCTTGTTTTTCTGCTTAATACCCTAGGAGATTCTGATTTTTCTTTTTTAAAAAAGATTTTATTTATTTATTTGACACAAGTAGGCAGAGGCCAGGCAGAGAGAGAGGAGGAAGCAGGCTCCCTGCTAAGCAGAGAGCCCAATGCGGGGCTCAATCCCAGGACCCTGAGACCATGACCTGAGCTGAAGGCAGAGGCTTAACCCACTGAGCCACGCAGGCACCCCTCTAATTGCAATTCTAACATAACAATACAAGTTGGTCAGGACAGTTCAAAGACTTAACTACAAGATACAGGTTTTTTGGTTTTTTTACCTTTTAATCCCTGATCCTTCAAACTTAACATCTACATATTACTTTCAAGTACAGACAATACTGCAAACTTTTATAGGATAACAGCTATCACTTACCAATGCTCTTTACTAGAAAAGCATTTCGCATCTAAAAAATACTACATGCTTTCTTATAATTTGACCTCACCCCATGTAACTATTTTTAAATTCTTTTTGCCACCTTGTACAAAAATAAACTCCAACTTACTTTATATCACATTATCGTAAATTTAAAATTATCGAGATAGGGGCTAATGAGGTTTGCCCAGTGCCCCAGTGCCCTCCTGTTATTTGAATTATAGTAAAAGCTAAAAGCTACTAACCTGAGTCATCTTGTGATTACAGGAAAATTACTTCTTGCCTTTGTGAAGCACGGCAGTTTTTACCCTTGGAGAGTGACAGGTTTTGCCCATGACTTTGTCAGTGTGGAATGTAAATGAAAAGTAGTCGAGTGAAATCCACAGCGAGGTCCTTCACGTGATGACGCACTTTGCATGAGTCTCCGAAAGGAACACAGGCCCTATTCGGGAAAACATAAATGCTCAATGTCATTTTACATAAGACAAATACTGAACCAGCCACAGCTCAGGCTGACCTCTTGACCCATGTATAAATTACCCAGAGAAGAAGGGATTAGAAAGAACTGGGAATATATGGAGAATGCCAGCCGTGGTAAGAGCCATTTCTGAATTAATTCTTAAGCTTTCTATAAAATATACAGTACTTTCTCCCCAAAATTACATTGAATGATCTCATCTTGTTCCTAGAAAAATGACAAGCACTGAGGGTCAACTCTGAATCCCATGGCTTAAGGAAATGTATGCTATTTAAGACAATATTACCAAACTGCATTAAATCACGCCAGTACAATTTAACTGCTCAGTATTTGTTCATAATATCACCATCACTTTGAGACATACTGCTACTTATTCTTCGCTGTTCACATTTCTTTTCTTTTCTCATCACACAGTGGCTCTGTCATGAAACTCATCAGAAGACTTAGTTACTTTTGAAAATAGAGATGGGCCTTGTATGCCAAAGAGCACTTTGTAATGTAGAAGTCTTGGGGTATAAAATGAGATCTGGAGGAATGCCTGGTGTGATAGGAAAAGCCAACTCTCTAATACTCAGGGACCTGATTCCTTGTCTGTAAGTGAAGCAAATTACTTAATCTAGATCACAGTTCTCAACCATGTTCCCTAGTCTTCATTTTCCTTATATGTACATCTCACTGCCACAGACTGCACCTCCTACTGTAGGCAGTGGTCTCAGGATGATGGGGTGACATGCATGTGGCTTCCCCCTGCTCTTTACCCACACTAGTCTTGGTCCCCTATCTGGGGGCGCTTTGGAAAGCTTTATTTTGGGTCTTCAGAATATGTCTATACATTTAAACCTCAGTCATCTCTCAGTCGTATCAGATATATGATCTGTACCACTGAAAGCCCCAAGGGTTGACTTTTTAGGAAGAACATTTAAGAAGGGTCTTGAGAGAGCTATTTGTCGTTGGATCTCATCTTTCCTCTTATAATTTTAGAGCCTGCCTTTATCGTAGAGGAGATGATGTGGTTTACTGAGCCCTCATGCTAGTCCTGAAAAGAAATGCTCTCTACTTAGATCCATGCTTGCATACCCTGACCTAGGCCCTCCGTGGAGTGCCAACTTGGCTATGCGCCTTTCCTTCAGGCATTAGTGCCTACATCTATTAACCTTGTCCAGTGTGCCCCTGAAGATGAGTCCATCACACTAGCCAATGAAAGGAATTGTAGACAGTGCAGAAGGCATTTGTGAGCTATTTGGATGGAAGCAGGGTGGGGAAGATTTTCTGTACACCAAAATCATGCCTTTAATACCTACACGTGTAACTGACTTTCCTTACGTTTACTAAATTAGGATCCAAATATCCCCCCGCTGAAAATGTGAATTTTGTCTTCTCGCAGAAGTTGCTGGGCAAAGACAAAATAGGATAGTGTCTGTCTTTTAAAAATGTTGAATTCAGATGAGCCCTTTTATTATATTAGGCATATATCTCTGGAATAGTTAGTAGTAAAAAACTTATTTTCTGCACAGCAAAGGAAACAATCAACAGAACTAAAAGGCAACCTATGGAATGGGAGAAGGTACATATCCGATAAAGAGTTAGTATCCAAAAAATATAAAAAAGTTACATAATTCAACATCAAACCTCCAAATAATCCAATTAAAAATGGTCTGAAGACATGAACAGATCCTTCTCCAAAGAAGACATACAGATGGCCAAGAGACACAGGAAAAAATGCTCAACATCACTCATCAGCAGGGAAATACAAGTCAAAACTACAGTGGCAATCACCTCACACCTGTCGGAGTGACTAAAATAAAAAACACAGGAAACAACGGGTGTTGAGGATGATGTGGAGAAAAAGGAACCTTCTTACACTGTTGGTGGGAATCCAAACTGGTGCAGCCACTGTGGAAAACAGTAGAGAGGTTCCTCAAAAAGTGAAAATTAGCTGCCCTATAATCCAGTAATCTCATTACTGGCTATTTACCCCCAAACACCAAAACACTAATTCAAAGGGATACATACACCCCAATGTTTACAGCAGCATCACTTACAATAATAAAGATATTGAAGCCATCCAAGTATCCACTGATTTATGAATGGATAAAGAAGAGGTCACACACACACTCAGGAATATTATTCAGCCATAAAAAATAATGAAATATTATCATTTGCAATGACATGGATGGAGCTAGAGAGTATAATGTCACTCATATGTGGAATTTAAGAAACAAAACAAATGAGAAAATGGGGGGAAGAGAGACACGCCAAGAAACAGACTCTTAACTATACAGAACAAACTGATGGTTACCAGAGGGGAGGTGGGGGGGGTGAGTTAAATAAGTGACAGGGATGAAGGCGGACACTTGTCGTGATGACAGCCGGGTGATGTATGGAATTCTTGAATCACTGTATTGTACACCTGAAATTAACATAACACTGTACAATAACAATACTGGGATTAAATTTTCAGAAAATCTCCTTTGGTAATACTGTAGGCTCATATTTCCTGGCTGGGTTCACCATGAAGACAGAGAAAGATCCCAGTTAAATATTTTAGGTATGATATTTAGCGTGTAAGGCCAAATATAAGAGATATTATGTAAGGAGAAAGGATCAGATTAGCAGGACTGGGGGACCGAGGAAGAGCGTGCTGAAGAAGCAGCAGTAGGAATAATACTGCTGACATTGTAAGAGGGACCACCACCATCCTAAAACAAAATGGGAGAGACAACAAAAGGCAAACAAAATGAAACTTTGGTAATGACCAGCTATAAACTGATGAACCTTTTCTGGAATACACGTGAATATATCAAAGAAGGTTACTTAAGATTTATGCATCTGCAGGAAATAGGATAGAAGAGGGACTGGATGTTGGTAACTGACTTTGAACTGCCATGATCAGGAACAGGTTATATTCCATGTTCTGGCACGGGCTGTTTGTCCATACTCCTTATGTTCTCTGATTGCAGTGTTTTCCAGCTAGGGACAATAGAGCTTAGGATCACGATGGCTGATGTCTTTGGTGGGGGCTGCAATTTACACAGTGCTCAATAAAGGTCTATCATATACATGTGTGTAGAAAAGAGCAGAAGAATAAAAAAGATGGTCCTTTCAATGGAGCTAAGGTTCACCATCAGAAGAAATAATCAGAGGGAGGGTTCAGGGCTGGATATATTGTTTTCTTCGTGTTTGGAAGACAACAAAGTAAGATGGATATGGAGTTCCAGAGCACAGGCTGGACTAAAGATCATTTAAAAATCATTATCCTACATCTTGGCAGTTAGGACTATGGGAATGTATTAAATCAAAAGAAATTATGCAGAGTTGAGAACAGGAATAAGATTAGAACACCACGGATCCCAAATATTTAACCTCATACATCCCCTACTAGGCCACAGATGCTTTGGTAGCTACCAGAGGAGCAGAAAATGGGTGAGGTCCCTCCTCTTCAGAAGCTCCAGGCTGATAGAAGGCACAGAACAATCACTGAATAAGAGCAGCAGGAAGTAAGCCCATGATTTATTGATAAAAAGTATAGATAGCAAGCAATATTAGCTTTTATAATTTGGAGTGGCACTTTGAGTATTATTCCCTCGACGTAATGAGGCAAGTGAAACAGGATGTTCTTCTAATTAATATTCCCTATCCTACACAGAAGCCCTTAATGACACACCAGAGAGATTATAGAAGAAATGGTAAGAAAAGGAACAACTAGCTTTGCTAATTAAAATCTCATGAGCAGAACAAACTCAGGGCCTCCAAACTACATCATATGTAGTCCTAGGAGAGTATGGCGTTCTCCAGAATCCTAACAGGGTCCAAAGGTCACCCCAGAGTCAGTGTAGGTTGAAAGAAAGCAGACGACGTGAGGGAAATCTATCTTGGGACAAAGACCAAATATTCCCAAGAATACTTGGTTTTCCTTGAAAATTTTTAAAGCTTACATGTCTAAATTGACTCCATTTAGGGGCAGGATACCATCTCCACAGTCTCAGTGACGGAAATGAAGGTCCTCAAAGCCTGGGGAAGAGGGTCAGTGTGGGTAGTGGGGAGGGTGGTTACGGGAGGAGGATACAAAGAGGGAACAAAGAGCTCCCAGCACAGCAGATGATGAGATAGATCTGTTCCCGAAGGCTGCTCCTGCACAGGCAGTGAATGACTAGACCTGCTTCGTTGAGCTCTATTATGGTTTATTTTGATTTTGTAGATTAGAGACTGCCAGGAAGTCAAATATGAGATTCAAGAAAAATGAAACTATAGCACCCGGCTTCCTCCAGGCCTTTGCTGCTGGTGTCAGTTTGACAAAACCAGCTCTGGTCTGCGTTAAGATAAACGCAATATAATCTCTAGAATGGCAACTTGAAAGAAAATTGTTTTGATGCTGCAGGAGGGCAACACCAGAGGAGAAGCAGAACGTGACCCGTCTTCTTTCCTCGTAGGAAAGAAGGTTTCGGCAGGTCATGTGATAAGGAGTTCCACACTGGTCTTACTGTCAAGTGATGGTTCAAGACGGAATTGACATGAAGGCTATGGTGTCAGTATAAAACGAGATATCATCTGACGATTCTCTAAGAATAGGATAAGGGGATAAATGTGAAGATGTATTCTGCATTCATAAAAAGGTGTTTATTTACCATTGATCCAAAAGTGGTATTCATAGGGTTGTCATGAAAAAAATTGGATTATCTGAGGTTCAGGAAGAGAGTCACATGCACACATAGTACAGTAAGATCTGGACGGTCAAGCATCTTTTCCTACAGATTCGATCTGCATCTCACCGCTTATGTGCCTCCCACTCCTTCCCCACTGCCTCAGCTTTGGAGTTCCTACTCTTATGGATTTCACAGACCTCTCCCAAAAATCTCAGATGGACAATTGGAGAACCAGAGGGGCCAGCTGGTTCTTTACTTGAAGCTAGGATGGACATATACACACGCCCACACGCGCATACGTGTACACACACACACACACACACACACACACATTTTTAATGCCAATTTTATACTGTCACCATAATTGCATAGATGAATGGATAATTTACCCCCATAAAAGTTGAGAGGCCCACAATTTCAAACTAAAGAAATATCTTTAATATTGAATAATATTTAGCTTTGTGAAAAAACTGACTAAACCTCCTCTAATTTTCTCATTCCATTAGCTTGATCACAAACCAACACTGAAATAAAGGGCTGAGTTTTGGGGACCAGGTTGATACGATAGTTTCTAGACCCACCAGTCCCCCAGACTTTGTGCCCTAAATTTGTCCTCAACAGCATGGTCAAGATCACATCTCACTCCTCTTCGAACTTAAAGAGCAAGTCTGAATACCTCAGTATATCACATAAAGCTCTCCAAGATGTGACCCCAGCTTGTCCTCCAGCATTTCCCACTATGATGTTCCACTCAAAGTAGCCAGTCAGCAAACTGCTTGTTGCCATAAGGACTTGGCACCGGAACTTAAACCAATGATGGCTTCTTTCATTGAGAAGTTCTTGCTGTGATGAAGGATAAAGGAATCGGTGTAGATACTTAGCT
Organism: Mustela erminea; assembly: GCF_009829155.1. Taxonomy (NCBI): domain Eukaryota; kingdom Metazoa; phylum Chordata; class Mammalia; order Carnivora; family Mustelidae; genus Mustela; species Mustela erminea. The sequence goes on from NC_045634.1 coordinate 21,471,142, forward strand.
GATTTGTGGTCCAGGACCAGCTCCTTAGTTTGTGTCATGCTGTACCTTTATGACTTGAGTTTCTCTGAATGCTTTAGACATTTGATGTCTTTATGGTTTTTGCTCATCTGTTCCCTCTGCCTGGAACTATCTTGCTCCCCTGGAATACCTGGGAGACACAATTATCTTGGAAGGGTCTCTTTGTGCCATATTCTCTATGAAGGCTCTGCTATCCCCCAGCTAGATTCACCACCTTGTGCCCTCTTGTTCCTCCCCTTGTATGACATGGATACACATCAACACCAGCACCATGGGGGCCACCATTTCACCATTTGGTCTGTCCTCACGTGGTGTTAATGAAACAAGTACATGGTATCTCAAACAACATTGCTTTGGACCAAGAAACGTACCTTACAGTGAAAGAAGTAATAAATGATGTCCTATCACTGATCTTACCATGGACCTAGAAATCGCGGGCCTTTTTAACAGTAGAATGGCCTAAGAAAGACTTACTTAAAGTCCACATGGAAACAATATCTGGTGACCACGAGATGGGGCTTGTATATATGATTCTGATCTATATGATACGTGACACTCTTTTTCTTATAAGTCCATTTTAGGAAAATGAGGTAGAAGGGAAGGGAGAATTTAGAGTGATGCCACTAATAATTATATCTAATTACTAGATATAATTATATCTAATTATTTTTAAAATATGTTCTCTCTGTTGTTATGGCTCTGGGTTTGTGGGTTGAGAGGTCCTCACACTCCAGTGATTATTATGGACACGGAGCCTTGTGTGGCAGGAGGCCTCTGAAGTGGTGTTAGTGGGTCCTGCTCAGATTGATGACTGAACCTCAGGGTTGTGATTTCTGGAGCTGCCCTAGGGTGCACTTACTTTCCAAGTCTGGTTCTCTGACTTTCTATGACCTCCATATCCTTCCAATAAATTCCTAATCAGCCAATAGATCACCAATGTCAGTTTCTGTCACTTGTCAGGAAGCATGGATCACACGGAACTGAAAAGACATTACTATACTCATTTGTTTATTTCCTCCAACTTAACTTTCAGCTCTGTATGGACAAGAACCATCCCTGCCTCATCTCTTTACCCATAATATCTCTTACTGTATCTGGCAGATTTGGTGGTGGTAGCCAATTGCCAAGGGAAGGAATGAGTGCTTCCAAATAGCTAGAAGCATCAGTTAAAATCTCTTGTTAGACTCACAACTTTTAAAAGGAAAGAGGCAAATAATAAGTCATAAATTAAAAATTTTTATTTTTAGTTGTGATAAAAACATGCAAAATAAAATTTATCATCTCAACCACTTGTTAAGTGTACAACTCAGTAGCGTTATGTACAGTCACATTGTTCTTCAACAGATCTCCAGAACGTTTTCATCCTCCAACCCTGAAACTCTATGCCCATTAAATAATAATAGTTTCCCTTTTCCCCTTCCCCAATCCCTATCAACCACCCATCATTCTAAGGGGTTAACTACTTTAGATACCTCATATAAGTGGGCTCATACAGTATTTGTCTTGTGACTGGCTTATTTCACTTAGCATAATGACCTTAAGTTTCACCTCTGGATTTCCTTCCTGTTTTCAGGTTGAACAATATTTCATTGTAGGTACACACCACGATGTTTATCCTTTCCTCTGTCGATGGCTGTTTGGGTAACTTCCACCTTTTGGGTATTGTGAACAACGCCACTAGAACATAGGCGTGCAAAAAGCTCTTCAAGATTCTGCTTTCTCTTCTTTGGATAAATACCCAGAAATGGGGTTGCTGGATCATATGATAGTTTTATTTTTAATTTTCTGAGAATCCTCCATACTGTTACCTAGAGTGGTTCTATCATTTTACACTCCTGCCGATGTGCAAGGTGCCACCTCCTCTCAATGTGCTATTTTCTGTTCTTTTTTTTTTTCTAATTTTATCTATCCTATTGGGTGTGAGGTGATGTCTCATTGTTTTTATTTACATTTCTCTACTAATTAATGATACTAAGCATTTTTTATATGCATGTTGGCCATTTTTATGCCATCTCTGGATAAATACCCATTCAAGGGGTGCCTGGGTGGCTCAGTGGATTAAAGCCTCTGCCTTCGGCTCAGGTCATGATCCCAGTGTCCTGGGATCGAGTCCTGCGTCAGGCGCTCTGCTCGGCGGAGAGCCTGCTTCCTCCTCTCTCTCTCTCTGCCTGCCTCTCTGCCTACTTGTGATCTCTGTCTGTGAAATAAATAAATAAAATCTTAAAAAAAAAACATTCAAGTCCCTTAACCATTTTTATTTTTTTTAAGATTTTATTTATTTATTTGACAGACAGATATCACAAGTAGGCAGAGAGGCAGGCAGAGAGAGAGAGAGAGGAGGAAGCAGGCTCTCCGCCGAGCAGAGCGCCTGACGCAGGGCTCGATCCCAGGACACTGGGATCATGACCTGAGCCGAAGGCAGAGGCTTCAACCCACTGAGCCACTCAGGTATCCCCCCTTGCCCATTTTAAAAGTCAGGTGATCTAGCTTGTTATTTCTTCTTCTTCTTCTTCTTCTTCTTCTTCTTCTTCTTCTTCTTTCTTTCTTTCTTTCTTTCTTTCTTTCTTTCCTTGTTGTTATTGATTTGTAGGAGCTCTTTATTTATTTTGGATATACACCTCCTATCAGATGTATGATTTTAAATACTATCTCCCATCCTGTAGGTTGCTTTTTCACTCTGTTGATTGTGTCTTTCGATGCAGAAAAGAGTGTGTCTTTTATTTTGATGTAGTTCCAGATAAGTTCTAAATTTTATCTTGGGATCTACATATATTCAACAGTTATATGTTCAACAAAATGCTTGATATCCATATGATGTAAATTGTTTGGGGGTGTGAGGAACATTCTGATTTCCATGGGCTCACACTAACCTATTTGCATTTATTATACACTCCTTCCTCCTGGAAGAAAGACAAGGGATGAACTGTTCATACTAACCTAGAAAGCAAACCTACCAGCTATATGCTGACAGCTCAACAGCTTCCATCCTGCAACTCTCTCCCCTCTCTTGCCAACCATCAATTTTCCCTTTGCTATTAAATATTTCCCATTAATATAAAAATATGCTTCAGTATCTTAAAAAAAAAACCAAAACTTTCCCTTTGCTATTAAATCTCTCCCATAAATATAAAAATATGGTTCAATATCTTTTAATGTCTCTTAAAAAAATAAAACCTTCCCAGGCATGACCACAGATCACTGTCCAGTTTAAGCCTTAATTTCCTTGCTTCCTTTTATGGCAAAATTCTTCAAACACACTGTGTCTACTCATGGGCTTCCTTCTTATTGCCCAATTTTCCACCATCATACTGATCATAAAACACTTCTTAACCCTAGAACACAGTGCTGGACCCAGCAAATGGAGTAGTCAGGGGAGCTACTTTCAGGAAAAAAAAAAAAAAAAGAAAAGCTTTGCAGCTGTTGTCCCCAATTTTTTTTTCTTTAAGTTCAATTAGCCAACCTACAGTACGCCATTCGTTTCAGATGTGGCATTCAGTAATTCACCCGTTGCGTGTAACCCCTAGTGCTCCTCACGTCACGGGCCTGTCACCCAGTTACCCCATCACCCCATCCCCTTCAGCAACCCTGTTTATTCCCTAGCGTTAAGAGTCCCTCATGGTTTTTCTGCCCCTTTTATGCAAGAAAGAGGTAAAATTCTTTTTGTTTTCCCAATAATGCGTTGGAGGGCCAGTCCCTTTCCACCAACCCCAAGTCATGGCATTGAGCACAGACTGCAACACTCTGCTTTGTGTGGTCCCCAGCCTTAGCAGAACTATCACGTGACACAAGAGGGATATGCAGGTGATGTGATGTCCCCGGAGACCTCCTCAGTGGCACTCATACTTCTATTGCTCTTGTTCTCCAGCTCGCTTTGCTCACCAACACGCTGATTTCTGAAGCGAAGGTTCCCTGCCCAGTGTAAGAGCGAGCTCCATAATTGCACTGCAGTCTGGAACTTTCCCAGCTTGGGCCCACGGTCACAGTGAAGCCAGTGGCAGGAAAGGTGGAGAGCGGTGATATTTCTTTTGGACCTCCTCCCTGGTCCAGTTTGCTTCAAAACGTCCAGTGCTAGAGTGCTCAGAGGGGTGACTGGCAAGGTGATGTGAGGGAGCCAGGAAAGTCCCTTTTTGACAGAAACTGGCACGAGCTGATGTCCATGATCTCTGGGCATGCTGGGAACCAAAGGCTGCTTCTCTATTTCACGCGGCATTTGGTGGCCTGCACGGACCACTTGCCTGGGTTCTTGTAAATCCTCATCACTGCAGACCTCTGACCTGTCATTTCCTGACAGGAGCCCACTCTTTCCCTGGCAGCTAATGATGGTTCCCAGCAGCTGACCCTGGGACAGTGCTAAGTGCCGCCACCTGCCAACGACATGTTCTCTTGACTGTTGTGTGTGAGTGAGAATACAGCACAATAAAAAAAAAAAAACAGTCAAATGCTACTTTCGAAGTAAAAAGTGAGGACAGATTACAAACAGGGTCACATAAAAAATAGATCTCAGAGCCCAAAGTTCAAGGACAGTGAAAGAACAAACTTGTCTCTTTACTAATAACAGATGTCCCCAAAAGTTAACAATTAAGTTTGCTTTTTGATTTTTTTATACAATTTTCTTACCTGGAAGAAAACCAAGTAGTTACTGGAAATATCACCAGGACAAAATTAAAGGGAGGAGATTGTTGGTATCAGTAAAGGAGCCGAGGATCTCAAGTAATTCTCTCTGTATAGACAGAAAGCCCAGATGGAAATCCAGCTATAACCCCAAGGGGAGGGACTTTGGTTTTCCTTAAGTAGGAGCACGCATCCCTGCTGACTCTCAGGGACACAGGTCAGGTGAGGCAAGCACAGGTAATAAAGGGCTTGGCGCATATCTGTCATGCCTCCGCTCTTCTAGTAACTAACAGGTATTGTTTTTTTTGCTTGTTTGTTTTTGTTTTTTAATTTGACACAGAGAGAGAGAGAGAAAGATCACAAGTTGGCAGAGAGGCAGGCAGAGAGAGAGGAGGAAGCAGGCTCCCTGCAGAGCAGAGGGCCTGATGCAGGGCTCGATCCCAGGACCCTGAGATCATGACCTGAGCCAAAGGCAGAGGCTTAACCCACTGAGCCACCCAGGCGCCCCAACTAACAGGCATTGTTAAATCAGAAACTGCACTTCCCCTGTCCCCTGTAAGCCTCGTATTCCCTGTGGGCTGCCCATCCTCACCATCCTGAGGACTGGTCCTTCTCAGAAGGCGCAGCTAAACATCAACATGTGGCCTCCCATTCACACCTTGAGATGCCACTGTCTAAGATTCCTCTCAACCTGATGGCATTCCATAAAAATTCAGACCTCGGACTAGAGGACAGGAAGAGATTTTGGTAGTTAATTAGAAACTATAGTAGCTCTCTAGGACAAACGAATCAGAAATTGATAATGAATTAATGTCCATTTGTGAAAAGAAAATTCCATAGAGCAAGCCGGTGGCTTTCCAGATTAAAGGAACAGAAATCAGGAAAGTCTGCCCATTTCAGTCCCCTTCCCAACTTCATCTTCATCAAACAGGCAGTGTCCTAAGACAGTCACACAGCTCTGCGGACCTTTATCGTTGTTTAGTGTGTGTATGTCTTTTGTGATTTGAGGAGCATCATTTAAAATAGAAATTCATCTTAATCACTGTCTTTTTAAAAAGCTGTATTACAAGATCCTTCTACTTGAACAATGACGTGTCACAATGCTTCAAACAAATTAAAAAATCACACTATTCGGAGTTAAGATGATATTCTGAAAACATATTTAATACTCTGCTGGCATTCTAAGTGGATTGGTGATTGTAATTCTCCTAGGAGAGTGACAGTTTCCATACTTAATTAACAAGAAAAGTTGAAAACTCAGGAGGCTTTGCCTTCCCTGGAAATTACCGATATTTAAGGGCAGCTTGTGTTAGAAAGGAATAAGCTTAGGTATCGTGCATTAGTAAAGAAAAGTTTAAAATAATTTATGTGGGTCAAATGCCAGGAGGAGAAAGTCATTTTAATGTCAGTTCTACCAAAAGAAAAACCCCTGGGGTCAGCAAGCCATCATTATCCTTGTCCCCATAACCTCACTGTGCTCTGAAGAGCTTCAGTCTGTGTGCAAGCGGTAGCGGGGAGCAGGAGTCGAGAACGTGACCTTGAAGACCCAAGGTCCTGAGGTCAAGACCTAGCTCTGCCATTGCCTCATCCCATTACGGATTACATTTGTTCCTGAGACTTTGGGTGGTTTTTTATATAAGCTTTTGTCCAACATACTAGTATGTAACTGATCAAAGATTTCAGGGCACTGCACGTATCTTTAGATGATCATTTCAGAGAGAAAACAAATACAGGAAATGATTTACCCAGAACCCTAGAGTGAACCAGTGTTTGAACATGGAACCCACAGAACATTCCTGCTTCTCAATCAAATTTTTCAGGCACTGTAAAAAAGGTTATTTTCATGCTACCTAGAATTTTATGACTTGTACCTCCCATACCTCTGGAGTATCGACCATTGGGTGTCTGTACTGATGAGGAATGTTAGGTGATCCTAAAATGCCTTTATATTCTCGTAACTTAAAATCAAAACTGTACACTGAACTGTAAACTGTACACTGAACACTGTAAAATGAAAACACAGTAAGGAACATATTGTCACCTCTGTTTCCCACTCCTGTGATCTAGGGAAATGGAGCTTTTAGCCCTCCACTGTGGGCCTCCTCACTGTGCCCAGCTTCTGAACAAACAGGCTCAGCTCATCTTGGAGGGGCTGACTCCCCTGATGGCAGGGTCACTCTGAGCCTCTGCACCGTCTTGCTCCTCCTCTGGGATGGCGCCGGATGGAATTGACATGTGCCATCCCTCTCCTGTAGGAGTCTGGGAAGGCCTGTGCCAAATAAATATGTGCTGAACTCCAAATCAGGTCAATTTAAATGAAAACCTATATCACCTAATTTAACATTACAAATAGCTGAGGTTGATCAAAGTATTATATTTATTTTAATGACTTTTATGGAAATCTAACATAATATACATGCTTTTGAGGTCTTCCTGAATAGCCTATAAATGGCCTATTTTTTAAATGATTTTTATTTATTTATTTATTTGACAGTGAGAGAGATCACAAGTAGGCAGAGAGTCAGGCAGAGAGAGGAGGAAGCAGGTTCCCTGCTGAGCAGAGAGCCCGATGTGGGGCTCGATCCCAGGATGCTGGGATCATGACCTGACCCGAAGGCAGAGGCTAAACCACTGAGCCACCCAGGCGCCCCTAAATGGCCTATTTTTAAATTGGCAACGTGAGCGCTAAGTCTGACAGAGTATAAGAGTGATGCTCTCCGGGGCTGAATAGTGTCTGCCTCTACACCGAGTGGCACAAGGTTTGCAGTACTTCTTCACCGTTTCCGCCCGCCCCGGCTGTCGGCTCTTCTCACTTTTTTTCAGCCTAACAGAAATCAGGCAACTAAATCTCTTGAAATCCTACCTAAAACGGGAAGAAAAGACTTCCGGGTCATCAGAAGGGTCAGCTTTGGATAAACCAATTTGGTGACATCTGTGCTGACCACTCTCATCCCTCCTGGGCTCTGAGTCCGAGCTGGATGCTGGAAAAGGCCGGCAGCCGCTGTGACCTCCTGCCAAGTCCCTGGCTCCTGGCCTTCTGATTGGCAGCCTCTGCTTTGTAACCCGAGCTCTCTGACACCATCTCCTTGCTGTGTTCGCTTCAGTGCTAGTTCTGTCTCCTTTATCCGGAGCTCCTAATAGCTTAGTTTCCTCCAGGGTCTGTAGCAGCCCTTACCTGCTCAATGCTGATGGCAACTGACACACTGCCGGGGTTAGAATGTTCGCATCACGCACAGAGGCCTTCCATTCTCAGTAAGTGCCACAATTATGAAAGCTGCAGAGACGTAGGAAATACGCCAGCTTAGAGAATGGTCTAATTTGCAGGCAGCTTGCATTGTATTTTGTAAGAATATGTTTGACATTTTAAGCTTTGCTGTGGCAGTAAATTGTACTTCTTCTAGCAGCAGGAGTTATTAAGTCTGTGCCCAGAATAAATCAGACTGTTTCAGAAAGTTTAATTTTTTTTTCTGTTTTCAGACCCCGTTTTATAACTGTGTTTGTCTCTTCAGAGATAAGCCTATAAGGATGCACAGCCTATTATTTCAAATTTCCAGTGATAAATACCATTCTTGAACTTTTCACTGGGTTGTATCATAATCTCTTTAAAAAAAAAAAATATATATATATAAAAGAGGTCTGATTTCAAGTTAAAAACTAAAAATAAATAAGACCAAAGATTTAACCTGAAGCCCCCATAGCTGAGGGAGGTATTTTTTGGTGATGGCCATCCACTCCTTAATGGAATCTAGGATGCTGTCTGCATGGCCTGATAACTTGTGTCTCCCCCAAAATTCATGTTGAAGCTCTAACTTGCAATGCAGCTGTCTTTGCAGCAGGGGCTTATGAGGAGGTAACTAAGGTCAAATGAAGTCATAACGGTGGGGTCCTTAGAATGTTCTTGGAAGACAAGACCCCCAGAAGGGTACCTGGTGTGCTCAGTAAAGCATGCATCTTTTAACCTTGGGGTTGTGAGTTCAAGTCCCACGCTGGCTGTGGAGCCTACTTTAAGAACGAATGCAAGCCAGGACACGGGGGTGGGGGGTGGGTGGCTCTCTGTCCATGTGCACACAAAGGAAAGGTCATGAGAGGACCCAGCAAGAAGGTGGCCATCTGTTGGCCATCTGCAAGCCAGGAAGACGGCTCTTCCCAGAAGCCAGATTGGCTGGCACCTTCCTCTGGGACTTCTGGCCTCCAGAACTGTGAGAAAATAAATATCCACTGTTTAAGGCACCCAATCTGTGCTCTTCTGTCCGGGTCGCCCCTCCTAAGACACCATCTATTTTGTTACACGTATAATTATTGAGCCAAGAAAGTGGATAAGACGCCCTCAACTGTAAGCCGTGCCCCAGTTTCTGTGTCAATAAAACATGAAATGTTAAAAAAGCAAAGTCGAAATAGGGTATTTTAGAAAAAGAGTTTTTCAAGAACACAAATCAGGAAGATGACAATAACGACTTGAGATTTTTAACACAGCTTTTTCCTCAGAAAGGCCAGTAGTCTGCTTCAGTCAGCTGATCCCTCTTTTAAGGCCTCCTCAACCGTTAGAGAATGAGATGCTGCAGAGCTCATGCGTGAGAAGACAAGAGCCAAAAATGGGCAAAGAGATATAAATCTGAAGCTTAAGGTTGTATCATTTGCATTCAGATCCTAATTCAATTTCCCCAGAAAGCATCACATGTTGACAAAACAGTGCCTTATCCGGCTACCTCTGCTCCTCCTTCTCTAAGAAAATGAAAATTCCTTCAGTTTCCCTTCTTGCCACCCTGGGTCTCCTACATCCCTTCTCCTCCCCGGACTGTCAAGATGCCTCTCAAAGGCTGGCATCTCTCTGTTGCTCTCATCTTTCCTGGCCCCTGGCCAATCCCTTCTCTCCACCTGTGCAGCCTCTCCCCCAATGACCTCCTCTCTCCTGATACAGGAACAGAAAACCACACACCAGGACAGCCATGCTCAGCCCCCCACCTGCCCGCCATCTTTAGATTCCCCCTTTTCCTCCTTCCGCAAGCCTTGCCTACTTCCTTGTCCTTCACCCCCCTCTCAGCCCCCTGCAGCCCATGCGCTCTAGAACACCCCTCCACGCCCACAGCCCCTCCGGTTTTCCTGCTGCGGGCTTCCAACACTGGGTTTTCTAGCAACACCACAGTTTTCTTCGAAACTGTGGTGAAACTGCACAGGCTGGTCATTCTACTGGCACTTTGGGGATGGACAGGGACCACAGTGTCCTCTTTCTGAAGCCATTGGTCATCCCACAAGCAGGAAGCCTCGCCCACCTAATGTCAAGTGAAGGACCCCGGATGCTGAGCAAGGCAGAGAGGAGGTGGGCGCGGGGCCCGAAGGCCAGAGGGAACAGCATTGTGCTGAGGTGGGGCCAGTAGCTGTGTGCGGAAAGAGGTTTAAGTTCTGTGTCAGAGTAGGTGCAAACTAACACCATTGGTGTCACTTATAAACACCTGAGAGCCAACTGGTAAAGAAAAGGAAACTGTATAACCTTCTTAAGGACTATGGACAGGAATCCGCATGTACTGATCCTATCAGTCCAGAGACCCAGCAAACCCACTATGGTCTAGTTTAAACGGATCCAGGAAAATGGGAGTGACTCGGTCCTGGCTTTGATTGAAGCAGCTGTTGCACAGAGGATCTAATAACCTGTAGAAATGCTTTAGTGATTACTGTTTACCTACAATAAACATTTCCGTGTCAAAAGAGCATTGTTTTTCCTTCACTGTTTTACTGACCAATTATTCTCTGATGTCCTGTTTCCCCTGCATGAATCCTAACACCCAAGCACCAGGACTCCTTCAAAACACCAGACTGTGTGGTTTAAAGTTTACAAGCTGACAGTTGAGTCAACAGGGCACACCCTGCCCACAGCACAGAGAGCCAGCGTTCGGCTCATCTGCTTTCAGCTGCACACGCGGTGGGATTTCTAGTAGTTTCCACTTTTCGAAGATTCATGATCATTGTAAGGTGGTATGCTACACACAAAACCATCACTTTTATGCCAGAATATATCATCTCAATGAGAATTAAAAGCTTCTGGATGCACATACTGCTCATCTATTTCAAAAGGCTCAAATTTTCACAAGTAGGGCAGATTATCAGACAAAAGATCACAAATTACTTTGGAGAAAAATCAATCACAAAAACCTAAAAATACCCAGCTTGATATGCTGCTTGCAGGTTTCTACATACATGGACACATCTGGGTGTGCGTGTGTATCTATATAGCTTTTTCAAGGTGTATGGGCTAGCCCACTCTGCCAGAGTTCTGTAGGAACGACCCCATTCCTTGCTAGAAAAACAGGAAGAGCTGGGTCTGCATTTCCGTTCCCTTGTCACAAGGGCTCAAGAGCTTCCCACAGAGGAGAGCCAGCACAGAGAATCTCAGCGGGGTCTGCAGTGGGGCGGGGGGTGGGGTGGGGGGGGATTGATTGCAGTCCATAGGTCGGACCTGGGAAACGGCTGTGTCTCTTCAGGACCCCCGTCTTCTCTGGTTTCAGATGTGTCAGTGGATTCCAGAGGCCCAGACCCAAGTCTTTAATTAATATGGGAAGGAAGCAGTTTGCTCAGAGGCCAGCTGCTAAGAGTTTGGGTGACTAGTCTGGTACAGTGCGGTCAGTAGATGTTTCCGCTGGGAATCGCTGACAGAACTGCTCTCATTTGTTCCCTTCATGGACTCGGAGGCCAAGTTCACCCGGCCCTCCACATACCACTACCCGGACCCCCGCAGGTAACATTTGGTACATCTTCTGCACTAACACCAAGTGAAGTGTGTCTTCGTTTTTTAAGACATGTTTTATGCAGTTTTTAACTAACATTTTGCATTGCTGTGGAACATTGGTTAAAACTGATGAACCGATATTGATATATGATTTTTAACAAATGTCCATAGTTATATTAGGGTTCACTCTTCGTATTGTACTGTTCTGTGGGTTTTGCCAAATACAAGATGACTCGTGTCCGTAATGACAGCATCGTCCGGAATAGTCTCACTGCTCTGAAAGTCCCCTATCCTCCATTATTGATCTTCTATCTCCCCCTAAAAATCCTTGGCAATCACTGGCCTCTTTACTATCTAAGTCCTGATTCATATATTACTCTTTCCAGAATGTCCTATATTCAGAGTTATATAGCATTTAGCCTTTTCAGACTGGTTTCTTTTTCTGAGCAATATTTATTTAAGGTTCTTTCATGTCTTTTCATGGCTTAATAGGTGTTTTCATCATTGAATATCATTCTATTGCATGACTCTAATACAGATTGTCTATTCATCAACTGAAGGACATGTTGGTTATTTGCAACTTGGGGGTGTTCAGATCATAAACATTTGTGTGCAGGTTTTCATGTGGACTTGCCTGGTAGTATTTCAGCCCCCACTCATACAGGAGTGATCTGGTGAGAACAGACTTGTGGGCACTGTTCATTCTGGAAAGCTGTAAGATGTTTACTTTGGGTCCATTTTTCTCAAAGCTCCTTAATACCTGTTGGGCCCTCGGCTACCATTTTTGATTGGAAGATTAACCTCTGCAGATGTATTTTCTGAAGCTTGGCTCTTACCGATGGCCACAGATTTATCAAGTTCCCTCAAGGCTGCAGTTATAGATGAATTAGTTTCTTTATTGGCTGCAGAGAAGACTGACATCTGCCAAAGAGACTTAGAGAGGGACATGTGGCAATTCTTTTTTGTTCCAGACTTGTCGACATTACTGTCCAGGTCTATAAATCCCTGGTGGAAATGAAAATACTTAAAATTTGAGATGAAGAGTTATATTTTGATGCTCCCATTTCCATGAAGGGATTATCTAAGTTGAGATCAGATGGACCAATGTTCTTGACATTGACTTTCTCATAGCTACTTCTACGGCCAAGAAAAGAACATTTTTCTCAGTATCTGGAAGGTCCACATGCCCCTGTAGCTTGTCTCCTTTTTTCTCAGCTTTTAAATCAACAGATGGCAGTTGGTTCTGTGGCCTGTTTCCAGGAAGTTCATGGTCCCCTGCGTTACAAAGATGTTCTAGGTCACATGGAGCCTCCTGTTGTTCAGTCTCATGCTGTTCATTTTCTGGTTCCTTATGCTGCTGAAGGCCATTCACTTGACTCAGATTCTGACGTTCTAAATGCCAGCCCTTTTCACTTAGAAACATCCGAGATCAATGCATCATGGTAGCAGAGACAAAAATACTAGCTTCCTTTCTTGTGTGCAGATGGAATTTGAACCCCTGGGTGTATTTTTCAGCAGGTCATCTGTAACAACGGATTTTTCTAATGAATTCTGTAGAGGCATCGCTGGACTCTGGTCTGATAGAATACGGTACTGAAGAAGTATGACCAGAAAGATCCTGTAAAGAATGCTCTTTTTCCTTCCATTTTTAATTTCTCCACTTAAAAACTAATATGGTGGGTATATGCCCAAAACAATAGCAAGAAAGGGCTCACAGAGATATTTGCACACCCATGTTCATAGCAGTATTAGTCACAGGAGCCAAAGGTGGAAGCAGCACAGTGTCCACCGATGAATGAATAGATAACCAAAATGTGGAAATACATACAGTAGAAGAGTTTTTATCATTAAAAAGAATGGAAACTCTGATATAAGTTACAGCATGGATAAAACCTGAGAACATTATGCTAAGTGAAATAAGCCAGTCACAAAAGGACAGAGAGTTTATTACTCCACAAATGTAACGTACCTAGAGTAGGCAAATTCAGAGACAGGAAGTAGAATGGTGGTTGCCAGGAGTGAAGGGGAGAGGTGAACAGGGACTTTCTGTTTAATAGGTACAGTTTCAGCAAGGCCAGATGATAAAAATTCTGGAGATGAATGATGGTAGTTGCACAACAGTATGCATATACTTAATGCTACTGAACTGTACACTTCAAATGGTTTAAATCTTTTATGTTATATATATATTTACCACAATTTTTAAGGAATCAATATTGCAGTTAATGCAATAATGTTATACAACCATCATCTTAATCTTGGGTGACCATAAATCCTGGTTTGCTGGCTTCGGTCCCCGTTTCTGCTTCTTTTCCCAGGGCAATCATTAATAGTACTCCTTTCACCCTTAAAAGTGTCCCAGATTGAACAACACGTCATCTGGTCACCCTAGATCTGTTTCATAATTGCATAAGTCATTGTATTGACCTTTTCATTTGCAGATGTCTTAATATTCAGAATGTACCTGCATTTTCTCAAGTACTCTAATTATAAATTCAATGTCCTATAGAATGTTACTGGTTCTGATCTTTTTTTTTTTTTTTTAACTTAAAATGACACCCATTTATTAGCTCACAGTTCTGTAGGTCCAGAGTTTGGAACAACACGGCTGAGTTTCCTTCTCAGGATGTAACAAAGCTGAAATCAAGATAGTGGCCAGGCTGAGCTGTCATAAGAGGCTCTGGGGGAAAATCTACTTCCAGGCCCATTTTTGGAATTGAATTCAACTTCTTATAGTGATAGGATGGAAGTTCCCGACAGGATTGAGGTCCCCCATTCCATACTACCAACCTTAACATTTTTTAAAGATAATAGACTACTTTCTGAATATTGATTAAAGAACCCAAAGCAGTCCTCTTTTCTTATAAACTCATTATTTCTTTAAACACTAAAACCCTCTAACTTGTGACAAGCTCCCTTCAGTTTCTGTAGGTTAAAAGGAGTAGATAAAAGACCCCATCTGAGACAGTTGACATTTTTTTCCCTCTCGTGGCTGCCTTTTTATTGTCTTGCTGTTGTCAAAAGTATCAGTAAATATTCTCTGAAATCAGAAGTATGTCTAGGTTTCAATTAACTCTGTCTTTCACCTTACCATGAGAAAATGTCCCACTTTTTCTTTGAGAAAACCACTAATTTCCATACTGACAATAAGAGTACCAGTTTACCTAATATAACCTTATATAACTCTCTGAGAATCAGTCTCTCAAAGGCACAGCCATCTATCTTTAGAATCCAGCACCAATCCTGGTACAAAAGAGATTCTTAACATCCACATCTTAAGTCAGTGACTAAACAATCATTTAATGATGTTCAAATACTAGTCTTGCTTGATGGTCCTCAAATTTTGCTTTAAAAAACCCCCAAACCATGCTTTCTCTACCCACCTCCCATTTCAGTGTAGTCCATCAATGATCTAACCAGAGACTGAGTTCAGATTTGGATGTTCTTTGACTTTATAATACACTTGGAAAACCAAAAGACTTTGATTTTCAATCCATAAAAGGAGGTGTGACCTACAATGTAATCTGCAACTAAGCTCCATACAGCTGAAGATGAGAACCCGTCCCCCCATAACCCAGTGGGAGGGAAATCCGGGTTTTTCTCTTGATGGTTTACTCAAATACGAATGAAAGAGAAAAACTGTGGGGAGGGGGAATCAGGGATCCTAATGTGTTACTGTAACATAGATTAATACTACTTTCCTTTACAATTATTCAAGTAATAGTGTAATATTAAATTCAAACAGTTCCCTCCTGAGAACACATGGTAAGTGGGGCTTAGGAGGGGGCTCAGGATGGAAGACAGTGGATTTGTCTTGAAGCTGCATTTTCAGAGCAAAAGCACTATGTTTAGTTTTAGTGGCTTGGAGTGTAGTGGCTAAACTCTGGGAGTCACCACTGGATTTGGAAGAACACTTTCATATTATACGGTGGTTTGCCCCAGGCAGCATTTGTAAATCTGCATTTAAATGCTTTCAGCATCTACCAGAGAAGATTTCTGAATGGAGTGCTGCCTTTTGAGACATAAAAATCAATTACAAATAGACACATGTCTTAGACTGTCAAATGCACTAGGTTACTCCATTTGTTTCGGCTACTCTGCTCTTGTTTTCAAGTTCTCAAAATCAGAGGCAAATACAAAATGACTTCATTCAATAATCAAGATTCATTCCTAAATGTGCGAATGGAATTCCTGACTGCCGATAAATGATAATTTATTACTTAACTATGGAGATTCAGCCACATTTACTTTAATGCAAGAACAGAACCTGATATGCACCAGCGAATGAAATAAGTGATTAGAGTCAATACTTATTTGAATCTCCAATTAATAGATGATTTCTATCTTTATTATCCTTAAAAAAAAAAGAAAGAAAGAAAGAAAGAAAGAAAGAAAAGAAAAAAGCACCATTCAAGTTATAGGTTAAAGAAAGATTTCGGTAGAAACAGAGATACATAGATAATTCATCTAATGAAAGAGCCAGCCTGTCAGGACCTATTTCTCTTATCAGACACTGTATTCTTCCATTATATTGCCATTTATTAAACGTAGACTATCTGGGACTTTGGTGGGGAGAACTTTTTTAGAAATCAATTCTCCTGGTTTTTGGCTTTGATTACTACACCCAAACAAAGGAAAATTATTTCACATTCAAACAGAACCACAGAGGCAGGAGCTTGGTAATTTTTAGTTATCTATTTGCTTGATGCTTTTTCCAGCAATTTTCCACTGTAATGACTATAATATCCATCTGTTTGAAATGGAAATTGGTTAGCAACTAAATCCTTTTTGGATTCTTACAATATATCATCCACCTGCTTTGAATGAAATATGCTAGCTAAGGCTCTGATGAAATATGTCTTAGATATATGTAAGATGTGATGGGGTGTCATTCCGCATTCTTTCCTGTCTCCTTCAAGGGTGCGTTCCTTGATCTGGGAGGCTGGGAAGGTAGAAACTACATTTCCCAGAGTTCCTTGCAGTTAGGGTTCCGGGCACAGATCAGGTTCTGCAGGGGAGATAAGCTGGGTGAGAAGGGAGGGAGAGAGTATATTAACGAGATATGTCTGCTAGTTTGTTTTGTTATTGGTGGCTGTGTTCAGTTCCCTGCTTCCTGGGTGGAGTGGCACTTGTAGCAGCTTCTCTGATCATTGTGTTCTTTAAGGTCAGCAGCTCCAGAGGTGGCCCTGATTCTCATCCTCCACAAGGCAGCAGTGATGGCAGCAGATCCCCCGCCCCCAGCCCCGGGCGGGGGTGGGGGGGGCGGGGAGGGGATCCAGTTCAGCTGTGTTGTCTGGGTGTCACCCTAAGAGCCCAGACTGGATCCTCTTCTCCCCTTCCACTGGCAACCTTTTCTTCCAACCTTCTTGTGAGCACCTAATTCCCATATGAAACCCTGTTCTGCTTCCAGTAGCTCAGATAGTTTCCATTATCCGCAGCGTCCCTGATCCAGGGAAGAAGGGAGAGATGAGGGCATTCAGGGCAGACTCTGGAGGCCTTTCCACTGGCAAATGCAAGCAAATCAGTCCTGAGAGCTCTCAGATAGATCTATAGATTCACCCTGGATCAATATATGTATTTTCTGTATGTCCAGCTCTCCTATATACAAATATAAGACAAATAAATTTGTATCTATGTATATAGGATGGCTGGAAATATGTAAAGCATTTATATTAAGCACAAATCTATTAGATTTTAAAAAAGGAAATTAATCCCAATGGTTTTAAAGTCAGACACTTAGTAATACAAAGAGCTGACAAACTAGTCAATTGGGTTTAGGTTCTGATCTGCTTAAAAAATGATTGTAAATATTTTTATAATTCAATAGAGTAGTCTCAAAGCCTAAGGTAAGATGTTTACACAGAGCAATTATGAGTTCTACTGAGGCTGTACTCCTTGATAGAAAAGAAAATGAGTCTCAACAGCAGAGGCCTATGTTCCAGCTTCACTGACAACATTGCCCCTTCTTCAAAGATCCCTGTTCTCTCCTCAGCCCGCCCCTACAGTACCTGAGCATGCAGAGTCCCCCTACAGTACCTGAGCACGCAGAGTCCCCCTATAGTACCTGAGTGCACAGAGTCTCTCTACAGTACCTGAGCACGCAGAGTCCCCCTATAGTACCTGAGTGCACAGAGTCCCTCTACAGTACCTGAGTGTGCAGAGTCCCTCTACAGTGGGGGGTCTCTGCTGGGGCTCTTCCTTACACATTAAAGGCTCTTCCTTCCCCCAAGAAAGGATCTCCCTCACAACCCCAACATCACTGCCGGAAGCAAGCATTCCTGACATCCCTCCCATACTAGGTCAAATTCCCTGTTTCTGCCCTTGACATTTTTCCTGCCTTGCACTGAGCACAAGTATAATTACAGGTTTACCTATGTATGAGCAGCACACCTGTGTCCCATGGGAGGTTAGGGCTGTGTTTCTTGCTATTGTTTCTGAAGGCTGAGTGTGGTGCCTTACGTCCCCAGGCAATGCTGAACAACTGAAAAGCTGATGGAATGGTATTGCTGCCCCATCCCCGAAGTCCAATACCCCAAAATGCGTAACTGCCCCTGGGGAAACTTGGAATGATCATCATTTGAGGAGGGCCATAACTACCAACGGCATAAACACAAACATGTTTAAATTCTATTTTAGAATTTCACTTGGTCATCTCATCCTCCCTTACTATCTCATCATTATTTCCAAAAAACACCACTTGTAACTTCTTTAACCATAGAGAAGCCAAGGCCTAAGGTGGAGGATATGCAAATTGGACAGGGTGAGCTTCTAGCTCCCAAGGGACACTAATCCTGGGAGTCTAGCCTATACTATAGTGTATACTAGGAGAGCATACTAAGTGGATCAGGACAGGAGAATGACCCATTTACCTGAATATTCAGTGCTCCTGGCAATTATACAGCTACCCCTCCACGGCCCCCAGGAGATGACATCGAACTCAACACATTTCTCCTTGTGGGACGGCTCACAGTGTGCTGACTACATGCTTGGCATTCCTTACAAATCTTTCCTTTTGCTTCTCACAGCCACGTGGGGAAGTCTCATGATGGCCATTTCACAGATGAGGAAATGGCTTGGAGATGGGATTCACTCCAGGTGATCCAGTGTGGACTCTAAATTCCTTCTCTTGAGGGGTTAGAAGTTTGACTAGATGGGAAGTAAGTACGCAAAGTGAATGATGTCAACTCCTTTCGGATACCTCTCAGCTAGGGGCTCGATGCTATGTGTGCTCTTACGGCATCAAGAGAAGAAACTCACAAGAGCTGAAGGACATTCAGTTGGCCACTTAGCACCACTCCGCTTGCAGGCCTTCTAGGGCCCAAACTATACCAGAATTGGGCTCCATTTTAATTCCTTCAGTCTGTTCTTATTTCTTTTTAAGACTGATTGATTGATTGATTGATTGATCCCCTGTGAGTCAGGGGAGGGGCAGAGGAAGAGAAACTTCAAGCAAACTCCCTGCTGAGTGTGGAGTCCTTCCTGGAGCTCGATCTCATAACCCTGAGGGAGCTCGATTTCATAACCCTGAGATCATGACCTGAACGGAAACTAAGAGTCGGCAACTTAACAAATGAGCCACCCGGGCGCCCCAGGTCTGTTCATAAATAAAACCCCAGCATCTTAATACTTTCATGCCAGTCTTAGAGCACTTTCTCATTTACCTGTAAGTAGAAAGGTGAGATTGCCCGGACCAGTGCTGACAGCCTCATCTCAAAAATGCATCAGACCAAGAACTAAATCACAATGAGAGCTTGACTCAATTCCTATTTAAAATACACATCAGAGCATCACCATGCAGTAAAAACACAAAGACTTAGCTGCATGTTTTTCTCAGAATTAAGGTCCTGTATATTGCCAAGTGGGTCCGGTGCTTTGTGCCTTATTTGAAGCAGTGATAGAGCCTTCATCAAAATGTGTTTCAAATTTTGGATACTAGTTCTCTAAAGGTGCCTAAGAATTATTTACAATGACATAGCCTAGAAGTATTCACGTATCCACCTGCCAGAAATACCATAAGCATTAATACCTTCTTTAGAGTCCTCTTAATCCCTGGTAAGATTTGGCTTTAGAAAACCCACATAAACAGAGACCTAAGATTTACTGGGAAAGCATGTCTGCCTCTCCCACTTGGAAACAGAATTAACCATGCATAGTATTATCAATTTCATATCCTGCCAGTAAGTAAAATTTTATTAAAACCTTGAACTGCCTTGGTGATTTGGATATATTAAAACACACACACACACACACACACACACACACACACACACACACGCAAAAGGACAAATTATTTCCAGAGAACATCATTACAACAATTGAACCTTTCTAGAGACAGGCTTTCTTCTGAACTAAAAGAAGAGCCTATAGAGAGCTCCCTTCTCAAGTCTGACCAAATGTATTAAGAAAGCAGTAGCTTCTGGAGTGGTTTCCTTAGTGAGGAGACGCTTTCCAGCTTGTCCAGGGTCTCCTTTAGAAGAAGGTATGTGCCATCAGTGGCCATCAGAGAGTCACCTTCATTCCTCTCAAATGATCTTCCCCTTTGAGCTCCTTTAAAAATCCTTCACCAGCACTGGAGTCCTTTCCACTGCATTTTCGGTCAGGCATCAAGGACAGAAAATCCTCCAGTCCTCCCTTCTCTAAACTTCAGGCCAGATTAACCATTCATGAGCCAGTCATGTCAAGGATTCCATACGCTAATCATTCCCATGACGGATCCTACATGTAACCACTGAAAGGAGTTAAATGTCAACCTTTGCCTGTAATACTGCTAAAAACCTAAACCTCAACACGATATATTTTCTAGCTCTCTGCCCACACGAAATGTTCAATACACATTTCAATTCATGCATACCAACGGATGTAAAGCGTTGCGGGTAGATGTCTACAGCCTTACCCTCTTTCTACAGAAAGCGTTTGTATGCTTACGATATTCACCACGAAGAACCCAGGTAATACCATGAGATACACCTACGGCAAATATTATGCAAATCCTACCATCTCGTTTTGAAATTCCTTCTTAAACTGTATATTTGTTGTCGGCTTTGACTATTTCCGTAAGTTCTTTCAGATCACCTACAACAGATTCTGATAAACTTTCTGGTTTTAAGTTATCCCAGTTCACCGCCTCCTGCTAGTTAAAAAGCAGTTTCCAAGTGGTAGCTTCTAAAGGGAGAGAGACGCGTGTATTCCATGAAAATACGAATTCATTTTCACCTTTAAGACACTGAACATGTCCCCTGCAGCTCTTGAGCTCTGATGGATCGGGTGTTCGCCTCTGAAGCGCACCCCGCAACCCCCTACGGCAGGGCACCCTCGCCCGTTTTGCTCACGTCTAAGTTTTCAAGGTAAACAGGTCACTCTCGGCGACCGGAACGGCGGGGGAAGAGCACGAACTCACCTAGGCGGTCAGACCCCGGGCGCGGGGACCCGAGCGCGCGAAGCGACCCGTCGCGCCCCCTCCTCCGGGTGTGCTGGGGGAGGGCGGGCGCAGGGCCGGCGGAACTAGGGTGGGCGCGAGGCTCGCCGCGGCTCCCCTCCGCAGACTATTGTCCGCGCCACGGTCGCCGGCGCTCTCGGCACGGAATGGGGGCGGGAGGCTCTAGGGAACCGACTAGTTGCAAGGCTCTCCCGGAGCCGGGGAGAGAGAGCCGCTTTTGCATCAGAGCCGGGGGCCGTACCTGGTGTAAATTCCACCCCTTGACCTATTTCAGAGTGTGAGAGCGAAAGCAACCGGGAAAAACAGACGGAGCGCGCGCGGGGGAGCGGGGCGCCGGGACGCGCGTGCCCGCGTGGGAGCGCGCGCCCGCCGTGCCGGGGCTTCCGAAGTTACCGCGAGGGCCCCGGAGGCCTCCCGGGCCGCGGCTCGGCGCGCAGAGCTCGGGGCTGGCCCCTCCGCCCGCTCCTCCCGCCGCGGCCCGGGGCCAGGCTTCGGCCGCCCTCCTACGCGCGCGCGGTGCGCGGGAAACGCCGTTCCCGGGGCTCGGGGGCCTCGGCGCGGGCGCCGCGACAGCCGCTGGGTGACCGACCGCGGCCCCGGGCGCGCCGTTCCCCGCCCCCATCGCCATCCCCGCCTCCCCGCCTCCCTGCCCCGCCCTCACCTCTCCGGAGGCGGCGCTCGGGCTCCGGCGGTCCGGGGACCGAGGCCCGCGGCGCCTCCAGGCCGGGAAGGCGGACGGCTTCGGAGGGGCGGCGGGCGCGGAGCGGAGCCCGGGGAGTGTCGCCTCCCTGCCCGGTGCCCTGGGAACGCCCCTCCCGAACGTGCCCTGGAAGTGAGGCTCTGCGGCTCCCGCCCGGCCTGGGGATGGGGGTGAGCTTCTTGCCTTCCTCCCAGGCTCTTCTCGTCCGTCTTTCCCGGCGTGGCCCGTCCTCCGTGGGAGAGGACGCCGCCGAGCGAGTGCACCTGGCCGGCCGGGAGCACGGCAGCGCAGTACCTGGGGTGACAGCGACGTGACGCTTTAGCGCGTCTTTCCTCCTTGGATTCTTGCAACCACCTACTTCCACGGAGATGAGCCCATCGGGTTTGTGGGATAATGGAAAATCAAAGGCATTAAGTCCAAGGTGCCGGTGCTAGAGTCCCCAGATCTTTTCACTGAAACAGGGTGCTTAACCTGTTAAGAGTTTTGCAAAACTAGTCCCCATCAAAATAGCATCTATCAGAAAGAGGGAAGGATTTAGGTTAGAAGTTTGTCCTGAAATCGGACACATCGCCTCCTCCACCCCCACGCACACCCCATTGCTTCTGTGACAATAGGGTTGAAGGTACGCTCTGCCAAGTCCTCAGGGTGATAATTGTCAACCCCTATTGTAGACAACTCACTAATCATCAGAGGCCTGAGTACTTAAAAAAAAAAATGCACGTTCCCAAAATTGAAAAATCAACATATTTAGTAATTGCTCTGTTGCCCTTCGTGTATGAATTTGGTGTTTCTGATTCCAAGCAGGAGGAAGGGAACTTCATGTTGAGCTGTTTTCCAGGTGTGTTTTTTTGTGCGGACCTGACTATAGGGCTCGCATGGACACTGGTGTATTTGAGGTGCTACTACAAGGGCTGGTGGAGATCAGCATACGCAGTTTGTGCTTCTGAAATAATTTGGTAGTGCAACAGTGTATTGGGGTAGGGAAGGGAACCTTTGCTTGGGTATCTTTATCACCATGTTCTGGATAAACTAACTTTTCCTTTTTCTGTGGAACTCTGCCTTTTGCATTTAAAAGGGGAAACAAAAAATCATGAGCCTAATTTTACATGTTTTTCTTGAGCTGGATGTCAGCCCACTAAAGTGCCAC
Source organism: Mustela erminea (assembly GCF_009829155.1). Lineage (NCBI taxonomy): Eukaryota > Metazoa > Chordata > Mammalia > Carnivora > Mustelidae > Mustela > Mustela erminea. Next base: position 21,493,775 of record NC_045634.1, read on the forward strand.
TGCTCATTTTTATTTCTATTCAATAGAGCTATAAATGCAATATGTCCTTGGGTACAAGGACTATACTGGATACTGGAATGTTCCTTGCCATCTTCTAGCAGTGGGGCAGAGAACAAGGCATACCTCAATTAGTATAGTGACCTGCACATAATACATGCCCAATAAATATTTGTCAGGCAAATGGGGTCTCAACAGACTGTGATAACTACAAAAGTGGTCTGTTTTAAATTCTTCAGGAAAGCATGAGGGAAATTGGTTATAGATGATGTAGTCAGGGAAGGCATCCTGGAGGTGGTGATAGGTGTAGAATCTTGATATGGAGAATCAGCAAAGTAATGGAAGTAAGAAAGTCTGTTTACTATGCTTTTGAGATGTGGCAGAGGCAGAGGTTCTTAACCTCTTGTAGGTAATAGGTTCATATCAAAATCCGAGAGAAGCTTTGGAACCCTCCTATATAAAGAGCAAATGTAAAAAGATTTGCATACATTTTCTGGGATTTCAGACACTGGCTAAAGCAGATCTGTGGAATCCCTAGAGGTCTGTAGACTTGAGTTACCATTTCCTTGTTTGGAGGCAGGATGAAAAATAAAGAGATTATTCTATTTGAGGCCATCATAAGAGGCATTTCCATGGCCACCAACAGCATTTGGGTACTGACGGAGGAAATAGAAAGAAAGTGTGCTCTAAAGGAAATTTGTACACTAGAGAAGTATAGCTAGGAGCTTGAAGCTAGGACATAGTATTTGTGTTCTTTTTCTACCTGAGAATTTCACTTTCATCTCTCAGCAAAAAGATAAACGAAAATATGACTGTCAAACACTGGTTGTTGTTGATGGCAGGTGGGCACACGGAGGGGGAAGATGGCCCAGTATTGGATTATCGTCTCCTTATTTGTGCTGTTGGATATTTATCATGAAAAAAATTTTAATTAATTTTTACTCTCCAGTAGACATAACCAATTCTATGACTTTCTTAATTTGGCTTGTTAAAATAGAAATTTTTCAAAAAAATATTTATTTATTTGACAGACAGAGATCACAGGTAGGCAGAGAGAGAGAGAGAGAGCAGGGAGCAGGCTCCCTGCTGAGCAGAGAGCCCAATGCGGGGCTCGATCCCAGCACCCTGGAATCATGACCCGAGCCGAAGGCAGAGGCTTTAACCCACTGAGCCACCCAGGCGCCCCTTAAAATAGAAATTTTATATTAAAAAAATTTTTGAAGGAATAATACCAGTATGACAGTGATGCCATACAGAAGATTCCAGTCGTCCTGCTTTATCCACATTTTCAGCTCTCCTGGTCTCAGGTACCTGGCCATCAATTGCCATCCAGAAGCAGATGCTCCTCTTCCTGATGCATCAGAACATCAGCAGTCACCTGATGCTGCTTCCGGGCTCTGGGGTCATTCCCTCCACTTCCTCTCCGATCCCGGCCATTTTGTCATCTCCCCTCATGGTAAGGATGAGTGAAAACCAATCAAGTATCTTGAGACAGACAACCTTTCACATAACATCTATTACAGTATATATCGTTATAATTCTTCCATTTTCTTATTAGTTGTTGTCAGTCTCTTACTGTGCCCAACTCCTAAATTAAACTTTACCAGAGACGTGTATTTAAGAAAAAACATAGTGTACATAGGGTTCTGTACTAGCCCTGGTTTTAGGCATCCACTGGGGTTCTTGGAAGGTAGCCCCAGTTGAGAAGGGGGATGACTGTATTATTAATAAGTAGAGTCTATCTAGAAACAATAGGTCTTCTCTTACAGTTGATTATGAAGAGTATTGATGATGGTCTTAACGGAAGTTAGACCACTGTGGAATATTTAGCAAGTATTCTGTTTCTTTTTAAATTTATATATAACTTCATTTTATATTGCTTTGTTAAATAAATTCCTTCATTATTATATATATTTATATATCACATTTTACATTCCATGTATTATATATAAAATTAATATAAGTGAATATATTATATATAATGAATGCAAATACATAAAATATGTAATGTGAATGTATAAATATGTATGATGTTGTCTGTTATATGTTATTATGTACTATGCTATGTTATTATATGTGATTATTACATAGCTTAATTCCATGGCTTAACTCCATAGCTTAATCAGCTCAGTTCCTTTACAAATTAACTCAGGGTCTGGCTTGTGCCTCTTGAGGAGCAGATGGCAGGCCAAGGGTCTCTCAGGATCTGTCCTGTGCCCTTTGGAGAAGGGCAGTGACAGGGCTCCTCACACATGGGTAACGTACTTACCATCACATGACGAACCCAGCAAAGGACTTGTGTCCATTTAAAGGATTTGTCTAGTCTGTCCTGTGGCCTGTGAGACGATGGCTGGGAGCCTGCTGCCAGACAGACACCCGCTAAAGAGGATGAGGCCTGATGAGATCTTTTCCTGAGTGTCTTAGACACAAGGCCTGGAGTTGAACCCAGGCAGTAGGGGCTCCAGAGCCTGTGTTCTTAACCACTCTGTTCACCGCCCCTAGAGAGGCAAAGACAGAGTTAAACTGAGCCAAACACATGATCCAGTTACATTGGAGCAGCAAGGAATGCCTTGACAGCTGACCTCACCCTACCCTACCTGGGGCTGCATTTCCTTGAGACCTTCCAGAACATTCTGATTGCTTGTGGCTGTGGAGAGCACTGCTCGTTCTTCCCTACTTTCTCGTGTCACTTCAGAATAAGTAACTGATATCCATGTAGAGAACTGTTCCTCTTCTTTATAACCTGAATGAGCACAACAGTATGGCAGCATTCTGGCCGTCCTGGCACCGCCATGACAGGGAGGAGAGCTCTAACGATCGTCTTCGTGGCTCTGTTTTTTTAGTGGTCTTCTTTTCCTATGGAAACAGAAGATTCTTTTTAGAGATGTTATTTGAGAACAGATTTCTGCTAATCAAATTGCATTTGTTAACTGAAAATCTTTCTAGTACAGTAAATCTTTTTCCGCAAAAAATAACGTTTGTTTTCTCTGCACCATTCTGAAAATTATATCCAGAATTTACCATTATTATTTTTCACCATTGATTTAAAGGATATGTGGGGGGGAATCTAATAGATCGATAAATCCTAAAATAGATCGATAAATCCTAAAATAGATCGATAAATCCTTATTTCATGTCCCCTCTGCTTGAGATCCAATAGCAGCTCTGCACTGCTTTCTAAATACCACATGTCCCAGAGAGCAGGCCACCGAGCCCCTCACAGCCTTGCCCGACCTACCTCTCTAGAGATTTCTCCAGCTTATTCAGCCCTCAATTCCACACCTCTGATTTCTTAAGTTATGGCATTTATGTACAAATGCATGTCTGCTATTTTCTTTTTTTTTAATATATGAACACATTTTATTATTATTTTGCTATATAACATATTAGTGAATATAATCAATGCATTTTCTCAAATGGCAAATGAGACACAAGATAACATCTTTTCGATTCCTGAAAACCTCAGTATCATCTGTCTTTTGGAGGATCGTTTCCTACGACATCTATGATACTGTCCACGAGGATACCAACGGTGCTTTGTAGTAAAGAACATTTTGCTAAGTTGTTCTATCATGGATCCTTGCTCAAAGTGCCCATTTTTTTTTCTTCTACTCAGCTTTTCAGCACTTGGTCATGTGTTTCTTCATTATTATGCAGAGGATCTGGCCGAGGGATAGGTTGTGTATGTTCCTATGGAATGTCCACGGAAGGGTAGTAGCACACTCTCGTCCTACCGTCAGATGTCAAAGCAAGCTCTACTTTGCAATTATAGTCTTCTGGTAGAGAAGAATATGCGGATTCATGACAAACACAATATAAAGCTCCATTTTGATTTGGAAATAAATGTTTCCAGAGAGTTCTGTTTGATATCACCCATTTTACTGCTGCTAACGCCATAGTGAATCAAGATGCTTATCAGGTGGTATGAAAGAGGATGATCTGAAGAGAAACTGATTTTAAAATCTTCTTCAAGTTTTATCTGTTTTCATTCCCGACAGCCGCTCACCAGGAGCCCGCCATTTTACCTCTGTCAGCTATTTCCTTAGCGCCCGTGACTATTTATTCATTTGGTTCTCATTGCCTGTCACTGTTCTTAGCATTTAGTTAGAGCTTACTGCATTTATTTGAATTAATTAATTTGCACATATCACGATAAGCCTCAAACTATACTGCATGATACTTATGTAACTATTTTAGTCATGTCAGCTCTGGGTACCTGCTACATGAAAATCTCTGGTCTGAGTGCTTCTCTGTTATTACTGTAATGGGGACTTACAAAAAAAATTATCTTCCCTTCATTGCTCCTCCTTTCAAAGTCATTCTGTATTTTTGAGTGATTTTAACAAGCTTAGTACGATAATATCTTGGTACATCAGAAAATGGGAGCTCTCAACAGGTAGAATTGTAAACATAGACGAGGTGGGCTGTGTGCAGATCACAGGAAGAAATTGAGCCGTGCTTCCAGAATGATCACCGGAGGAGACTGGATATAAACCAGTCTGACACCAGGGATAGAAAAGGCTTTGTGACCTCATTGGTTACAAAGGATTCCCTATAATAAACCAGTCAGACTGGCCTGGGGCTTAAGAAGCTCACCGCCACTGATACTATAAATCAGCATATCCTAGGGATGGAAGCGATAACCAGAAGCTGTCCTCCACCTCGGTCCTAAACCGTTCACTTCCCCAGCCACTCTGGGGCTAACAGAGTCTGGGGCTGCTGCCTTTATCCAAAGAACTGGTATTCTCCAGACTCAAGGAGAATAGGGCCCCAGGCCTCCTTGGGGTAAATAGTGAATTTCCCAACATGATCTGATAGGGTTTTATGGGCCTTCTGTCTTCTGTCTGGCTTTCTGTCTTCCTGAACTATGTAAAAAATAGCCCTGGCGAAAATTGCAGTTATTTCTCAAATACCTGTCCTTGGTTTTCTGCTTTTCTCTCTCTGTAGTGCTTCCCAGGACAGCTTCATCTACCTTTATAACTGCCAGCAGAATTTCTGTGTGGATGAATAAAAGATCTGCCTCCGAGCTGGTCTTCTCATAAACCTCCGGATCCACATTGCTGGCATTCTGCTTGACGTCTCTCTGGGGGGAACCTCAGTACATTTGCATCTGAGGTCCTAGGCCCGGTTGACCTAAGCCAGTGACTCTTTGCTTTCTTCGGGGAACCCCTGGCGTGCCTGGCTTCTCTTTGTCCTTCTTAGCCTGTTGACAGCCGCCATCTGCCAGTGTTGTCTTTGTAATACTTTCACCTATCCACTTCTCTGTCTTCTTATTGTTTCTACTCTAGATGTTGATGTCCTATTACTTCTCACCAAGATGAGTATAGTAATTGTTGAATCTGGGCTCCTGACTTACAAGGCCATCTCTTCCTCAAAACCTTTTAGCTTATATCTGGAATTAATCTCTGTCCCGAGCCTGCAGCAGTCTTTATGTATATCCTATATAAGATGCTTATCATGACTTTTATAAAAAGTACTTATTCATTCATTAATATATTCAACAAGTAATCATGGAACATCTATTATGTGCCAGGCACTGTGCTAGGAAAACAACGGTGAGCAAAAATGGATAAAATACACCCCCCATAGAACTTACGGTCTTGTGGGATGATGGCCAGTAATCAAATAGTTAATCAGATTGTTAAAAAATTAAATAATTACAGACATCACGAAGAAAATGTGTAGTTCCCAGGGCACCCAGGTGGCTCATTTGGTGAAGCCTCTGCCTTCAGCTCAGGTCATGGTCCCAGGGTCCTAGGATCAAGCCCCATGTTGGGTTCCCTGCTCAGGGGGAGCCTGCTTCTCCCTCTCCCTCTGCCTGCCACTCCCCCTGCTTGTGTTCTCTCTTTCCCCCTCTCTCCCTCTCTGTCAGGTAATAAGTATCAAGTCTTTTTTAAAAATGTGTAGTTCCCAGCTGAATCAAGTCCCTGGAAGGAAGGTTACAGAATGTCATCAAAACTCTTGTGTCCCATCTCTCCCTAAAGGGAACTCGGGAGATGGATTCATCCTGTGCCCTCAGAGGCTAGCCCGGAGCCATGGCAATCCCGGTGTTTAATGAGCTTTTGTTGAAGGAACAGCTCCATCTCGTTCTGATGTATGAGTGTGTGACGCTTTCTGTATCACACAGCGATGGATTAAAATACCAGCAGGTGCTTCCTCGGATGTTGGTCTCAACACGCCGCCACTTAACCTATTTGTTTTTGTTTCCGTTACCACAGATGCAAGGGTCATCCATCTCCAAATGCACCCTGTTTCTCTGCCGGCAGGACAACATGTAAATGCTTGTGCTTCTAGCGGTGTTGTCAAGAACTTTCTTTCTCACTCTCATCCATACTGTGCTGTTCTTACCAGCACGAGCCCACCATCCTTCTTCCTTCTAATTTATAATGTTTGCCGAGGATGTAAAACAACCTTGTGCCTTTTGCATGGGGGGCACCTGTGTCGTCTTCCACTATCCTTTGTGTCATTTTCCTACTTCCTCCCCATCTCTGGCATAATTTGGGTATTCCTTCGGCGTTCTTCTAATTTCTGCTTTGTTGCTCTTTCATAAGCTTCTGTTTGTAATCTTGTAATTTTGGGAGTCAGCTTTTAGCTGGAACAGTGAGTGACACATGTCTCCTGGTCTGTTTCTCTCTCCCTCTCTCTCTCTCTCTTTCACTGTGCTGTTACATAATTCTTTTGCAAGAAGCACTCTCAAATACAGAATCTCAGGTATGATTTTTTTGGGATATGTGTTGTTTGCTTTTGGCTTGGAGTGGAGAGGAAGTGGGAAAGATGACTTTTTTCGTCATGGTAGGGAAAGAAAGACTATAAAAAATAAATTTCAACAACAGGGAATGTGTTCTATTAAAAAAAAATATCTAGCATGTAGAGAAAATACAGAGCCATGATTTTAAAGACAATTTAGTGACCTGGAAATAGAATATAATATCGAATAAAAAAGCATTTTGATCACTATTTTGTATACATTGCGTATTTACATATATGTATGGGGAAAATACAGGACATGTATACCAAAATGTTAATAGTGATTTCCTCTGGGTGATGGAATTTCCATTTTTGTACTCTTCTGTACATTTTTAAAGATTGTATTTACTTGAGAGAGAACAAGCTTAAGCAGGGGAAGGCAAAGGCAAAGTGGAAGGGAGAAACAGACTCCCCACTGAGCAAGGAGCCCAAAGCAGGACTCGATCCCAGGACCCTAGGATTACCACCTGAGCCCAAGGCAGACACTTAACCAAATGAGCCATGCCCTTCTTTTATACTTTTTTTTTTTTTTTTTAAAGACAAAGGTATTATATGTAGTTTGGGAACAAAAATTATTCCTATTTGTAGCCACAACTCTGTGCTTATGGATTTCGTTGATATTGTATCCCTGCTGTTTCCAGTCAAGTGTGTGAGAAGCAGTATCAACATGTGGAAAGCTGTCTTGTTCCTTTTCTTTAATATTACTTTACATTCTCGAGTGCAGTAGTGCAAGTAAGTCTGCGTGTTTTAAATACAGAATTCACAATACCACAGCATTCACTTACCAAAAAGCTATTCATGGTAAGGTCAAAGCCACAGCCCATGTGCCCCATCTTGTACTGTAGCTCAGTTCCTTGTCGTGTTACATTGTGTTTGTCAGGTAAAGTGAAATGTTGCTTCCCTGGCTAAGTAGCTTGGTTGCATCTACCTATTAGTAATGGTAGTCTTGAGTTCATATGAAAGTCAGTTTAAGGAAAAATGGAGTAGATTCTCTGTGTATATGTGTGCCTATCTGTGCTCTGTGTGTGTGTGTGTGTGTGTGTGTGTTCCTGGGGATTTGATAGTCTGGGGAAAAAGGTGACTTTTGATGTGGTTGTTTTTATTTTTCTTTGGTAATATTTTTGGAACCTTTGGGGGTACAACTTTTTTAAAAAATTAGAATAAATTTACATTTAAGTTTAGGTACTGATCTATGCTACCAGAAGTTAACTTATTGTAAAATAGTTTCAAAAACTATACAATAAGAAAACTTTATTAGAAAACTATTTGCAGTTGTCAAAGTACAATTATTATCTTCCAAGAACAAGCAACACAATAAATACCATGATACCACAATCCTAGTAAAAAACCAGAGTTCTCTAATCCTGATCTGAACGAAGAGCTCTGGATCTTAGATTACTTACCTGAAAAGTAAGAGTTAAGTTACGGAATCACTGAGGGTCCCACACCACTCTTTAAAACAAAACAAAACAAAACTTTTAAAAAAGGTTTATTTATTTATTTGAGAGAGAAAGCGCACGAGAGCAGGGGTGGGGTAGAGGGAGAAAACCCCAAGCAGACTCCCACTGAGCACAGAGCCCAGCGCCAGGCTCCATCTCACCAGCCTTGAGATCAGGACCTGAGCTGAGTCCAAGAGTTAGATGCTCAACGGCTGAACCACCCAGGCACCCCAAAACGGAAAGCGTTTTTCTTTGGATCTAGTAAGTTTTAAGTTAAGAAGGGATTTGGTGCCTTCTTTATCTTATTCATTTACACTCAAGTCCGTTCTAAGAACAATGGAGAAGTAGATCGAGTAGGAGAAATTTGAGCAGGAGCTTCCTGTCTTCCAAGCTGGATTTCAAAGTCTCGGAAGTGGAGTTAATAATTGGTAGTAGCTTCTATTTAATTTATGAGAAGAATTTCTGAAGAACTTGAAGTGTGGAAGAGGAAAGAGACAGTTTCTAAGAGGCTCCGGAGGGCCAACTCGGGCGAGACAAAGTGATTTATAAGGAAGAACATTTAGACTCAACAAGAGGAAGGTATTTCTGAACTTTGAACTGCCTGAAAGCAGGGCTCCTTCAAGAGTTACACATCTTGGGATGCCTTCATGGCTCAGTTGGCAGTCAGCGTCTGCCTTTGGCTCAGGTCACCATCTTAGGGTCTCTGGTCCTGGGATCAAGTCCTGCATCAGGGTCCTTGCTCAGCAGGGAGCCTGCTTCTCTCTCTCCCTTTGCCTCTTTCCCTGCTTGTGCTCTGTCTCTGTCTCTCTCTCTCTGACAAATAAATAAAATGTTTAAAAAAAATTAAAAAGTTACACTTCTTTGTCACGGGACAGGCAGACAAGGAAGCCAGCTCACTTACTGCTCATGTTTGCAGAGAACATCAGAGAAGATGCCATGCAGAGGAACCTCAGGGTCCTTTCCAGAGCTGGGATTCTCTGATGTGCTGTTGACAAAGGGTGTTGAGCCATGGCAGAACACACAGAGTCTGTTCAGGTGTTTGGACAAAGAACGAGGCTGGTATTTTCACACCCAGGCCTTCGCAAGTCTCGTTTCTCCTTCCTCCCCCAGATGATTTCATCTTCTGTATTATGAGAATGACACTGGATATGTCTGGAAACAGCAGTCAAGCCAGGATATAAAAGAACATGGGAAGGGGTCCCAAAGATTGGTTTCAGCCCATTATTAAGAACTTGGCTGACTGAGGGTGCCTGGGTGGCTCAGTCATTAAGCAACTGCCTTCTGCTGAGGTGATGATCCCAGGATGCCGGGATCAAGCCCGCATCGGGCTCCCTGCTCAGTAGGGGGCCTGCTTCTCCCTTTCCCTCTGCTGCTCCCTCTGCTTGTACTCTCTCTCTTTCGGTCAAATAAATAAATAAGAATCTTTAAAAAAAAAAAAAAAGAAAAAGAAAGAAAGAAAAAAAAAAAGAGCTAGGCTAAGACCAGAGCAAGGAATATGCTTTAGCAGCCACAAAGCCCCTGTGCCCAAGTAGTCAGGGGAAACTGCGTCTTTGGTTTGGCATAAGACGGTGCTCACTTTGCTGACCTGGAATTTGTACTTCCTTTTTCTCATTTAATGTGAACGAACAGAAGGAAATAAAATAGGCAAGTAAAGATAATCAGTAAGAAGGTGATTAAAAGCATTATAAAATCCAATTGAGCAAGCCAAACAATCACAAAAACCCCAATTAGGATATTTGGGTTTGGTGGGGGGGGGGGTTTCTGTTGTGTTGTGTTGTCTAAAAGCAAAATTAAATAGCTATCACCCAACAAGAATAATGAGCCAGGGGAAAAATGTCTTTCTAAGGGGAAGGTTGCTGGTGAAATGGTCTGGAGGTTAAGTCACTGTCAAGGGCCAGACAGGTAGGAAAGCCCTCTGCCTGTGCATTTTCCACTACTGCAGGACAGAATGTGCCTGTCATTTCCAACAGTGTCTCTTCCATCCCTGAGGCAAAAGCTTTCCCACACTAACTATTCTGGCTACAAACACACAAGTGTAATGTAATATCGGTAACCCTCCCTCATGAGCTCAATTCTTTCTGCTCAGAAATCAGATTAGCAGAAGCAGAAGAGGACACTGTAAGAGCAATGTCAAGCACAAGTTTCTGTGTCCAAACGGAATGCGTGTTAACAGAATCTTCTTCACACGAGAGTTAGCTTGACTGAAGAAATGTTCATCTGAAAGAGAAAGCCATCTTGCATGGAAATAAAAATAAACTTTTTTTTCCCAAAAAATTCAATTTATACCTAATATGCTGAATAGTATATATTCAATTTATACCTAAATTCATAAATTATAGTATATACATAAATTCGATGTATTAAAACCCCAACTTTGAAGAAAATCTGAAGTGGAGTAGAGTTCTTTCTAGAGCTCTAGATCTCCAATGGTCAAGTTCAACTGTTAGAGTTTACATTAGAAATTATTTGGAATTATTCTAGCACATATTGATTAAGTCTCCAGGTGCATATTAGAGAAACAAGGGGAAAACAAGGACTTGAAATCATATTTTAGTTCTTTACCATGGAGCTATAAAAATCTGAAAGCAAACAAAACAAAATTATTTGCTTCTTCGGGGATTAATTTTTAATGTTGCTGGCCAATTATACTAACATAAGAGTAAAGCCAAGAGTGTCCTCAGGGAAGTCTTCCTGTCTTTATGAGAAAATAACATAAAAGAATCCCAGCGTGTTAATAAAGCAATCATGTGTGCATACCAAGTTTAAAAGATGTAAGGGCTTTTTGAGATAATAAAGAGTATGTGAAAGAAACAAATGTTTAAAAAATCTGAAAATTTAGAATTATTTGAAAAACAAAACATCCATAACTGTACCAGTTAAAGACATTATTTCTTTTTAAGATTGTATATTTATTTGACACAGAGAGAGTGAGCATAAGCATGGGGAGCAGCTGGCAGAGGGAGAATCAGGTTCCCCACTAAGCAGGAAACCTGCTGTGGGGCTTGATCCCAGGAGCCTGGGATCATGACCTCAGCGGAAGGCAGAGGCTTAACTGACTGAGTCACCCAGGCATCCCTAAAGACAGCATTGTTAACATTTTGGTGCATTTCCTTCTTGTCTCTCTGTCCATCTGATATTTTTAAAATCAAAAATAAGATGATATTATATCTATTTATTTGCTTTAAATTGCATCTTTGTGCAACATCTTCATTCTGTTAAGTCATCTCCAAAAACATTGATTTTAACATTGTCATCATATCTCATTTTTTTTTAACAAAGATTTTATTTATTTATTTGACAGAGAGAGATCATGAGTAGGCAGAGAGGCAGGCAGAGAGAGGAGGAAGCAGGCTCCCTGCTGAGCAGAGAGCCCGATGCGGGGCTCGATCCCAGGACCCTGAGATCATAATCTGAGCCGAAGGCAGAGACTTAACCCACTGAGCCACCCAGGCACCCTCAATATCTCATTTTTAAAATATGCATCATGGGCTGGGTGGGAGACACAATGTAATGAGGCATTAACTCCTGTGATCTGCAGGAGAGCCCGAGGCAGCGTGATTATCATTCTTGCTACTGTCCTTCTTTTGTTTGTTCACTAATGAGGAAACTGAGGTACGGGAGGTAGAGTAACTCACTCCAAGCAGATATGCGATGAGGCTGTGCTTTGAGACAATTCGGTTCTAACTCTAACAACCAGTGCTCTCAATGCTGACAATAGACCATCCCTATGTGAGAGATGGAAATGATCCAAATACATGTCAAAAACCATGTTTTAGCTTATCAAGCAATCAAGTAACTTCCTGCAGAAGTCTATGGGATAAATCACTGTGACTTGATCTGGGTTGTGGGATCCACCCCTGTGGGCCTCCACATGGAGGGTGGGGCCTGCTTGGGAGTCTCTCTCTCTCCCTCACCCTCTGCCCCTCTGCACTAGCACTCTCTCTCTCTCTCTAAAACAAACAAATCACCAGACAGCTTTGTGAACTACACCCTTCCTCAGAGAACAAATACTTCTCTCTGGTCAACATCTTCCATTTTCTTTTTCACAGCTCTGAGTTTTAAATGAGCAATACATTGGTCTCTGTGTTCGGGAAGTACGACAAGCCTACCCTATAATTAAATATGGAAACCCAGTGAACACAGTCTCTGGTTTTTTATAGTAATAGGACATGATTCATAAACTGAAATCCTGTGAAGTGTTGCTGTGTCTTTTGGCACTTACCATACCTGACATCGTGTTAGTCCTGATCCTGGCCTCAACTGTCAACCCCTTCAGTAGATTATATTATTTCTTGCATTTCCGAATCTAGCACTCCATCTTGCAGAAGAGTTATTCAACATTTGCTTGCAATATGCATGATGGTGATTCCGTTGAGTGTAGCAGTTCTTTAATCCTAAATACTTAAATGCCAACCAGTGGTCCCCTTATGTGAATTAGCCTTTATAGACAATCTTGAGTCTAGCAGAGATAATGCTTAGTGATCAACAAGCCAGCTCCATTTATCTGCTTGGCACACGGTGGGGGACTGCACAGCCCAGCCTCATTTTCTATTAAGCAGGACCATGTTCCTGTGACTTAATTCTGGCCAAAAGGATGTGGACAGAAGTGACATATGCCTTTGCAGTGTTGGTCCTGACTCCCTACAGCCTCCTCTGTGACGTGACTTCTCTTTCTATCTCTCTCTCTCACACACGCAAATGTACACAGAATTTGTATGGAAAACAGAACTCCTAGAATCATAGGTTCGTGGATCTCCATACTAAACTTGACTGGGAGGCTCGGGTTCTGTGTGTGGCATCAAATATCCTATCGTGTTCATTGTGTACTGAGGTTCAGTGAAGCGCCATGCCAGAACGTGCTCTCCTACAGAGTTTCTCTTCCCTTGGCTCCTACTCTTTCCTCCACCTATGTTCCCTTCATCCATGTCCTTACATATTAAAAGCCTACACATGACTCAGCACAAATGTCCCTTGTTTGAAGCTTTGTTTCATATCAGAGGCAGAATACTTTTGCTAAACTGTCACAGAGCTTTGTTCATTACCTATGTTCCTAGGTAAGTGTCGGTCGCCATTGTATCCCTAGTGCTTGGCAGGATGGTTGGCCTTTATTAGCACCCAGTAATACATGTCAACAGGTGGCTGGATGGATGGATGCATGGATGGATGGATGGACGGATGGATGGAAGGAAGGAAGGACGGATGAGTGTGTTTCATTTCTTCCACAGGTTTGATAGATTCTTTGTGTGAGGATCAGGGCTCATTTATCTTTACACTTCTAGTGACAGGCATAGAACTCGGCACACGGAAAGCACTTAATAAATGTTTGGGGAATGGCTAATGTGCCTTTGACAATGATAGAGGTGCCATTTTTTTTTTCTTAGATGAGGCGTTCAGTGGAGCTTTAGAATTCTTCAAATATTTAATAACTTTCACAGATGGGAAATTTATCACTAAATTATTTTAAGCCTTCCATGATTCTTGGTTACCCTACACTCAAAGCACTTTTGAGCAGGAGGAAGTTCAGCTCTCATAAGCTATTTCTGTCTGACTGATGTATTTACAGAAGAGATAGTAATGATTCAACTGCTCTAAATCAATACCACTGCATGATTTCAGGAAAGACAAGGTTTTTAGAGTCTTCTATCATATATTCCTTTCCCTGAGTGGTTTCTGTAATTGATCACAGGTTCATGCTTGTATGCAGGTGGAAAAATGGGGATGTAATTATTGGGGAGAAGTTAGGAAGGCGGCAGTAGGTAATGCTGGGTCTGCTACTAAAGGCTCAGTAATTAGCCCTATAAATAGAAAAGAAAATACGAGGTATTTTCCAATTATAAAAATCAAGAAATATGTATCTTGTAAGTAAGTAAGTGGTGAAAATTACATGAAATTAATTATGGAAAATAGAGCCATTATCCAAAGTATAAACACAATCTGATTTCAGGGAACAGGACTAACCCTTGAAAATGCCCACCATGGCAATGGCTGTGTTGAACAGCCCCAAATTATGCCCTGAAATGTGGAAAAATGTTTCTATTGCCAAATATTACAAGGACAGCAAAATAAGCTTTTCATTTTAATGGCACAACTAATATCCAAGTATTGTTTCAGTAAAAATTTACAATAAGGAAGATATACAGAAAAAAAAAGCCCTTTTCACAAACTCCTTCTCACCTCATACACTCTTCTTCCCAGAAGTAACCTTTGGTAAGGGTGCTTGTTGTCACTCTGGACTCCTCTGAGGTTACCTGTGCACATTTGCCAATGCAGACATGACGGTGCGATGGGGAGCCATTCTTCCCAAATGCCCTGTGTCCGTATGTATCGTTCTGCAGCTCGTTTTATCTAGTCCACAATCCGTGTCTTGAAAACTCTGCAATTCATACACATAGCTTTGCCTCATTCTTTTTAATGGCTGCTGTGGCCTCTGTTGTGTGGACTTGCAACATTTTATTTAAGAATCTCTCTACTGGGGCACCTGGATGGCTCAGTGGGTTAAGCCTCTGCCTTCGGCTCAGGTCATGATCTCGGGGTCCTGGGATTGAGCCCCGCATCAGGTTCCCTGTTCAGCGAGGAGCCTGCTTCCCCCCGCCCCCCAACTGCCTCTCTGCCTACTTGTGATCTCTGTCAAATAAATAAATAAAATCTTAAAAAAAAAAAAAAGAATCTCTCTACTGATAGAGATTCACATTATCTCCGACTTCATCATGACGAACTGCCTTGATGAAAACATCATTGCATTTGTCTGTGCACGTGTATGAGGATCCCTGCAGACTGGAGAGCGAAAAGTGGACTATCTGTATGAAGATCAAAGGATATTAAGAGTATATTTAAAATTTTGGTGAACGGTCCTTGATGCCCTTCCATAAAAACCCCACCTATGAATTGTCCCAATTACAGTGTATGAGAGAGAATACTCCCTTGTCAATTCTGGACATTAAAAATCTTTACAGTTTTTTTTTTTTTGCCAATTTTTTAGATTAAAAAAAAAACAAAAACCTTATTGTTGCTTTCGTTTGCATTCCTCTAATTGTTAAGGAGGTTGAGTAACTGCTGCCATATAATGGTTATTTTGTGAGTTACCTACACATTTCACTTTCTCTGATTTTACTGGGTTGGGTTTTTTTTTTTCTTACTGATTTGAAAGAGACTTAATAAATTCTAGATAACCCTTTGTTTGCTATAAATGTTGCAAATATTTTCTCCCAGTTACAAGTCTTTTTAATTTTGTTTCTATATCTTTGGTCATTTAATAGCTTTAAATTTTTAGGTAGTTAAAGCTAGCAATCTTGGGGCCCCTGGGTGGTTTAGTTGTTAAGCCTCTGCCTTCGGCTCGGGTCATGATCTCAGGGTCCTGGGATTGAGCTCCACATTGGACTCCCTGCCAGGCAGGAAGCCTGCTTAACCCTCTCCCATTCCCCCTGCTTACTTTCCTTCTCTCGCTGTCTCTCTCTCTGTGTCAAATAAATAAATAAAATCTTTTTAAAAAATGAAAGAAAAAAAACCCCTGAAACTATCAATCTTAAGAGCAATGGCTTCTGGGATTTATATTTTGCTTATAAAATCTTTGCCTGTATTTTCTTATAATGCCTTTTTGTTATTGCTGTTGCTGTTATGGTGTGTGATACGAATTACGGTCAACACAGGGGAAGGAATGCCTCACTGAATGGCCACACCACGCTCCTTCTAAACTCCCGTATAATCAGAGTTTGGAAATGTGAGTCTAATTCTACCTAATTCTAGGAGGTACTTAGAAAAGACTTGTATTTTGAATTGAGTTATTTAGAGAGAGAGAGAGAGAGAGAGAAGTGCATCAGCATTCCTCTACAGGCTTGGATCCTGGTGGAGGCAGAACTTCTAGAAGCAGCAGGAATGTGACTACTTCTAATAGATAGATTCCTGCTTTGGCAGCTTGCTGCGAGGGCAAAGGGGTGTGTGGTCTGAGCAACAGCTATGCTCATAGTTTCCTAATTCTGTAGCCTCTTGTAGTTGACGCCTCATTCCCTTGGCTGTTTAGTTCTGTTGTATGGCTTTGGTAGGCATTCCTGGAAATGCAGCCTAGAACTTTTTCTTCACATACTCACTGCAACATTTTGTGAAATCTACATCCCCCTTATTAAATTCCTTTACAAAAATTATTTATTTATTTTAGAGAGAAAGAGAGAGTCCCCTTACATAAAGTCTTTAAAAAAAAAAAAGAAGAGGGGGTGCCTGGTGGTTCAAGCATCTGCCTTCTGCTCAGGTCATGATCCTAGGGTCCTGGGATCGAGCCCCATGCCAGGCTTCTTGCTCCGCAGGGAGCCTGCTTCTCCCTCTCCCTCTGCCTGCTGCTCCCGCTACTTGTGCTCTCTTTCTGTCAAATAAATTAATCTCTAAAAAAATAAAAAGAAGAAAGAAGAACTATGTTTTCCAAAATAACAACAACAAAAAATAATGAAAGGAGTGGTATTATTTTATATTTTTTAAAAGATTTATTTATTTATCTTTAGGGGTAGGTAGATGGGGGGAGGCACAGAGAGAAAGGAAGAGAGAGAATCCTGAGCAGACTTCCTGGTGAGCACTGAGCCCAATGCTGGGCTTGATCTCACGACCCTGAGATCATGATCTGAGGCGAAATCAAGAGTCAGACACTTAACTGACTGAGCCACCCAAGGGCTCCAATATTTTACATTTTTGAAAATCTCTTTAATGTCTGGCTTCATAAAAAAAGAGTAGGATTCCTATATCTGCTTCTGCACCCAATCCGCTGTGATAATGCTGTTTTGACTGAAATGTGTGAAAAAAAAATTGGCCTCACACAGATGTGTAGTTGGGAAAGGAAAGTGTTTTAATAACATGTTCAGATAAGTGTGAATATTTTTCTTTGCTACTGTGCCACAACTTGACATATAGTAGTTTTATGAGGTTAGCAAAAATGTGGAATCTGAAATGTTATCAATGAAATTTTTGTAGTCTAATTCATTAAAATCCATTGATCTGCCTTTCACTTTAAATAGAGTTTTACCCATACTTTTTGCAACACGATGCATAGGTCATCTGGCATTACTGAGTTATGTTGACCTTCCAAATATTAACACATTTCTTAAACAAAATTTAAAAATTCTACTCACTAATATCACCACTGAGATCATCAGAAAAATTCTCAAGTATTAGAAAGCTGATAAGGTAATGTATGCAAATACATGTTCTCCAAAATTTTAATTTTCACCTAAAAGCTTTAATTTTATCATGAGCAACAAACACGGTCAGTTGTTTTCTTTGAAGCAATTGGTCTACTTCTTTCCATTTTCAAGAAAATGTTTGCCAAATACTCAAGTCTAAGTAACTATAGTGTTATATAATTTGTTCTTTCAAGTAAAAATACTGCTCCATGGGACACCTGGGTGGCTCAGTCGGTTAAGCGTCTGCCCTCGGCTCAGGTCATAATCACAGGATCTCAGACTCAAGATCGAGTCCCACATGGGGCTCCCTGCTCCAGGGGGAGCCTGCTTCTCCCTCTCCCCTGCTCCCCCGCATTCATTTTCTCTTTCTCTCAAGTAAATAAAATCTTTTAAAAAAATAGTGTTCCATAAACAAAGTAGATGAATTATTTTTAAAAAATCAAACTTTGCATTAACAGAGGTTTTTTCAATTCAGAATCAAAGATAAGGAATTGTAGATCTGCACTACACATACTTCGTTACTACTACCTACATGTCGTAGCGCACATTTCGGGGATTATCTTGAAGGACTGAATAATCAGTTTATTTGACAAGTATATACGGAGCACCTGCCATATACCAGGTCCTGTTGTTCTTTCCCAAGTATAAAAGAGGAACAAAGCCGTGAAGCTTAGATTTTAATGAGGTGAGGCAGGTTATAAGCATGTCAGCAGATAAATACAGTCCCAAATATGAAGAAAACTGAAGCACGATATAGACATAAAAAGTGACAGAGGTACGATCGAGGGGATAGAGTGGGGTAGGAGAGGCGTGGATGGAGGGTGTGGGGCAGCGCGATTTCTCTAGGGTACTCCGGGGAGGCTGCCTTGGCCTTCGGCTAGAGATATGTGTGAAGTGGGGCCCCAAGCAAGGTAAGTTTCTGCGGGCTGCTCTGGGCACAAAGGACGGTCTGGAAGCAGGGATGTTCTAGCGCGTTTGAGGATCTGTGAGGCCAGAGTGGCTACAGCAGACAGAGCAAGAAAGAGCACGGAAGAGCCTGCTGCCAGATCAAGTCTTGGAAGGACTTGGAAGGACTTGAATCCTATTCGAGCACGATGGCGCCCCACTTGTGATGGTCCTGAGCAGAGTGGTGCATGAAAAAGGTTTATGTTTAGGGGCACCTGGGTGGCTCAGTGGGTTAAGCCTCTGCCTTCAGCTCGGATCATGATCTCAGGGTTCTGGGATCGAGTCCCGCATCGGGCTCTCTGCTCGGCAGGGAGCCTGCTTCCTCCTCTCTCTCTCTCTCTGCCTGCCTCTCTGTCTACTTGTGATCCCTGTCTGTCAAATAAATAAAATCTTTAAATAAAAAAAAAAAAGGTTTATGTTGAACAGAATTGCTCTGGCTTTTGAGTGGTGAAATAAGGGAGTATAATGGGGCCTGAGGCTCGGTATCCATCCCTCCCTCTTTCTAGAGAACCTCCCCATTCGGCAGAGATGAGAAGGCTAAAAACCACATCCCCCGTGATAGAGGTTCTGCCACTCAGATGTATTTGCATGAGATTTAGTAAGGGAAAGACCATGAACCATTTGGTGTTTCTATTTTCTGCTGGAAAGTATCATTGCCAGGACACGTGGCTTCTCCTGATCACGCTGGCTTTTTGTTTGCAGCAAAGCAGTGTAGTGCTGGACGCGTGTGCTTGGCAGCTGATGTGATTACGGAAGTGCTAATAGCTCCCTTGGTGGCCTGGTTCCGCAATGGATCGTCCAAGTTTTGACTGGGCGCTCAACTGGCATTTGTTTTTTCAGTCTTCCTTTGCTGCAAGCCATTGAAATGCCTTCTTGTAAATTTCTTTCTGTTAGGCTCACAAGATTAGATTCTAGTCTCCGCCTCAATGGAGGGAACCAAGGTGGAGACTGGAAGCCTCATTAAAAGGCTGTTTATTCTTGCAAAACAGAGGATGGTGAGATGCTGCAGGGAAGAGTGGTGAGAAGTGTTTAGTTCAGAATATATTTTATTCTGGGATTTTGATAACTTAGATGCTCAATGAAAGAGACTGAGGTTGGTCAAGGATGACTACAAGGCTTTTGAACCTGGACAACTGAATTAACTGTGGTACCATTTTCTAAGATGGCAGACTTTGAGGGTAGGCCAGGTGTGAAGGGAAAAAAATCTGGAATTTAATGATGAGTGTGGATATATGGTATAGACAGGTGAACACAAGAGATCAAAGTCTAGGGGAAAGGCTAAAACTAGAATATATAACTGTGGACATCATCAGTACATAAATACTATGATGGACGAGATCACCTGTAGAGGGTGTGTGGAGAGAAGAGAAAAGCAGAGTAGGGGAGGAGAGTATGTAGAAAAACAGAACACTAGACATCAGAAAGAGGAAGGTGATTGAGCAAAGAGACAGAGGAAACCAGCAGTGAGGTAGGCAGTGTCCATGCTCTCCAGCCAAAGACACCAGGGACATGACCGTAGCTGAGCAAAGTTGAGTTTATTACCCATCACAGCAAGGGGAACGACCCCCTTGGGGAACCACGGACATCTCAATAGGAGTGTTAGAATGACTGTCTTATAAGATTTGGGCTTGTGTCCGGTGACTCTGGGGAGTGAAGCAAGGCTTTTTGGCTTTGATTAGCTGCTCAGGAAGGGAAGAGAATTCTATGATTGGATTTCTGAACAAATCTCTCGAGAAGAAGGGAAGACAGAGCCAGAGCAAGGCTGTCACTGATACAGAGGCAGTGGTCCCGTGGAGGAGCCAGGAGAGGGGATGTTTGGGGTTTTGTAGGTTTGGACAGTGTTCACATGGACGGGCTCTCTTAAGGCTGCATTATGAAGCAGTTCTCTTTCTTTGTTTTGATGCCTAGTAGTCACAGAGTGACCTTGTCTGAGGTTGATGCTCTATGAAATGGTTTATGTTCAAGGGCAGAACACCAGGGCCCAGCTATGAAAGCAGGGCCAGGTCCTAAACTGCAGCAAGCCCTGACTGGCTGCATCAGGCCAGCTCCCAGACACCAGGGGTGGCTTTCTTCTTTCTCAGAGAAGAACCAGGAGAGTATGTTGTCATCAAAGCCAAGAGATCAAGATGATTCAAGAAGGGAAGAGCGACCAATTCTTTAAAACATGGCCAAGAGGTCTGGTTAGATGCAATGGCTTGGCAATATTGAGGTTTTTTGGAGACCTTGACAAGAATTTGAAAAGTTAACTGGATTAAAACTTAAAGAAAAATCTGAGTGCTAGTTTCAGCTATTTAAAACTAGCTATTTGACCTTGGGTAAGTCAACTCACTTTTCTGAATCTCAGTTTTCTGTTTGTGGGATGAAGAGGTTGACCTTGATGGTGCGTAAATCCTAGGGAGGACAGTGTGGCGTAATCTTTACTGTAGAACAGTGGTTCTCAAGCTTGAGCTTGAATCAGAATCACCTGGAGGGCTTGTTTTTGTTTTTGTTTTTAATTTTATTTTATTTTAGGGAGAGAAACAGAGAATGCATGCACGTGAGGGGAGAGGCAGAGGGAGAAGAAGACAAGAGAATCTCAAGCTGACTCTCAGCTGAGCACAGAGCCCATTGCGGGGCTCGATCTCACAACCCTGAGATCATGACCTGAGCCAAAATCAGGAATCAGACACTTAACTGACTGGGCCACTCAGGTACCCGTGAAGGGCTTGCTAAAGTACAGGTTGATGGGTCCCACCCCTGGAGTTTTGACTCAGCAGGCCTGAGGTGGGGACTGGGAATTTGCATTTCTAGCAAGTTCCCACATGCGACTGTTGCCGCTAGGGCAGGCCCGGGGGCCATGCTAGTGACCCATTGGTTTGATAAAAGAGAAATGGACTTCACATCCTACGTCTGATATCTTGAGGAGGTCACCAAAGCTCTTGGAGTCTCAATTGCCCCAACTCTGTGAATTTTAAAAGCTGCTCATGCCCCACCCCTTGTCCTTGGCAGCCTCTGTTCCCACTCCACACCCCCTTTGAAGCAAGACTCCACATTTCTCCACAAAGCAAATTCAAGGGTCAACTCTATTAAACTTTTTTTTTTTTTTTTAAAGAAGGGAGTAGAGATGGAGGAAACAGTTTACAATGTGATCATTCAACAAGTGAGTTACCATTTTAAAATCCTACAAACATTTTTTTTCCATCCTGATACCTCTCCTTGGTGACTAGCCTCTTGGTTTCCGCCCTTCACCCTTGGATGGGCTCCCATGCAACTTTTTCTTTCCCTTTTCCTCCACTCTTCTTATGCTTCCTCTCGTTCTCTGTTTCTTCTAAGGAGAGCTCTCTGCCTGGGCATCTTCCCTATAAACGGTAGCACTTCTGCCTCATCTCAAGTTCAGCCAACGTGGGGCTCTCAGGTGAACAGAATTTACACTGAGTAACGCTCAAGGGATTTAGAAGGATGCAAACATTTAGCTTGAGTCCTCCAACAAGGTAGTAAGACCATCTAGCTTTGTGGGTGTTTGGAGGAGTAAATAGATATGAAATGTCACATGCCTAGCCTGGTGCCCGACATACAGCCTAAAAATCTGTCTTTACTCCTCTCTACTCCCAGATCACAATTTTTGTGATCGATGATTTTAGCTTTTTCTGTTACAAGAACAGTCTTTCTTTTTTTTAAGATTTTATTTATTAATTTGACAGAGAGAGAGATCACAAGTAAACAGAGAGGCAGGCAGAGAGAGAGGGGGAAGCAGGCTCCCCGCTGAGCAAAGAGCCCGAAGCGGGGCTCAATTCCAGAACCCTGAGATCACGACCCAAGCTGAAGGCAGTGGCTTAACCCACTGAGCCACCCAGGTGTCCCCCAAGAAGAGTCTTAGAAAATATCTAATTCACAGTTGGGTAGCATTCCCAAAGACGCAGTCTTACTCGCCCTGGTGTTCTTTGCCCTCTCGACATGGTTGACAAGGACTCATAAGTGGGTTCTGATTGCCTATACTGGTTGCCTGGGAGCCTACCATTAGGCAACGGGCTGATGGATCAAAGTATAGTAAAGACAATCGAAAGTTCTTTTGATATATTTTTATTTCCATCTCACTGTCCTTATCAGTCTGTTCCTACCCAGTCACTAAGAGATTGAAAAGCTTAAACTTAATGTTCTAGCTTAAATTCAATGTTCCAAGAGCCTTCCAACCTGACAGCCAGTAAAATATTTAAGTCTATTAGTCTTTTGGTTCCAGGAATTTCACAGAGATGCTTCTGTCAGACGATTTCCAGCAAGGACATATTAAAATGCATTCGTCTCCTTGGTCCGTGAAGACCTTGACTTGGATACAGTTTGTTGGAGGGATTCAGCTGTCAGGTCAGGTACTTCTTGAAAGCCCTCATCAGCCAGCAGTTCATTTGTGACGTTTGAAGCGTGCACTTGCCAACAGAGAGAGGAGGTAACTATTGATTCAAGATATGGACAGTACTTGGCAGGACTCGGTACATGGAACCCAGACACTGAAATGGATTTTTAACTTAACCTCGCTCCTCAATCTTCTCTTCAGCCCCCAGGTCTGGGGATACATTCCCTTAACAATCCGATGCTGAGATAATTTTTTAAAGCTGCACCTACCTGTGAGGGTTCTGACCCAGAATTTTTGGCTTGCCAAGTCACATCCAGCCACCATTCTGCATTATCTCTGCCACCCTCCAGTATCCCAAATACTGTTCCCTTCCTTGCCCTTCAGATCTGTCCCCATCTTCCCTTTGGGGACAGATCTGAAGACCTCCCTGCCTTTTTCATTTTTCTAGCCTCTGGAGTATACAGCATAGGGCCTTGCACATGGTAGAAAGAACTCAACAAATATTCAAGCATAAAGGAGAAATCAAATACTTATGAAATCCAAACTTTGGAGCCCCCTGAAGGTGTTTACAACTTTGAAACAAGATTCCTGCATTTACATCTTAACACCTCAGGACACAAGCTGAAGATTTCATGTAAGAATCTAAAACCAGCCGTGCCCTGTGACCGTCTTGTCGCAGAAAACATGGCGTCCTCAGAGACTCTCTTCATCTATTGGAATGTGGCCCTGCATTCAGAGTTACCTGTTCTAGCTCTAGCTCTTAAATATCACCTTTTCCAATTTAACACATTCCTCTCTTGAGTCCAGAGTCCACACAATGGGGACCAAGGGACATCATCTGTTGGCCTTCTCTTAAGTGAGGACACTCGGTCCAGTCAACGTGCTCGTTGGGTCGTCAACCCAACTCCACATGTATAGTAAGCCCACAAAGATACATCTGTGTGTGAGCCATAGAATCAGGATCCTTAAGGGATAAGAAACTTCTAGAATATTACCCTGAAATCCCCTTTCATTCAAGGGCTGGATTAGTGAGGCATAATTTTAGCAGCATAAATCAGTAGTTATGAGGGCTAAGAAATCCTCTTAGCTAAGCTGTTTCTTTATTTCCCTCTTTCCTTCCTCCCTCCTCCTTTTTTCCTCCCTCCCTTCCTCTCTTCCTTCCCAAATCTGTAAAAAGGAACAAATAAGACTGTATTACTATGCCGTGCCAGGAGCGGTATACATTCAGCGGGGTCATATCTCTCTTGTTATTTTGATGCAGTTTTTTCATTAGCAAAGGACATAATATTCTGGGTTGATTCCTCTGCCCAAGATTTCTATTAAGTTAATAGACGAGATTAAATCAAGGTAACTGAAAAGATTTGTAATCCCTTTAATGCAATCATTCATTGCTAAATCTAATTACAGTGACAAGCCTGGGGCTTGAGTCATCTCCCTTCTCTGATGGGGGAGTTTTGTACTCAGCAGGACACACATTTGAAATACCAGTGGTGTTTTCAGGCTTTGACTTCTATAAACCATACTCCATGAAAGCAGCTTTGATGCCTATAGGTGTGCATCAGCAGTAACTTTTAGGGAGACGACGGAGGGCACTTGGGGGAGTCTTGCCATCCCTTTCCCCACACTCTGTAAATGGATAGACAGATATACATATACATAAAGAGAGTCCGAGCTGATACATGATATATACCATATATCAATATGCTGGAAAATTAGAGGCAGGGACAGGTTGTGGAAGGCAGTATAAACCTATTCTATTTCTCATCTTTCATATAAATACCAAATTTTTCATCTAGGAAATCAGCCAACTATGAAATTGTGTGAAATTATGAAGTTCACCACCAGAAACGCTGTCAAATAGAAGCTGGACAAAGGGGTGACTTCAGGAGAATGTGACTAGGTGGGGAGAATCTTACTTTCCATTTTAAAAGTTTCTAAATAATTTTAGAAGGTCACTCATCAATAACAGCTTAAATAAATTGTGGTACCTCTGCACCAGGAAATACTACTCGGCCATTGGAAAGGGCAAGGGAAGGAAGGATGACATGTCTGTTCTGTAGGAATGATTCCAGGAGGTAGACCCAATGACCAGAATAGTTCCAGTATATGTAGATAATATGATCTTATTTATGTAGGGGGCAAAGAATCATACACATGGGACGCCTGGGTGGCTCAGCCAGTTAAGTGTCTGCCTTCGGCTCAGGTCATGGTCCCAGGGTCCTGGGCTAGAGTCCTGAATCTGGCTCCTTGCTCAGTGGGGAGCCTGCTTTTTCCCCTGCCTGTCCCTCCCCCACTTGTGCTCTCTTGCGCGTGCTCTCTGACAAATAAATAAAATGTTTAAAAATTAAAAAAAATAATAATATACCTATGCAGAGGAACCTTTCTTCTAGGTCTGCCAGGATGCTCACGGTTTGCCTTTTCTCCAAGTGAAATTAATATTTCTGCCCCTTCTGCATTTGAAAGTGTCCCAGTTCCGACAGTCAGTTGTGTGCTGCCGTCCCCTGCCTGTGTCCGCCAAGTGTAGAAAGCCAAGTGCGAGGGTCCACTCCAAACCGTGCATTGGAGAAGTCACAGGGAATAACTTTTCTTCTTTCCTGACTATGTTTACAAATCAAATTTTACAGTGAGCATGTATTATTTTGTTTTGGTTCAGTTTTGGAATTTTTTCAGAGAAGGATTCACAAATAGTTCAGAAATATACTCTCCTCATAAAAACTCAAATAATGCATATGAAACAAACTTGATCATCTCTCCCAGCCCGGCTTCTCCTTCTGAGGAAGAAGCTATCACCTCATAAACAAATGCTGGTTTTGGGGGTAAATGGGAGCCATCTGCACAGAGACTTAAGTTTAGACCCTACAGAAAACCATATCTGCACACGTCCTCTTTTGTTTTTTAACTGTTACACAGCATCAGTAGCACTGTGAGCTTGATTTTGTCCCCCTAAAATTGATGTGTGGCCATCCTAAGCCCCAGTACCTCAGAATATCACTGTATTTGGAGATAGAGCCTTTAAAGAGGTAACTGAGTTAAAATGAGGTCATTAAGGTGAGTGTCCACAGAAGCAGACCGACACAGCAGCGAGACACATGGAGGAGACAGCCATCTGCAAGCCAGGGAAGGAGGCTTGCGAAGTTCCCGGTAGCCGACATCTTGAGCTCGGACTTCCAGCCTCTAGAATTGTGAGAAAAATGTGGTTGAAGTCATGCAAGACAGGGTTTGGGGTACATAGTTACAGCAGCCTGAGCAAACTAATACACATAGTAACAAAGTACTGTAATTTATCTAACCAATGCCTTGTTAGCGATTTAAGGGTTTTGGTGGTTTTATTTTTTACTTTTTTTTTTCTTACAAATAATGCCACAGTGAGATTTCGTGTGCATTGTTCTTTGTGCACAGCTGTAAGACTTTCTCTTTGTGCACATGTGTGAGATTTTCTCTTTGATACATATAAAAGAGGGAAGTTGCAGAGTTGAAAGAATATTTGTCTTCTAACGTTTTTTTAAATCCTGCTAAGCGGCCCACAGAAAATGTCTGTAATAATCGTATGCCCACCGATATTCTAAGAGAGAATTTATTTCTTCACATTCTCTACCATGTATGATATTACTCATTTTTTAAAGTTGCCATATTTGGAAGCAAAATATTCAAATTGGTCTATATTTTATTATATAAATTTTCCCTAAATGTTTGATGATTGTTGATTTTTTTTTGAACATAGTTTTGTATTTTTTAAAAAGACCATAGCCTGTCCATAAGGGTTGTCAGGGAGGGTTGGGATGGGCCGCAGGATCCTGAATGCCAGTCTTAGGACTTCTGGACACAAGGACAGGTGATTCTGCAGTGTGCTCCTTGGTGCATGTGGGAGACAGGAAGTGGGTGACTGGCCTGAAGGCTCTTTTGCTGTTCCCCAACCATTACCTTGATATTTGCCCCAATGCTGCCTCCAGCTCTCTGATTAACCACCTCAAAGTGCGTTTCAATCCACCTTCCCCTGCAGTGCTCTCTCACTTGCATTTCAGGCTGTGATTTTTCGGTCCAACATCCCATCTCCTTTTAGGGGTTTTTCATAATTTCTACCAACTTGTTTCCTGGACACATTAAAAAAATACATACCAACACACACACACACACACACACACACACACACGTACTTCAATCTGCCGTCTTTCCCTTATCTGCCTGTAGGGGGCAACCCCATTAGGAGTGTGTTTGAGGTGGATGGAAGATGGATACTGATTTCAATAATTTCAGGGACTGAAAAGCCAGTGGCCTCCAGAAAGAGCCCCTGGCTGTGCGCAGCTCAGTGTGGGTTGAATAGGCTAAGAGGCGTGTTTTTTGTACAACTTGGCTCTTGAATGTAAGCCAACTGCTTCATCGGAGGCTTGACTGAAGAAAGAACAGTGTGTTCCAATGACAGAGGGATAGCGATGCCCGGCTTACAAAATAACCATGCGCTGGTCTTCAGTGTGGTATCTTCCTGCAGAATGCTCAGTGGTAATTTTGACTATAGGATATTTTACTTACATGTGAACTTTAGAACCCACTGCTAACAAGGAAGGTGTAACTGTTGTCTTAACGTGATCACTTACGACTTTTAAAAATAATAAAGTATTTTGGAAGAACATCTAGTTGAGATCAACTGCATGGAAATATTGACTTGAGGGGTAAGATGCGTATAGGAATGAGATAGTAAGTGATTTGGGAGCATGAGAAACAGCGGGATGGAGAACACTGACCACACTCAGGGGAACGGGAGGTGACGTTTCTACCCAGAGCCTCATGGGAGCCCATAGAACATGAGCTTGGGTAACCCAGGGCTCAGGCATTGACCAATTAGGACTTTAGGATATTACAATCTTTGAAATTATATTTATTGAGAAATATAGTCTAGGTTCCAACAACAATCTTTATTTAGTCAGATTATTGGCTAATTATTTGTGTTTTTGTTTCCAGATTCCTGCCAACAATTTAATATTGATTTTTGCCATCTGTTACTTAGTGTGTCTCTCAGATTTGTTTCAACCAAATAATGCTAAAAGTTAACTTATCCAAATCTCAGATTAAAATACGAAACAGTTTATTTTATTTTATTTTATTTTAAATTATAATATTTTACTTAATAAGTTTTTTTTTAAAGATTTTATTTATTTATTTGACAGAGAGAAATCACAAGTAGATGGAGAGGTAGGCAGAGAGAGAGAGAGGGAAGCAGGCTCCCTGCTGAGCAGAGAGCCCGATGCGGGCCTTGATCCCAGGACCCTGAGATCATGACCTGAGCCGAAGGCAGCGGCTTAACCCACTGAGCCACCCAGGCGCCCTAAAATATGAAACAGTTTAGAACAAAGATGAGAACTGCATGGTACTTTGCAGGAAGGCATCTCACCTCCTGGAGTTCATAATCCTTACAATTTTGGAGATAAAAGCATTTTTCAGAATATCTAATGCAACACTCATATTGACCTGATAAGTGGGTTCAAGGGCATGCAATTCATTTTTCATTTACTTAAGATGTGTGGGTGTCTGTGTGTGTGTGTGTGTGTTGTTTAATCTATTATGTGAACTCCCTGTTAGTGGAAGAGCCCAGAGTCTTCCCCAACTCCAAGATCAGTGCTTTTTTTCACTGATTGCTTTGATAATGAATCATGAATCATCCCTGTTTGAGTACGGATACCTTTGTGGGTCTTAGAGCCACATTCTTTTCATCTACCTGCAAGGATATCATGGATTCTTCTGTTACATACTTTGTTGGTATTAACATAAAGTTGACTATAGCAGTCTCCTAATAAGGAAATGATTTTATGGGTTTAACTTGGCATTCATTGCTTGTGTTTTAGTGAACTTATTTGCTCACTCCAACCACACTCCTGTTCCATTCTCCTTTGGGTCAGGTAGTTTAGGGACTCTCATCCATTGTGATGACTCCCTGATGTATATCACCTGTCCCTCCCTTTCTGCAAGGTTTCAAACTTTTTCTTCCCATTTATACCTTAGAATTCAAACAACATACTGAAAACCACTTTATATTCTGCATTTCTACTATGTTTGGTTCAGCACAATTAACTTAATCTTTGGGGCTGAAAACCTGAAAGTTTTCAGTTTTCTCCTTTTCCTATTTATTTATCAAGAGATATTGATTTTATCTCTAAACTCTTTTAGCTAAGTTGCTCATTTTGCCTTTTTTTTTTAAAGATTTTATTTATTTATTTGACAGACAGAGATCACAAGTAGACAGAGGGGCAGGCAGAGAGAGAGGAAGGGAAGCAGACTCCCTGCTGAGCAGAGAGCCCGATGTGGGACTCGATCCCAGGACCCCAGGATCATGACCTGAGCTGAAGGCAGAGGCTTTAACCCACTGAGCCACCCAGGCACCCCTTGCCTTGTTTTGATAACCACAATAGCCTCTTAACCTATTTCCATGTGTCCATACCTGCGATGTTTGGTGTGGTTTTTCCACACACTCAATCTCCAATTTCCAGAGTGCTCTTTCTATAACACTCAGTCCAGTTTTTACCAGACTGTGTGGCTGTGGGAACATTATTTTGTAGTACTCTAAAAGATTTTTTATGAAAAAAGTTGCTTGTTGTGGTAGGCAGAATACTAAACCAGATCCTCAAGGTTCCTGGCCCAGGGTTATTCAGTCAAATACTAATCACCTTACTGCAGTAAAGAGGTTTTGCAGATACAATGAAACTCCCGTATCAGTTGACCTTAAGATAGGAGGATTGTCCTGGTGGGCCTGACTGAAGCACATGAACCCCTGGTCAGAGAAGAGAGGAGAGAGTTGTCTTTTGGCTGGCCTAAAAGAAAGCAAGCATCCATTCTGTGAACTGTCTGGGGGGTGCCATGGGAAAGGAATGTGAAAGGGACCTCTGGGAGCTAAGATCAACTCCTGCTTAATAACCAGCAAGGGAATGGAGATGTCAGTTTTTTTTTTCTTTTTTCTTTTTTTTTTAAATAGAATCTTTTTTAATATTTTTAAGATTTTATTTATTTATTTGACATAGAAAGAGAGATCACAAGTAGGCAGAGAGAGAGGGAGAGAGAAGGGAAAGCAGGCTCCCCGCTGAGCAAAGAGCCCGATGTGGGACTTGATCCCAGGACCCCAAGATCGTGAGCTGAGTCGAAGGCAGACGCTTAACTGACTGAGTCACCCAAATATCTTAATTTGGCTTGGGGAGACTGGCAGCCTGTTACCCCAGCCTGTATTTCCAGCATTGTCACGTCATTTCCCCACATCCAACTTGGCTCATTCTTGTAGACCAAGTCACATGAGTTCAGATTTCTTTGATTCTGCATGTGTCTCATTTTTTGCAATACACTCCAGTATCTGTCCCGTGATGAGGCCCCATACCGCAGGCAGCCATGCTTGCTGTGTTCTTTAAGCTCTCATTGTACTTTGTTTATAGAGCCCTTAGGTCCCACATCATATTACGTGATAATCACAGTTCCCCTCCTCCTATGGGACTGTGAACCACGTCAGGAAAGGGACTATTTTTATTCGTCATATTTTATGACAGAAGTGAACCTCAGAGTTAATTTACTGAGTTTTCTGGTGGTATTACCGTTTTCTTTATAAAAATTGGGGCAACATTAGTTTGTCTCTAATCTTCTGCATTTTTTCCTTTGGATGAAAGGTTCAGTTTTTTAAAATTGTGACCTATCAAGGGAGGCTGGGGAAGTAGAGAAATGGAAAGGGGCATATTGAAGCAATCATAAGGAATAAAAATGAGGGAAGGGGCAATGTGTAAAGCAAAACTTCTGAACCTGAAAATCTAGCTACTTCTGTAAATCTCCTACTTGAATAATGTTCTCTTTTACATACTCCAACACTGTAGCCCATTTTCCTTTGGTTTCACCCTATGCAGGGGCCACTCATAACTTTTACTTCGTTTGAAACTGAATCCACCCTACTGCTCTACACGTAGCCACCAACTTTGATCATTTCACAGATCTTATTTTTTTTATGGAGTGCATTTTTTAAAGATTTTATTTATTTGAGAAAGAGTGAGTGAGCGACTGAGAAAGCATGAGGGGAAGAGGGGCAGAGAGAGAGAGAGAGGGAAGCAGACTCCCTCCTGAGCAGGAAGCCCCATGCAAGGCTCGATCCCAGGACTCCAGGATCATGACCTGAGCTGAAGGTTGATGCTTAACCAACTGAGCCACCCAGGTACCCTGATCCTTTCACATAGTCTAAGTTAGAATCAGTGCTCCTGGTATCCTTATTGGAGTCCAGTGAACAGTATCAAACAAACTGAAAAGTCACATTGTTAAAATTGTCCTTGTCCTGCTCTGTTTTTCTGCTTTGTGGACTGATTTTAAATACATCGATCTAATGTAGAAACTGATGGTGCTTCATATATAACCCCTCTCTGTTTGACCTCCACCCATTGGATAATCTTTGGGATTAACAAATATCCCTCTACATGTCTACCGCGTCTCCTGCGGTTGGGTTGGGCCAATTAGAATCTGGGGGAAAGTGAAGCAAATCTCTTGAAGTCCTGGCCCATGAAAGATCCTACACACCCCTTTCACCTGTTCTTGCCCTACTATGGTGACCTTGAAGGCCCCATACACCAGATGGCACCATCTGAAAGTGAGGAGGGTCAACTGGTTTACCTCACTTTGGGGGCCACTCGAGTTTCGGGGTTTAGTTGTTCATGTGGCAGAGCCAAGCCATTGCCTAGCTTAGTCTGTTAAACATTTAAAACTTGAAAATCCATAAAAATTCACTGGCTGCAAACATGTAACTGAAAATAAAAGATGAATTTGGAAGAAGTCATTCAAGAAACTCTGCAATTTTTTTCAAGCAGAGCTTTGTTGTTGTTAAAATGTAAATGCTGAACAAATGCTATAGACGCACAAGATTATAATTAAAGAATCGGAAGGAAACACAGTTCCCACGCGCAGATATAATTTTATCCAAGAACTAGGTTGTACCCCTTCCAGTATTCTTTCAGAACTCTTAATTATAGAGATTACTAGCTCAAGGAACAGGAGGTTAAACATCTGCTTCCTAAAATGAAGCCAAAAGCTTGAGACAAATAGGCTGAATCATACTGAAATTAAAGAATGAGAGGCTAAAATTAAATATCTCTACCAGCGGCTTATACTTCTATTGAAATAATCCTGTATCAAGGACTCAGTGGAAGGGGTGCAGTTAATTAGTGAGGGCATCAAGACACAGGTCTTCTCATGTAGCCGCCATTTTAGTTGAGAAGTGAGACCCAGAGAGGTGAACTCTGCTAATGATCTTAGAACATCCCTAGCTGGTGCCTTTCACCATTCCCAGCAGAATACAGGTTAGTGGGATTGGGGTGGGGGTGGGGGAGTTGGGGGGTTGCTGTGCCATCTCTGGAACAGAGAAGAGATTGGATAGATGCAAATCCACAGGCCTCATGGTCGTGTCCATTGTTTAGTTGTTTGTCATAAAAACCCAAGACTCATTGTTCAGGTAGAAATGAATCCCCACCTTTCATTTTAATTATATATTAAATGTATCTAGTAGGGTTTTATTTTAAGGCTTATTTTATTTAAATATTCCATTTTCTAAATGACAGGAATTATACATGGTTGTATAACAGGTCTGTTCTGTGTTTTTTGATGTGTGATGGTCAGTCAGGTATGGTCACAAGGGGGACACAGGACAGGCTCAGGGAAATAGAGTTTCTTATTCTCACAGGTCCGAGAAGCAGGAAGCACAGAACCTCCAGCAGGGCCACATGGGGACGTCTCCTGGAGTTAAGAGCCAGAAAGCAGGAGCAAAGGGGAAACCCGAACCAGAACCTGTTTTGGGCATTCCTTAGGAATGGTAACGCAGGGAGGGGGAAACATGTTAGGACTGACTAGTCTGAATACTTTCTGAGGGCTGTAAACTTATAGGGATGGTCCCTAGATGTGTGGCCTGAGGTAATGAAGGCAGAGGGATCTTGCCTCCTGGTGTACAGGGACCAGAGAGAGGAGATGTGTCTCTGAATTTAGTTTGCTCACCAAAGGCTCATTTCCTGCTGAGCCTTTTGCCATCTCCAGGATTGGCTAGCCCAGGGAAGGCTATCTTTCTTCAGCTAGATAGACATTTTAAGATGTCAAAGCATAGTTTCTAGAAAATGTTTAGATATAAATAATAGAAAGTCAAACAATATAGATGCTTATAAATGGAACATTAGCAATCTCACCCATGCCCTCCCCCAAGTCCCTTACACCTTATCTGAAGTAAAGTTATTTGCTCCAGCTCTTTGAAGAATACCGGTGGAATTTTGATCGGAATGGCATTAAAAGTATATATTGCCCTAGGCAGTATAGACATTTTAACAATGTTTATTCTTCCGATCCAAGAGCATGGAATGGTCTTCCATCTTTTTGTGTCTTCTTCAATTTCTTTCATGAGTGTTCTGTAGTTCCTCGAGTACAGATCCTTTACCTCTTTGGTTAGGTTTATTCCCAGGTATCTTATTGTTCTTGGTGCTATAGTAAATGGAATCGATTCTCTAATTTCCCTTTCTGTATTTTCATTGTTAGTGTATAAGAAAGCCACTGATTTCTGCACATTGACTTTGTATCCTGCCACGTTGCTGAATTGCTGTATGAGTTCTAGTAGTTTGGGGGTGGAGTCTTTTGGGTTTTCCATATAAAGAATCATGTCATCTGCGAAGAGAGAGAGTTTGACTTCTTCATTACCAATTTGGATACCTTTTATTTCTCTTTGTTGTCTGATTGCTGTTGCTAGGACTTCTAATACTATGTTGAACAAGAGTGGTGAAAGTGGGCATCCTTGTCTTGTTCCTGATCTCAACGGGAAGGCTGCAAGCTTTTTCCCATTGAGGATGATATTTGCTGTGGAGCTGGAGCAAATAATCCAAAAATTTGTATGGAATCAGAAGAGACCCCAAATTGCTAAGGAAATGTTGAAAAACAAAAATAAAGCGGGGGCATCACGTTACCTGATTTCAAGCTTTATTACAAAGCTGTGATCACCAAGACAGCATGGTACTGGCATAAAAACAGACACATAGACCAGTGGAACAGAGTAGAGAGCCCAGATATGGACCCTCAACTCTATGGTCAATTAATCTTCGACAAAACAGGAAAAAATATACAGTGGAAAAAAGACAGTCTCTTCAATAAATGGTGATGGGAAAACTGGACAGCTATATGTAGAATAATGAAACTCGACCATTCTCTTACACCGTACACAAAGATAAACTCAAAATGGATAAAAGACCTCAACGTGAGACAGGAATCCATCAGAATCCTAGAGGAGAACATAGGCGGTAATCTCTTCGATATCAGCCACAGCAACTTCTTTGAAGATATGTCTCCAAAGGCAAAGGAAACAAAAGCGAAAATAAACTTTTGGGACTTCATCAAAATCAAAAGCTTCTGCACAGCAAAGGAAATAGTCAAAAAAACAAAGAGGCAACCCACGGAATGGGAGAAGATATTTGCAAATGACAGTACAGACAAAAGGTTGATATCCAGAATCTATATTGAACTCCTCAAACTCAACACAAATGAAACAAGCAAACATATCAAAAAATGGGAAGAAGATATGAACAGATACTTCTCCAATCAAGACATACAAATGGCTATCAGACACATGAAAAAATGTTCATCATCATTAGCCCTCAGGGAGATTCAAATTACAACCACATTGAGATATCACCTTACGCCAGTTAGAATGGCCAAAATTAACAAAACAGGAAACAACATGTGTTGGAGAGGATATGGAGAAAGGGGAACCCTCTTACACTGTTGGTGGGAATGCAAGTTGGTGCAGCCTCTTTGGAGAACAGTGTGGAGATTCCTCAAGAAATTAAAAATAGAACTTCCCTATGACCCTGAAATTGCACTCCTGGGCATTTACCCCAAAGATACAGATGTTGTGAAAAGAAGGGCCATCTGTACCCCAATGTTAATAGCAGCAATGGCCACGGTCGCCAAACTATGGAAAGAACCAAGACGCCCTTCAATGGACGAATGGATAAGGAAGATGTGGTCAATATACACTATGGAGTATTATGCCTTCATCAGAAAGGATGAATACCCACCTTTTGTAGCAACATGGATGGGACTGGAAGAGGTTATGCTGAATGAAATAAGTCAAGCAGAGAGAGTCAATTATCATATGGTTTCACTTATTTGTGGAGCATAACAAATATCATGGAGGACAAGGGGTGTTAGAGAGGAGAAGGGAGTTGGGGTAAATCGGAAGGGGAGGTGAATCATGAGAGACTATGGACTCTGAAAAACAATCTGAGGGGTTTGAAGTGGCGGGGGTGTGGGAGGTTGGGGTACCAGGTGGTGGGTATTATAGAGGGCATGGATTGCATGGAGCACTGGGTGTGGTGAAAAAATAATGAATACTGCTTTTCTGAAAATAAATAAATTGAAAAAATAAAAAAAAATGAAGTAAAGTTAGCTCTTTGGTGTGTATTCTTCCACATTTTTCTCTCTGTGAACATATGCAAGCAAACATATTGACACAAATGGAGATTTAAAAAAAAAAATTTATTTATTTATTTGACAGAGATCACCAGTAGGCAGAGAGGCAGGCAGAGAGAGAGGAGGAAGCAGGCTCCCTCCTGAGCAGAGAGCCCAATGCAGGATCTCCTGAGATCATGACCTGAGTCTAAGGCAGAGGCTTAACCCACTTAGCCACCCAGGTGCTCCTGTAGGAGATATTTTTAATAAACATGGAATCGCACCCTATACATCTCTCTGCCACTTATGCTCTCAGTTGACTGTGTTTGTTGTACATTAATAATTGCAGGTATAACTCATTATTTTTAGTAGATGGTTAATATGTTATAGGATGGATACTCAAATTTATTCAAGCATTCTTTCTTTATAGACATGTAGATCATTTTCAGTATTTTTTTAGTAACTACACATATGCTTTAAAAAATAACCATGGGGTACCTGGGTGGCTCAGTGAGTTAAAGCCTCTGCCTTGGGCTCAGATCTTGATCCCAGGGTCCTAGGATTGAGCCCCGCATCGGGCTTTCTGCTCAGCAGGGAGCCTACTTCCCTTCCTCTCTCTCTGCCTGCCTCTCTGCCTACCTGTGATCTCTGTCAAATAAATAAATAAAATCTTAAAAAAACAAAAATTAACTATTGTCCATAGATCCTCATGTTTCACTTTTATTTCCCAGTGTGGGATCTTTAGGTCAGTAAGTACATTGTAAGTGCTAATAGAAATAGACAGTGATGGATTTCTTTTTCAAAATGTTTTAACAATAGAAACTGATATCACTAGTGTGTGATGGTGCTAGTTTTACCACATCCTGATCAGCACTGTGTATTATAAATGTTTTAATTTTTATAAATCTGATAGGTGATAATGGCTTAATTTTTTTCATTATCTCATCTTTATTTTTGAATTTTAATTCCAATATAATTATTATACAGTGTCATATTCATTTCAGGTATACAATACAGTGATTCAACAGCTCCATACATCATCCATTACTGGTCAAACAAATGCCCTTCTTAAATCCCCATCACCTATTTTGTCCAACTCTCACCCACTTCCCCTCTGGTAACCATCAGTTTGTTCTCTGCAGTTAAGAGTCTGTTTCTTGGTTTGCCATTCTTTCTCTCTTTTTCTCCTTTGCTTGTTTTGTTTCTTAAATTGCACATATGAGGGACACGATATGGTATCTGTCTTTGACAGAATAATTTCACGAAAGATTATATCCTCTAGCTCCATCCATGTCATTGGAAATGGCACAGTTTTGTTCTTTTTTATGGCCAAATAAGGATATTACTATATATATCCCAAATAAGGGGAGTTATATGTCATATATAATATATACATTATTATATATATCCCAAATAAGGGCACCATATATATATATATATATATATATATATATATATATATAATATATATGATAAATATGTATCACCTCTTCTTTGTCCATTTATCCACTGATGACACTTGGGCTGCTTCCATAATTTGGCTATCATAAATAATGCTGCTATAAACATTGGGGTGCATGTATCCCTTTGAATTAGTGTTTGTATTTTGGGGGTAAATACCCAGTAGTGCAATTGCTGGGTCATAGGGTAGTTCTATTTTTTTTTTTTTCTTTTTGAGGAACCACCATACTGTTTTTTAGAGTGGTTGCACCAGTTTGCTTTCCCACTAACAGAATAAGAAGGTTCCTTTTTCTCCATACCCTGCCCAATACCTGTTGTTTCTTGTCTTGTTGATTTTATCTATTCTGACAGGTAAGAGATGATATCTCACTGTGGTTTTGATTTGCATTTTCCTGACGATGAGTTGGATGTTGAGCATCTTTTCATGAATCTGCTGGCTACCTGTATGACTTCTTTGGAGAAGTGTCTGTTCATGTCTTCAGCCCATTTTTAATTGGACTGTTTTATTTTGTTGTTGTTGCTGTTGGTTTTTTTCCTGGAGTATTGAGTTGTATAAGTTCCTTATATATTTTGGATACTAACTCTTTATTAGGCATGTCACTTGCAAATATCTTCTCCCATTCCACAGGTTCCCTTTTAGTTCTGTTGATTATTTCCTTTTCTGTATGAAAGGTTTTTATTTTGCGGTAGTCCCAGTAGTTCATTTTTGCTTTTGTATCCCTTGCCTGGGGAGACATATCTAGAAAAATGTTGCATAACTAATGTCACATACATTACTGCCTGTACTCTATGTTAGAATTTTTATGGTTTCAGGTCTTTCATCCATTTTGAGCTTATTTTTGTGTATAGGGTGCAAAGGGTGGTCCAGTTTCATTCTTTCATATGTTGCTGTCCAGTTTTCCCAGCACCATTTGTTGAAGAGACTGTCTTTTTACCATTGGATATTCTTTCCTGTTTTGTTGAAGATTAGTTGATCATATAGTTGTGGGCTTATTTCTGAATTTTCTATTCTGTCCTATTAATCTATTTCTCTACTTTTGTGCCAGAAGCATGCTGTGTTTACTGTGATCACTACAGCTTTGTAATAGCGCATGAAGTCTGGAGTTGTGATACCTAAGGCTTTGCTTTTCTTTTTTAAAATTGCTTTGGCTATTCATGGTCTTTCATGGTTCCACATAAGTTTTCAGATTGTTTGTTCCAGTTGTGTAAAAAATGCTATTGGTATTTTGATAGGAATTGTATTAAATATGTAGATTGCTTTTGGTAGTATAGCTATTTTAACAATACTTGTTCTTCAAATCCATGAGCATGGGATATCTTCCCATTTCTTTGTGTCATTTCAGTTTCTATCATGAGTGGTTTATAGTTTGCAGAGTACAGGTCTTTTACCATTTTGGTTAGGTTATTCCTGGGTATCTTATTCTTTGGGACACAATTGTAAATGGGATTGTTTTCTTAATTTTTTGTTCTGCTGATTCATTATTATTGTATAGAGATGCAACAGATTTCTGCACATTGATTTTGTATCCTGTGACTTTACTGAATTCATTTATCAGTTCTGGCAGTGTTTTGGTGGAGTCTAAGGTTTTCTATATATATTATTGTGTCATTGGCAAATAGTGAAAATTTTACTTCTTCTTTACCAATTTGGATACCCTGTATTTCTTTTTGTTGTCAGATTGCTGAGACTAGGACTTCCAGTACTGTGTGAAATAGCAGCGGTAAGAGTGGACATCCCAGTCGTGTTCCTGACCTTACGGGAAAAGCTCTCAGTTTTTCCCCAATGAGTATGATGTTCACTGTGGGCTTTTCATGTTTGGCCATTATTATGCTAAGTATGTTCCTCTAGACCTACTTTGTTGAGGGCTCTCAGCATGAATAGATATCGCACTTTGTCAAATGCTTTTTCTACATCTATTTGAAATGATCAGATGGCTTTTAGGTTTCATTATTTTTCCAGTTTATTTATTTATTTATTTATTTTAGACTACAGATAACACTGAGCATCGTAGACAAAAAGCTTCATTGTTGAATTATATAAGAATCCTAAAAACCGTATTTTTCTCTTGGTCTCTTCTGAAGGTTTTTCCCCCCTGAGGAAGCTGGCTGAGTTACTACACACCACCTGTAAGTGTAGATCTCTGCTCTTTTTCTCACATGTCTACATTACACATTTTCTGTCTCCCCCAAATAAGATGAAGTAGAACTCTGGCCACTTCCAAATTCCTCTGATTCAGTCTGCACAGAGGAGATTGTTAAAATTCTATTTGTTACTATCTCATCTTAGGGGGATAATGAAAAGAAAATAGCTGTCAGCCACTTCCTTCTGAATGTTGTAATTTATTTTCTTTGAAGAATTAATATTACATTGAATACACTTAACTTTTGAATATACTTTGGTTTAAAGTGTGCTGTCACTGAGACTTAATGACACCACCCTTCCGTGGTTTGGTATTGTTAAACCTTGTCTTGCTAAACAGCATGAATCAAAGAACAGTAATAATAAAGTCCTGGTTTCTCTGGGTGAGCCTTAGGTAAATAAACCTGGGAGGGCTAAACCCTGGCTTTTGATAGAATGGCCTTGGGGTGGGGGGTGGGGATGACTACTGGTGAGGTGGCAGTGCCTTAGCTTAATAGCTAGGAGCAGCACCCCAGATCAGTATAAGGGGATGGGGTTGAAGTGGTTGTATTAGAGTTCTCCAGAGAAACAAAATCAATAGGATCAATCAATTGATGGATCTACCATATCTCTATCCAGATATTACTTTTAAGGAATTAGCTCAAGAGACCAGGAAGACGACAGGTCTCACACTTGAATGGCAGGCCAGCAGGCTAGACACATGTCACAATAGATTTGCAGTCTTGAGTCAAAGGCTGGAAACTCCGGCAGAATTTGTATGTTGCAGTCTGGAAGCAGAATTCCTTCTTCTCCAGGAAACCTCAGTCTTGGGTCTTAAGGTCTTCAATGGTTTAGATGTGGCCCACCCACATTACAGAGAGTAATTTGTTTTACTTAAAGTTAATTGATTATAAATATTAACCACATCTAAAAATATCATTACAGTAACATCTGGACTAGTGTTTGATCAAACAGCTGGGCACCATATTTTGCCAAGTTGACACGCAGAAT
The DNA here is from genome assembly GCF_009829155.1 of Mustela erminea. Classification (NCBI taxonomy): domain Eukaryota; kingdom Metazoa; phylum Chordata; class Mammalia; order Carnivora; family Mustelidae; genus Mustela; species Mustela erminea. Next base: position 21,533,402 of record NC_045634.1, read on the forward strand.
TAACCATCGCAGTGGTGTATATTTTATTTGCTTCTCATGAATTTAAGTGATACAACCGCTATTTGTTTCTCTGTGGAAGAGACAATTTAAAGTGGAGCCTGGCTTTAGATCAAGCTATAGTCTGAGAGAGATTTCTAATGCCCCATTTATTTCTAGCATTATCTAGCTCCATGAAAAAACAAAAAAAACAAAAAAAACAAATGCAGTAACCATGAGCATGTCCTGCTTTAGGAAAAAGGTAGGAAAATGAGTAGAGAATGCATGGTTTTCCTATTCTCCAGTGTGCTTTGTTTTCATCCTTTGTCTGTTTACCTCAATAAATTGACCTCTTCCTTTTTAAAATGACTCATATTAAGAACATTGGGGAGGGTATATGCTATGGTGAGTGCTATGAATTGTGTAAGACTGATGAATCCCACACCTGTACCCCTGAAGCAAATAATACACTATATGTTAATAAAAAAAATAAGTTATAAAAAGTATGTTTGAATGAAGTGGAATCAATCTTTTCTTTGGCACAGTTTTTCCAGTTAATGGGATAAGACATTTTGGAACATACAGATACACTTTACAGAAAATTTGCTCCTGAGCTGTTGGCCTTAGCATTTATTGATCAAAGTTTTGGAGAATTTTAAGATTTCTACTTCTACTTCACTTGTATCATAGTAATTGTAATTGTAATTCACTTCTATAATGTAAAATCTCCACTTCTACTTCACTTGTATAATTAAAAAAATAATTTACCAAGGTAAAATCACATGAGAAAAAATTAATCATTTTTAAGTGGACAATTCATTGGCATTTAGTAGACTCACAGTGTCAAGCAAGAACCATTTTCTGTCTGGTTCCAAGACATTAGGATCATTCCAAAGTAAAACCCTAACCCATGAAGCCATCTTTCCATCTAGCCTCTGCCTGGCACCACTAATCTGTGTCCTGTGGCAAGGGACTGATTTATTATGCATATTTCTTGTAAATGGAATCACGCCACATGTGACACTTTGTCTTTCACCTCATATAATGTTTGGAGGTTCATTCACATTCTACATCAGGACTTCATTCCTTTCAACAGCCAAATAATAGCCCATTCAGTGTACATACCACAATTTGTTTATCTCTTTGTTGATGGCCATTTGGGTTGTTTCTGCCTTTTGGTTATTCTAAATAGTGCTGTTGTGAACACGAGTACATGTTCTTGTTTGAGTAGTTGTTTTCAGCTCTTTGGGGGTTGGACATAGAATCACCATATGATCCTGTGTTACAGTGATTCTGTGTTTAAATCCATATGGTGATTCTGTGTTTAACTTCTTGAGAAATTGTCAGACTGTTTCCCATGGTGGCTGCACCGTGTTACATGTTCATTGGCAACATACAAAAGTTCCAGTTCCTCCACATGTTTGCTAACACTTATCTTTTGTCTTTTGTTTAAATTTTATTGTATGGCAGACCTCCTAGTCGGTGTGAAGTTGTACCGTATTGCAGTTTTGATTTGTATTTCCTTAATGACTAATGATGTTGTATATCTTTTCATGGGCATTTGTGCAGTCTTAATGTTTTAATTTAATCCTGTATCTCAGGCACATAGCAGACTTTCTCATCTGGTGGTACATAGCACATTAACAGATATGCCAAACTATTGATATCGTTAATCTGTACCAGGGGAGACTTAGGTGGCCAGAGTCCATGAGGTCATGCATCTGAGTCTGTGAGCAGATTCCTCCATTTTCTCCACTGGGTCATGTAATTTTATCATTTTTTATGTGTACCAGTAAATGAACAATTGTGGGAATACTGGTTTAAGGAGTTGTAGAAAGCCATAACTGTCTTGTTCTATCTTAGTTAATGGAATAACAAACTGACTCAGAGATGTTTTATAGAATTGGAGTTTAATTTTTTTCAGAACTCATAACACAAGGCTTTCTATAATGGCTCACTGAGAATAGCCATCCTTAGACTATGTTCCTAAAAAGGGCACTATGTTCATGTAACTAGAATAGAAAAGTCTAGTGGCATATTATGGCAATCGTGATAAATCTTCTGACTTTGGAAATGTGAATCTTCAAAATGGCATACAATATAGGAATACTTTGTAAACTAAAATGCAAAACACTATATATTTATTTTATATCATCACCTAATTTTGGATAAAAATCCCAATTCTAGGCAATGTGAGGATATCTATCGAAGGTTAACGTTAGGCATGGTTAATGCCAGTATTTTGATAGCTTAACATCAGATATTTCATGTAACTCGTGCTGAATTAATAGTACCATAGCCAGGGGACTACCATCCAGGTGAAATGTGTTGTTCCCGCTCAACCTGGATCTTCAGGCTGCATACCCCCTCACCCCCCACCCCCCGCCGTTCTCAGTATCTCCCTGTTCTCACTGCCTGAACGCAAGTTAGACTTTAGGTTTTGGTTAAGCGGTATGTACCAATTTTTCCATCAATCATGGAAGGATAATCACTACAAAATATTAACCCCCAGACCTCAATTGCATAAGTGGAGCCTGTTTCTTGCTCACATGCAGTCCAAGAGGGGATTTCCAGGGGGAATTACAGTTCAGATTTGGGTGGGAATTAGGGTTTGCTTCAAAAGAAAGTGAGAGAGATTTGGAATCCTACTCACTTTGATTTCTGGGAAAAAAAAAAAAAGGCTGCTTTTACCTTGAACGCATGATGTCTTTCTCGTGAGTTGCATTTAGACATGAGATGCTCTTAGACATTGACAGGTTTTGTAGAAACAACTTCTAAATATGTTTCACTGTACCAGCTTCATCCCATTCTTTGAAAGTATCAGGATGGGCTGTTCAGAGAGAACAGGAGGAATCGCGGATTGTGAAGTAAGTAATGAACTCAGCCCAGGAACACGAACTCATCCTCACCCATACAAAGCAAGACAGAGGCTGCGAGTGTCAGAGGTTATCAAGGCTCAGTTGCTTAGAAGTCAGAGCCTTCCTAAAATCTCAGCCCCTCTATTGACTCGCTCTGTGTCTTAGTTGCATTTCTTAGCCTCTAGCTTTTCATATATCAGTATCCTACCTGCAGAGCAAAGCAGGGAGGATCATAACTTTCAGGGCTCTACTCAGGTATTTAAGAAAGAAGGGTGGACACTGCTCTTCTTTTTTTTTTTTTTTAAAGATTTTATTATTTATTTGACAGAGAGAGATCACAAGTAGACAGAGAGGCAGGCAGAGAGAAAGAGGAGGAAGCAGGCTCCCTGCTGAGCAGAGAGCCAGGTGTGGGGCCCCATCCCAGGACCCTGGGATCATGACCTGAGCCAAAAGTAGAGGCTTTAACCCACTGAGCCACCCAGGTGTTCTGGGTAGACAGTGCTCTTAAGAAACTAATGTTTGGGTGCAAGGTGTCCTTTTTGCAACTGTGGTATCGTTCACACCAGGCTTTCTTAGTGGACCAAGCTAAGATATAAGTGTGTGTCTATGCATTCCAACAGCTACAGTTCTGTGTTTGTGTGTGTAGGTGTGTGCACACAGACCTATCTTGCACATAATTTAGGTGTTTTCACTTGCTTGCAGCTAAAATTTGTTTTAGCTAAATTTCCATTTTGACTTTGGAAGACTCTTTTTTGGCATGACCCTGCAAGCAGCTCTGTGGCTAGCAAGAGTCCAATGAGCAAGGAATTAGGAGGGACCATCAGATAAACATATTTTGTCATTTATTATAAATGGGTGGCCTCGATTAGCCCACCATGAGCGGTGTAGATTTATCCTTTGCTTGTAGGCAAATCACTAGAAGGATGTGGTTAATGAAAAGAAGAGTTACAAGTCACAGTCACAAATGGAACCTGTGGTACACGTTGTATCCCTGAAGCAAAAGTTACTAGAGACGTGAAAACAGAGAATGCTTAAATGTCCAGGATGCTTAAACCTCAGACATTGTCCTTTTTGAAAAAAACAAGTTGAGATTTCTGTTTGGAGGGGGAAGTGTCCAACGTTTCTGGAAGGAACATGAACCTGTTACTGGGCAGACGGCCCGAGGGACTATTCCTAGCTAGGCTACTGTCATGCCTTTGCTAAATTCTGAATAGAAAACTAGCCACTGCAAGGCAAAATGTTATTTTAATATATTATTTATGACAGTAACATTGATTATTACCTTAAGGTAAAATGAGGGTTATTTCATATTGTCAGAAGTAATTTCTCAAACCCAAGCTATTGATGGACTGATATTCATCAATAAGTAAGCATCTCACAGATATTAGTTTATTTTTATAATATCTTAAATCAGTCTGATAGATTTTTACTTTATAATGAGCAGAGCATTGTGCATATCGTGAGCAGTAAAATTAATCATTAACCTGGGGTCATGAAAAATTAATCTGGAATGAGCTGACAGCCATCATGTGGCCATTATTATTTCATTAGAGACAAACTTGCTGATATTTCTGTCGTGCTATTATGATATGATAGACCACAGATATGCCTCCAGTTCTTGGCCCAGAGCTCCTAAAATCCTTGTCATTTCTTAAGTGATAAGAGCGCTAAGATCATCCTTTGTTCTACTATTTGGTTTTTGACCCTGGATCCTGACACAGAGCTCCTAAATCCCTTGGAATTTCCTGGGTAATAGCAGTATCTTTAGTCCTAATGAGCTGACCCTTGGTGGGCTCCTGGGTACAGGCGCGGTCACCAGAAAGACCGAATCACAATTAGAAGCCTGAAATTTTCAGTCCCATCCCCATTCTCCAGAAAGGAGAAAGGGCCTGGGAAGGAAGTTAGTGATCAATCATGCCTACGTGATGAAGCCTTTCATAAAAATCCCATAGTGTGGCATCTGGAGAGTGACTGGGGTGGTGAACACGTGGGGTGCTGGGAGAGTGGGTCTACCTGGAAAGGGCATGGAAGTTGGCTCTTTCTGGGTCTTCAGCCTCTACCCTAAAGGTAGAGCTTCCAGCTTCCATAATGAGCCAACTCCTTAACATAAATCTCTTTCCTCTCTGTGTGTCCGGGTGTGTGTGTGTGTGTGTGTGTGTGTGTGTGTGTGTGTGTATAATCCCATTGATACTACTTTTCTAGAGAACTATTACAGAGAAGAAATATGGGTACTCAGGGTGCATTATTTATATGCTTTATTCAAAGATTAAGGATAAGAGACATTATCTGATTTGCATTTTAAAAAGGTTTAAATCTGGCTTCAGTGCACAAATCAGATTCAAGGTGTATTTAGGCAATGGACTGGATGTCTAGGATGAAGGAGACTCAGAGGTCACCGGCTTATGCAACGGATGAGTAACAGGGTCATCGCAGGTACATGAAGGCCAGAGGAGAAAGCTCTGGGGCATTGGAGATGATAAATTCAGTTGAGGACATGTTAATTTTGGGAGGCCTCTGAGGATGTTGAGAAGATAGCTGGACGCAAATCTTTGTATGCTGCTCTGCACTTGAAGCCAATGATGAAAATATGCCCAAAGTTCGTAGAAGGTCTTCAAATACAAGTGAGAGATTCAAAATAAAATAAAATCTATAAGAAAGGTCACAGCAGTGGTGCCCAAACTTTCAGATATCACAGATCAGTAAACTTAAGACAGATAAACAAACAGTTGGGAAATTGGTATAAGTTTGCCAACTTTTGTCAACTAAAGACATTTTTAAAAAAATGCTATCCACTGACATAATGGCAGAGACAACAGTTCCCTTTCTCCCCCTCCCCCCCAAAATCAAGGAAAGAGAGATCTCTATGTTAGGTAACTCTCTTGAAAAGGAATACATTTTGCTTAATGAAAGCAATATCCTTATTTTTATTATTTTTCTGTAAATCTGTGAAAACTTCATCTCACACCAATACTATGGGAAAATGTTCGACAAGCAGAGGGATACAGGACTTGAGCTATTTTGGCTTCATGAGAAAAGAAAAAGGAAAGTTAATGTATTAAGTTCTTCATAGAAGCTACGTGCAGCGTCTGCAGGCCCATCCCCCACGTCTTCCTGTCCCTGTCCCCCTCTTGCCATTGGGCTCTGCAGCGAAGCTCATCATGCCTTGGGAGTGACTTTGGCTCAGGACACAAATTTCCCTCCTCAGGTCTCTGAAGACCAGCTGTTGCTGTTGGAAAGCTCGAGCTGCTATTCCCACATAATGGAGATCTAGAAACATTAGCGCAAAGGAGAAACCCCCATGGCCATGTGACCAAACTTCCTGGGGTTTTGTTCACCTTCTCCAGGAATCCTTCATATACTAAAACAGAACAGTCAGCTCATTTGATGAACCAACATTTTCAGGCCCCCTCCTATGGGCTTGTTGGAGTGTTAGGCCAGAAATACAGAGATACAAGACATGGCTCCCCTTCCTTCAAGAAGCTTGAAGGACAGAGGCCTGTGAGTGCTGTCCAGGGCCAAACCTGTAGGCTCGTTGATCAGAGCACCAAATTGCCTTATCTCGTGGTCAGTGAAGCCCGGAGTTCCAGGCTAATGATTAAAAAGCAAATTCAAGGGCGCCTGGGTGGCTCAGTGGGTTAAGCCGCTGCCTTCGGCTCGGGTCATGATCTCAGGGTCCTTGGATCGAGTCCCGCATCGGGCTCTCTGCTCAGCAGGGAGCCTGCTTCCTTCTCTCTCTCTCTGCCTGCCTCTCAGTGTACTTGTAATTTCTCTCTGTCAAATAAATAAATAAAAATCTTAAAAAAAAAAAAAAAAAGCAAATTCAAGCACTTCCCACCACGCCCACGACCGGTGATTTCCTACCCAAGACTCCTGTTGGGGCACCTCTTTGAGGACTGGGGGAGGCTGTGGGGAGGTGAGGCCGCTCAGCTCCTTCTCTATAACTCGATCTGTTACACAGCCTCATTACTCGTTTGAAGGAAAACAAAAGTAAAAGCCGCTGAAATACTAATTGTCACTCTTCCCGTCTTTGATCTTGGACCCGTTGTGTATTGCCTGGTGCCGTTCATTGGCAGTCAGTCGAGTTGGCAAGAAAAAGGTGCACTTTAGCAAGAATGAAAAGAATGGGGTAAAGGTCGGGCATCCGAGCCTCCAGGGAGGTCGGCTTTAGCCCACAGCATTCTGGCCCAGAGCAACTGGCACTGGGGGAGGAGACTGAGGTAGAAGACCCGTGGTCACCACCCAGTCCCCCTGTGGCCAGCCCCAAATAGAAGCAAAATCCAGATAATTTGGAAACAGTTTGGATGAAGGAGGACATGGTTGAGGTTGCCAAGTTGGGAAGAGAGGCGTCTTCTTCCATGCTGTTGGTGGCAGTGACCCTAGCTCCTTCCTGAGCGTTGTTCCAGCTGCTGATTGTCACAGCCTCTCTCTTAAGCCCCAGGGGCCCCTCCTCATCCATCCCATGGGAGAGGAGTCCCAGCGATTGTGGCTCCTCCCCTCCGAGGACTAGCATCCATCCAGGCTTGCAGCAGCAGCTAACACAGAACCGTGCATGAGCGCGGTAACCGGGGCCGGGCTAGTTGGCTTGTGGGGAGCCTCGGTTACAGGGGAGATGCTGTCATGATTGTCTAGTAGAGCTGGTCAGTTATGCCCAGAGCTCTGGCTTTGGAAAGAGGCCCGAGCCCCTTTGTTAAGGCAAAAGGGGCAAAGGGTGGTCATAACGGTGTCTTCTAAGCTGTTGTCAAATTCAAGAATGGAAGAGGTGCAAGGTTAGGGAGTGTATGCCCGGGAGTAATGGCAGCGATGGGAAGCCCTTGTGCAAAACGAGCCTGAGTGAGGCAAGGAGTGCAGGACCTGCAGTTGTGCCCTGGTCGTGAGTGGGCAGTGATAGTGTGGGCTGGGGTGCCTCACCCGTGGGGCCCCGCAAAAGGCCCTGAATTGAGGCGGTGGCAGTAATGTGCTTTGTCTGGTACAGAGTAGCCCCTGGCGTGCTGGCAAGGCTCTTGCCCCAGGAGAGAGGAGAGACTGAGCCCAGGGCTCTGAGCTCTCTAGCCCAGAGGCTTTTTTACCCCAGGGGGACCATTGTCTGTGTCCTTGAGATGCTCTTTGCTGATAATGAGTCAGGCACCAGGAACCAGCATTGCTGCTCAATCGTACCTTTATTCTGAATCCCTTTTGCACCTTTGCCGGCCCTCAAGCCTGGATTGGGGTTTTGCGGTCTGGCAGAGCACAGCAGGGAAGCAGATATATAAAGCAGAAAACATTTCGGTCTGCTAAAAGGTGCGTTTAGAGTCTCACATCTGCTTTCACGGACACGCGTGTTCGTGACGTCTAACCCAGTCTGAGATGAATGATCGGAGGCTCTCGACTGCCATGCCGAATTGTGGGGAGCAAAGAGAAGTTAGGAGGGGGCGGATAGGAAGGATAAAAGCATGCCAGGCTGAAAGACAGCGTGAGCCAGACCATGGAGTTTGGGGACCCGTGGCAGAGTTTCTCAGTCTTTATTTTCCAAGTTGGTGAATGCATCTCAAGGCTCAGCAGTTTCTAGAGAGAACGGTCTATTAATGCGTTCAGTCATTCAACAGACATTTATTGAATGCCCACAGAGTACAAAATGCATTAAAAGATTAATACGACTTGTTCTCTGTCCTCGAAGAACTCAGTTTAGCAAATATTATTTATCAAGAGACAGGTGTGATGACAGAGGTTAGAACAAAATGTTACAGCAACATGAAGAATGGAGTGATTACTTGTGATTAAGCAGGTCAGGAAAGCTTCATAGGGGAAGGGGTTTTGCAATTACGAAATAGGAAGGGAAAGGGCCATTTGGATTGCCAAGATGTTTAAATACATCCAGACTTATTTTAGTTTGCCCTATTTGCAAAAATACTTCAACTGCTGAGATGCCTATAAATTAGATGTTAATTAATGAAGTGAAAATGACGTAGGGAACAGATCCAAATTTATTTTGGATGGAAACTGAGCTCCTTGTGAAAGTCAGGTTATGCAAATAAACTGCCTTTATAATTATGAGAGAATTGGGAATGTTATTTAAATATATTCTAACAGATAGTGAATATTTATAATGCCAACTCTTTTTCTCTTCAAGGTAATATATAACATCATGCATTTCTAGCTTTTTTTTTTTAAGTAATTTTCTCCTCAATATTAATGTTTCTCTTCTCCTGCACATAAATATAGTATATTTGCTATAGCACATTTTCTTAAATGGGAGGGATTCTACTGTGCTTTTACTTTCTGTCCTTTCTTTAAGAAAGATGTTTCTAGGGGTGCCTGGGTGGCTCAGTGGGTTAAAGCCTCTGCCTTGGGCTCACGTCATGATCCCAGGGTTCTGGGATCACGCCCCGCATCGGGCTCTCTGCTTGTCAGGGAGCCTGCTTCCCTTCCTCTCTCCCTCTGTGTGCCTCTCTACCTACTTGTCATCTCTGTCTGTCAAATAAATAAATAAAATCTTAAAAAAAAATAAAAATATAAAAGAGGTTTCTATTGAGTTACAAACATGCAAACAGGCACACATCTTAAGTGTGTAGATTAATTAATTTTTACATCTGCATATGTTCATGTAACAATCATTCTGATTAAAATGGAAAACAGTTCTAGAATCTTTGAAGACACCTTCATGTCCTCTCCCAGTTAATGCCCAACCCTGCAGAGGTGACTACTGTTCTGGTTCTATCCTTATAGATTAGTTTTGCCTGTTGATCAACTTTATTTAAGTGGAGCTCTATAGAACACACTCACTTGGGTCTGGCTGCTTTAGCTCGACATTAGTTTGTACCACTAAATATATATTCAAAATCCAACAACTGAAAGTCATAGCAACAGACCACCATCAGCCTTTTTAACTGTAGCCGTTTGGAGACTGTATCCCAATGTGCTCCCTGTGGTTTTAATTTTCACTTCTCTGGTGACTAACTCTGTTGAAAACCTTTTCATATGCTTATTGGCCACGTGACATCCTCTTGTGAAATGTCTACTTAAACATATTGCTGTGTTTTAAAAGTTGGGTTGTCCTCTTGTTGATTGTGGGAATTCTGTTCTAATCATGGGTCCTCTCACTGACACATGTGTTGTGAATATCTTCTCCCAGTCTTCAGGATGCCTTTTCACTCTTTTCATGGTGTCTTGTTTTTTGTTGAAAGGAAGTTCTTCACTTTAATGAATTGCAGATAGATCGATTTTCTCTCTTGTGGTTAGTGCATTCCATGTTCTCTTAAAGAAATGTTTGCCTCCTCAAGGGAAAAATTATAATGAATGGAAAAAATGTTTTAACATTTTTCAGAGAACCCTCAAACTTCCATGAATACCAATTTAGATTCCCACTTTGAGATTCATACTCTAAGATATTGTTATAGAACATCCTGTGGATAGATAGAGAGTCCCCCAAATCAACACAGAAACACCAACATGGGATGATTCCATTTTTAAACCAAATGGGCAAGGAGTTTTGACTTTAGAGGGGCAGTTACTAGAGAAATATTGGAGAGATAGCAGTTAGTACAGAAATATTACATATTAAAGAAGTATAACATATATATAATATATATGGTATACATAAATAAATATTTTTGCTTCCCTGTGTTTCAATAATATGAAAAAGTCTGGGGGAAAAAAAAAGTGTGAGATGAGAAAATCAATTCACTTGGAAACACTGGAGCAAAACCCTGGTCCTTCCTCTGTTTCTATGCCGTTTGGAATACCAGTCTTTCCCCTTCACTTACTTTTTATCATCACTTCAACACACACACACACACACACACACACACACACACACACACAGAATATTCTAGTCCCAAGGCAAGAACACGACTGCGCTATTTATGGCTTCTGAAACTTGCTCTAACTTGACAGTTAACAGATGGTCTATAATGACTGAACTATTGTTGGATTTGTCTACAATGGTTAATTACACACTCATTTCTTAAAATATAAAATACCTGAAGACTCATTCTCACCAAAGGAATATAGTCATATTTTTATATTCAGCAAGTCATGTTATACAATTTTATAGATAAACAGATATCAAATAATTAAACACAGTTGCTATTTGTCATATTGAACAAATATTTTCCAGTTATTAAGTCTCTGTAAGGCTTATAAACATCAGGGTCTTGGGTAGTAGCATGCCTTTGTTAAGTAATACCTCCAAATTTCTCTCTCCAGCAATGTTCCAACTAGAAACAAAAAAAGAGACATACTAAGTTTATATGACTTACTGGCGTCAGAGCAAATTACTGAAGTATCTGAAACTGTATTTAAAATCTTAACAGAAAGGCCCTCCCTCGATGCCCAGACTAAGACAATTTATAATGCTAAGACTGTTTTCTTTTTCATTTAAAAAAAAAATTATTTATTTATTTGTCAGAGAGAGAGAACAGCAGGCAGAAGGAGAAGCAGCCTCCGCTCAGAGCAGGGAGCCCAATGTGGGGCTCTATCCCAGGGCCCTGGGATCATGACCTGAGCCAAAGGCAGATGCTTACCCGACTCAGGTGCCCCTGTTTTTTCTTTTCTTTTCTTTTCCATTTTTTTCCCCTTTCTTTTATCTTTTCTTCTTAAGATTTATTTATTTATTTTAGAGAGAGAGCACATGAGCAGAGGGAAGGACAGCAGGAGAGAAAGAATCCTCAAGCAGACTCCCTGCTGAGTGCAGAGCCCAACAGGGGCCTGGATCCCAGGACCCCCCAGGTCATGACCTGAGTTGAAATCGATTTGGCCACTCAACCAACTGAGCCACCCAGGCGCCCCTGACACTCTATTTTCTTGAGTTTGATCTTCTCCCAATGTGTCGTGACTATTTTGGAGGGACAAAAAAAAACTCAATGCAAGAATATTAAGTTTAAGATATTGAAAATGAAAACACATTCTTCTTTGTTCATTCAGGGTTTTTTTTTTTTTTTTTTTAAGATTTTATTTATTTGACCCAGAGAGAGATCCAAGTTGGCAGAGAGGCAAGTAGAGAGAGGGGGGAAGCAGGCTCCCTGCTGAGCAGAGAGCCCGATGCGGGGCTTGATCCCAGCACCCTGAGATCATGACCTGAGCTGAAGGCAGAGACTTAACCCACTGAGCCACCCAGGCGCCCCATGTTCCTTCAGTTTTTTAAATTCCTCATTTATGAAAATTTTCATTCACTTGTGAACAATAAACACAACAAAAGGGTACATGGCTTTGGTAGAAGAGGGTGTAGTAGGCCTCACATGAAGAAAGTCAGTTCCACTTGGGGTATGAAGGGCTTTAGGAAATCTTTATAAAGCCATAAAATAGCCTGAAAAATGAGTAGGCTTTTTTCTTTCCCTCCTTGTCTGCTCTGATCCTTTTTTTTTTTTTTTTTTTTTCCATTTGTACTCTTCATAGTTGATCTGCTTTCCAAAAATGTTTTTGTGGATGTCTTAACACTGGTGCAGCCAGTGGACATGGAAGATAATATCTGGAAGATTTCTTTGGTCTTAGTCCTGCAGAATTCATATCTGCCCCTGGGCTCAATGTCAACAGATCACTCACCAATAACAAAGTACTTAAGAGACTGCTTAGGATAGATGCTTGCAAGATCTCAGATTAGAGCGATAACCTTGTATTTGTAGGAGAGCTCTGGAAGGCTCACTTGGGTGGCAAAGATATAGAGAATTCAGCCATCTCTGGCTTAGCTTTGAAATCCTAATGAAGGTTGGGTTTATAGTTCTTCATTCTGGGTTTGACTGTTCCTTCATGTTCTTAAGTGCATCTCGTTCTGTTTTTTGTGGAGCAGAACTGCAGTTCAAAGAGCAAGAAGCCCAATAATGCCATTTTTTAAAAAGATTTTATTTATTTATTTGACACAGAGAAAGATCACAAGTAGGCAGAGAGGCAGGCAGAGAGGGAGAGGGGGTAGCAGGCTCCCCCGCTGAGCAGAGAGCCTGACACGGGGCTCGATCCCAGGACCTGAGATCATGACCTGAGCCAAAGACAGAGGCTTAACCCACTGAGCCACCCAGGTGCCCCCCAATAATGCCATTTTTGAGCACTTAGATAACCTCAGGAGTTTTAGTTCAGCAATGAGAGTGGACATCCCATGGAGTCCATGTTACTTATTCTTCCTCAGGTCCTAATTTACATGGATACTCTGTTTTCTGGGGGTATTAGTTCTCCACTATGCTTTTTTTCTGTTAGACTTTTTCTAAAACTTTACAGCTAACAGTTAAACAACATACACAGCAGAGTGATTCTGGTAACTAATTTATGTCTCTTTATGAAAGGTAAATGAAGAAATATGGAGGGGGAAATCTGAGCTAGAAAAATTATTATGTATTATTCATCCAACATCACCAACAACAACAACAAAACCCTCTTCATTATTTCTGGCATAATGTGCTAGACTCATTAATCTTGCCAAGTTATTTTTATTTTTAATTCCCAAAGGGTTATGTTGAGGTTTTTTTCACATTGTGCCAGCAACATTTCCTACTTCAATATTCTCAGTAGTTTTAAGTTTGCAAGACATTTTTATTAAGTGGGAAAGAATTTAGGGTTTTTTAAGGTTTAATCAGTGGGAAGCAAGGAGTTAAGGGCAAAGAGGAAGAGAATGTGCATGTGTTATCTTGACAGATGCAAAGATAAAGCACTGGAGAAAAAGAGGCATTTTTAAGAAAATTACAGTTATGATAGGATTTCTCCCACAGTATTTAAAAAGTATGGATCTTATGATATAGCATTGCCTAGATCTGGGGTAGTAAGCTATTAGAAACCAGTAGTACTTAAGGTCTATGATCACTTCCCATGTGAAAGTATACAGATTAGTGTAGAAGCTTTATGGTCTTATTTCAATTACTTTGCTCAAAATATGTCTTTGCTCAAAACATGTCTGTATTTCTATTGCCCCAGTGTTCTCTGTTAAGAGCCTCAAATCAAAATCCCAATATTGTTATTGTTACCAGAAAATACCTCAATACATCAATAGATAATTTTAGTTAAGATTCAGGTATCCAGGGTGCCTGGGTGGCTCAGTCAATTAAGCGTCTGCCTTTGGCTCAGGTCATGATCCCAGGATATCAGGCTCCCAGCTCAGCGGGGAGTCTGGCTCTCTCCCCACCTCATGCTCTCTCTTTCTCTCTCTCTCTCTCTCAAATAAATAAATAAAGGCTTTTTTTTTTAAAGATTTAATTATTTATTTGACAGACAGAGATCACAAGTAGGCAGAGAGGCAGACAGGAGGGGGGCGGGCAAGGGAAGCAGGCTCCCTGCTGAGCAGAGAGCCCAATGCGGGGCTTGATCCCAGGACTCTGAGATCATGACCTGAGCTGAAGGCAGAGGCTTAACCTACTGAACCACCCAGGTGCCCCAATAAATAAAGCCTTAAAAAAAAATTCAGGTACCCAGTGTGGTTAGAAGGATAAGGCCCACCCTTAACTCATTTTGGTGTTCTACTCCTGACATTTGCTCTAGTTCGTTCACAAGGCCTCTAAGGACATTACAGAACTCATGAGGAAAGACATTTTTACAGGTACATAAGTGAAGTCAAAAGCCATCCATTCAATTAAAAGTTGAAAGAGCTCCCTTCTCTTAAAAATCCTTTGTACAGAGTTCATTTTTTCTTTGTCAGAGCTGATGTTCTTGCCTATGGTCAACATTTTCCTGAAAGTTTTGGAGGTTGTTCATTGTTCAGTGTCTGCTATTAGCTTGGATTCCACAGTTGTCAGTTCTTCTTGAGTTTGGTGTTACTCTTCCATGATACTGATTTTCCTGAAATGTCAGGTGATTTTTCGTTGTTTTTCTGCATTTATGTCTGTTTCAAGGTGAATGAGGTAGGAGCATGTGGTTTTGTCCCTGGGTGAACGGTAGTTGGTACTGACCAGTACATGTGGGATTCGTCAAATGTTCTACTTTTAACATTGGCAATATTTGTTCTAATATGTTCATTGTTCTTTATAACCAGTTTGCCATCTGTCTCATTGGATGGCATTCTCAATAAGAGGAAAGTATTACACTTGAAGATGAAGCTGGCTTCTATGATATGATTTTGGGTGAATGTGGCAAAGACAGAGAGAACAAATTAATGAAGTCTAGCGGATGGCACTGAGCAGGACTCCCCCTTCTAAATAAAAATACTATCAACCTCTTTTTCCACTATTTCTTTCTAGAAAGGCATTTATTTCCCTGCCTAATCCTTTTCTAGTGACCACTATGTGTTCTTTCAAAGAAATTTACATGCCTCATTATGAAGAGATCCTAGAATAATACCTTTAAAATAAATGTCATTGCTGGTTCAAATTGCTGTTTTGTATGAACAAATGGGATGTTTCATTTTAATATGTGAGGTAATATTGAAGATCCTGGTTTTTTGTTAGGTCTATTTCCTACCACATCTGTTTGAATTATGTAGTATATTATCTGGGGCACCTAGCATCCAGAGGCCACCCAGATCAGTTACATTTTCTTTGCTGAAAGAGTATTCCAAATAGTCTTCTGAAAATGGAATTTGGGCAACTATCTAGCGATTTTTTTTCCCTGTCTCTGTCATTCAGGTGTCTGTTGACACTTCAAAGGGGAATATATACAATCTTATTTAGTACAGAGTCCCCAAAAGGGACTTCCACAAGGGGCCAAATGATACAGAACTTTCAAAGCAAAAATGGAAAGACTGAGTTTTATTCCAAGTGTGAAAGGGATTTTTTTTTCTTAATTATAGACTTACAAGTAAGAAAGTGATATGATCTCATTCAGGCCTCCTTTTTCGTAATTTTGTTTTTTGTTTTTGTACTTTTGTATTCTTTTTTCTAAAGAAAGCCCCCATGTTGTATGTTTAAAACCTGCAAAATCCTGGATCTGCCTGGTGATATGGTATATAAAGGGCCTAGCAAGGTGCCTGGCATACATGGCGTCCCAGGAAATGGCAGTGCTCCCCCTTCATCTGTCTCTTGCTCTTGAAAGTCATAGTGCACTCTATCCTTTAATGCTGCCCAATATCTAGCACAGTAACTGTCACCATATATAAATATTTGTCGAATGACTAATAGCAGGGCAGGAGGGAAGTGGAGAGGAAAGGAGAACCAACTCATTGGTGTTTTCCTTCTCGTACCACTAGAAGTACCAAATAGCATTTTGCTTACTTTAGAACTTTAGTAAATGCAAACAAAATTCTATTAATGGGCAGCAGAGCCTCCCCGATAGGTATGACTTTGGTTTTTAATGGGCAGAATGAGAAGCAGTAGACATGACTTTTATTGGGCAATATATTATTTCTGATTTTTTCAAAGTACTGGAAGGAAACAACATTAATCAATGCAGATGATTTTATTGATTATGAGACTACTAGGCAGCCAACTTTTTGAGAAAACCTTCCTATCTTTTCAAAGAAATTACCTGAAAGAAATACAAAAATTTCCATTGCTTTTTTTTTTTTTTACTCTAGATAACGTATATTATATCCAACAAAAATAAGCTTCAGACATTTTTCAAACATCAATCAATATTCCTGGATCCTAAGTAAAAAAATTTAAAAATTAACCTCTCCTCACAGTGCATTCACCCAAAAACGCTGTGACCTCCATCTGGACAGAAAGACATATTGGGTTTTAAATTTCTTTTAGAAAGTTTCCTCTGACCTTGACTTCTGGGATGCTCACTTTTTCCTACCTTTCTGACTATTATTTCTTAATCTCTTTTATAGACTTCTATATTTCTTTTTTCCCCCTTAAATGCTGACATTTGCTAAAGGCTTATGTCCAAGGATTCTTTCCTGCTTTTTATGTTCTCTCTGTAAAAATCTCCCCACTTCTCTAGCTTCCTCTGCCCCCAGTGTCTCCAGGTCCCTACCTTGACCTCCAGCCCATTCTTGATCTCTTGAGCCTTTCAGTCAAGAGCTTCTGGGAGTTTAAGATGCAGACTGCAGAGGTTCATGAATCACGGTCAAATCTTCTGGTTTAAGATCTTTGGAGAAGGAATGTTGTGTTCTAGTCAGAGGCCCCTGATGAAGCTAGTGGTAGAGAAATGAAAATCTGCAAAGCACAAAGGCGTGCAACAAATTGTCTGCTGGTGAAATGATATGAAGGTAGATAATGCTAATTAGTTTCTGTAATTGACTATGACAAAATTAAAACAAATTACTTCTCTTTTTGCTGATGATCAATTGAAAACTCCCCATTAATCGGAATTACAGTCATTTTTATTTCTAATCTTTCCCTTCAAAATGAATTTTTATTTTTTTGACTTCTTTTGAAAATGTTGCACCTAGAATTCCTGTGAAAAATAAGCTGAGGACATGGTGTTCCATCATAAAAATGATGTACAAACTTCAATTTAAAAGATAACTCTTTTGTTCCAAAGCTTTAACAGAACAATACTCAAAAAGGATTTTATCCAATTAAATTCAGGTCATTGAAAAGGGTTCAATTAAGAGCATTTTCTATCTAGCATTTTCATTAGTTATTAGTTGAGTTGGATTTCATCCATTTTAAATGTGGATTCTGGTATCCTCAGATATGTTTAGGTATTATCAATCTTGACGACGTATCAATAGCAAATTTCAGGTGGATTTATAATTAGTCATTAGGACCGTATCCCCTATCTCTCTATAAGGTATGTCATTAACACATCCTCACATATGTTCCAGTTCCTTCCATGATGAATACCTCCAATCCCCACAAGGCTAGGGAAAAACTGACAGTTCACTTATCTTTACCAAGAGATAAAATTTTCAAGTATAATCAGCCACCCATGTTTGCTATGCTCTCTGTCTCCCTATAATTCTTCCTGCGGTGTAATAGAAGTTTGGCCAAGCAGCACATCACAATGCTTCAGAGATTAAATTCTACAATAATCATCTGGGTCCAAACTCAACTCCCACTTACTCACTGAGTGACGTCCAACAAGTTATTTAATGTATCTGAGCCATTGTTTCCTCACTTTAAAAGTGAAAATGAACATATGCTGTTGTGAGAATTCAATGAAACAGTATGGCTGGAGCTTCAAGTTCAAAGCCCGAGACATGTAAGTCTGAAATAAGTGATGGCTGTTATGATTATTGCTATTATTTTGTATGCAGGGACCAGTGGTCATTATCGCCGGTAACTGCAGCAACAGCTGTACCAAGTAGCACCCTCTTTCCAGCTTGCAGACTGGGAGGTGGTCCTCATCATCCCAACTGCCGCTTGGAAGTCTGATGCACTTCCAAGTTAGCTAAGGTGTGCGTGAATCGCAGGTTCATTCATTCCACAGATATTATTACTGAGGGTGGATGATGTTCCAGGTTTTCGCGGAGGCACTGAAGATTCAGGAGTCAGCAAGCAGAGGGTTCTGAGACTTGGCTGAGGACTTTTGTTTTCAACTGTGATGGAGGTAACTAATGCCAAATGAGTAGCTAGTACAGCAAATAACTAGAAATCTAGTCAAGATCCACGAGTAACTGTTTTCAGACACTAGACAATGGGCAGGGCAGAACTATGACTGAAAGGAGAGACAAGAGAAACAAAGTGACCATAGTGACTGCCCAGCTCTCTGCCTGGAAGGGAGGAGTGCCCAAGTGGAACATGGTAGCTTTGTTGAGCCAGAGACAAAGCCAGGGCTCAAGGGAGTTGAGGCAGCGGAAACTGGTGGGCAGAGTCCTGGAGAAGAAGGATGTACATAGAGAAAGAGGTCCAGGAATTAGCTCGTGGATCCCCTGAAGTCTTTAGTTAAATGACAAAGCTGTCCATGCATATGGTGAGATTCTACAAAGGCAGCCACTAAACATCAGGGAAGGAATAAGGAGGGAGTGAGAAGCTGAACAAATTCCGGAGCTTACGTGGGGCCGAAAGACATTTGAATTCCAATCACCCAGAGTGGAGACATCTCCCTGAGCTTCTGAGCATTCAAGAGAGACCTCCCTAAAAGCCACATCTTTGGAGAAGAGCTACACTTGTCCTGACTGAAGACTATTCTAGACCCGTCCTAACAAAACTTAAATATGAGCCTCAGAAAGATTACGTGGGTCCACATAAGACACAGTGAAGAACTCTGTTGTGATTCTTTCATAAATGAATTGAGGTGAGTTCCCAAAACTGTTTTAAATAGGCAAAAAAAAAAAAAAAAGTACCATCTCCAAATCCAGCTGGCTTTGCCGATGGTTTGGCTGTATAGAATTCTCTGAGATCTGTCCCTCCTTCATAGAACTGTCTTTCCAGAAGAGCAACACAGCTGAGAAACCTGTTCAGCCTTTTCTAACCAAAAATATTTTTGTGGATCTGCCAGATTATCTCTAGGCACATCTGACTCACAAACCCCTAAGAGGTATTGAAGCGAGACTCAGGATTTGAGGGCCTGATAGGTCTCCTGCAATAGCAACTGAGGTTTTTCTTTAGGGCACAATCATTTTATGCAGTTACAGTAAACCATGCTGCATAGATTGTATCATGTGAAAAAGATAATTGGGAAGGACAAACAACTGAAAAAAAAA
This sequence comes from Mustela erminea, assembly GCF_009829155.1. Classification (NCBI taxonomy): domain Eukaryota; kingdom Metazoa; phylum Chordata; class Mammalia; order Carnivora; family Mustelidae; genus Mustela; species Mustela erminea. The sequence goes on from NC_045634.1 coordinate 21,552,656, forward strand.
AAAAAAAACAAAAAACAGAAAAGACAAGCATGTACCATTAAATTACAGAACAAAGTCCAAACAGGAATCAAATGGAACCCAGAATCAGACGTTGAAGAACAATTTTGAGGGAAGACAAAAAGGAAGCAGTGCAGGAATGATTCATTGTTCTCAGCATCTGTGCACTGCTCTCTAAGGCTCTACTGTCCTCTCTCTTCTCTGCTGTGTCATTAAATAAGAGGAGGGTGCCCACGCGAAGAGAGGTCTCCGAAACACTTTACCACACGGGCCATTAACCAAAGTCAAATTAGCACTTGGGAATGGCTGCAAGCCATGTACGATAACCTTCCCGTTTAATGAGACCTGGAAAGGGCTGTTCTCCTTTCCAAACATCAGTTACTGAGCAGAGGGTGAAACAAGCGAACAGGCGAGGAAGTGCAGGCTCATTTCCTAAAGCCCTCCTGGAAAAACCAGCATGCTCACCAGATTGAAGACTCCCATCTGGAAGAGATTGCCAATAGTTGTTTTCAAAAAAAAAAAAAAAATCATGTCTACAAATGGAATATGTATTTAAGAATAGGAATAGGAAATTAGATTGAAAAAAAGAACACTTGAAGATAAACTAATCTTCTAGATGACATTTTTAGGAGACAAAATATGAACAGCAGTGGAAGGAAAGTAATTTTTTTTATGATCAGATTCAATAAAAATATGTAAAAAGTTTAAAAATTCCACTAGTGGCTTAGTAGTCTTTTTTATTCTGGAGTCTTATAATGAAACCATTTAAAATGGCATGTTTGGCTTTTCCTACTAAATGCTTCTTTAAGAAATTTCTTCCTCTAAACTAAAGATCTGAAGGAATTTGCGAAGCGGCTATTAACAATTATTGAAAAGTCATGAATTTTTAAAAGGTCTTTGATCACAAGAGACACGAAGAGCCAGAAGGACTGATTTAGAGACTGATTTTCAGACAGAAAGGAAAATTCACTGGAGAGGCAGGAAGGAGTGTCCAGGCCACCTGCCTGTGTGGCAATGCTCTTTTTTTTTTTTTTTAATATTTTATTTATTTATATTACAGAGAGAATGAGAGAGAGAGATCACAAGTAGGCAGAGAGGCAGGCAGAGAGAGAGGGGGAAGCAGGCACCTCGCTGAACAAAGAGCCCAAGGCGGGGCTCGATCCCAGGACCCGGGATCATGACCTAAGCCAGAGGCAGAGGCTCATCCCACTGAGCCACCCAGGTCTATGAAGCTGGTCCTGTTTGGACCAGCATGATAAAACATTCTCTCGATTTTCTTCTTGTCTCCCCACAAACCATCTGTCAGTCTCCGCCATTGGTCCCATATGAAAACTCTTTCCTTCCTGGGAAACCCATATTCTTCTCTTTGGTCTATACTCTAAAATCTAATTAAAAAAAAAATCAAATCCCATGAATATTTTTATGTTCTGGATTTTCCTCTGAAACAACGGCATCTATGAGGGATTAAACTATGCATATGGAGACTGTAGAAATATTTTTAATGAGTAAAAGTGGTGGAATTATAGTTGTGACCTTAAGTGCTTGGACTATTTTCATCCCAGCGGACAAATCATCCGAGATGGCCAAAATGATTGCTCTTTTGCATTTCCCTTTAGGGTAGAACTCCACTACTTACTTTCTAATTGAATGGTATGTAAAAGTGATTGGCAGGTGTGACAGACCTCTCCCGGCAACTCTTCTTAAGGGGAACTGACAGCTGAGCAAATTGAGGGTTTGTGTTAAGAGCATAATAACCCCTAGGCTGTTCTTTCAGGGTCTATAAGTTACTCAGAGTTTCAGAAAAGGAATAATGAATCAAATATTTTATTAGTTCAGAAAGGCTCACCCACAAAATATATATTTATCACTTCAGTTTGTTCTCTGACTGCCACACAGTTTAGCATAATTAAAAAAAATTTTTTTTTTTTCTGATCAAAATAACCTCAGTCAGGGCTAGCTTCCAGTCAGCACGCCAACAGCTCAAACACTGAAAGGGTCACAACTCTCTTCAAAGTGTCTCTCCCTCAAGACCGGGTACATAATAGAAGGAGCTCGGCACAAAACAAAAATGTGGAACCATTTGTAAAAAATATTAAGAATTCCCAGATGGTGGGAGCCGGGCATTAAACCCAGCCATGGCCCTTCCAGTCAGATACGCAGAATGCACCGCAGCCATGATGGCAGCCAGGCTCCTCCTGTCTCCTTGTCCTGTCCTTCCGTCATGGAGACTGATGTTTCCTTTCTCCTGCTCCCGTACAACAGGGTGAAAGTACTTAGAACCTTCCCCAAGAGGTGGAGTCTTCCTGACCCTAGTTGTCTTATCTTCTAAGTTAAACAAGAGAAAAAGCCTCACTCTCCTTGGCAGAGTAGATGAAAGAAAACTCTAGTTCTGAGTACCGGCTATCAAAATTATGAGCCTAAAAGAGTCAGAAAACATTTTAATAAAAGTCACCCTGTCTACAGGCACCGGGGTGGCTCAGTCGGTCAAGCATCTGCCTTCAGCTCAGGTCATGATCCCAGGGTCCTGGGATCAAGCCTGGTATGGGGCTCCCTGCTCAGTGGGGAGCCTGCATCTCCCTGTCTGCCTACATCTCCCCCTGCTTGTGCTCTCTCTGTCAAATAAAATCTTAAAAAAAAAAAAAAAAAAGCAGCCCTGTCCTGATTGAGGGATGAGAACAAATAGCCATGTGAGTTTATTCCAGCTTTTCCATTTCTAGAACTCTGTGAACATGTGTGAGTATACTATACATTTATACTAACTCTGGGCTCCAATTGTTTTAGTAATAGGAGAAACATGTCTACTGCTTGTAGCAAGCCATTGTCTTTTTCCTTCTGGTATATTAAAAAAATATATATATATATATATATAATGAATGAGAGGCACTTTAAATTTTTAAAAAAGATTTTATTAATTTATTTGAGAGAGAAACAGTTAGAGAGAGAGAACACAAGCTTGGAGGAGAGGCAGAGGGAGAGGGAGAAGCAGGGTCCCTGCTGAGCAGAGACTGATTAGGACCTGGATTCCTGGACCCTGGGATCATGACCCGAAATGAGAAGCACTTACAAAAACAACAACAACTACAACAACAACAACAACAACAACAACAACTATATGAGAACCAATCTTGTCCTGATACTGTGCAAGAAAAGCAGTCACAGTTGAGGGATTCATTTCTCTGGAGGAGAACTCCCCATCACCCTAAATGTGCCCGGCAGATTGTCTAGGGTTCCTAGATAAAAGGACTCCATACTCCTTTAAAACTAGGAAATGCTGCACAAGATCCCGGCATGAACGTTTCCTAGATGCCCTGTCGTTTACAAAGGAAACAAAGGCTCAGAGAAAATCTATAACCCATTTACGTCCTCTTTGAATAACCCAGTTTTGCCCAGACACATTTATCTAATCACTTTGTGTAACTAACTATAAAAACCCTGGCGTTGAGAACCGGTACGGAGCACACTTCAGGAGATGCTGATTTAGTGGCTCAATGGAGATCCCAGGATCTTAGGAAAGGAATTCACAAGTCGAGCACCTTCTAGGTTCCAGGGGCTGTTTTAAGCACCTGACGTGCCTTAACTCAATGAACAGAACAACCAGCCCCCAGAGGTGGTTATCACGATCCCGATTTTATATATGAGGTGAATACACGTTAATTCCCACGAGACACGATTGTGGGATTTTGAGCCTGTGTCTGATTCTGGAGCACATTACTCCTTCCTCCAGAGCACTCAAAATTTACTAACCATGAAAAGAAAACAACATAAAGTATTTACAACACCCTATGACTGCATGTTCTCAGTTCCGAAGGTCGAGCCTTGCATAAGACATATGGAATTTTAACAGATTTTTCACAAATGTGACAATGCCAGTGCTTTTCTGCGTGGCCTGCCGTCTGGTATGTGGCCGAAGTGATCGATCTTTCTTTTCACAACAAAGCGAGGCTGAGCAGTTGTACCAAAGAACTAAGGTGCAGGAGACCCAGAGCTGATGGGCTGGTCCCCCTACTGTTCAACAGATACGGAGAATGTTAGAAATCCCACTGGGTTCCTTCTGGAGATAAATGTGTTAGGAGCTTAGCCTTTAAAAGAGATGTATAAACTTTTATGAACCAGCTACCAGAGGCAAAACAGACTTTCAGGTTTCCATTAACTTCTCCCCCATCCCGATTCATTCTCGATTCTTAAAACGGAAACAAATGTGCTGCGGAGTTTTTCTGTTTTTTTGTTTGTTCGGATTTGTTGTTGTTGTTTTTTCAACCCATCTGAATAATTCAGTGTTTCATACTAGGTAGCGCCTCCAGATTTAAAGGAAACACTTACTCTTTCATTGGTGAATCACTGCGCATATTAATATTACAGCAAGTGTCCGATAAATAAAGCCGATGTGGAGGAAGGCTGCATGGAGTGCCCACTTGGGAGAGCAGACGCAGAGGAAGAGAGACACATGGTCAGAGAGGGGTAAACCGAAGAGCCTGCTTGGACCAGAGCTCATGGTGAGAGAAGACCCCTTTGGAGAAAAGCCCACTTCATGTCAGCACTTGAGGGAGAAGCAAGGATTAACTAAAGACACCTGGCGGGGGTGCTGTAAGGCAATCCACGTGCAAACACTGACCAATGGCTGGTAACTAGTGGACCCGAGCTTATAAGAGTCACCACTTCTCCTAGCAGCTGTGGGGGCTGCTCACCAGAGCAGAGAGCAGCCTCCCTTCCCTGATGTGGGTGTTAGGGTAAAAGTAGCCATCACCCAGGCAGGACTGTTCCCCAAAGAGCCATAAGACCATGAGGCCCGACAGCAGAGGCAGCAAGCAGCAGTGGGTCAAGATGCGTGGGACAAGAGCCAGAGAAGCTCATTCTGGAGCACACGGGAGGAGCAGCCCTGGAGATTCTCAGAAAGGTGAGAGGATTCTTGAGGGTGGCTGATTTCCTGGCAAGCGGTCAATGTGGGATTCTACCAGAGGTGTAAGGCGCTCTTGGACTGGCAGGCTCAGGAGGTCCATCCGGAAAGTGAAACCTTGTTTAACGATCTAGTTTGGGTTGAATTGGTTAGACTGGCTATTGCTCCCATCTCTCCAGACCCCACTCTTAGAGCAAAAGCCTCTGCACCTGACCATCTGTATGGGCACATGACTCTCGCTTGGCCAGTCCCAGGGTGCCTGCATACACGTCACTGTGACTGGTACGGGTGTGAACACATAACTGAGACCAAGTGGATTAGAATTTACCTTGGAACGTGTTCGAGTCTGCGTTCAAAGAAATAGTAACAAAATGTTTGCGATATACCTGGGGAAATTGAAATGCTAACTCGATGTTTAATGATATTAGGGAATCACAATGTTTTCTGTGTGATGATAGTATGATCCTTATCTTTTAGAGGTACCTATAGAAACTTACGGATGGGAAGATTTGAAATGTGATATGGGGATCAAAACGATCCGAATAATTCAAGGAGATGAGGGTAGATGAACCAAAATGGCCCAGGTTGAAGCAGGATGATTGGTACATTGGGGGCTGTTACACTATTTTCTCTACTTCTGTGAATGTTCACATTCTTTTTCAATTATGAAATGAAAGAAAGAAACACCTGAGATTTGATCCACTGAAGCTGGAGGGAAATGCTGTTTCCTCTTAGATCGCTATGCTCAGAACGACCAGGCAGCCACGTTCCCCATCCCCAGACAGAGTCCATCAGTAGTTAAGTGCTGAGACCATCCCACAGGGGCAAATATAGCAGGTGGGGTGGCGAGGGGGGGGAGCTGACTCCTATGCGGTTTCCCAGGATTTTATTTATTCACACGGAAAACTGATCACCAATGAAGCTGATCACGTATGATCCCTTGGCTTCGAATGTACATGCGTTTATTTCAAGAAATGTGGGTATCTGTGTGCAGAATATAGCTCAGAGGCTTGATAAGCAATCATGTAAACTTTTGCCCCCAAATAATTATGGGAACACCACTTATTGGAGCGTTAACAATTTTCGCACCAGTTTGACATGCCACTTTAGCCAAATCTCCAATACTTAGGTCTGCACAATCCATTATGTTATTACGAGCTGTTTTCACACACCTGTCGCCACTGTGTACTATTATGCTCTACGGAATGCTGCAAAATCTGAAAATTCAAGGTCCTGGTGGGAAAGTTATTCTCATTTCTCAGTATTTGGACCTTGTCACGTTTTTAAAAATTCCACTGAGATGTTGACTGTAGTGACCTTATAGTTATGTAGTGTTTTGCAGGGGGGAGTGCTGGGGGTGGCGGCGTTGAGGTGGGTGAAATTTAAAGGACCTGGAATATTTTAATAAGCTTTCTAAAAACTGGACAGTTAATGTATTCTAAAAGGCCCAGATATGATCATTTAAAGTACATAGTATTTCCGATTTTCTTTCTGGAAATAGTCACGACCGTATAAAATTCTGAGTTCTTTATTTGATGTTTCTATTAGATTTTTTTGTACAAGGTTCTCCTTTATTTCCAATAACACGGATAAGACATATGTTTTTATACCACTGTGACTTTATTTGAAAGCCTTATCTCCATTTATTTCAAATGTATATTTGAATTTCTGACAAATTTTATCAAAGCCAGGCCCTATATTTTCCCTTTGCTGTAGTCCAGAAAAGGGGAGCATATGTTTGGGAATTAGGCTCCCCCTGCTGGTAGACTTGGCACCTTACAATGCATCTTCTCCGTCTTTGCAAATCCAATTGTGCTTTACGGCATCTTGGACTTAAATACTAAGTTCTCTGCTAGGTGGTCTGCACCAATAAGATTTATTGACATACAACTTAGGAGACCATAAAATTAATTCTAAAATGTACAATCAGGAACTGAGGAAGAGGAATGATTGCTATAGTTTGAGGGCAGTTATGTACTGTTATATGCTTAACAGCTCGTTCTCCAACAAGCACTGATTTGTAGCATTTGCTCATTTTTGTGGAGTAAATACTTCCACCATGGTTCATCCTGCCGATGCTCATTTCATGGGTGACTAATGTGACGTCATTGAATGTGGAGCTAGGTAGAGACACTCAGAGTTGTCTCCCTCAAGCCACTGCCGTTTGGATGATGTGGGAAGACTTGCTCTGGGTTTTATGTTCTGCACAGGATATGTGAGAGGCAACAGCACATGGTAAAAAACCACAGTCAGGTGCTTTAAAGTTAGATTAATTTGAATTCATATCCCGCGCCGCTGCTTTCTGGCTCTCAGCGATGTGTTCTTTGAATTAAGTGTTCTCGACTCTGGAATGATTTGATGATACTCGCCTTGCAAAATTATTATTAAAGTTAAATAGGATAATGTATATAAATCACTCCAACAGGACATATTTCTTTATTTTTAAAAAATTTTTAAAGATTTTATTTATTTATTTGACAGAGATCACAAGTAGGCAGAGAGGAAGCAAAGCAGGCTCCCCACTGAGCAGAGAGCCCGACTTGACGCTCAATCCCAGGACCCTGAGATCATGACCTGAGCCGAAGGCAGAGGCTTTAGCCCATTGCACCCCAGGACATGTATTTTTAGTATTTGGCAAGTTTACTGTCCACAGAGACTCAGAGGAGGAAGGAGTATCTGGGCTAGAGTACGAGATAACCGGATACAAAGATGCTCACTGTGCTGGAATTGGGGCTCTCACCCCTGATAGGCGTTCATGTTCTCTGACGGCAGAGAGTTTGTGGTCTAGAAAGAGCCAGCTGCTTAGCTGGCTGAGAGAAAGTCATTCTGATTATAATTAAGGACACACACTGGAGGAATATGGAGCAGGAATAGCAGATAAATGACACTGTGTTTGGGTTTGATTTTCTGCATAAAAGGCAAGAGAAAGCAATTAATTCTCAAATCATGGAGAATATGTTGTCTCAGGATGTCTGGTCCTGGCCCCATAGCAGAAGGAATAAGACATACTTGCCTCCTTGTCTTCTTCTGCGGTGCTGGATTTGTTTCTAGACTTTACTTTCAGTAAGGGAGGAATCACACGTAACGTGAGAACTTTCACTTGGGTCCAACTTAAACCTAACGAAGACCCAAGGCCTCATTCATTTCCTGTCTCTGCTTCGATATTAGGGATTCCCTGGGGTGCTGAGGACAGGCAACCCATCAGCACCCCAGAAGCCTGTTCCATCTGAGGACTCTAGGGAATGGGCCCAAGGAACTGAGAAAAGCTCCCAGAACTCAGGTAATCCTTCTCTTCTGTAAATTTCATTTCTCCACAACATTGAACTCACAGGATGTCAAAAAAAATTTTTTTTTTCTCCTTCTGATCCTGTGTTTTGGGAGCTGGGAATGGATTTCTAAGATCTTTTTCCCTAGGAGGATTTCTAGCTGGAAAAGCTAAAAGAATACTAAGATATTTTTATTTTTAAGATTTTATTTATTTATTTGACAGACAGAGATCACAAGAGGGAAAGAGGCAGGCAGAGAGAGGGGGAGCAGACTCCCCGCTGAGCAAAGAGCCCGATGCGGGGCTCGAACCCAGGACCCTGAGACCATGACTTGAGCCGAAGGCAGAGGCTTTAACCCACTGAGCCACCCAGACACCCCCTAAGACATTTTTTTTTTAAGCTCTGTCTTTTTAATAAAAAATGAATTGTGACAAGCAGTTTTCTGAATCCCCAAACAAAGGAAGAGGGAGAGGAGAGAGGTCAAGGCTAGGAAAGATAAAGGCATGTACAAGTTTCCAAGATTACTCCTGATGTTCTAGCTATCACAGAGGGCATCCGCCTGCCTCAGCTGAGGCTGGAAGGAAGGTGGCCAGGCTTCAACAAAGGCTTCCCAGGAGTCAGAACTGCAGGATGGACAAGGGACACAGGAGGGGCAGCTCTCTGTAGAACCCTAGAGACTCCTGGGAGAGTGGAGAGTTGCTGTGCAAGGGGCGGCTATTTTCAGAGCAGAGTCTCCAGGAGTGGCATGTTATCTTATGATTATTTAGCTGTTTGGTGTCCATTGCCATGGGATCATTGAAGATACTTTCTTTTTAAGATTTTATTTATTTATTTCACAGAGAGATCACAAGCAGGCAGAGAGAGAGGAGGAAGCAGGCTCCCTGCAGAGCAGAGAGCCCGATGTGGGGCTCGATCCCAGGACCCTGGATCATGACCTGAGCCAGAGGCAGAGGCTTTCACCCCCTGAGCCACTGAGGTGCCCCATCGAAGATATTTTTAGCACATCCCTCACCCCCAGCAATAAGATGCTTTTCAACTATTCCACGAAAAAGCATCAAAATATACTTACCCTCTTTACCTAGTCATCTCCCAATGGGAATGCTTGCAGGACCACAACATTCTGAGAATTAGTTCTAGACAAGGCATTTTTTAAAATTTATTTTTCAGTCAAACGCAGATCCTTTTGGAGGCTCTGAAGCATAGAACACTATGAAGGGATTCCGAAAACTCTAATATTTTCACTCTAATATTTTCACTCTGAGGATACTTTCTCCTCCTTGGGGATTATGAAATACAGCGGTGTGGGGACGGCTGTGGGGGCCTGTCTGCCACCTTTGGAGCTGCCTTTCGAAAATCCCCCCCGGGAAGTTAGACCTTAGAAGACTGCACACGAGCTTCTGTGTAGATCTCAGCTCTGAGAAGCCCTTAGGTACTGCCAAATGCTCACACGTTCCTTGATTTCAAATCTGACAGAGGAGAGGGAAACCTACTTTGCCCACCCAGTGTTAGCTCTTTGTAATTGGGCTTCTGACCAAGTAGAAGATAGGTTTTTATTTTTTTTAAAGCAGACTTCTTCATTAAAAAAAAAAAAGTGTCCTTTAAAAACTTTTGGGGGTTTCACAAAATGTAAGGGGAAGACTCTTTAAGAAAAAAAAAAATCAGTTTGTATATTTGTATGTTCTTCTGATTGTTTGTTTTAATTGGAAACTGAGCTTGGTAGATTATTTTTAAACAGCATTTAGCAAAATTTTGCCTTAGGGCTTTGGGCTACTATTTTGTGGCTTATTTTATTTGAAAACTCTGCTTATTTGTTTAGAAACTGAGGCTAGGGAACTTTAAACAAAACCCAAATAAAAGGTCCTCCTTCCCTCTCTATCCCTCCTCCCTACTTTAGGTCCAGAAATGTAGTAAAAGATTTCTGTAAAAAAACCATTTTTTTGTATATATATATATATGTGTATATGTATATACACACACACACACACACATACATATATACATATACACACATATACTTACATACCTACATGCATACATACTTCTGGGCTTTGGTTATTTTTTTTTAAAAGATTTTATTTGTTTATTTGACAGACAGAGATCACAGTAGGCAGAGAGGCAGGCAGAGAGAGAGAGAGGGAAGCAGGCTCCCCGCTGAGCAGAGAACCTGATGCGGGACTCGATCCCCGGACCTTGAGATCATGACCTGAGCCGAAGGCAGCGGCTTAACCCACTGAGCCACCCAGGTGCCCATGGGCTTTGGTTAGTTTTAATTGGAAACTGGGCCTGGGGATTAAAATGAAATTATTTTTAAAGCTGTGTCTAAATTTTACAGCAGAGTCGTTTCCTGATATTTTGTTCCTTTATCAGAGAATTTTAGTTTTCTTAGCTTTTGTCTGTTACTTTGTTTTCTGTTGGAAACTGTGGCATGGCCTGGGAGTTTAAAACATCATCACATGTTGGAAAACGTTTAAAAACCACTTAAAATTATACAGCCGGGCTTCCAGTTACCTATTTCTGCTATTTTTGTTTTACTTTAAGGCAGAAGCTTGTAATTGCCCATTGACTGTTGATACCAGATGATATTTTAGTGTTAGTCATGCTTAAATTCATTTATTTTTTATTTTATTCAACATGTATTTCCTGAGCTCCTCCCCTTGCCATGCCCTCCCTTGGGCTTCGGGGCACAGCAGTGAGCAAAACCAAGTCCTCAAGATGCTTGGATTCAGGCAGATGCTTGGTAGGCATGTGGCATGGGAGTAAGAGCGGGATTGGTGGCTGAGTAGTAGATAGAAGGACGAAGGGTTTCAGAGTCAGGTTTCCACAGGAGCTGGAACCAGGAAGAATTTGCTAGAAATGGGAGACAAAGGGCGAATGGAAGGAGTCTGGGTTTCAGTAACTGGATTAGGGACAGTTAGATCAGGCTTTTTCTGGATGTCACCCAGTAGATGATCTGGTAGAATGAATGCACCCTATTTTTTATAGACAGTATGTCTGTTTCGAGCTTAGTGGTAACTAGAAGTCTAAAAAGGATCCCACTATAAGCATGTTGGAATGTCCCTGCCCTCTAGAATGCCTACACCATCTCGGAGGGTGGGGTAAATTCATTTAGTCTTTCTTTTGACAAATATTTACTGAACTGTTCCTCCTTGCCAAGGACTCATCCAGGCTTTGGGATACGGCAGTGGACAAAGCAGGCAAAGTCCTTGGCCTATAGAGTCAAAAGACTCTATATCTTAATAAATATTTTTTTTTAAAAAAAGGCATAACTGAATTAGAATCAGGTCTAGAAATGAAGGTTGAATACTAATCCCAGCACTCTGTTGGGAGGTCAGGCCAGTTAGTATAGGGAGTTGAGTCTAATCCTTGAGTGACGGTTGGAGCTACGACTTGGGCCCATGCAAGGGAGGGTTGTAACCAAAGCCCCTCTGAAGAGCCATGACATGTAAGTTGGACCAGGAAAAAAAAAATGTACTTAAAGGCACCCACAGACAGCAAAGACAAGAAGAATAGAGAGATAAAGATATTCACTAGAAATGATAAAAGGAACAATTCATTAGGTCGATAAATTTCTCACCTTGTATGAACCTAACAGTAAAGAAAATATTGTCCCATTTGCATAAAAGAATTGTAAGAATAATTTTTAGAGTTTTAACTTATGAATTTAAATTAAATAAACTTTCAACTTTAGTTCCTCAGTTGATCAACCCCAGTTCAAGGGCTCAATAGCCACCTGTGGCAGGTGGCTACCAGCTCAGATGATACACATTCTAGAGTATTTCCATCATCACACACGTCATATGGAACAGTACTGCTATAGAATAGCTTGTTCTGAATTTCTTCCCGTAATTATAGCTTATATTAAATTATCTCATGGAATAAATACAAAGAGAAAAATCAAGCAAGTAAGAAATTTAAGAAACAAAACAAAAAAAAAATAGAAAAGATACTTCAAAACCTTATTTTAAAAAAGATTAATGAAATACAAACTTGAGGGAGACTAATGAAAAAAGAGAAGTCAGATTAAAAATTATTTTTAATGAAAAAGGGGGCATAATTGTCAATGCAATAGCAAGTTTTTAAAAGGCATAGGAAAATACCGTGACCAACTTTATGGAAAATAAATGTGACGGTATAGACAAAATGGGCTATTTTCTAGAAAATCCTAACTTACAAAACTGATTATAGAAAAAAAGTTAAAAAACATCATCCCTGTTTAATAGGTGAGTCCCATTTTAAGTTTTCAAAGAAAAATATAAATCTTAGTATTTTATAAACCATGGCACTGAGTAGAAAAAAGAGGAAGAGACAGAAACAACCTTAATACCAAACTAGACAAGAACACTAAAGATAGGAAAATTATTGGAAAACACTCACTTCAGAATAGAGATGCAAATAAATTGTGTCACCAACATTGTACTTTCAGAAACCCATCAAAATCAAAAAGTTTTCTTTCTTTCTTTTTTAAGATTTTATTTATTTATTTGCCAGAGAGAGATCACAAGGAGGCAGAGAGGCAGGCAGTTGGAGCAGGGGGAGCAGGCTCCCTGCTGAGCAGAGAGCCCGATATGGGGCTTGATCCTAGGAGCCTGAGATCATGACCGGAGCTGAAGGCAGAGGCCTAACCCACTGAGCCACCCAGGCGCCCATCAAGAAGTTTGCTTAGGAAAGCATGATAACATACCCTTAGAAAATGTAAAACTCATCACAGCTGTGAATATGAAGAAAATAAATAGATTCCAGAAAATCACTGTGCTAAACTTCAACGCCTGTTTGTCATACAGCTTTTAGCAAGTCAAGAATTGCAGATTCTGCCTTAACTTGTTAAAGCATGTATCAGTGAAAACCTGCAACAAACCTCCAACTCCATGGTAAAATTTTAAAACAATTTGCTCTAAATTTAGGGGTTAAATTGTTGTTGATAAAATTCTTGGGTCAACATTTTACTCTACTTTGTTGCCACAATAAGACAATAAAAATAACAAAAAGGACAAAGATTGAAGCAAAGCTATTATCAAACATCTATATTTAGCTACCTAAAAATTCCAAGTGGTGATACAGCAAATCTATTAGAGTTTATGAGTTCACCAATTATGATAGGAACAAAACACACAGACCCCAATAGCATCCTAAAACACCCACAGCATGCAATTATAAAGTGTAACTCAAAACAGAGAGATGTTTTATAATTAGGAACAAAACTTGACAGTAGAGAAGAATACATCTAACAAAGAATTGCAGATGATTTTTTAATGAAGAAAATTATGTTTTTAAAATGCCATAAAGTAAAACCAGAATGAATGTCATTAAAGACATATTATCTTATAAACGATGAGTCTCCTTATATTAAGCAAACAACACTTCATGATTTTGGTGAAATTTCCATCAAAATCTGAACAGGATTATTTTTGTTCGGTTATTATATGGAATTTCGTGAGACAATCCAAAACTTCACGTGAAAGAATAAAGAACTGAGAACAAGCAAGACTTAGAAGAGAAATCAGCAGAATAGGAAATGCATACCACAAATATCTGAGTTAACTATAATACCTCAGTTTATTAAAACTGTCACATTGTCATGGGAATGAACACCAGGCCAACAAACAGAAAAAAGAGAGCAGAGAAACAGAAGTATAACATCCCCTCTGTAAATGTCTGTAATAACAGAGGGGGCATTATATAAGTGAACTGGGAAAGAATACAGCATTGAATAAATGGTGCTAGTCATATAGAGGAAAATAAACTAGCGGCGCCTGGGTGGCTCAGTCAGTTAAGCATCTGCCTTCGGCTCAGGTCATGATCTCAGGGTCCTGGGATTGAGCCGCATTGGGCTCCCTGCTCGGCAGGGAGCCTACTTCTTCCTTTCCCACTCCCCCTGCTTGTGTTCTGTGTCTATCTCTGTCAAATAAATAAATAAAATCTAAAAAATAAATAAATAAATACGATTCCTACTATATCCCAGACATAAAAACATTCTAGATGGATCGAAGATTTGTAGGTGAAAATCAAAATCATGAAACTTTCCGAAAACACAGGAGAAGATCTTTGCAACATCAGGTGAGAAAGAATTTCTTCAGACCTTTGTCAAAAGCCTAAACTATAGAAGAAAATATTTAAATTTACACTCTCTGGTGACAAGGATGTTCAAAAGTGAAGCGCCTGGGTGGTTCTGTTGGTTGAGTATCTAACTTCAGCTCAGGTCATGTCCTCAGCGTCCTGAGATAGGTCCCCATGTCAGGCTCCCTGCTCAGCTGGGAGTGTGCTGGTTCTTCTCCCTCTGCCCCTCCCCCCTCTTCCCTCCCTCCCACTCGTGCTCTCTCTTTCTCAAATAAATAAATAAAATCTTAAAAAAAAACAAGAGAGATGCTCAAAAATGAAAAGCAGAGCTGTATTCCTACAGAAACTATGTGTAGCCTAATAACCAACATCAGATTAAAGTAATTGCAAATCCCTTCCTCAGCTGTGTTAAAATGTCATCTCCTCGGGCGCCTGGGTGGCTCAGTGGGTTAAAGCCTCTGCCTTCGGCTCAGGTCATGATCTCAGGGTCCTGGGATCGAGCCCCGCATTGGGCTCTCTGCTCAGCAGAGAGCCTGCTTCCTCCTCTCTCTCTGCCTACTTGTGATCTCTCTCTGTCAAATAAATAAATAAAATCTTAAAAAAAATAAAATAAAAATAAAATGTCATCTCCTCAATGAAGTATTAACGGGTCACCCTATTAAAAATTGTGACCTCCCCACCTTGACATTCCCTTTTTCTTACATTATTCCCTGTAGAAGACAATACTTTCCAATATGCTCTACAGTTTACTTGTTTCTTTTACTTCTTGTTCCTCCCTGTAAGAACACAAACTCCGTGAAAATAGAAATGTTTTTGTTTGACTCACTGCTCTATTCCTATCGCCTAGAATGGTTTGGGGTCCACAATATATGCTCGACAGATACTTGTGGAATGAATGAATGGTTGGGTGGATTTGTTTCTGTATCCAGTGATTATTTTTTAAGTCTTACCAATTTAAGAAGAAAAAGTCAAATAACTGAATATGAGTGGGCAAAACGTATGGGTAGGAGTTCACAGAGAAAGAGACCCAAATGATCAAAAAACATGAAATATTCTACCGCACCAGGCATCAGCAATTCAGCTAGTAATTAAAGCAGTAAGACTTACCACAGTGGGTAAGTTAATGTGAGGCATTGTTGATGATGTTGGGCAGTAAGCACCCTTTCCAGTGGGAGGGAGTAAGATTGGTACAACTTTAGAGAATGGTTTCGTGGTAAACAGAAGTAAGCTGGAGATGTGCACACCCGACATTCCAGTAATTCCACTTGGAATGTATACTCTAGAATGCTGGTTCTCACCTAGAGAGATGTCCCCCCGCCCCCGGGACATCTGGCAATGCTGGAGATATTTTTGGTTGTCACACTGCAGGGGGAGGAGTGTCAGGAGAAGGAAGGGCTCCTGGCCTCTAGTGCGCAGAGGCTAAGCACCCTACCTTTGCCAGGCTGCTTGACAGTAAAGAATCATCCAGTCCAAAAATGTCAGCAGAAACCCTGCTTCAGAAGCCTGACCAGAGATGTTCATAACAATGCTATTTGTAATAAGAATAATAATTTTAAAAGTAGAAACAGACACATTAAGATGGAGTGCCATGAGACAGTTCACGTGAGTAAATTACAAATAGGTATCAACACGACACATACAACATTATTGAGCAGGAAAACAGATTGCACAAATACAAATAACATTTTTTAAGGTTTGATCTTCTTTAAAAGATTTTATTTATTTATTTGGCAGAGAGAGAAAGAGGGAGCTCAAACGGGAGGTGGGGGGCAGCAGAGGAAGCGGGAGAAGCAGGCTCCCTGCTGAGCAGGAAGCCCATTGCGATGCGGGACTCAGTCCCAGGACCATGGTCTGAACCAGAGGCAGGCATTTAACCGACTGAGCCCCACAGGCACCCCCATAATTTTTAAACCTAAAGGCTAGTTTGGACAATCCATGCAGTAACTGGGCCCTTGATTTAATACTCTCAGCCACTGTCACCTGCCCTCATCAGGGTCTCCTCTTGGCCTTCCTAACATGATGGTAGCAAGACCTCGCATTGTGCAGGAGTCATTTTTTGACACATGTTGTTACATCCATATATGGGAAAAGCAAAAAGGAAAACATATATGGAAATGATGTGTTCAAACTTCCAGAGCCTGTATCTTTGGAAGGAAAGGAAAGACCTGGATGGTGTTCTGACTGTACCTTGGATGTTTTCTTTCTTTTAAGAAGGTGAAAAGATTGCTGAAGCAAATACAGCAAAATATTGACATTTCCTTAATTGTCATAGCCAGTATTATAATACTATCATTTTTCTGTATTTTAAAATATTTCACAAAGAATAAGAACAAAAAGAAAAGGAATGAGAGAGAGAGACTGGCACTGGTTTTCAGAAGGAGAAGCAAATACAAAATCCACAGCTTTGCCCCTTTCTCTGTACAACCTTGAGGAAACGGTCAACACTCGTGGGCGTCCTTCCAGATCTGTAAAATGGACTTGACACAAGCTTGACTGACAAGCTGACACACAGGTCCCAAGCCTTTCAGGTTTCTCTGGGTCTGTTTCCTTTGCCTTGAGTTTCCATCCCTCATAATGTGCAAAATCCAACACATTCTGTAATATTTCGGAGGCTCTCCGACTGTGTGTGCGTGAGAATAGGTGAGATGGGCGTTACATTCTCCTGCCTCCTCGCCCAGACTCCCTCTCCCTGACTCTTGGTCACCCCCTCCCAGCTACCCCTGTAGATGTTGATGCTCCTCTGCCCTCTTTGCTCCACTCACGAAACACCTCCTTTCTTTCTTCCTGACGACATCACTCACACACATGCATTGTAGCTACAGACTGTCCTGAAAGTTATGGGGAAAATGTGTGTTAGGTGCAGAACAGAGTAGAAAACACTCTAAAATTGAGTGTTGAGTGTTTTACTTCTAATGCCTTTGCTTCTTCTCTCCAAAGATGTCTTCTGCTCAGTCCCACTTCCCTCCAAACTTCAACCTCCTCAAACTTATGTCCCTTTTCCTGACTGACTATAGATTCTTGGTTTCAAAACTTCACTAAGCGGAGAAAATCAATTCCTTTGAATTCAGATCTAGACTTGGTGAGGGAAGGAGTGAAAAAAGCAGTTTTGCCTTTTGGATCCAAAGACATCAAGATATTTTCTAAACAAAAGCACAATTCTCCCCTTAAAAGGCATTGTTTAGGGCACCTGGGTGGCTCAGTTAAGCGACTGATTCTTGATTTCAGCTCCTGTCATGATCTCAGGATCATGAGATCAAGCCCCCATTCTGAGCATGGGCCTGCTTGGGGTTCTCTCTCTCCCTCTCACCCTATCTACCCCACCCCAGTCCAACACAAACAAACAAAAAAGATAATAATAATAATATTCTTCTGTCTTCACCAATGATCCAAATGGAAGCAATCTAAAAATAATATTCTTGCTTTCCCTCCTTCATAAGCATCTATGAATACTTGAAATGAGTGATTATTATTCCCATTTTACAGATGAAGAAAGTGGGACTTAAGAAGATTATTGTACATAATCCCAATAGTTTATAAGTGATGAAGTTGGAATCCATACCAGGATTTACTGACTCTAAAGTGGTCATACTTGACTACCTTCTTCTGTATCTCTGTTACAGAAAGCAGAACTACTGGCATTCAAGAAAAGTCTGACAGTGGCAGGAAGTAGAGGAGGGGAGATTTCAGTTGGAGGAAGAGACATGTAAGTGAGAATTAGTCCAGACATGAAGCTATAAAGATGTGAACTGAGGTATAGCAAGGGGTAAAGAGTTTGGGCCATAAACGGGGAGCAAAGAGAGAATTCAAAATGGCGGCACGTTTCCTAGTTTGGTTGGCATTCATTCATTCAACAAACAGCTGTTGCTATGGCAGGCACTATATATGTCAGGCATTGTGCCAAGTGTTAGAAATAGTAGCAAGACTAGGAAAGTGGGATTAGGCGTCTACAGTCAGACACCAAGGGGTTGCAGGTGGACACACTTTGCCGTGTAATGTCCAGCAGGCAGCAGGAAATACCAAACTCATTTCCCTACAAGATGGAGGCCCTCAGAGACCACCAGGTGGCAGCACGGGCTTGGAAGTTAACATGAGGCCTGCCCAGCTAGGATCCATGAAGTCTCCTCTTTGACATCTGAAGCAGATGAAAGCAAAGTACCATGATTCTTAGGAGAGTACTTTTTAAAAATTCATAAGTAATGTTTAATGAATTAAATGCTTGTTTAAACATTTATAAACAACCTTTTATTTTGGGAGGGGATAGTTTGTTCTAAGATATGTACATTGATACTGTTTGACTTCTACATAACATAATTATCAAAACTATCTAGCAGAAATATACATACGATTAGGGCAGCAGTGTTCCAGCTGGACCCATAGTCCCAGTATTATGTCATTGTACATTACCACGTTCACAGTTTCTAAGCTGAGTGCTTCCTGGACTGGCAGGGATGGAAAATACTGTGACTGTGGGAAACCAGAGGTTATAATACTGCTCTCCGAAGTGACTGTTTTGTTACATAATTAGCACATTATATTCCCCGGTGCGATTCGTGTAGCGCTGTTTCTATATTTAGCATAATCCTTCTACCCATGCTTTGCGTCCTATCCCGCCCCACCTTACCCGCAGTGAAGCACACTTAATAACCCCTTGCTCTCAGTTTGCTTTGTCTCTTCCCTTAACAATTAGTTCTCTGCCTTCTCAGTCCCTGTACTAGCAAGTCTCCCTGTGATCCAACAGTGTGCTACTGTTAAGGGAAGGAACCAGCATGAGGGCTCCGCGTCAAGCCAGCACAACAAGGGAGGACCCAGGCAGCACAGAAGCCGCATCTTCGTCCTCCACATTGAGAGTTTCATTGGAGTGTTAGGATGCCGTTGGTCATTAATGCCAGGCTCACGTGGCAGATGTGATGGTTTGCAAGTCCGTGATTTGTATTTTGCGGTGTCAAGTTATTCTGCATTATTAGTCCATGGTAATAAATAGGTCATTCCAACTGTGAATTCAGTTCTTCCCAACTAATCCATTCTGTAAGTCTAAATGATTGAAATTCTTCAGGTATTGATCCATGGTTCAATCAGCAAAGGGGGGAAAAAATCAGAAGTTTACGATGGGAACAATGCCCACATCAGAACAAGTGTGTGTGTCTGGGATTTGGTGGGTGTCTGGGATTTCAAGAGGGCAGAAAAAGAAGAAATTCCTGTAACACATGGGAAAACTGGCACAGAAAAGGAGAGGGGGAAGAAGAAAAAATGATCCAGACGAAAACATCATTCCGCCCTGGAGAAGTATTTTACAAAACAACTCTCAGTACTATGAAAGGAAAAGAAAATCAGAGGAATTGTTCCAGATGAAAGGGACATGACAACTAGATGTGTTTTATGAACCTGGATTGGATCCTGCACTAGGAAGTAAAGGAAATCATTGGGATAGTGGATAAAATGAAAATACAGACTCGATATTGTATCAGTGCTACATTTCCTGAATTTGATCATTGTGGTTATATCACTGTGGTTATATAAGAACATCCTTGTTCTTAGGAGACAGAAGCAGAAATGTTTAAGCGGAAAGGGGCATGACGTTGGCAACTTAGAAAGTTCAGAAAAAAAGAGATGAAAAATCAAATCCTATAAAATGTTATCACACATTGAATTTAGGTGAAGTTTAAAGGCTTATGGAATTTCTTTTCACTGCTCTTACAACTTTTTCATTCATTTGCAGTTACTTTAAATTTAAAAATAACAATGACCGGGTGCCTGGGTGCTTCGTTGGTTAAGCATCTGACTCTTGATTTCAGTTTAAGTCATGATTTTGGTCTTGGGATCGAGCCCTGTGTCGGGCTGTATGTTCAGCAGGGAGTCTGCTTGAGGATTCTCTCTCTCTGCCCTCCCCTTGCTCTCAGTTTTTCTCTCTCTCTAATAAATAAATCTTTTTTAAAAAAGTGACAATGATAATGATATTAATGATAATTCAGAGAAACTGTATGCAGAGCTTTATACTAGCTATATTTTCCTGCTTCAAATTAGACTAGCACATTTAGATAGCTTTGTCTAATCATATGTGATTGTTATAGAACTAAATGTGCTCAAGTCTGTGTCTAAAGTTTACATTAAATATCTTCTGTTTTAATTTATTTACATATTCACTATAATTATAATATATAAGATAATATTACACTATATATAATATTATATAATTATATATAATAGGACATAATTGTTATTGTTATATATGATTTATATGCCATATATTATGATACATAATTATATCTTACAAGTCATATATAATATATAATGTATATTATATATTATATAATATATGTTATTGTTATGTAATATATAATATATTATATACATATTGTTATATATTACATAATTATACTTAAATTGTTAAACTATTTCTCTTTATTTTTAAGAGAAATAGTGCAGAAAAAAAGAGATCTTTTTTTCTGAATCATTAAGAGTAAATTACTAACCTGGTATCCCCTAACTGCAGAATATTCCAGTGTGAGTTCCTACAAACAAGGGCAGAATACTTCCGTGAGCATTTCCTACGAACAAGGGCGTTCTCCTATAGAATCCTAACACACCCGCCGAGAACAGCACACTAACACTGACACATAATTGTCATCTGATTCTCAGACGCCCTTAGTGGGAACTCCTGCGTTCCCACTAATGTCCTTTACGGCAAGCGGATCCTGTTCCAAACCTCACGTTGGGCTTAGTTGTCTGACCCTTGGGCTCCTTCACTCTGAAACTGTTCCTCAGACTTTCTTAACTTTCGTGGCCTTGGGACTTGAAGATAGTATATCCAGTTATATTGTAGAACGTGCCTCGACCTGTTGTTCCCTCATGATTAGCTTCAGGCCATGCATGTTCGTCGGGAACATGACAGAGGTGACGCTGTGTTCTTCTCATCGCCTGAGAGTGGTGAGTGGTGGCACATTTGCTCAGTGTGTCCTGTTGGTGATACTCCCTGTGATCACTCGACTGAGGTCCTGACTTCCAGACTTCTCCAAAGTGAGGTTCCTCTTTCTTCCTTTGGAATCAGTAAGTATATCGTGCACAGGCACTTTTAGGAGAAACATCCCAAGTCTCATCAGATTTGCAATGTAATCATTTGTTTACATCAGTATAGACTCATAGTTTTCTATTTTATTCAATAGGTTATACTTTACTAGTAATATTATTTGTTTTAAAGCCCCAGTTGTGCCAGACTTGGCTAGTGGGAGCTCTTGCAAGATGGGTCCATGTTCTTCTGACATAACCCCAGCATTCTTTGAGTACTTTCTCAGTTTGATATACACACAAAGAATTTTCTTTCGCATCTCGTACCTTCCTTGCCCCAGCCCTGGGTTCTGCGAGTTCTCCAAGGAAACTGGTTCCTGTTCTGTAGAATGATATTGAGAAAAACAGGTGTGAGGGCCAGGGGTTTCATTCACTGCTGCTAGGACATCACATCGCCTAGTGGATGGAGTCAGTGTGTGCACGCCTGTGTGTGTGCTTTAATCTATTTTTATGTCTTTTTTTTTAAGATTTTATTTATTTATTTGACAGGCAGAGATTACAAGTAGGCTGAGAGGCAGGCAGAGAGAAAGGAGGAAGCAGGCTCCCTGCTGAGCAGAGAGCCCGATGCAGGGCTCGATCCCAGGACCCTGGGATCACGACCTGAGCTGGAGGCAGAAGCTTTAACCCACTGAGCCACCCAGGCGCCCCTATTTTTATGTCTTTATCTTTCTCTCTATTTACTGAAAAACTGTGGTCTCGCTGATACAACCAATTCCAGTTGGACCCTCCTGGGTCCATTTCATTTTCTCCCCCTCTCTGGCAGGGAGATCTCTATCTCCCATTACCCTTACTGTATCTACCTATTTCATCAATTCCCTAATACATGAACCATCTTTGCTGCCACCACTCAATCTGCTTCTGGGAGCTTCCCTCAGCATGCCTCAGCTCCAACACTTCTAGGTTTGGCTGCCACCTCTGCTTCCTCTGTGGACCGCATCCTGATGCTCTTAGTGCTCTTATTCCCCCCCAGGCCACCCCTCCTGACTTAGTTAGGCTCCAACACCCCATGCCAGGCTGCCCTTCCCTAAGGATTTCCTTCCCATTCTGCTCAGGTTCTAATATACCTTCCTCCAATCCCCCTCCTTGACACCACCCCCGGAACGCACCCACACAGGGTGCCCTTCTCACACTGCCCTAGGGTGGGAGCTCATTCTTCTTCAGCCAGCTTGTCCATTTGTGAACATTCTTTATAAAATCAATGAAAGCAGAGGCAAAATAAAATTTACACAGAGGAATCTCGACACCACGGCAGGGGGATTATAAGCTGAAACAAAGCAGGCTTGAAATGAATTCTGGAGCTCTTTCAAGATAATAGCTCATTAAGCTTTAAATTCTCTGAACTCAAATCATATGAAATTTGCCCAAGTAGTGGCCACTTGGTAGACCGCGTGGGATATAGAAGCCAGAATGGCAGGATCTGCTCTTTCTCTCTCCACGAGATTATGGAACAACTTCTGAGTTTCCCAGATGACATTAAGAATTCAGAGAATGTGCCACAACAACTGTCCCATGTGAACGAAATCATCTGTTGATTCTGTTTGTGTTAGTAAACACGCAATCAGATGTACTGGGTCTTTTCTTTTACTGAGTGGCCAAGTGTTTACTTGAACTGCCAGAAACCCCAGCCCACCTGGCACGGTGGTGTTGGGAGCCACATAGGTCTCTGCTCTGTCCCTGACTTTGAGTCCATGTGGATGATGCCATTGGCTTGGCCACTCTCTTGAACTCCTTTCTTGGCTCTTGATCTATATAGCTAACCTTCCAGTTCTTCAGCAGAAGCAGCGGAACCCTCAGGAAAGAGCGCAAGCTCTGAAGCCAGTCAGGGGCAGTCTGAAATCTATTTACGTAAAGCTTGGTTTTTGCATTTGGAGAACAGCCCCGGAAGTTATGCCTGTTCTGTTAACTTTCAGTGAAGATTTGGGACAGCAGAAATGTAATGGGGGAAATAATTTGATAATTATGTACTTTTTTTTTTTTTTACTTCTTAGTTTCCTAGTACATGGCCTTGGTCCCAGGACACTCCAGGAACCCATCTGCCTGAGGGAGGGAGATTAAGATTTCTATAAAAGGAACACAAAACAAAACTAACAACAGCAAAATGACAGATAATGTTCAGTTGCTGTCATTTAAACTGCGGTTTAGTTTAAATGAAGCAAAACATTCAGAGCTGTAAAAAAACATTAGAAATGCAGCATAAATGAAGCAAAACAAAGACCTTTCAGGCAATGCTTTGCCACAAGAAAGGATTAGCTAAATTCATTTATCTTTTTCTTTAGAGTTTTACGTAAGGGCAAACAGGGCAGGAGAGGAGCAGAGAGACCTGCCTTTTATGCAGAGGACACAGGGAAAGACAAGAGTCAGATAGTCAGATAGAGGTGCCCTGATTCTTTCCTCTGAAATGTGTTATATAAGTTGAGTACATGGGCTCTTATCTTGCTGCTTGTCTGGGTCTCAGGAAAGAGGACACCTCATAAGCAGCCGCGTACCAAACAGGGAGCAGTCTATCCAAAGAACCTTGGAAGTGCAATGTGGTCAGATAGAGAAATGCCCTAAGTATAGCTCCCCAGGCTACTTTCCTTCCCTTAAGACAAGGACACTGTTAAAGCCCGTAGACCAGCCATGGGCCTGGTAGGATAAGGCAACGTGACCCACAAAAGAGATCTTCTGCTAAGGGCGGATGGTCTGGCCAGGTGACCACACGGAAGACAGAACAGAGACCGAGGAGCCAGCAGGCAGTGAGAAATGAGAAGCTGAGATTTTCTGTGATAGTTGACTGGCCCTGCCGAGACTCGACTCGTGGCCCAAAAGAAGGACCCATGAGTTCATCAGCCTGCAACTGCAGGCCTGGAAGGAGCTGATCAATATCATTCTAGAAGCCAACAGGCATTGCCAGGTGATATTCCAAATTCAACCCATCCCCCCACCAACCAAAACCCAAGACGTTGTGTGGCCAGCCCGTAGCTCCCTCTACACAAATTATACTGTTTCACAGAGAAGGCAGAGAGGGAGTAATCTGACAGACAGAACATTTTTATCCAAGTGAGAATTTCTTTTTTTCCGGAAAGGATTATTTTATTTTTTTAGGTTGGACTAAGTTTAAACTACAGTTGACTTTTGTTTTGTTTCATCTCCCCGCAGAGTGGAGAAAGGGCAACATCTATAAAAGGTCTTATCCTCGGTCACAGCCTCAAGCCGCTACAACACATACCCTGTTTATTCACACGATGCTCTTGGGCCCAAGTGAGTCTTAAGGTCTTCCACCAAAATCAGTAGCCAAGAAACTGAAAACAGGGTCCGAACACAGCCAAGTCATCTTCCAAGAGTGGTCATGAACATCCCATCTACCATGAGCTCCCTCTGCCAACTGTGAGACAGTGCTGCCTGTGCCCAAAGATGGGAGACTACGAGAGAGCAGTGGGTTCCACGTCCTCTGTTGGTCATATCAGGAGGCTTCTTTAAGGGCAGGACGTAAAGACCGTTGAAGTTCATAGAAATGAGAGGAAAGGATTAGGGAAGTTTCCATAAGCCAATCTAAGAAGACTTTTTGCAACTCAGCTCTTCCATTCCATAACTTTCAGGGGACGACATCAGGGAAAGGCCTATATATCATATCTGAGTAGTGACTTACTTTTTAAACCGACTTCTGTGTTCCACTGAATTCTTAGGACTTGGACCAAAGGAAGAAAACACAAAACGCAAAGCAAAACATGAGAGGAAATTGTCCAGGTCTACGTGTTTACTTTGAGCCACTTGGAACTGTCCCATAAAATACCAGTGACTCAGGTTATGAAGCTACCTTGCCAAAACAGTGCCTTTCAAGGTACTTGGAACACGATTTGTATTTAATTTTAAATGAAACTGATTAGAGGGGTATATGTTTTATTTACCAACAAGGCCAAATTTCTCACTAGTGTGAGCTGTGTTTCTGCTCAAGCTTTGCAGGTGCAGAAGTCTATATAAAAAAGCCTTAATTCTGGGACGCCTGGGTGGCTCAGTTGGTTAAGCAGCTGCCTTCAGCTCAGGTCATAATCCCAGCATCCTGGGATGGAGTCCCACATCGGGCTCCTTGCTTGGCAGGGAGCCTGCTTCTCCCTCTGCCTCTACCTGCCACTCTGTCTGCCTGTGCTTGCTCTCTGCCCCCCTCTCTCTCTGATAAATAAATAAATAAAATCTTAAAAAAAAAAAAGCCTTAATTCTGAAGGCAAAATGGGAATTTTCCTACTGGCAGTTCCCTTCTTGGTTAATTAGATGGTATTAGGAAGAAAAAGGTTGGCCATGTTATCTGGAAGAAAGTATTATTAGAGATGGCATTATATCCTAAAAACACTTAATACCCTGTGTTCTGGTCGCTAACGTGCCATCTGGAGCCGCTACTTGGGGAAAATTACAGCAAATTGATAGGAATATCTTCCTCAATTTATTAACAAAGAGAAAACTCTCTTGATGAAAAAAATAAGCATGTCAAGTGCCGTTTATGAGTCATGACTTGACAACAAATACAGAGGATGAAGAGTCATAAGGCTGGTCTCTTATTAGAACCACCAGCACATCTGTATTCTTAAACGCCAAGGAACTTCTCAAAGACACGTTTTCCTTTTTGTAGAATAGAGATAATTTTTCTAATTTTATTTATCTTTAAATATTTTATTTATTTATTTATTTAGAGAGCAGAGGGAGGGGCCGAAGGGGACAGAGAGAGAATCTGCAACAGACTCCACACTGAGTGCTGAGATCATGACCCAAGCTGAAATCAAGTCAGCCACTTAACTGATTTTATGTGGTTAAGGCTAGGGCACCCAGGTGCCCCTAGGAAGCCGTTTGAAGTGAAGATTTAGAAGCTAACTATCAATTCTAAGGTCTCGTACTTCTTTAATTTTCTGTCTTAAACAAGGATGGGTATTCTGATTAACGAATCATCGTGTTTATAAAGTCCAACATAAGTAAACTTTCATTACAATAACCTCATTTCAAAAATCTTGCCATGCTTTCTACCATTACATTAGGATGAGAAGAAAGATTGAAATACTTAAGAAACAGTTCTCCAAAACAAAAAACAAAAAGGAGGCAATGGTGAATACAGTTGCTATTTACATACTTCTTGCCAGATGCTACAGAATGAGGTAGACAATGAGGACAAATTGCTGGTCCCACAAAGATTATTTCAGCTCCCTTGGGGACCAGTAGGAAGTCAACTCCGGCAGAATCATTTTGGACCCAGATGGAGAGAAGCATGATAAGTTTATAGTAAACACGCTCCACTTTTCCTTTAGAAATGGGTTTGGATTTTTTTTTTTTAAGATTTTATTTATTTATTTGACAGAGAGACAGAGATCACAAGTAGGCAGAGAGGCAGGCAGAGAGAGGGGAGGGAAGCAGGCTCCCTGCTGAGCAGAGAGCCTGATGCGGGGCTTGATCCCAGGACCCTGAGATCATGACCTGAGCCAAAGGCAGAGGCTTAACCCACTGAGCCATCCCGGTGCCCCTGGATTTTTTTTTTTTTTTTTTACAATCCGTGTCTCCAGGTTCAGGGATGGAAATTTTTTGTGGTGTGATTCATTTCTGGTTTGTTAACAGAATTACTCACCATTTTTTGTTTGAGAAAAAACATTCACCATGCTGAAGCCTAGAACTTGCTTAAAAAATAGGAAGACTTCTAACCTCAAATTCATAATTTAGAAGCCTAGAGTTTTGCAGCTGTACCTAATTACCTTTTGAAGATTCTCTTGTGAGTAAATAAACAAGTGTTGGAATGTTCAGTTGTTCAGAAAACAATAATATGGAACCAAAGGAATATCAACCACCTTATTAAGATATGATTGACATGCAAAATCTGTACATATTTAATGTATACAACTTGACGTGTTGGGAAATACATATATACCATAAAGTCATCATCATAATCTGTGCCATAAAAGTATTTATCGTCTCTTCAAATTTCCTACCACCCTCTTTACATATTATTACTAACTTTTGTGATAAAATCATTTCATATAGTATCTACTTTCTTTGCAAATTTTTAAATACACAGTACAGTACTGTTGAGTATAGTCTATAAGCTGTAGAGTAGATCTCTAAGATTTATTCATCTTGTCTAACTGAAACTTTGTATCATTTGACTAATACCTTTCTCTCTCTTACCATCTCCCAACCCCCACCCCATGCCCAGCAACAACCACTCCACTCTCTGCTTCTTTGAGTCTGACTCCTTTAGATTCGTCATATAAGTAAGACCAAACCATCTTTTCAGGTTAATGATCATGTGATAGCAAATTGTAAAAACAAAATCCAGAAGGAAATAAAAATAATTATAAATCCAATATATGTGGGTACAACCAAAATTCTAAGATTTAGGTGGACAATAAGTGGTGCACAGTCTATCCAAAACAAAACTTTCTGAAGGAAATGTATTTCATCCAAATATTTTAAAATGCGGCTGAAACTGTTATCTGAACCTACAAAGAATGCCTAGGAGAAGACTATGTACTTCGCCTTGTCTGAGCCATATTTAGGAACTGATCCCATCTAAGGGAGATTGCTGATCCCCAGCATGGGGTGGGAGTAATTAACCAGCTTCAGGCTGGGTCCCATAGTGCTCGTTTGTCCTAACCTACCTGTTGGGTTCCTTTTACATTGGTCACATGCATAACCCCTGTCTTCCCCCTTCCCACCCCTGGGCAACTCAGTCACTGACCCCTGTTTGACAAATGTGATTATTCCATAGCCCAAAGCACTTCATGGCTACACAGAGAGGGTCCTTTCCAGTGCGTGGTATACTAGTTAGTACAAAGGTACTTTGATATTTTCAAAGACTAAATGCTCTTTTATCCTATCAGACTTCAAAGTTTTAAGCCATTCAGGAACTTCCATGACCTGGTCTTACCATTCCTTTCCAGATTGTTCACAACACACTCTCCCATCATCCCACACTTCTGTATAGCTAGCATACTAGGAATTGTGTTTGTTTTGTTTAATATCCCCACATTTTCTTTTGTTTTACTGGCAAAAATTTCTTTCTCCTCAAGTTGTGACTACTTGTTTCTATCTCGCCCTCCCTTCTAACAAGCTGTGTTTTAATAACCTTTCTTCTGTGAAGCCTTCCTTGCATCTCTGTCAAACCCTGGCTAGATGTAATCTCTCCTTCACTGCTGCACTCCGACAGCAGTTAGCTAGTACCATCTTTTATAGGGAGACTTTGTCATTTTCTGGTCCATGTTTATTTCCATGCAACTCATCTTCTCTAATGGTGATGATGGTAATAAGAACAGCTACTGTTGCTTTGAGGGCTCACTGTGCTCTAAGCACTGTGCAAGCTAGAGCTTCGGTCTTGCAGTCACTCTAGAAAGCAAGCATCTTGATCTCTATTTTACAGATGAGCAAATAGGTTTAGAGAGCATAAAGCAGCAGGGTCCAACATCCTGGGGCCAGCAAGTGTTAACACCGGGACTCAATAAGACCTCCATCTAACCCCCCTTCTCTTGGCCACTGGCCATCACCAGATCCAGAAGTTCTTTAAAAGGGAGATGAGGGAAGCTCACCACTGAAAAACTATACCTGGCACTGGAGCAGGAACTTCCATGTGCGTTCTCTCAGTTATCCGTGACTTACATGGTATAATCTGCACTTCGCAGTGAGGAAAACCAAAATTCACTACAAATACATTTTTTGAAAGAACTAACTAGAATAAGCCATCTGTAGTGCATATAACTGGAGTAATATTGAGAGCCAGAATATATGAACATGCCCTACAAGTCAACAAGGAAAATAATAACTACCCAACAAGAAAATGGGTGAAAGACATGAACCGGGCAAAGACATTCAGCACAGAAGAAACCAGAATGACCAAAATCACATGAGCTGATGTTTTGACTATTTCAGCCTAACTAGAAATAAAGGGAAATACAAACTACCACCACGATATGCCATTTTATGCCCATTGAACTTACAAAAACTAAAATCCCTGACCACCTCACATGTTAAGGTAGTAAGAAGTTTTGTATACCAAAAGTGAGAATGAAAATGGCACAGCCATTTCAGAGAGAAATTTTGTAATGCCTAAGGCACTTCTACATATATTCCCTAGAGAAGCTATCTTTAAAATGAATACAGGTATGTTCACCTCAGTACAGTTTGGGGAATGGAGAGACTGTGGTACTGTAATGTAATGGAATATTTTTCTACTCTGTTAAAAAGAATAATCCAGGTGTACCTGGGTGACTCAGTCAGTTGAGCATCCGACTCTTGGTTTTGGCTGGGTTGTGATCTCAGGGTCGTGAGACTGAGCTTCGAGTCAGGTTCCTCACTGCTTGGGATTCTCTCTGCCCCCCCCACTTCCCCCCTCCTTTCTCAAATAAATAAATTTTAAAAAATAAAAAAAGTAATCCATATATTAAAAATAGATCAATCTAGACAACCTAATACTGAATTTGAAAAATCAATTTGCAATATTTAGGAAAATTTTAAAACAAACAAGTATACCAAATACTATTTGTGGATAATACATACCAAACTTATGTAAAGTATATGCAGTAAAAGTAGTTTTAGGTATAAAAAGTATTTTTTAAAGTACAAAAACAAAGTATTTAAGTATTCACAGTAAAAATGGATTGCTAGGCCCCATAGGCATTATGTAAAACCTTCCTCTGAAATGGTTATATCAATTTTCATTTCCATTTCTATTTCCATGTATGAAACATCCTATGACTCCCAGCATTTGGAGTTGTCAGGTGTTTTAATTTTGGTCAGTTTGAAGAGGGAGAAATGGCATCTCATTGTTTCAATTTGTATTTCTCTTCATCTTAGCAAAGCTCAATATCATCTCTGGGGAAGGAGAAAAAGGATGAGATTAGGTCTTACACTAGCTTTTTATCTCTGAATAACAATCCCACAAATGTAATAGCTTAAACCAACGCCCATTTATCATCTCTCAGTTTCTGTGTGTTAGAAGTCCAGGTGAGGTTTTGCTGGGTTGTCTGGTCAGGGTCCAAGGTCGAAATAGAGGAGCCAATCATACAGGGCTCACATTTGGGAGCTGGACTAGAAAAGAATCCAGAGCTCCATCAGATTCATTCTCCGGCGGCCATGGAATCATGGTGGCCTGTTCTTTCGAAGCCAGCAATGAGAGGAGAGGTTCTCTGTTGTTGCAAGTCTCTGACTTCTAGATGCTCTTTCAAGGGGCTCCCTGATTGGACTTGGCCCAAACAGTGTAGTCTCCCTTTCAGCAAACTAAAAGTCAGCTCATTAAGGACTCTAATTATATTTACAAAGCCCTTACCCTTGCCAAACAATGTAACTTAAAAGAGTGACATCTCATCATCTTTGCCATATTCTATTAATTAGAAACAAGTCAGGTTCTGTGACTCAAGAAGAGCAGACTATACAAGAATGTGGGTCATTGGGTATAAACCTAGGGCATGTCCACCTCAGGGCTAGAGGCTTGCTTTGGCCTAGAATATGTTCTCTCTCCAAAAAATGGAATCTAAATTTTAACATGTATTCAGTCTTGATGTTGCCTACACCGATACCTGTTATATTGTTTCTGGGACTTTTCTTTATCATTGAAATAGTTTAAAATGTAAGTAACAAATGGTTTTAGTTAATAAATAAGCTCACCAATAAAGGACATTTCAAAAGGCCAATAGAATAGAAGAGGAGGGTGCAGAAGGGGTCAAGATTGATGATATCATCACTTTGTTTAAACACTGGATTCTGGGAGCCCTTGATTACTTTTTTTTGGCCTGTTTTAAAAACCAGTGGGCCCAATGGATCCAATGTCTGCCCTTCATGCCCAATTAACAAAATTCATTCGTGTTATGTTTTTATTAGATGAAACAGGAGATGAGCTCCTTTGGTTCCCGACTGCTGATGTTAGTTACTGGACAGCATCTGGCTTATTCTGAGTTGTCAGTTAAGAGCTATTGCAAATCCAAGAACACCAGGACTCAAGATCATGAAACACATTTTTGGTTATATTCCTGCATACGGAAAATTAACCCCACATTCAGTAACTTGTTGACAAAGTGACAGAAATTGATACTGTCAGGGAAACGTCTGGTCAAATGTGGTGTAAGTCTGTGGCATAAACTCTAAAGATGCATTTAATTTACTATGAGTTAGCAAAGCCTAACAAGTTTCAACAAGATCGGAACAGACTGGAGGTTTGAATTATATAAACACATTTTGGTGCCAAGAGAAAAGACTGTAAAGTAGTTTAAGCAACTCAAAGAATAGAGAGTCCAAGTAAACTTTCAAGCAGGGAAGGAGAAACCAGTCCTTTTCTAGAAGCTTAAGGAATGGTAAAGATATCAATAACTGATTCAACATTTTCAAACTCTTCCTTGACCCCTTGCTTATTTTAAACGGCTTTTTGGCCATCTTATTTGCATTTACTTTAAATTGTTTTCTTTTTTTGTTTGTCTTACCTCTTTCAAAAAAAAATAGTGAAAACAAACAAAAATTGGAAGGCTCCTCTGGAAAGTCCTCATCTCAACCTTCATTTAACTCTGTCCCTATGGAGATCAGGGGATCAGAGTCCTCCATCTCTAGGCATAAATGGGGTCCAGAGAAAATCACACTACATGGGCCTCTCTATCGATTTCTATAGGAGATAGGTTTTCTTTGAACAAGGATCACCTTGATTAGGAAAAGAGGTTGCAACAGAGCATCCCGGTGGCAGGGAAAAGAGCATATAATACTAGTATAGCAATTCTGTATTACTCTTAATTTCTTATGTTCCTTTTGAGCATAAAATCTCAGCAGTATAAAACCACAAATCTTTATTACCACACCTCACTTCTAGGCTCAGGAATCCAGAAGCAGCTTTGCTGGGTAGTTCTGGCTCAGGGTCTCTTAGGAGGCTTTGCTCAATGAGTTGGCCAGTGTTTCAGTTATCTGAATGCGTGACTGGGGCTGGATGATCTGCTTCCAAGATGGCGGCTTTATATGGCTGTTGGCCACAGGCCTCAATTCCTTGATAAGTGAACCACTCTATAGGCCACTTGAGCGTCTTTTTGAGATAACAGTTGGCTTCCCCAGAGGGAGTAATCAGAGAATAAGGCAAAATCACAATATCTGTTACACCCTACCTTTGGAAGGGACTTTTCTGCAGTATTCTGTTGGTTCCACAGACCAATGCTGATACGCTTAGGGAGGAAATCAACAGGGTGTGACTTTCAGGAGGCAGAGATCACCGGAGGCTATCTTGTAGGCAGGCTACCACAACTACCTGAAACCATGAATTATGGTTTCTTTCAATATTTCTCCCTATCTCAAATGATCCTTTTTTACTTAATACGTGGAAGTTTTATTGGCTTTGGTATTAAAACAAATCTGAAAATATATAAATGTTGGGGCTGGACTTTATAGGTTGCCCCTCCAGAAGTATGTCTACTTTATTTATTTTTTTAAAGATTTCATTTATTTATTTGAAAGAAGGAAAATGAATGGGAGGGAGAGGGAGAGGGAGAGGGACAAGCAGACTCCCTGCTGAACACAGAGCGTAGGACTCTGGGATCATGACCTAAGCCAGAGGCAGTTGCTTAACTTAATGAATCACTCAGGAGCTCCAAGAAGTATGTTTACTTTAAAATAGAGGTTTCTTTGGAAGTGAGGGAAATATTCTAGAATCAGATAGTGGTAATGACTATACAGCATTATGAATATACTAAAAATTATTGACTTATATACTTTAAAATGCTCAGAATATGTGATGTGAATTTCATTGGAATAAAAGACAACTTTAGTCGCGGGGGTCTGACAACATTCATATCAAATTTGCTGACCTAGGAATGTTTAGAGTTGCTTTGAACTCTTTATGTTGTATTTGTTCTCTCAGCTCACAATTTTGAGTATGATTAATCCAGACACTATCAGGCCTGGGAAAAATGATTTATGAAGCTCACTCTTAGCATAGCTTGGAACCTACTGGAAGTAACAGTAAGTCCTAGGGAACTGTAATGGCAATTTTTCAAGAGCACAATTGACTCACATTCTTGTGATCCAACTCGCACGATCCTTCCATCAGGAAATACCTAGAGCATATCTTATTCTGGCCTAGCAAATGTTATCAGCAGATTTGTGCATTCTTTGAGCATTTTCCCCAAGATCACTTATGTCAGGGCATTTTTTGCATGATTTGTGATTTCACTCAGCAATTGTTTTCCATTGTGTTGCATCGTGTGGTCAGTTGCTTGGAAAGGCTCCAGATGTTCTTTCTGTATTTAATATCATTTGTGGTTATGAGACCCTAGTCTGCCAAAGACCCTCGATCAGTTTTTGTTGTCATGTCTGCACCATCCTTATCAGTAATCAGGAAGACAGCGTCAACATCAGCTAGCACTGATGGTCACTGTGTGCCAGGCGTCACATACACTGCATCACTGATTATTAACCAACCGTCCTGAATAGTTCTCAGTCTCAAGCCTCAGACTGGTTATATGACTTTCCCAGAGGTCATCCGATCAGTTAAAATTATATTACCTAAAATAAGACACTAAGACACAGAGTGTTCTGCTTTGAAACAATTCAATAAATTGTAATTAAATTCAACTGAAATTAATGAAACTGACCTCATCTGACTTGATATATACAAAGATTGCGTGCTAGCTGGAACTCTCTCTTCCCATTTACCAAGTTCTCTAGGACCTGACCCTTGTGTTTCTATGATTCAGAGGATGATGCATAAGAAATGGGGGCCAGTGAGCATGGGACTTTCAGACAGGTCCTGGTCTTCTCTTCTCCACCTCTCCCTAGGTCTTCCTTTCCTCTCTCTCAGCAAGTCCAGAGCAGAGTTACTTGTATGAAATCAAAGCATGACACTGCCTGTACATGTTGGTTGAAATCATGGGGTCATCATAGCAGATCTACCCATTCCTCTTAAGGCCCCATGAATGTCTTCTGTCTCTTGGAGACCTTTCCCAAGGTCTGTTTTTCAGGTTTTCTGTGGCAACTGGTAAAATAGGGAAGTACTGACTCTCAAAATTGGATGGGTATATCATGTGATAAGATGTTTTGCTACTTCCTGCTCTGCACCGGTATCTTTAGTTAACTAGAATAAGAAAATATCTTACGTATAAGCATAAGTTGAGTAATAAGGAAACTGCCATAATCACTGAATGCTCACGTCTTGGAGAAAGTCAGGGAATGTGTCTCAGGGTGCAATGATGCCCAGCTTTACTGACATAAAGGATCTTATGTCAACAGCCCCCATTTCTGATCTAATGTCAGATGAGGAGCGACACAGAGACACAGTGTGTCTCACTAACTGCATGAGATTTGCTGCTCAAATTTGCAACGAGGTGGCTAGAAAGATATAGCAGAGGTAGAGGGTCAGAGAGTTTGCAGAAATCAGGTCCTTCTGGGAAGTGAAGAAGGAAATATCCAGAACATAAAAAGCCTTGTCCTGGGGCTTGCAAGTGGAGCCTTCTGGTAATCCCAAAATAGCCACTGCGACCTGAATCTGCTCTTTGGGACCTTTTACAGATGAATAATCAGGTCCAGCACAGCCAGGTCCCAGAAATCTCTCTGAAAGGAACTCATTACATATTTCTGCATTGACAAAACCCATAATCCGCAGTAATCCCCTTCACCAGGACTGAAGGGGAAAGGAGGAAAGGAAAAGGAACATAAGAAATTACTCATTTTTCATGGCTATCACGACAAAGAGATATCTGCTCTAAGAGCCTGGATATCGAGAGTGTTTCATGTGAGCGTCTCCACAATTTGGGGAGGACGTTTGAAACACACCTGCATGCCAAAAGCAAAATATGTTCATTGGTAATGTAGTTTTTTAGCTGAGGATGATATTAAAAGTAGTCCATAACCAGTAAAGTCATCGAAATTGATATGTAAATTTCAAAATTTAAACATATCACTTTATATAGTCTCAGAAAAAAAAATAACTAAAAACTCACCTGTTTTTGAAAGTCACTTGCCAGTCGCTTTTCGTCCTTTTGGCTAAGATCATATGGCCCCATCAGAGCTCCAGTTTTATTAGACACGTGTTCCCTTCACATAAAACTTCTTATCATTTAACTGGAAGTGACATTGATCATGACAAGGTGGTCTGTGAGGCTGTGAAGTGTATGATGGTCACTGTGTCTCCTCTCAGCTCTCGGATCTCCCCCATGTTCTCCAGGGCTTCACTTCTTTCTCTCCATGCCCTCTGACCCCTCATTATCCCTGGACAGGACTGCTGGGCCACATTGCCCACCAGGAGCCTATCCTGGCATAAGGAAACCAGTGAGAGGAAGGTGGGAGGGAAAGAGGGAGCGTAGTGCAGGGGAAGGGCTAACCTTGGTCACCAGGGGTCTGCCTCTTCTGTCTGTCCCCCTCCGTAACCAAGATGATGGAAGATGGTGGTTGCAGGTCCTATGTGGGTCAACCTGTGGTCAGCCTGTGCAGGTTGGAGCTCAGCTACTGAGCAATATACAGAAGGGGTAAGACAAATGGAGGAGAATAAAAGAAATGCAAATGGAAGTTACTAACAGGTTGGGCAAGTGCTCTGAGGTTGCCCAGAGGCAGGAGGACTCTGGCTGAGGCTTGGCTTGCCTCCAGAAAGAGAAGGCAGGAGGGAATGCTGAAGGGACCCCTGGTTCCTCTGTCTAGCAGCTTGCCATCGGTGTCCGGCCAGAGGGAAGTTCACATTGTTATTTAATGGGGTGCTTACCCTTTGGCTGTTAAAGAGGTCTTAAGTAGATTCCCTCCCCATATTTCTCTTCATGGTGCTCAGGGGTCCCCCTCCAACCCCATGGATCAAGAGAAGGCATCAAATAAGTTCCCCCAAACCATCTGAGAGAACCCAAATGAATACCTGCTATGCCCAGTAGCTCCCCAGTTGGCCCCAAGTCTGTACCATTCCTCATCCCCTGGGCAATGTTAGGCATTAGGGAATTTACCAGAAATATCCTCCTCAGCTCTGCTTCGTGTCCATCCTCTCCTGTCCAATAATGTTAAGCCTAGAGAGACTTCTCCAATACCTGAAACAGGATATCTTTAGCAAGGTCCGTAACCCTGCTCTCCAGTGTTGACACCAGAAAAATGTGTTAGAGTTGTGTGTGCAGTTTCTAGACTATCTATTGATTATTGTTTCCACTTATCACAGTTACTATTATACTAATAATCAATTGGAACTTACGTAGTTCAACATTCTTATAATCCCCAGCCATGCTAGTTGATGCTAGCTAAATCAGCTTTGCCTGGGGCTATCAAACATAAGAACCTAAACATCTCTCAATTAGCCATTTCCCAAAGAATGTTCTGTGGATTCAGTAAATCTACACCGTACATTGGGGAAGTTAAGCCAATGTATATTTCTCTTATTTGAAATGACTAGTTTCTGAGTCACTCCATGGTTCACATAACAAGCGTCACTCCTGGACAGCTCGGACCACAGAACTGCTTTCATGGTATAGAGGCATTCCCTTAGCAGGAGAAAGCTGAGTTTTCATGAAGCTAAGTGTCTTGAAGGAAAAATGTGGAAATGTGGAAATCAGAGAGGACTATGTAGGGAAAGCCAACTTCTTCTGAACCAGATGGATTCTGGGAGGGGACAGGAGACAAAGGAAAGGAACACAGGAGGTCATCACCATTGTTTTAACCTCTCCTCCTCTGGCCAAAGTAGCACAGGGAAGAGAAGGGATAGATATGATTAAGGGGAAAGCCAGAATCGGAGGGATTTTTAAGACCTGGACCCTTTTTGGAACTCTGAGAAAAAAGACCACAATGCGATGTGGCCTCAAAACATTGTCAGCCAAGTTTCCTGGGCCATATTAGCTTCATTGCTCGCAGAGACATCTGTGTCTGGTTCCACTGGTGTTAACATTCTCTCCTGCAACATCTATGCTTGGCAGCGACAAGGGTATTATCAACACCCGTCCTGATCCAAGGCAGGATGTGGCCCTTGC
Source organism: Mustela erminea (assembly GCF_009829155.1). Taxonomy (NCBI): domain Eukaryota; kingdom Metazoa; phylum Chordata; class Mammalia; order Carnivora; family Mustelidae; genus Mustela; species Mustela erminea. The sequence continues at coordinate 21,589,828 of NC_045634.1, forward strand.
TTCTGGCTAAGTGACCTCTAGGCTTAGTTTTCTTGCTCTCACAGCGGTTCTATGCCTACTCAAAATCCTTTCACCATATTCCTTTTCTGTGTAAACAGTATAGAGTGTAGTTTTCCTTATTGGCAACTATGAACTGTGGTTAAATCATAAAATAACAGAAGGAATGGGATCCTGTAAGGAACAAGACAGAACATGTGAAAATGATTGAGTGGAGAAGTTAGGGTACCATTATTTGAGGTTAGATCACCCTACAGCTGTTAAACATTTAATGGAGCTCTCACCTATCATACTTCTGGTCACAGATAGGACAGAGTGTAGAATTAAAAGAAATGGCAGGCATTTGCAACGAGGTGGATGGAACTAGAGGGTATTATGCTTAGCAAAATAACTCAATCAGAGACAGACAACTATCGTATGATCTCCCTGATATGAGGAAGTTGATATGGGGGGTTTGGGGGGTAGGAAAAGAATAAATGAAAGAAGATGGGATTAGGAGGGAGATAAACCATAAGAGACTCTTAATCTCACAAAACAAACTGAGGGTTGCTGGGGGGAGGGGGGTCAGGAGAGGGTGGTTGCATTGTGGACATTGGGGAGGGTATGTGCTATGGTGAGTGCTGTGAAGTGTGTAAACCTGGCTATTCACAGACCTGTACCCCTAGTAATAAAAATACATTATATGTTTATAACATTTTTTTAAAATTAATTTTAAAAAATGGCTAGAGTGATTTAGGATGCCTTTGAGGATGGTCTACTTTTGTAGCTTTCACAAAATGCTACAATAGAAATATGAGCTTAGGCTGAAGACGACCATCTGAGAGCAGAGAGGAAGCCTGGGGGCTTGGAGGAGATAAAACTGGAGTGGCACGCCTGAACTGTCACACTTTTCCTGAATACTTTGCATTAATATTCTTCAGCTGAGAAAAGAGAATACAATGTAGGGAAATGCTGGATCATGGCTGGTACATTGCTCACTTAAGACTATTATTTTGAACAAATTTAAGGCAGATGCCATTGATTCAAGACCAAGAGAATAGACAAGGCCCAGAGAATCATGGGTATGGAGGATGGATTCTCAGACTCACACACATGCCCTGGCTATGGTCATTAGCTCATAAAATGGATAAGAAACAAATCCAACCTATGCCTATGACATTTTAAATGGAGAAACACCAATTCCTTTGGTAATCTCCACACTACTAATTCTCTGTTTAGGATGCTGGATCATGACACGCTATATCTGAATCTAATAAGACCGCACAATAGCCAGAGACACTAGAGCTGGAGTTGGACATATCAACTGGCAAAGACCTTGGGTTGTTTTCCTTTAAGAAGGCAATAATTGTAATTCACACATGAATGATTATCTGTGGAAATGTAGAAAGAAAAATGTGTTTAGATGTTGAATGTCCAAAGAGATAGTCTGTCTGTAGCACAAATAGTTATATACTTACCCTGCAGCTATTTTTACCATTTTGTTTTTGTTCAGGTAGACACACTTAGGCAAAATCATGAACCAAGCAGGAAATGAGCCTAGTCTTAGGAACAATCTAAGTATATCATGGTGGGCCTCTTCCATGAACTAATGATGGATTTATAAAAAGTATAATTCTGGCCAGTGAGGAAAGAGGAAAAGTCTGGTGGGGAGACCATTTGTCCTGAGAAAGAGACGAAAAAGAAACAGTGCTTCTTCCATTGGATGTTGTTGTTTATGGGCATGTTACCTGAAACTGCAGTTATCTCTTAGCCAAAACAGATGGAAGGCAGAATCATACAGAAATTGGACCCAGAAATACTGATCATGTCATGAACAGTGCCATACTTCCTTGAACAGATTTTTTGTTAAGGGAGACAACAAAGATCTTTAACATTTAAACCAGATGGTTTGGATCTTTCTATATTTGCATCCCAAGTCATTCTAATGATACAGTTCACAAACCTAATGTATCATCAAAATCAGAAGGGACTTACTTCACACTGAATATATACCAACAGATCGTTATACAACTTCCCACCCCCTGTGATCTTCCTCTCAAGATGAGAAATAGCTGATTATAAATTTTTATGAAAATACAAAGAGCCGAGAATAACCAAGACAGTCTTGAGAATGAATAAAGTTAGAGGACTTATACAGCCTTACCTCAAGTCTTATTTTGATCATCGTGGCCTTGGTACATGGAAAGGTGAATAAACCAATGGAACGAAACAGGGAGTCTATAAAGAGACACAGACATAGAGAATCTTTTGATTTATGACCAGTGACTATACACTGCAGTACGGTAAGATGGTCTTTTGAACAAATGGCATATGGATATCCATGTACCATTTGGATACCTGGATCCATATAGAAAAATCAGATGGTATTTGGATACTGTGCAAAAAAAAATTAATTTTCCCTCTTTTCTCATACATACATAAAAATCAATTCCATGGGCCCCAGAGATTTAAATATGAGAAAGCAATAAAGCTTTCAGAAGGTAACATAGGAGACTATCTTCATGATCTTGGGGTACCAAATATTTTTTTAAATGGTACACCAAAACCATAGAGGGAAAGATTAACAAATGGGACTACATTAAAATTAAGATCTAAAAGACAGCATTAAGAGAAGGAAAAGTCAAGCTACAAATGGACAGATGGGTATCTGACAAAGATATATAAAGACATCAGACGTAAGATACATATCTATAAAAGAATATATAAGGAACTCCAACAAAGCAATAAGCACAGACAACTCAATAAGAAAATACATGAGGGATATGAAAATAGCTCCCACAGGAGATACTCAAATAGCTAATAAACACGTGGCAAGATGCTCAATATTGGTCTTTGTGAAGGAAATTCAAATAAAAACAACAAGATGAGGGGCACTTGGGTGGCTCAGTGCGTTAAAGCCTCTACCTTCAGCTCAGGTCATGATTCCAGGGTCCTGGGATTGAGCCCCACATCGGGCTCTCTGCTCAGCGGGGAGCCTGCTTCCTTCTCTCTCTGCCTGCCTCTCTGCCTACTTGGGATCTCTGTCTGTCAAATAAATAAATCTTAAAACAAACCAAAAACAACAATAAGGTGATCTGGCTACCATGACTCAGAAGGACTTAGAAAAAAAAGTACTTGAAACAAAGTATTAGTTTACAATAGGAGCAACTGAAACTCTCCCATAGGAGGATGGGACTATGAATTTGGAAAACTCTTCCGGCCTTTCTACTGAAACTGGACACCGTCATACCTTCTGACCAGTGGTTTGCTGACAAATGTTTTACCCTCCACAGGTATATTTCCAACATCAATGTTGATTGACATTTTTGTTTATGTTAACAAGATAACAGCGAAACCAAAAGGACCAATTTTGGAACTTCACTTACTTGTCAATTACATGAGTAATTCTCTGCTAAATTGAGAGAACAGTTTTCAAATATTCCAAAATGTTTTCTCAATGTTTTTGTTATTGACAATATAATGGCTAGAGATAGGATAAACATGTATGATTAATCTGCATTTATTCATAGTTTTCCCATCTTTGTTAAGTCTGATAATCAACAAAATGCCAAGTCAAATCCTGGTTTTTGATGATCACCAATTTCCATAGCGTATTTATTGCTATCAAAGCCATTGTACTGTGACCAGCAGAATGTTCTTGAATGCAGAGTTGGGAAGAGATGCATAGTAGCACCTTATTATATTCTGTTTCTACCATAAAGATATAATAAACACAAATAGCCTCAGGGTAATAGCAAACTGCAGTAAAAATTAGGAAATGAAGGATTTTGAGTATCTATTAGTATTGCTTTTTAAATTACTTATTTAATTGTAAGTTTATATAACTTAACTTTTAATAATGGCTCTGTTTAACAACTGGATTGCAAATTTCTTCAGGAGTTAACGGAGTTATAAGTTAACTTATAAGTTCGTCCAAGCCTGTTCCAGCACACCACTGTTTATGACCCAGAAATTACACTTCTTCATATATACTGACAGAAATATGTACATGTGTTCTTTGAAGCACACGCACCACAATTCTTACTGCAGCAGTATTCTTCATAGTCAAATATCAGAGACAACCCAAAGGTCTGTCCAAGATAGACCAGAAAATAAATTGTTGCATTTTCATCCCACAAAGTATAAGTCAGTAGTAAAAACTGACCAAATTACAACTGCTTCACCAGCCTCAACAAACAAAACGCTGAGTCAGGTACAAAAGAATATATGCTATCTGATTCCGTTTGCATAGGTTTGGAAAAGAGGCCAAAATAACCTGTGGTAATAGAAGTCAGAAAAATGGCTGCTTTCTGGGGTGGCGTATGGTAGGGAGTGACTAGCCTGTGGCCTTAAAGAGGCTTCTGGAGCGCTGGCGAAATTTGATGTTTCCCCCCCCATGTGTGGCCCCACATGTGGGTTTAGCACATCCAGTCTCACCGAGCCGTACCCTTTGGGCCCGTGTGCACGCATGTGACACTTCATAAGAAAGTTTACATTGAAAAAAAGTTGCTCAGAATGTGACTTTTCTCATTGCCCACACCCTCCAAGAGAGAATGGTATGTGACATCCCCTCCTTCAAAGGAAATGAACTGATTTTCAGACAAGTTCTTAGAAAAAATAAAGATGAGGAGCTGCTTGTTGTTAAGTCTCTGGCTGAAAGGGAAACACCCTGGCCCCTATCTTGGAACATTTTACCCAGAAAGTAAAAAAAAAAAGGCATTGTCAACTCTCAGAAAAAAATATATGATAATTAAGATCAGATTAAATTAAAATTTAGAGAAGGTGATAGAAGGTTTTTAAATTGACATTCTCAGGGATATAAGAGAATATGGGAGGGACGCCTGGGTGGCTCAGTTGGTTGGACGACTGCCTTCGGCTCAGGTCATGGTCCCGGAGTCCCGGGATCGAGTCCCGCATCGGGCTCCCAGCTCCATGGGGAGTCTGCTTCTCCCTCTGACCTTCTCCTTGCTCATGCTCTCTCTCACTGTTTCTCTCTCAAATAAATAAATAAAATCTTTAAAAAAAAAAAAAAAAAAAGAGAATATGGGAAACCCTGTGGGATCATCTCGTCCTGAACGAGGGTAGATGGCGTCCACAAATGCAGGAGAACGTTGCCCTCTCCTTACAGTGAATGCTCTGATTGAAATCTTTCAGAAATGGGGATTCTGCCTCCCAGCTTTGTCTTACTTTAAATGCTCTATCATGAGAGCTTCCTACCTTTCTTGAATATAAAAATAATTCTCTGTAGTATTTCGGCTCTATTTACTCACAGTGCTGAGAACAAAGGCGCACTATACAAAATCGTTAAAATGATGCAGGATTTCTGAAATGTTAAAGAAATCGATCAGCCAACTACATTTTAAACAGTGGAATATTGAGGAACTTCTAGAAGGTCATAGTTTAAAGGCATTTAAAGCAAGTAATGGGTTTAAGTAGAAAGAGAACAAAGCATTTGGAAGACTCCCTCGTTTTGCCAATGTTCATGAAAAGAGAGCATAAGATCAATATTCACCCTTTCATGTACTCTTTTCTCAACATTTTGCCTACCAAGAATTGCTTATTAAAATCTCAATCTCCTCCTGGGCGCCTGGGTGGCTCAGTGGGTTAAGCCGCTGCCTTCGGCTCAGGTCATGATCTCAGGGTCCTGGGATCGAGTCCCGCATCGGGCTCTCTGCTCAGCAGGGAGCCTGCTTCCCTCTCTCTCTCTCTCTCTCTGCCTGCCTCTCCATCTACTTGCGATTTCTCTCTGTCAAATAAATAAATAAATAAATAAATAAATAAAAAAAATCTTTAAAATCTCAATCTCCTCCTATTCCCACATTTTATAAGATTCTGTATATCAAAAAAGTATACATTATAAATAATTCATTTCCATTTATTTAAAAAGATATGTGATTGCCAAAGAGAACATCTACCCGCATGAGAGAACCCGTACAATCAAAATTACAAAATAAATTCATTCTGAAGGGAAAAGAAGAACATTTTAGTTACACTGCACTAACTCAAAAAAATTGGACTTTCTGGACTTTTGCAAAATTGAAACTAGCATCCAAATTTCTATTACTACCCCCCAGGGCCTCTAGAGACTTGGGACACCAATGGATGAACCACAGCCCTGTTTTCAGTATTGTTGCATCAAAGACTTTAAGAAGAGTGGTTTCTATATAATGGATGCAGAGCAATTCTGGCTATACTGTTAATATCGAGTCTTTAAAAAGTCTTCCACTGGCATGTTTCAGTCTGTTACCTGGAGTTAAAACACAGAGAATTGTTAGTAAAGCAAGACGGACATTTTTCAATGACTCAATGCTTCGTATTCAATTTATGAATTCGTTTCACTGACAAGATTTCTCCTCACGACCTAAAATCACTTAGTGCAAGGAACAGATTAAAGAAATTCTTATTCTTGCAGGGAGAGAGCTGAATGGGGCAGAGGTGCTGTCTTAATCAAGGAATGAGATGATATGCCAAATTTCAATTACCCACGTTAACTATGTTTTCTTTGAAAACAATAGCAATACATCTATTATCGTGGAGAGGCTACAGAGAAGCTCTGTCCACCATGACATCAAGCTGCCCAACAGATAATTAAGGGTTCTTTCGGGTAGTGATGGGTTGAATTAGATGCTCCCAAAAGACATGTTTAAGCCCTAAGCCCCCCAAAAGGGGGAAACGCCATGTGAAGACAGAGGCAGAGGTTGGAGGGATGCGGTCACAAGCTAGAACTTCAAGGATCAACAGCCACCAGGAGAAGACAAGAAGGGGCAAGCAGAGATTCTATCCAGACTCCTAGGGGCTGCATGGTTCTGCTGATACCTTGATTTCAGACTTCCAGCCTCCAGAAGTGGAAGCAAGTACATTTCTGTTGTTGCAAACCATCCAGTTTGTAGTCCTTTGTGACAAAAATCCTAAAAGGCAAACACAAGTGTGAACACTTAAATTTCAATTCAAGACCAGAACCATGGGGATGCATTATTCCCCTGTCATGAAATTCTGGCTCCTATCAATGAGCTGGTTTATTTGCGCAAGCATTGACATATGGAAATAAAAAAAAAGAAAGAAAAGGTCTTTTATACAGAACCACTTCTCTATGGTAGCTAAAACGTTCCAGTCCCCAGTATCTGAAACCCTCTTCCTGGGAGATCAGACCTCAGTGTGACTTCGGGTCCCTTGAAGACACACCATTTTTAATCCACAGCTGATCTAACACTTTGCACAAAATACTCCTAACTGGTGTTGGAGACTCAAGAGACAGGTCAGTGTCAATCTAAAAATGACAATGTTACTGGAATTAAAGCTTACTGAACAACACCCAGACAGGGAGCAAAGTAAACAAAACAAAACAAAACAAAAAAACACGATGAGGAAGACCAATCACCTTGTTCCACGAATGCTAAAATACAAAACACATAGTTTGCTCTAAGAGATAGTCTACAAATACTCCCCACTGAAACCTGCTGAGTGTTTCCACATCACGCTCTGCAGAAAACCAGCCCATGAACTATTCCTCGTAAAGGTGGTTTGCTTGTTGGACACATTTCATTTGAGAGATAGCATCTTCTTTATCTGGGAGAGCCTCTATGGGCATTTGCCTATTAAATCCTCTAAGACTATAGTTAAAAACATAGACATACATTTTTTGGTAATATTGTATGTCCCCAATTCTTCCACTGTAGCCCTCTTTTTTCTTATGACAGCCATTAATATCTAGGAATGTATTTTGAGAAGCAATGGGCTGTTGGATTCCTACATCCCACTGAGCACACTGAAGTTGCCTAAAGCAAGAGAAAACTGAGCAATTTACTCGTGACGTGTATCTACCTGACTTTCTAGAAGCATGCGTGAAGAGATTTATTGACTTAGCGAGGATGAGGTATGGGTCCAGGGCCATGAGGCCTTATGAAATTTGGGGGGTGGGCGTGGGAGGGGACAGAATCCTTTAAGGAAAAGAACACAAAATGACCACCGAACACAACACCATTTCTTTCCTATTCCTTGGAATAGTCCCAGGCAAGTGAGGGTTTCTGAACCTCATGCTTCATTAGGTTTGTGGAAAATCCACTTCTGCTTCAGACATGGTTGGCTGTGTGAGAGAAAGTCAAAACTCAAATGAGCGGTGGCAGAAACAAGAGGGGAATGTGTTTCTCTCTCAGATGTGAGTCCAGAGATAGACACCTCAGGGGTGGTGTCCTGGCTGCGTTGTGTGAGGCTCCTTCTATTCTGTTACTCTGTCATTCCTAGAACTTTGCCTTTGGCGCCAAGCCCCAGGTGCAGACAGCAGAACTGAGAAAGAGCTGGAAGAATGAGTATGCCCTGGGCTTTAGAGACAGGCTCTGTGAGGTGCGTCTAGAGCTCCTTCTTGTATCCCGTTGGCCAGAGTTTTGTCACGTGGCCTCCTTAGCTGCTTCCTGCCTTAGAAAGGAAGTCTGTACTCCAGGCGGTCAGGAAGCTCAGGGAAATGTCAAGGGTTTTATTATTCCAGAAGAAAAGGAAACTCAGTACGAAGACAGCTAGCATTTTCTGCCTCCTATCTCTCAGTCTCTGGCTCTCTCCTTGACACACACTCTCTCTCTCTCCCACTCTGTGTGTCTCATTCACTTTTTTTTTTTTTCTGGATTTTTTGAGGTAAAATTTATCTTTTTAATTTTTAAAGAGGCAAACTCAGAGCTTTAATATCTTGTGCACTGAGGCCCTGGTGTTCCTAAACCATCAAAATAGACTTATATGATCTGTGTTATTTTTTAGAAAACCAAAGGATGAAGTAAATGGAAATAAAGTAAAATGGGAAAGATTCATGGGTGCCTGGGTGGCTCAGTCTGTTAAGCATCAGCCTTCCGCTCAGGTCATGATCCCAGGGTCCTGGGATTGAGTCCTCTGTCAGGCTCCCTGCTCTGCAAAGAGCCTGCTTCTCTCTCTTCCTCTGCGCCTCCCCCTGCTTGTGTTCTCTCTGGCTCTCTCTCTCTCTCTCTCTCGCTGGCAAATAAGTAAATAAATAAAATATGAAAAAAAAAAAGATTCATGGATCACAGGGGTTCCCACGTTCTATGTAAGCAGAGGCTACATTTTATCTCCCTGTGAAGCCCCACAAGACCTGACTGAGCTTGAGTTGAGAGGCTGTGAGTGACAGCCATTGCCAACCGCAGGCCTGCCCTGCCCCCACCCTTGGAATCCAGGAGAACTTGGGGGCCAGAGGGAAGGGCACTGTCTCCAGTTGGCTTAAAGAACCTCAAAGCTTTTATTTTGTTCAGGATGGAAGCAGGAAGGTACTTTACAGGAGGAAGGTTTAAGCAAGAAAATCTGTCCTTGAATTGCTTGGAAGAGAGAAGCAGAGCGGAGAAGAGTCTGAGAAATTTGACCAGGCCGAATTCTGACGGTCTGAGCTGTATCATTCCTATTAACAGCAGGGTCTTTCTGCTCTGAGACTGTTGGCACTTCGGCCGGCAGGGAGGGATTCCGGGAATCGGCTCTGGGCTTTTGGCAGACTTGCCCAGGGCCAACTGTGCACCCCTTCAGCCTGCAGGGGTCAGAGTCCCCCTTTTAGAAGTGCATTCTGTAACAAAAGGGCCCTGTCTGTTACCTCTGGCTTTGGAGCAGATCTCTGCCTTTCAAGATGGTGTAGAGTTGATGTCATGAAAACTTCCTATACTCACAGGTTTTTTTTTTTAATTTTATTTTTTTCCAAACCGAGCTTAAGAGGCATGTAGTCCAAACTAAGACACACTTACAAAAGGGGTCTGTCTGTTCCACAGAGGTGTTCACGCACCTTTCCAAGCCCGGATGTGGCAGAAACCAGCCCTGGAAAAGCAGAAAGGCTCAGGATACGGCCCGTAAAGAATCATCTGTACCCTCAATTATGTAAGATATTTCAACAAACTCAATTTGGTTTTTTTAAGTCTATAAACTATCTTGATAAGAAGAGTGTTCTCTAATAGAAAAATCAGATTAAGATCTAAAGAAAATAATTCTTAACCGGATAGAGGGAAAAGTTTTGGCAAGGTCGGAACTGCTGGCAATGGTTAAGCAAGAGTTAGGATAAATGATTCGTAGGTTATAACATTTTATTCAAATAAAGCCCCATTTTTAGAAATGCATTTGAGATATATATATAGATAGATAGAGATCGATATCTCTCTATATAAAGTTAGGTCATCTAATATTTTGAGTAAATTAATACATGTAGTCTATGCTATTGATTAGCTAATTTACATGGTGCCCTTTTTGGGAATAGGCATGAGTGAATTGGTGTGACATGAACTGCTACAGAGAGTCAAGTCTGTTTTGGCACATGTAAGTTCACTACATTGATCAGCTGTAGGTGATTAGTCTGCACTGTCCAAGGCGCTGGTGTGGGAATGGAAGGGATACAAGAATGGGCAGGTTTTGTTGCTGCCGCAGCAAGTGAATTACCCAGGGGAGGACATAACTCAGGTCCACAAATAAATAGAGCTCACCCTATTTTGGAATCAATGCTAAAACACGTCTATCAGCAGTTATAAGAGGCAGTCTTCTTGGTGACTGTTTTCCAATGTGTCAAGCATTATATCATTTACTTGACGCGGATTACCATGACATGATGCCTGTGTGATAGGTGAGGAAACCAAGTCAGAGAAAACGCTAGAAAACTTGCTGAAGATCAAGGCCCAAAGGCTGGCGAGCCAGGTTCTCAGAGGCAGAGTGCTAGGTCTTGTCTTTTGCGCTTCACACTCTTGGATCGGCTTTGGGCACACCAGTGAAGGCTTAACTCCTTCTGGTTGGGGCTCTCGCCGATGGTCAGATGGAGGGGCCCTCTGAGCTGGGTCCCGAAGGATGCAGAAGTCTGTGGCAGAGCAGTAGGAGGAGACGAAGTGAGCAAAGGCGTGGAGACGGAAAAGTAAAGAGGACGCTTAAGGAACTTAAAAGAAGTCTAATTTGGTGGCATCTTGGTGAGTAGTGGGAGGGAAAAGGTGACTGGGTAGGAGTCCAGCCGAGTGCGGGGGTAGCAGTTCATGTATTGAATTAGACCCCAGGCAGAATCTCTGCTCTCTGGCCTGATTTCCTCTGAAGACTAGGGATTGATTGAACAGACTCTTCAATTCACTTTCCAATTCTGCGTCTGTGTTTCGCTGTCTGGGAAACCTGCATTCCCCTCTTGCTACTTCCTGTGTCTGCCCACAAGGGAAGCAAACATTTCCATCTTCTGCCCACCCCTTGTCCAGCTCCTGTCCAAACCACAGCACCAGGTTTCCTGTCTGGGGAGCACATGAGACTCCCACTGGGCCACTTTTTACCTGTGGCCAGGATGCCTTTGTGGTAAAGGACAAACTCACCTGAGTTGCTCGGCTGCTGATTCCTGTGTCCAATCGTAGGCTCTGTGCTTCTGGCTAAGGACCCTGATGAGCCCCACTATCTTGCAGTAAGACCTTCTTTTATCTTCCCTGATGTGTTTTGGGAAGTTAAGTAGATTTCCTGATACCCCTAGACTCAGGGACAGGGAAAGAAGGAGAGGTTTCCTTAGACTTCCTTGCTTAAACCTTATTCTACAAATCTGCCTTGCATTGGGATTACTGAGTCCTTGCTCAGCTATTAATGAATTGGCATCTTGTTTTCCTCTTGGTTTTTGTTCTTTATGTGTATAGATTTTTTGGTTAGAATCTCTATGGGAGGGGATAGAGGGGAGAAAGAGATGGAGGAGGAAGCTGGGGAAGAAGAGGGGAAGAGCCTCATTCTTAGCCTCAGGAAAAGCAGAGGCTTGAGGGTTGATGCCTAGGGCGAGACAGGCAAAACTTTCTGGTTTCATGTTTTTTATTTTTAAGTTCCATATCCAAAAGAAGGAAGATTTTCCAAAATGCAACAAATACTTAATTCAACAAATACTTACTGGGTGCTTAGGACATGTAAGAAACTCTTCTAGATATTGGGAGTGGGTTGGGTAAGGAGAAGAAAGAGACAAAACAGCTTCCCTCAAGAAATTCAAGTCCAAAATGGAGTGGATTTAGTTTATCATTGAAGTTTAGTGGGAGCACTCACTTCTTCCAATTTATTGCAAACTCTACAAAATATCAAATGACAAAATGACTCATAATAGCTCTTAGGAGTGAGAACTGGGTGTCTTCCAGGGGGTTATATAAGACAATACCATTTATAAAAACGAGCTTCTTTTGTAGTTTTTCTTTATTCTGGAAGCTTTGATTACCCTTCTCACCTCTGATAACTTTTACAAATTATGCAGAGATGCTCCCCAACAAATGCTTATGTAAGCAAAGACAGGTCCCTCCCCCTGCCCATGACCCAGTCCCTCCCTGCTCTTTTAAAAATCTCATCACAGATCACAGAAAACAGATGTTCAAAATAATCGCAAACAAAGGAACAAATAAGAGACTTCCAGGATCTAACACTTTTTAAATTAGATCTGAGAAGACACTATTCCAATTGTTAGATCTATCTTAGTGTTAGAACATAATCCTTAAAACAGCATGACTCTGGAAAAGTCTTTGCAATATTGTTTCTCACTATTGAATATCATCTTCACCTCCTCCCGGGCCTATTATGCTACAAGACAGAAGATAAACTTCATTCTTCAACACAGGAAATATCCATAAACTTCTACAGGCATATCCTTAATATGTTTTGCTTGTTTTTATGTTTCTCTTAAGATCATTTTTAATGCTTCTCTTAAGATAATAATTATGAGATTGATTGGATGTTCGCCCAGTGGCTCCAGCGTTCTGTGGCTCTAATCCAATGAATGGTTTCAGAAAGAAAGGAAGTCCTGAGAGATATGACAGAGAGCAGGGAGAATGGCACATAGACAAGCCTGTGCGAAATTGACCAGGGAGAGGACAGAAAGCAGGTGTCACTGCTGTCGTTTTGACAGCGGGTCAAACATACACTTTCCCCAACCATTCCTTCCCCCAGCCTTCTCTCTCAGGAGCCAAGAAAAGAAGCTAAACTCTTCAGTGCACTTGTTAGGACTTCCACACGTTGGGTGGGGGAGCACAATAATACATACAGAAGGGCACTGAATGGATGCCGGCGGAAGGCCATCGAGTCACATGAGTCTCCCAAAGCATGCCCTTCATTGGCAGAGATCATCGGTGACATTTCGTCGTGCGCTGTTGGAGTGTGGCCTTTCCTATTCTCAGGTCTCCCTGCCCTTGGCACAAAGACAGCAGGAACACGCTGTGGTTTTCCTGGGTATGTCTGGATAGCACCTAAGACACTGTAGCATTTGCTTCTCGCCGGGAAGAAAAAGAACACGAAGGTGGAAAGAGGCTCCTCTGCCCTTGCCATCAGAAAACACCTCCGTTTTCAAAGCGTGTCCCTACCCTGCCCAGGGTGAAAACCTCTGGTGCATTCCGATGATGCCTCTCGGTGGAGGGATGGAAGGTAGAGAGAGGAGGTGTTTGTCCTCTGAGCTGCCTGCCAAGCTCGTTACCAGGGGCTTTTACTTTGTATATCTCCTGGTTTTCTCCTGAGAACGAACTCTTAATTTTTAGAATTCCTTTTAAGCTCACATTTCTGGGTACCATTGGTTCCTAAAATAGCTGACCCTTGACCTGGACCGCTTGTTCAAAAACCTGGCTTTCTCTCAACACCGGGGTTCCAATTGGATACTTAGTTTTTTCTTTTTCGGCTTTGGCTCGTTTTACTGCCATTTAAACTCTGATTCGAGAAGCCTAATCCAACAACTGAAAGAGCACTTAAAAAATTCATTAATTGGGATTCTCTTTACAACTGTTTTGCCAATTGTGCTTTTTCTGCCTTGTCTAAGATTATTATTGCTTGTCCTGAATTTATTTGAATACTTTTATATGTTCGATATTCATAAGTCTTTCCTTTTCAAATAGTTAGTATTTTTGCATAACATGACACTGAGAAGTAAAACAAGAGGCCTTCCCTGAACTAGTAAATGATTGACTTGCCACGGGGTGGTACGTAGAATTCGGATCCCATAATTTGCTAACGCCTATCATAAGAATATAGGGATTTGAACTGAGTCACGCCAGGATCAATCCATCCCAGTGTTGATGCCTGAACAATTACCTCAAGTAACATGTACTGGGAATATGCAACTGTTCTATGTAACAATCTGAAAGTAACCATATCCCAAAGCCCTAACAGCAATTTATGGCCCTTTTAGTCATGAATTTGTTCATGTCTTTTGTGACTCCATTTCTGTCTCTTAAGAAAATCACTTCTGCTGTAGATAGCAGTCTCACTCTTTGTACCAAATAGAGATAAATAGGTACAGAAAATGATGGAGTAAGAGAAAATTTCATTACTCGTGCTAACAAAATGCAATAAAGGCATGGTTTGACCTAGAAAAGCAAACATAGACACAACTTTAAAACAGTGTTATAGGGGCGCCTGGGTGGCTCAGTGGGTTAAAGCCTCTGCCTTCAGCTCAGGTCATGATCCCAGGGTCCTGGGATTGAGCTCCGCGTCGGGCTCTCTGCTCCACAGGGAGCCTGCTTCCCCCTCTCTCTCTCTGCCTGCCTCTCTGCCTACTTGTGATCTCTCTCTCTCTTTGTCAAATAAATAAAATCTTTTAAAAAAAAATCTAAAAAAAAAATAAATAAAAATAAAATAAAACAGTGTTATATGTTTTGTGCCTTTAGTGTGATGAAGGGAAAGAATGTAGACTTGAAAGTCAGACCAATCTAGGTTTAAATGCCAACACTGTTCTTTTCTATCTTCATGACCTCTCTGAATCTGTTTCTTCACCTGTTAAAAAAAAATCGATATTTATATTGCAGATCTGTTGTTAGGATGAAATAATGATAAATGTACTCCATAGTTAGATAATAATGTAGAAGTAGTTATAGACACTAATTTAGTATATATCACTTGGAAATATTTCAACAAAAGCAATGAAGAAGGAGAGAACTAAAAGGTTTAGTTTTCAAGTTTTGTTTGATCTTGGTAATATACAGGCAGAACGCTCAAAGGGAACAAGGTAGACCTTTGCTGTCTAAGACAGTAGCCACTAGTCATGTGTGGTTATATATATTTAAATTTTTAAATAAAAAAATTCAGTTCCTTGATTACACTAGCCACAGTTTAATGCTCAGTGCCCACATGTAGCCATGGCTACCATATTGGATGAGCGGATGAAAAAATACTTCCCTTGTTTTCAAAAGGTCTATTGTTAGTGCTAGTCTAAGCTTGGAGGGGGTCTGTAGACTTTGTTGCTTCTGTCAAAAAGCAACTGTCTAGGATTAGACACCCTTTCACAGAGCTAGGAGCTAGATAACTCCTGTTTCTGGTTTTCTTTTCCCACCACACCAATTGGCTTCTCAGTCCCTGATCTCTTACCCCATTGCACAAAGCACCAAGATGCATTCTTCCTTTCTTGTGCCATATAGAAAGGAAGACTTTTCTTCCTTGAAGACTTTTCTTTCAAGGTATCTGCTTGCTAAACCCAGTTCAGATTTAAACGTTTGGGACCATAATATATAATCCTTTACAGGAATATTTTAGTTTTCAAATGAAAAGTACTTATTGAAATGCCTCTTATTATAGAACTTCAGGAGGGAAATTTGGGATTGGGAATGTACCCTACACCCCTTAAAAACCATGTTATACTTGGGTGGCCACCGAGTTCCCTTATGTCCACAGCTGGTTCTATTCTGGTTGTACTAATTGGTTAGATTAAGACATGAAATATCTCTTAGAAGGATCAGATTTTGAGAGACAAACATGGCCGTTAGAGTCAAGGAGTACCTTGTTTGAAAAGTTGTTTTTTTATTCCACACTTACTATGTGTCATGTCACCCTAATGAGGCCTGTATGATAATGAGTATGAAATGGTTAAGCAGTAAAACCTTTAAGTTCTGCTGCCCAAGGGAGCACCAAATGGTGTTTGACTGAAAATGTTAGAAGAGGGGAGGAATCATATCCGCTCAGATCAGGTCAGAAAATTACTCTTCTGGCTTGAAGCTGCCAAGTTTCAAATGTTTCTGTTGCCATCATAAGGCAGAATACAGAAGTTTGAGTCCGAGGAAGAAGTGCAAGGTCAATAATAAAGAGGGGAGACATTCCCATTATGTGGCCAGTACTTAGCAGGGATCCTGGGAGGAAAGCAACTCCTTTAAATATAGCTGGTGAAGATTGAACCTAAATCCAGCACTTTGAACATTTATACTACAAGGGACTGTTTTCTTCCTTTAATACATGAGAGTGACAACCTCAGTACAAAACACCCTAGGACTAGAATCAAACAAAAGATATATGAAAGATAGATATCTATGTATATATATGCTTATATATATTATATATAATGTTCAATAGGACCTGGAGGGTCAATATAAGAAGAGAATTCTGACCAAATTAGAACAGAAACAATCCTACTAGTCCCTTCAAGGAAGGAAGGCACAAGTCAACACCTGCTGGGAAGACAAGATATAAATCACTATTAAAATTCTCACTGCAGGGGCGCTTGGGTGGCTCAGAGATCTGAGCATCTAACTCTCGATTCCGGCTCAGGTCATGACTCGTGGTTGTGGGATTAAAACCCACTGGGCATGGAGCCTGCTTAAGATTCTCAGACTACACCCCCCCTTAAAAAAACATTAAGCTTTATAATTAAATGTATATAGTTCATGACGTATGGTTGAAATTAGTCTTTTTCAATTGATTATTTGGGTTTTTAAAATTCTCACTAAAATTCATCTTCTAGTCAATAGATAGATGGCTGCGTCTCCTATTCAGCACTCCAATTCATAGATATTTGGATTGGCGGGACTCAACTGATGCTTGAATTTGAGACTGTGTACCCTAAGTTGCGATGTGAAGAAAAGGGTACTCTCCCCAGACATATCGTAGGTCTAGGAGTCAGGTGTTATGGGGAACACAAAGTTGTAACACAGCACTTCTGGAAGTTAGCAGTCTAGAGATTGTGAGGTCTCGCAATCAGATGGGGGCCACTAGATGTGGTGCTACCTGGTCTGATAGAGTCTGATGCTGATGGCAGTGAAAAAATACACCTGAGATAGAACAAAGGCAATGGAGGTTTACTGATTACATCTCAAGGGAGCAGCAGTCAGAATACCAAGGGAGAGACTGTCTGCC
This sequence comes from Mustela erminea, assembly GCF_009829155.1. Taxonomy (NCBI): domain Eukaryota; kingdom Metazoa; phylum Chordata; class Mammalia; order Carnivora; family Mustelidae; genus Mustela; species Mustela erminea. Next base: position 21,606,853 of record NC_045634.1, read on the forward strand.
AGGAGGCAGTGCTGAGGGGCTATAGTTAAGCAGGAAGGTGAGGAGGTATGGAAACATATAGAACTCTCCTTTTTTAGTAACTGTGTCCAGGTGTAAGTAATCCACTGGTAGGTTAGGACTTTTGGATATTTTGAGGTGGGTCTCCTCATGGGCCTGTTTGTAGTCAGCAGGGTATGGGGGTAGTGGGGGTGTAAGGGGTCACTATGGGCCCTTATACCTTACTTGGGATTCCATTGTTCAAGTTGGTTGCCTAAAAGTGACCTTTACAGAGGAATAAATTTTGAATGAAAAGTTGCCTTTACAGAGAATTTTTCTTCACAGAAAAAGGTACTCTGGTTTGCCATAAGGAAAGTAACTACTGCTGCTCCAAAGCAAATCTGTTTTGTGGAAGCCAGTTGGTCAAGACGCTTACTCAGTAAAAGCCATTCAGTAAAAATCTTCACCTCCATCAACTGTTATGTGACTGAATTTTTTTTTTTTTTGGTATTTTTTAATTGTACCATCTCCTCAGTGTTACCTCAGTCCTCTCACCATGACTTTCTAGACCCAGCTCAGTTGAATGTGAATCTCAAGAGTATTTCAAATTTTGAAAACTAGAATACTTCTTTAATGTGTAAGTGGAGCTTGACTTCAGTGCAACCCACTCTCTATTTTTGAGGACTTAGTTCTTATCCCAGATCTTTCCAATATATTTGCTTCTGCTTCCCAGGGCAAAAGACGTGGTTTAAGAGATTGGTCCTTCAGTAAGGACCAATCCACCATATGGTGAATTGGTTAGATGATCATTCAATGACTAGGCTGTTAGCAGCTGGGCCATCCAGTGAGGTGGCCATGAGTCAAGTAGTCATTTAGGAAACTAAACGAAGTCAGCTTCACTTCTTTCTCATCCTGAAGTTGACGTATGCATGGGAGCCACCACCAAGAATAATTCAGTCAACCCATGACATGATTTGACCTGAATATTGATTTTTCTCATACTGTTTAAATTAGTATTTCTAATTTGGGGTCATTGTCGTACCAACTCCATGATTTCTTGCAATATCCATATCGTTAGTTAATATTTTACTTACACTGACTCAATTTTTAGTTTTAATTCATTTGTTTTAAAGGAAACTCTCATACTGTTGTACAGAGCAAAAATATCTGCGAATTCACAAGTTCGGCATGCCAGTTATATATTTTTTTAAGTACACATAAAAATACATAAGTATTTGAATAAGAAACACTCATCTCTGAACCGAAACCTATCTCGCATATCGTTAGAGATATGAATCCACACTTTGGAAAAAGAGTTTAAATGAAAAGCTGAAGAGCATGATGACATATGACCCTGCCCAGAGCAGCTGCCTGCACCCAGCACGATGGCCACCAGACCAGTAGCGCTCAACCTTGGTCACACCCTGACTCCACTTCAAGCCAACTATGTAAGTTTCTGCCTGGAGAATAGGACCTAGGCATAGTATTTCATAAAAGCTTTTGCTTGATTTTAAGTGCAGCCAGGAATGAGAACCATTCACTGGACCTCACCTTCCAAGTCAATCCCATGAGGGCAGAACCAAGATGAGTTCAATCCTATACTCCCTGCGCCTAGAACAATAGTTGCCCTGAAGCAATGCTGGGTTCATTAATATTCTAAGAGAAAGAGCCACAGAAAGCAGCTACTACCTAGCTTCACCTGGGAAGCAAAAAGATGACTTTGAATTCAGCATTACTTGGTAAACTAGTAAGACCAAGACTGAGAGGGCCATCCCAGGAATCTGAGCTCTAAACAAAGAGATTTAAGAGTTTCCTTGAATTGTCTCTTTTGTTTTTCTCTTCGGATTCCCTCTTTGCTACTCTTTGCCCTGTGATCCAAACAGGATCTCCAAGACCTAATCCAGCCTCTTTGTTCTTGAGTCACGGACTTTCCGCCAATGGCTCCCCGCCCTCTTTGCTCTTAGAGTGAGAAAAACCAAATTCCTGAGCCCATTGTACAGGGCTGCTAGCCTCCTGTGCTGGAGTTCTGTCCTACAGAAGGCCTGATGAATAATGATAGCTCATTTTAAAAATGCCTTCCATTATTGCGTATGTTTCTACAAAAGATGAAGGAAGGAGTGCTAATCATCCCAATCCTTCCTCTTCCTTTCCTCATTCCCACCCAGGCTAAGCATACTTGAACACACACAATATGAGCTTTCACTGTGTTGGCAAGGATGTTTATAAATGTGTGTGTGTGTGTGTGTGTGTGTGTGTTTATCCAAGTGATCTAAAAATAACCTAAGTGACTAAGTAAAGTAAGTGTATGCCATGCTTACCAGGAATATTAGGAAGCAAAGCCTTTCAATATCTGAATTAGCCCTGGCACTGTTTCAGGAAAGAACTGGCTCACATCTCTTGCATAAGACTTATGTAAGAGATTAGATGTGGTGCCTGAACTATTCCAGTTAGCGACAGCTCGTAGGGGAAAAAGAAAAGTGTGCTACATTGTTGTTGCTTGCTGAGCTCTCTTGATTTCAACAGCTTCTTGTCTATAGAACTAAAGCATCTCCAATTCTTAGAAGACAAAAAAAAAAAAAAAAAGACAAAAGAAAAGCTTAGTTTTTCTAGTCTTTTTCCAGCTTTTTCTGGTCACAGAAGCATGTGTAGAAGTAAGCCAAAAAATCAAAGCTGTGATAGGAACAATAAGTAATTTAGAAATTGGGGAGATATTTAGATTGGTTCCTACATGAGCAATGACAAAAAGAGCCATTTTACAATCAAATTTGAAACTCCAGGCCACATTCCACACGTGGCTATTACTTATCACTGAAGAAATCATTAATTTTCCCACATCTCACAAAACAGCTCCTCAAAATGGGGAGCTCACTATTCATCGTCATAATCGTCATTTTCTGAAAAAGATTTAGACCAAATCCAATTTCCAGATATTTTGACTGAAATAGAAATGAAAAGTCAGACATGACTCAGATAGCCTTCTCTGTATATCAGGTTGTGCTTGGTTCTCATTTATAACGTACATATATATATATTTTTTCTCATGGAGCTGTGTGATGCAGGGAAAAGAAGTTGAATGTTAGAGTCAGATCCGCCTGCTAAGGGACAAATATAAGCATCATCCCTTACTTGCTGTATGACCCAAGAAAATTGCTTAGTTACGCTAAGCTTATTTCCTCAGTTGTAAAATGAGAACAACAGTACCTGTCAGCGTTGCTGTGAGGATTTAGATTAAAATAACCAGCATATGTTGAGTGCTTATGTGAAATGCGATTTATAATAAGAAATATATATTTGGTCTTCCATCCCAGTCCCTGGCACAGATTTCCCACAAACCCTTGGAATTTCCTGAGCTAAAAGTGCGGTAAAGGTGTCTTTTGTTATTCATACCAACCCCCGTTCAACCCAACTGAGTTTGTGTTAACGAGGTGACTTATGGAAAATCCCTAATGATGCCCTTCACAGAGGACCGAGGGACTGGAGGTTAAATTGATACTAATGGGCAATGATCTCATCAACCATCCTACATCCTGAAGCCTCCATAAAAACCCAAGAGGGAAGGGTTTGGACAGCTCCCAAGTTGGCAGACGCATGGAAGCACTAGAAGGATGACACGCCTGGAGAGCCCATGGAAGCTTCAGCCCCTTCCCACATACCATGCCCTACGTGTCTCTTCCATCTGGCTGAGTTATGTCTTTTTATCATGAACTAGTAATCTAGTAAGAAAACTATTTTTCTGAGTTCTGTGAGCCACTCTGGCAAATTAATCAAACCCAAGAAGGGGGCCATGGGAACCTCTGAGTTATGGCTGGTTGGGGGACACCTGGGACTTGACATTGGTGTCTAAGTGGACACGGAAGGAGATGGTCTTGCAGGACTGAGTCCTTAGCCTGTGGGATCTGATTCCTTTTCCAGGTAGACAGTGTCAAAACTGAACTGTTGGACACCAGCTGGTGGGGCAGAATGGCTTGGTGTAAGGAACCCCTTTCCCACATTTGGTGACCAGAATACAGAGGTAGAAAGTGCCAGGGCACGGGATAAACAGGAGTATTTTTTCTAGACAGCTGACTATGTAACTGACATTATCTAGAAAAAACAAGTCATCTAGACCTCATAGCAATAATGCCTACTTCACTGTAGGTATTATTACTTTCCTTCTTCTGTTGATAAGGAAACTGAGGCCTAAATCACCCAGTTTGTAAATTGGGTTGTTAGGATTTGAACTGAGATTATGTGACTAGAGCCTGCGGGTGTGTGAGGTAACGAATACATTAGCACTTAGCATAACACCAGGCCCACGTTAAATTCTCCTGAATGGCCATTATACTTCCCCCTGCTTTTTTAAGACAAATTTGGCAATGAGATAATTAATATATGTTCCACGAGTCTCTAGGGTCCCTGCTGAGCCAGGATGTAGTCTTGGATGGCCTTTGCCACTGTTTTGGGCTACCTGCAAACCCAGGAGGCTCAGACACTGAGAACTGCTACAGGCCTCAGGCCGTCCCTGGGCTGAGTTTCCACAGAGGGTTGCTGGTGTGGGGAAGTGGGACTTTCATATGCCGTATTTTGAAAAGCTTGAGGTAGAAGGAGTTGAAAGCAGATCTGGTCATCTATTCAAAGCTAGAATAATTAAAACAAGCCGAAAATACCTGCATAGAGAAAACTCCTGCTTGATAGTATTTACCAGAGAAAAGAAAGCCTCCACATGCGTTGGGTTTACGAGCATGAAGACATTCAGTCATGGTTGTTTTAAAATGAGGTGTGGTCAGTGCCGTTAAGACTTCTATAGAAACCTTGTACAATGAGAAAGAAATAATGCTTGTAAACTAACCACAGTCCACCCAGAGAGCAAAGATCAGGTAATTTATAACTGATCATGACATTCTGCCTTACTGTACATCAACTTTCAAGAACCTACAGTTGGAATGAAGAACATGCCTTTCTCCCAAGTATTCCTAAGTGAGAGGGAGGTTTGAAGTAAACTACACTGATTTCGGGGTCTCTCCCAAAATCAGAAAGAAAAAGCTGCTCGGCGCCCCCAGAGTGGGACGGAGGGTTACCAGCTGGCCCAGCTGCACGCCGTTCCCAAGGCCTTGGCTTCCCGGAAACTTCTCTCAGTGAGAAGCACAATTTCAGGACTCCCATCACGTCCTGAATCAGCTGCTTTGGAGGAGCTGACTCTCCTTATAATTCGTTATTACAGCAGTGCACCTTCAGGATAGAAATTTACCCAAATGTAGTGAACCATGTACAAGTCAAAACTGTTGGCACCAAGATGATTACAGCTCTGCTTGCAGACGAGTGAAATAAATGTTACTCAGCCCCACTGAGAATGAGTTCTACCACCTTTGGTTTCTTTATATCTGAATGGCTTGAAACTGACACCTAATCACGGATTCACGGCTCAGTATAGTCTAGGTATATGAAGTAGTTCTACATTTGTTTTAGTATTAACTCTCTTTCACCCTGTCCAGACACATCGATTGCTAATGCATGACCCAACTTTACTGGGTCAAGCAAAATGGCATTATATCCAAATAGACTGAAAGCTGATGGTGGCCTGTGGCTTGCAGCTCTCGGAAATTACTTTTTTTTTTTTTTTTAAAGATTTTTATTTATTTCTTATTATTTATTTATTTATTTTTTAGATTTTTTTTTTTAAATTTAACAGAGAGAGATCACAAGTAGGCAGAGAGGCAGGCAGAGAGAGAGAGAGAGAGAGAGAGAGAAGCAGGCTCCCTGCTGAGCAGAGAGCCCCATGCAGGGCTCGATCCCAAGACGCTGGGATCATGACCTGAGCTGAAGGCAGAGGCTATAACCCACTGAGCCACTCAGGTGCCCAAGACTTTTATTTTTAAATAATTCTCTATATATACCCAAGATGATGCTCCAACTCACAGTCTCAAGACCAAGATTCTCATGCTCCGCCGACTAAGCCAGCCAGGTGCCCCAGAAATTACTCTTTAGTTATATTCAGCAGCCAATAGAAAACCCCTTCCCATGTGTGTATTTTGTGATTGAGAAGGTGAGCAAAGTAATAAATGTATCTTTTAACGACTTGATGGGATGGATATCTCCTCTTGGACTGAGTTTCTAGAACTCTAGTCAAACATCAAGTGACACTGGTACTGGAGAAGATTTTGTATGTTTGTATGTTTTCAAACATACAAAGAAGTTGAAGGAATAATGCACCAGGTTATAGATTTAATATCAGTATCATTAACATTTCACTGTCTTTATCTTTCTATGTATTTACACACACACACACACACACACACACACACACACTTTTTCCAGTGTGCCTTAATGACCCTTGCATAACTGATTATTTCATTGGTAGTTATGGCTCGACCTGGATCACTGGGTAAGGGCTTTCCTCCTTGATACCGGGGCCCCTTAGTTCATCTTGATTTCCTTCTCTAGACCCCCGTCCTCTAAAACCTGTACCATCATGGGAGTGGCTGGCCGACTGGCTATCAGATATTTCACTGATCCCCTGTTCTGCTTTTGGGGGGAATAAGCATTTACCCATAGTTTTCTAATTATGCCTGAATGTCCCAGCTCGTTATTGGGCAGGGATCGCCCACAAAAATGGAGGTCCCTAGTCATCTTTGAGCTGAAAACTACCTAGGGAACCTACTGGGGGCTCTCTTAGCATCACCTTCACCCATTCCAACACACATGCTAAAAGACTGGGGTTTCCTAGACAATCCTGACATCTGGGATCAGAGAATCTCTTACAGGGCAATATCAACCACACCCATTATAACTGAACCTAAGGACCCCCATTCCTACCCTCATAAACAGCTCTCAGACCTGAAGAAAGACTGGACGTACTGCCCATAATTACCAAGGTTTTAGAACATGGGCTACTTATACCCACAACTTCATCCTTCAACACTTCCATACTAGCAGTTAAGAAAAAGGACAATAGCTATTGCCTAGTCTAGGACTTGCAAGCCCTTAATGAGGCTGTTATACTCTGATACCCAACCATGAGAAATCCAAATGTTATACTAGGTACCATCCCCCAAACAGCCTCTGGTTTATGGTCCTGGAGCTCAAAGATGCTTTCTTTTGAATCCTATTGCAATTTCTTTTTGCATTCAATGGGAATTTCCTTGTGGGCCCACCTAACAACTTACTTGCACAGTACTTCCGACAGGATTCAGGGATGGACCCCATCTGTTTGGCCAACCCCTCTCTAAGGATTTACAAGACTTACAACTTGAGGGGGAAACTATCCTCCAATATGTGGATGATTTGCTCATTTGCTACCCCACTCAAGAGTTGGCCATCCAACATACTGTCCAAACCCTAAACTTTTGGGTAAAAAAACAAACAAACAAACAAACAAACAAACAAAAAAATATATATATATATGAAGTATCCAAGTCCAAAGCTCAATTGGTAACAGCAACAGGTGTCCTACCTGGGAGTTACCATAACCCTGTGAGATGCAGTCTTTCCCTGGAACAAATCCAAGCCATAATTAACTTATCCATAATTAACTTATCCATGCCTCTACCTATAAGCAACTGAGGCCTTCTTGGGCCTTATGGGATACTGGAGAATCTGGATTCTCAACTATGGACTTATCGCCTAAGTGCTCTATGAGGCCCTAAAAGACAAATCAGACTTCGCTCCTCTTAACTGGGAACCCTCACAACAGTTAGCTATGAACAGTTGAAGAGCCTCTTAAGAAGGCACCTGCAACAGATCTACCCAACCCAGCAAGACTTTCTGACTTTATGTCCATGAAGAAGAGGACATCACTCTGGGAGTTTTAATACAAAAACTTGGGACCACTCCACAGCAAGTGGATGTCCACCTCACCTCCAAGCTCTTCAGGCCCTAGCCTTACTAACAGAAGAAGCTCTCAAACTAACATTGGGAGCACCCATATGAATCCTCAACACTCATCAAATTCCAGACCTCATGACTAATCAGGCATGAACTTGGCTCTCTGACAACAGACTTCTATAAACCAAATTCTGCTACTAGAAAACTCTGAAATATCAGTCTGCATTTGTTGTGCTCTCAACTCCACTACCCTATTACCAGTTTCAGAGCATGGCACAGCACCCTTCCATTCATGCACAGAGATCCTTTCCATCCACAAAACCTAGGCCTGACCTCACTGACCAACCTTTACAAAACCCTGTTGAAAGATAGTGGTAGCTCCTTGGAAGAGGGCCAGAGAAAAGCTGGTTATGTGATAGTGTCCCTTCCTTCTACCCTGGAGGGCCCAAGCCCTCCCAAACAACTCATCAACTCAACTAGCTGAACGCACATCTCTTAATAGAGTGGTAGAGCTGGCTCAGGACAAGAGGGTTACTTATCTACACTGACTCCATATATGTCTTCTTAGTCCTACATGTCCACACAGCCATTTGGGCAGAAAAGGATAACTTACCTCCAAAAATAAGCCCATCAAATATGCAACTCACATAACCCACATGTTTGAGGCTGTACACCAACCCAAGGGAGTGGCAGCGGTCCTCAAAAAGGGGACTCAAATAATAGAGGGCAATGAGGTTGCAGATCAGGCCGCTAATGAGGCAGCCTTCCCTATAGGGGGCCTTCATACCAGGCCCTCTACTGCTGCCACGGCCCAAATATACAGAAAAGGACAAAGCCTGTGTAAACAAAAAGAATTTTCCCTGGATGACAGCAGATGGCATTGGTTAGATGAAATCTTGGCCATTCCTCAAAATCTTCAAGGGAAACTAGTTAAAGCCCTTCAGGACTCCATTTATTTAGGGCGAGATGCCTCACGAACTCTCATTTCTAGAACATTCCAAGGTAAAGGACTCTCCCAGATGGTTCAACAAATAACCTCTTGCCCCATCTGCACATATATAATGACCCACAGGGCACCTGTCAGCCATAATTAACCCAACCAGTAAAGAGGATCCTACTTAGGAAAGATTGGCAGATGGCTTCCATCCAGATGTCACCCTGAAGAGGATACAAATACCTCCTCATGCTTCTTGACACCTTCATAAGAATGCATATAGGCATACCCTACACATACTGAAAGGGCAATTGAAGCAGTTAACAACTTCTACTGAAATCATCCCTTGATTTGGTCTCTCATAGTCACTTCAGAGTGACAATGAGCACTCCTTTGTGGCCACCGTAGTTCAATCTGCCTCCAAAGCACTGAGTATCAAATACCATCTCCATTGTGCTTGGAGGCCACAGTCCTTGGGGAAGGTAGAAATGGTCAACCAATACCAAAAGGTATTATTAAAAAACTCACACAAGGGGCGCCTGGGTGGCTCAGTGGGTTAAAGCCTCTTCCTTCAGCTTGGGTCCTGATCCCAGGGTCCTGGGATTGAGCCCTGCATCAGGCTCTCTGCTCAGCAGGGAGCCTGCTTCCTCCTCTATCTCTGCCTGCCTCCCTGCCTACTTGTGATCTCTTTATGTCAAATAAAAAAAAAAAATTAAAAAAAAAAACCTCACACAAGAAATATCACTAAATTGGAAAGAAGCTTTGCCAACCACCCTTCTCTGTATAGCTTCCAAGCAGACTCTGGATGGATGACCTTTCCTAACGCAGACTTCATAGGTCCACAGACTCTTGGGATGCAAACTCATCTATCCAAATTCCAGCCAACTTTAAAGGAATACAGCCTAACAGTTTCCACCACCAAATAAGAGGCACCTCTGCTACATGAACCTGGTGACCAGGTTCTAATCAAGGTTTGGAAAGATGGGTCTCTTGCCACAGTTGCTCTCCAAAACATGTGTGTCCTGGATCTGCTGTCAGTGACACAAGGAGGAACCTGTCTATTCTTGCAAGAGGAATGTTGCTTTTATGTCAATAAATCCCTAGAAGTCCTAACAAGAATTTTGGGAACTTTGGGCCACTCGACTTGGAACCAATACATCCAAACCCTCAGGTGAAATCACCTGTCCTCCAAATGGCAATAGGGTTCACCCTTTATTCTTCTCATCTAGGGGTTCTTTAGGTACTACTCTTTGGACCCCAACTAATCAATATATTGGTAACCTTCGTCTCTTCCAGATTACAGGCCATCAATCTCCCACTGGTCCTCAACAAAGGATGTCAACCTTTAGATGCCTATAACTATCCCTTTCAGAAGTCCCTTGTATGGACTCCACCAGCCACCTCCACCTTCTCTCCTTGACAATCAGCATGGGACAGACTCCCCAAATCTTCACAGCTCAAAGAAGCCAGAGTGGTCTTTGTCCCAATTCCCAATGATCTGGAGTCCAATCCCTTGAGGGGGGAATGTTAAGCAGTCAGGTGTGAGCCAGGAGGGATAAAGCAGATGCTGGCCACACCCTTGGAGCCTCCCCCCAGAGTTAACAGAACAGGAAAGACCTAACCACAGAGCCACACAAAAGCCACAAGGGGACTTCCGAGGAGCCGAACATGCGCACAAAGGGTGCCACTTGCCCTTAAGTAACCTGAAGTCACAACAAAGCCCCTTAGAAACTCATAAATATGCAATGTATTAAGAAGTACAATTGTAACAGAATGGATCATGGGTAGGTGCATGCGCAGAAGCCGAAGTATAGACAACCACTAGCTGTCAATCAAAGACAAATTCACATATGCAAAAATCAGGTTTGAAAGGATACAGCTGGGGCCTCTTGGGGCCATTGCCACCCTGGCTCCAGCATTTTTCCAGCACTTTCATTTTTGCGAGCGGACTCCACTTATCTACTCGATAAACTCTCTCTCCCCATTCTGCTCTCAGCTCACCAATTCTTTGGTGCCTCAGGGACAAAATTCTGAGCAAGCCTGTAACAGCTGTTAAATGGTGATTTTTAGTCCATCATTTCTTCAATATATGTGAGATGGCGTTCTCTGAAAAACAAAACAAAACAAAATCTTTCTATCACTCAGCAACTGATGATAATTATAATTCCTCTGAAAAAGACATGGTAAAGGATTATTTCTTTTCTTATTAAAAAATGTCAGAGTTAAGACCAGAGTAAGATGTTGGCAAAGTAATGGGAATCTGGTGGTCCTAAGCACTTCTTTTCTTTTTTTTCTTTCTTCCTTTCTTTCTTCCTCTCTTCCCTCTCTCCCTCCCTCTCTCTGTCTCTCTCCCCCCCTTCGCCCTTCCTTCCTTTCCTCTCTCTCTTCCTTCCTTTCTTCTTTTCTTTCTTTCTGTCATTGTGGACTCACAGATTCTTGTTGATCCATGAGTTACAATTACAATCACAATTTTTCCAAACCTCAAAGAATCTAAAATTTGGCCCGTCACTCTTTAAACTGTGTCTCTGGGTAGATGCTTTATTTTTAATTTGGAATAATTTCAAACTGACAGAAAAGTGGCAAGAACAATTCAAAAAGCTTTCTCGTCTTGGCACCTAGTCATTTACATTTTATGTCTGGTTCCTCCTTCTCTCTGCTGTTTTGCTTCCCTGAGCCATTTGAGTAAATTGTAATCCTGATGGCCATTAACCACAAACACTGGAGTGTGCATCACCCAAAAACAAGGCTGGCTCCTAGAAAGCCTCAGGACAGCTAGCAAATCTGGAAATCAACATGATACAATATTAATATCCTCCCTAACTGCTTCAGGGGCCTCCTCACTCAGAAAGAAAGTTCGTGCCCAGTTCTTGGTGGAAAGAAGGTGATTTAGTATGTGACAATATGCAGTCTAAGAATGAAATATCTTTCCTAAATAGTGCTTGCACTTCTGGTAACTATCTCTGGAACTGGAGCATTATTTCCCTGAATATCGTTGGATTAAGGTCTTGTGGAAGAAGATAAGTGAGAAAAATTAGCCATAAATCCAGCTCATTATTTTTGTTTTTCCCCAGCAAATTACATTCTTTTTCCATATAAGGACATAAACAACTACAAACAATTACAGATTTACTTACGAGCAAGGCTTAAAAAGATGATTCCCAAGCACATGTCGGGTCTTGCTGACTTTCAGACTGCTTTTACTGTACTTGAATCTGTAGAACTGCAAATTTAGTTAGAGCTCACATTCAAGTTTTCAGATACTGTCATGGCTGCGGGTCCTGGACTGTGCATGGCAAAGTTGACTTCTCGAGATACTGCTGTTAGAGATCTTCAAAAAAGCCTTGAGATCTCAGGAGTGTGTAAAATATTAATTTTGGTGCCGATTCCCCCCACCCTCCACCTTTAAGGCATTTTTATTATTTTGTTTTCTGTCTCCTGCATGTTGTTCTAAAAACAGGGTTATTCTCTATTTAGTTTTTGAAAAATTTTTTGTTTTTGTTTTCTTAAATGTTTTACTTATTTATTCGACAAAGTAAGAAAGAGAGAGAGGCAGCATGCATAAGCAGGGGGAGTGACAGGGAGAAGGAGTAGGAGAAGCAGTCTCTCTGCTGAGCAGGGAGCCCGATGCAGGGCTTGATCCCAGGACCCTGGGATCATGACCTCAGTCAAAGGCAGACGCTTAGTGGACTGAGCCACCCAGGTGTCCCTGTTTTTGTTTTTGTTTTTTTTTAGAGAAAGAAAGAGAAGAAGGGGAGGGGCCGAGGGAGAGGGACAGAGAGAATTTTAAGCAGACTCTATGCCCAGGGAGGAGTCCCAAGAGAAGCTCTATCTCAAGATCCTGAGATCATGACCTGAGATCAAGAGTCAGATGCTTAACTGAATGAGTCACCCAGGTGCCCCTGAGAAAGTATTTTTTTTTTAAAGATGAGACCAGTCTAAGTAAACTGTGAGGTGGTTTAATTACTTACTAATATATTCTTGTGAAATTCTTAAGTTAGAACTGACATATATTGAAAGACATATGTATATTACTAACATGTATCACTATTTATAGTTATACTATATGCGACATATGTAACTAATATAGATCTATAACTAACATATAGATATATAACTAATATCGATATATATTATACTGTATGTGACACATTCTGGTGATTGCTTTCAAATCAAAGTGCATCATTCATGGATCATTTATATGCCATAGATTCTAGGGCTATTGTATTCTAAATCCATCACGTGATGAGCTACTTTTAGAGCTGGTGTGGTATAGACACTCAAAAAGCACTTCAGGGTTTAGGGATTTGTGGCTTTCATAGCCTCCTTTTTAAGTGGCCATGGCAGGACTGTGCCAGAAGCTTCGACTGTCCCTCTTCCTCCGTCCCGTCCTTTCCTTCATGTGCTTACCCAAAGAACATAAACATGTCCATTCTCGACACGCCAGGGACAACTGTCTTGGTGGCTACTCTCATAGGCTTCTCTCCCCAGCAACTTGTATTCCAGTGAGTTCTCTCCATGAATAATCAGGTCCCCAAACTTCTGGTCCCTACACTCTCAATCAGGACAAGTGAGACTCAGCCATCTTTGGTGGCTTGCTGGCTATATGGCTTTTGATGTGAGTTTGATCTTAGCCCTCTCCTTCTTGTCCTCAGGTCATTAAATATTTTATGATCATTTCCCAATCTCAGGCTGGCCAGCTCTTTTTTCTTTATCTGAGCTAGAAGATAAGCCACATGATTTTTTCCTTTTATAAATACTTACTTATATATGTTGAACACACACACAGAGTATACATTATCTTTGATATACAATACAAATATTTTCTCAATATATTTTTACATACATATTGCTCAGCCATATTATCTATTTGCACTCCAGAAATGAGGAAGCCAATTTATGGCTCTGTTTAAAAAGCCTTGTGATTTATTTTTCCCCCAAATTCCCACTCTTCATAAGGAATACAGGCCCATTATGGAAACAAGCTATAAAAACTCTAACCAGCGATCCCAAGTCATTGCCAAAGTGAAGTGACAGCTTGCATCTCATGAAATGAATTTGTTTTGATGGCAGTCCCTTAGATTCATGTTGTTTACAACCCTTTGTGAGACTGAGAAGGCGATGATATGCAAGCAGTATGACCCGTGTAACCACAGGGAAGAATCAGGCTTTCCCATATACATAAATACGTCCAGCCGCGCTCTCTGGCACGTAGACGAGCTCGTACTTCCCCACTTCCGGACTAACTAATGATTATTTTTACTTATTTATGACAGCCTATCTCCAAAAAGAATTTGAGGCAGCTTGCAAAATTGATTAATAGCCATCAGAAAAACAGACTTCAGGGCCAAAGTCGGATTTTTTTTTTATCTGGAAGAAAGTTTCACCACACTAAGTGTAACAGTTGAGCAATGCCAGGCGTGAGCTAAGAATTGCATGGGAAGACTCATTAATGCTCCTTATGTACTTTTGGAGCTCTGGAAATACAAACCCTCCACCTCCTTCAAACCCTCCATAATATAGCAGGTTACATCAACCTAGACCACTCGCAATCAAGGAGATGTTGTTGACCGCTTTCAGAAATAAAGGACATCTGTGTAATAAAACATACAAAGCTTGTCTTTTAATAAGAGCCACTCCTTGCCCAAATAGAAATTCAGTCCAACAGCAAACAAAACTTTCCTATAAAAGGAAATATGAGATTTGCTGATTTGTTTTTTGCCAGCCTGAAGAATCACCACACCAGGAAGAATTCTTTTTTTTTTTTTTTTTAACACATATAAAGATTTCCCCTAAATAAGACCTAGAACTGTAGGATGATATTGTATTTCCCAATATGAAATCTTTCACTATGGGGGCCTTAAGCTGTTTTGGATTTTCCAGAAATGCATGTTGTGAAATATATCCCAAACCTGGATATCCTCATCTAGTCCCCATCATTTCTTGCTTGGACTATTGCAGTAGCCTTCCAATTGGTCTCCTTGATTCCAAGCTCATTGAACCAACGTCTGTTCTCTTCAAGTCAGACAGCGTAACCTCTGAAGATGGAAATCACACCATAAACTCCTGCTCAAACTTTGCAAAGACTTGCCATCTTACTCAGTTATGTCATTTTGTTACAGCCCTTGACCTCTCCCTTTTACCTGCCGCTCTGATCTCATGTCCTACTCCTTCTTTGTGCTCACTCTGTTGCTACTCCTTGAACCTTTCTACTGTACTTCCAACATACTGAGCCACTCCTATCACAGGTTCTTTGTACTTCTGTTCTATCTACCTACATTCTTCCCCTAGTTATCCTGATAGTTTCTGCCCCAAAACCTTCAGAATTCTATTCAAATGTCATGTCACCAACTGGAACCTTTTCTAACTGGTCACCTTATGTGAAACAGTGCATATCTGTCAAATCCTGCATTCTTTCTCTTTCAATACTTTATCATCAGTTGATATATTATACATATTTTTATTAATTTTGTTTACTGTTTCTCCCAACTAGAATATAAGCTCTTGGAGAGGGAGGACTCAGTTTTTATCCTTTCCTATTCTGAGCATTTTGTACTCTAGATCATGACTTTGCAAAGCGCTCACTGTTGAATGAACAATTACATTTATCCACAAGCTAAGATATGGCATTTATTTGTTTTCAGTTGAAATTCTCATTGAATGTATTAATACTGGTAATGTCATACAGTTCAGAAGGTCTCATCAGAAGTCATTAGGGGCGCCTGGCCAGCTCAGTCAGAGGAGCACAACACACTTGATCTTGGAGTTGTGAGTTTGAGCCCCATACTGGGTTAGAGATTACTTAAATAAATAAATACACTTTAAAAAGGAAGTCATTTATATGAGAACAGCATTACCTTTTTCTTTTTTTAAATCATCATCTCCCCAGGGGTCTTTTTAGATATATTTTTTCCTAGTCACTCCCATGAAATTTTAATACCATAGATACATTGCATATGCTCTTATGTGCTGTATACCCCCACATATCTACGTATCTGTGCTTTGTGATGAAGAGTAAGATATTGTCATACAGTCCATAAGAAGTAATTTTTGTCTCCAATGAGAATGCATGATCAAGGGGCACCTGTGTGGCTCAGTGGGTTAAAGCTTCTGCCTTTGGTTCAGGACATGATCCCAGGGTCCTGGGATTGAGCCCCACATCGGGCTCTCTGCTCAGCAGGGAGCCTGCTTCTTTTCCTCTCTCTCGGCCTGCCTCTCGGACTATTTGTGATCTCTGTCTGTCAAATAAATAAATAAAACATTAAAAAAAAAAAAGAATGCATGATCAATATCTACACTGACTAAAACTGGGAAAATTATTGCTTAGTTCATTCCATCTTAAATATGAGGTCCAGGGGCGCCTGGCTGGCTCAGGGAATGGAGCACATGACTCTTGATCTGTGGGTCATGAGTTCAAACCCTGCATAGATCTTACTTAAAAAAAAAAAAATGGGGTCCATAGAAGAAAAATAATGGTCCAGTTTGACTTTTTAAAACAGTAGAGAGGGGGGGACGCCTGGGTGGCTCAGTTGGTAAGCGGCTGCCTTCGGCTCAGGTCATGATCCCAGCGTCCTGGGATCGAGTCCCACATCGGGCTCCTTGCTTGGCGGGGAGCCTGCTTCTCCCTCTGCCTCTGCCTGCCACTCTGTCTGCCTGTGCTTGCTCTCGCTTCTCTCTCTATGACAAATAAATAAATAAAATCTTAAAAAAATTAAAAATAAAAATAAAAAAATAAAATAAAATAAAAATAATAAAATAAAATAAAACAGTAGAGGGGCACCTGGGTGGCTCAGTGGGTTAAAACCTCTGCCTTCGGCTCAGGTCATGATCCCAGGGTCCTGGGATCGAGCCCGCATCCAGCTCTCTGCTCGTCAGGGAGCCTGCTTCCTTCTTTTTTCTGCCTGCCTCTCTGCCTGCTTGAGATCTCTGTCTGTGAAATAAATAAATTTAAATACATACATACATACATACATACATACATACATACAAACAACAGAGAACCATGTGAATAGGTATTAACTTCCCCTGTTACCTTGCCCGGCTATGTCCTCTCTGTGCCAATTGTATCCCTTCTTCCCAGTAACTGACAAACTGGAAAACACAGGAAATCAACTGCACACAGAGTCCCTGCCTTTAGTTTCGGGGCTGGCTTGCTGGTTATATTCATCCTGATGGTGTGCCTACTCTGTGGGCACTCTTTGTACTACTCAGTGCTTTATGATGTTTTCTCCTGCCTCATTCGTGAAAGGACTCAGACCACAAGCATGCGAGGATCAAACAAACAAAAAGCAATAATAACACAAATGAACGTCTGAGAAGTGTGATACAATAAGAACTGTGTATGTGGTCTTTCTCAATGGTTCCTGACACAGAACTTCTCAAATCCTTGGGATATTCTGAGTGCTAGAAGTGTTTTTGTTATTCATAATGAGCCCTTTTCAACCATACTGGAGTTTATGTTGATAAAGTGACTCTTTGTAGATCCTAGATGGCTTTGGAATGGGGGCTGGTTGCCGGAGGAACCAGCTCTGTGATTAGAGGGTTAGAACTTTTCATCCTTTTCCCCAGGACATCCAGAGAGAAGAGAGAGGCTGGAGATTGAGTTCAATGGTTTCATCCTATGCAGTGAAACCTCCGTAAAAACCTCTAAATGGCATGATCTGGAGAACCTCCAGGGTGGTGAATGCATCAAGGTACTGCGAGGGAGGCCCCCTCGGAGCGGGCTGGGAAGCTCTCCAGTCCCTGCTCCCCCTGCCCTACTTTGCCCTCTGAATCTCTTCCATTTGGCTGTTCGAGAGTTGTATCCTTTATAATAAACTGGTAAAGGCAGGGGAAGTGTTCTCCCTGAGTTCTGTGAGTAGTTCTAGCAAATTCTCAAAACTGAAGTGGAGGTCATGGGAATCCCAGATATGTAGCCAATTGGTCAAAAGGACAGGTGGCACCTGGGGGCTTGGGTCTGCCATTTCAATGAGGGGAGTCTTGTAGGACTGAGCCTTGAGCCTGTTGGGTCTAACCCTAACTCCGGGTAGTTAGTATCAGAACTGAGTTGAATCGCAGGACACCCAGTTGCTATCCAGAGACTTGGAGAGCTGGTTGTGGGTGTGGGACACACGCACACATTGGGTATCAGAATCCTTGGGAGGAAAACATCCCAGAAGATCTTGTGGTATCTTGGACAAGACCATGGCGGTATGTAATGGAGGGGCAGGATGACCAGTCTAAGAGCCTGGGGTTTCCAGGGGATTCGGCAGAACCCCCAGAGAGCTGCTCAGAGGATGCCGCAGGGATAGAGAAGGGGCGAGATGTATATGAAGGAAAAGAGACCATTTTAACATTACGTATTTTGTCTTCCAAGAAATATTCTGATATGATTTCATGTGCAGCTGTATCTAGGAGATCATTAAGATTTAATGCAACATATGACTGCTTTTGCTGCTCACCCCGAACAGCCACTTTCCCATCCCTCAGCTCTCAATTTTGCTTCACTGCTAGTCCGATTGATTTATGCTGTTGAGTAATATTTTTTCCCAAAAAAGTACACAAATGCTACATTTTCTAAGTGATTGCATTTCTAAACATACCTTTATTTTGCCTAAAATACGATTTGGCAGCCTAAGAAGAGCTGGATCTCAAATGATTTTTGTCCTGACGATATATAGCCATCTCCTCCTTGCCAGTTCTCGAGAGATGCAGGGGCAGGTGAATTCTCACCTGTTTTTCCTTTTTTTTTTTTTTTTTTTGTGGGTGGCTTGTCTTTTGACCCAGGTAGGATTTAAGTTTTTTTATACTTATAAATCCAAACATGTGCCAGGACGTGTCTCTTTGTATCTTTGACTTCATGTTTGCCTGGAATTCAAGGACTCTTAATCTCCATATACAGCTCTTAAATCACCTTCATAAAGTATTTTTCTGGCTTTTTTCCCAAAAGCCAACTCACCTGCATGACTAGCTCAATCCTCTTTCTTGGCATCCTTTCATATCGCTTCACTTTCTTTTCATTCTGTGAAAATTCCAGTTTGTTTCCATACCCCCAATCCATTTTCTTCCACTCCAGTGGCATCCTAAGCACTTCCAAGGACGACTTTATTTATTTATTGTTTTTAAAGATTTTATTTATTTATTTGACAGAGAGAGATCACAAGTAAGCAGAGAGGCAGGCAGAGAGAGAGAGAGGGAAGCAGGCTCCCTGCTGAGCAGACAGCCCGATGCGGGACTCGATCCCAGGACCCTGAGATCATGACCTGAGCTGAAGGCAGCGGCTTAACCCACTGAGCCACCCAGGTGCCCCCAAGGATGACTTTAATGGACTTATTCCATCCTTAGTGCCTTTCCCATCCTTTCTTACGTCATTAATGACCCTCCTACCATTTCCTCTCTTTTTACATTTTTCTCTCATCTTGGACAATTCATTCCTCACACAACTTTCATGTATTAGAAGCTTTGTTGTTTCTCATTCTACTGAGAGTGTTTTACTTCTGGTTTCTATGACAAATTCTGTTCAGAGGTATGTTTTTAGTCTGTCTTCCCATGATATTTCTTTTAATTTTTTCCAAGAATTTTATAAGCCCCATTTAGTTTTTGGTCTTTCTGCGTATTGTAATCAGCACGGACTCATTCAGTGTTTGCCAACATAAATATGCCAAAGTTGAATCACTGTTGCTCTGCCCTATGAATGTAGGTGATAAATAATTGCCCTTCTCACATGTTTGGGTAAGTTGATAGCTATTTCAAATTCCTAATAGATATTCATCTACTACCAAATAATAAATTGTTTTTCCACCCCCAATTTCTGGTTCTCTGTAACCGTGAGCAAACAAGTAAATAAAACACAACTTCCAGCAGCCCACTTTCCACATCTACGCTTTTAGGTCTTCACACACGAGAACCACAGCATCCTCCATGAGACTGAGGTGTTGATCACAACCCTGTTTCCTCTTCCTCCTGGACACAGGGCCAGGCTAGCTATCTCAGTTCCTTCACAGTTACGATTCTAGCCAGAGGAATGAGCAGAAGTGATATACAGCTCTTCTAGATCTGACCAAGCCAGAGCTCCCATATGTGGCCCACTGCTTCCCACATCTGTTCACTGGCGGTTAATACTCAAGGAAACATTAGAAGCCACATGGTTTTTATTGAGGTATAATTAATATATGAAAAACTGCACCTATGGTATATATGTTTCAAGGTGCACGATACCACATTGTTCACTAGGGGCTCTGGGTTGATAGGAGCTCTAGAATTTATAGGTCTTGTATAACTGGTAATTTTATACCCTTTGAACAACTTCCCATTCCCCGCCCACTTCCCTCCCCCAAAAGCCACCTGTTTAAGAGGGCAGAGCCTGTGGCAACCTGGATCCTTGAGTCACTGTGTAGAGTGGACCTTGCCCCACGCCCTCCTCACCATCTTGCAACTCAATTTGGACGCCTGTGTGAGGGAGGAAAACACTTCTGCTACGGCCACTGACATGTTAGGCTTATTTGTTTCAGCAGTGAATGTATTTAAACCAATATATACTGTCTTTCTTCTACACCTTCCCATCACAGTTATTTTCAGAAAGTGGCTGGATCTAGATAGGCATAGAGAGACATGCAGTTGAGGGTGGGAATTTTGTAGGTAGGAGGACATCACATAGGCTGCCTCTCAAACCCTAAACCTGGGAAGAGAGACACAAGGTCCTGTTTTCTAGTGTGTACAGCCTCAGCATGCTGAGTTATACCCTTACGAGGTATTATCTTATGCTGGATGTGGTTGTTGCTCTTGGAAGGGAAGACTGAAGATGAAGAGAGACAGAGCGCCTTGGTACATCTCAGTACCACTTTATTCTCACTATCGGTCATGGGAATTCTGTGCTCATTCCATGTGTGGTTTTATGCCAGTCTTTGGTTTGGGCAATTCAAGTATTATTATTATTATTATTATTATTATTATTATTATTATTAGTGTTGAAACAGATACTTCTTACAGTATGTGGCTTATTCCAGAGCTTTGCCCTTTTTCAGGACCTCCTACTTGATCTCCAGGGGTCATGCTCATCTGTCAGGAAAGAATTAGATGTTTCAAATAAGATGAAAGGGAAGGCAATATTCACCTTTAATGGGAAGGCAATAATCAATAATTTAGGAACATGTTTTGAGCCAGGAAAATATTGTTTAGAGTGCTTTGTCATCTGATATTTAAATAACAACAATAATAATACATTGCATATGATGACTGTTAGATTATAGGTTATAGATTTATCATAAATGATCTATTTGGTCAAAAAACAACCCCGGAAAATTCAGGAAAAATACAAGGGAAAGCAAATTAAGGAGTGGCAGAGTAGAAAAGGTCAGAGAAAAAATTTATATTTATATATTTATATTTTATATTATATTTTATATTTATATATATTTATATAAATTCATTTATAATGAAACAATTACCAATGGATATACTTTGCATTTTATTTTGCCTGAAATGTACCCCTGAAAAATACAATGTCCTTTGTGTTTTATTTTTTTTAATTTTTAAAAAATGTTTTTATTTATTTTTTTGACAGAGATCACAAGTAAGCAGAGCAGCAGGCAGAGAGGGGGGGGGCATCAGGCTCCCCGCTGAGCAGAGAGCCTGATTCGGGGCTTGATCCCAGGACCCTGGGACCATGGCCTGAGCCGAAGGCAGAGGCCTTAACCCACTGAGCCACCCAGGCGCCCCCACCCCCCCTTTTTTTTTTTAATGATTGGCTTTGTGTTTTAAAGGCAAGTTATATTTTTGAATACATTAGGAGAAAGTAGTCAAAGAAGTCCCCATTCTGTCTGTTTCTACTATCCCCTTCAAGTCATCATCTACAAACTACAATCAGGGTGTTGGGCTTTTTTTTTTTTTTTTAATATAAACAAGATCCTGTCAACTCCCAGTTTTAAGTCTTCCAGTGGCTTTCCTTTCACTCAGAATAAAATCCAATAGTTTTGGCCTGAGTGATGGGGATTCTGACTCCTCTCCAACCTCTTCTCTTTCCACTTTTTTCTCCACCTCTGAATTTCTCCAGCCACACTTGCCTTTTATTAGTTGCTCAGATACACTGATTTCTCTCCCACCTTAAATCCTTGGGCTATGCTGATCCCTCAGCCATGAAGCCCTTCCCTGCATGGGTGAGAAGGCTGACCACCCCTCACGTTAACATACCTCCTGATGTTAGGCCGCTCTCTGAGCCCCTGTATGTACGTGAGATCCCTCTGCTAGATAGTCCATTTGAGCAACATACCTTGCAGAGCACTGTGCCACGTTTCCTGCATTACGTGGTCAGTGCGCTAGACTACCCTGTGGGCATGTGGGCAGTGAAGGGAACTCAGGGCCATGGCCAGTGGCAGTTAGTACTTTCACATTGTTGTAGTGTCATCGAAAGAACTCCTTTTTTATCTCACAGATGTGCTCAATAATATTTACAGAAAGAAGAGATGAGAGGCCAGTGGTCCCTTTTGTGCAGTAAAGGATCCTTCGCAATATAAGGGAGAAAAAAGTCCTTCCCAATTTAACCACTAGAGAAGATCAGACTTTTTTTTTTTTAAGATTTTATTTTATTTATTTGACAGACAGAGATCACAAGCAGGCAGAGAGGCAGGCAGGCAGAGAGAGAAGCAGAGAGCCTGACGTGGGGCTCGATCCCAGGACCCTGAGATCACGACCTGAACCAAAGGCAGAGGCCTTAACCCACTGAGCCACCCAGGCACCCCAAGATCAGGCTTTAATATGCCTGATTTTCATTAAAAACACCTATCAGGTAACTGAAGCACACAGAAGAGCTTTAGAAATACTTATAGGCATGACCTGGGAAAAATCAAGGGTTGCTCATAGCTCTGAGCAAAAAGGCTGAGAAAAAAAATAAGAATAGGAAATTAGGGGGTCACCTGGGTGGCTCAATGGGTTAGGCCGCTGCCTTCGGCTCAGGTCATGATCTCAGGGTCCTGGGATCGAGTCCCGCATCGGGCTCTCTGCTCAGCAGGGAACCTGCTTCCCTCTCTCTCTCTCTGCCTGCCTCTCTGCCTACTTGTGATCTCTCTCTGTCAAATAAATAAATAAAGTCTTTAAAAAAAAAAAGGAAATTAGGTAAATCAGTAGGTAAATAACATAGAAAGAACATATACATTCAAACTCTCTTTGGCCCCTCGATACCGGGAGATCTCTTACAAATGAATGCTTCTTTAGATACTGACTCTTCTAACGTGGGCTCTCAGAGGAGTGCATGGCCATTTGAATACATAAACAAGCAATTGGAAGTGTTTTTACTCTAAGACAAGAAACTGCCCAAGAGATGACTTGTCTCTGGAAAGAGTCATTTAGGTTTGATTCCTGTGAGAGGCTTGCAAAGCTGTGAGATCGTTAATTGGCTTGAAAGTCTTGCTGCCAGATGAAATCCTGGTTGCGTGTTCACAGTGCTCAGAGGATTTCAGCACTGAGTTTGGGAATTGGGAGAGCAGGGAAACATACATGCATCTGAAATAAAATTCTTTTCCGAAGTAATAAAGAGGAGTCAAAGCTAATTAGAGACCATAGAGCAGACGTGTGCAAATAATTACATATTTATAGGGTGTACATAAATACTAATTAAAGTGAGTGTTGAAGTTCGGGGGGACTAACCTCATCTGGTTGGGAGACTGCAGTGTCTCCAAAACAGTGATTTCGTGTCCCTGTAAACACTCTTCTGAACTAACACAATTAGCGTGACTGTTGCTCAAATTACATAATTTACAAGTGACTCCTTCAGACCTAACATTAAGGTCCGCAAATGCCATCATAGATCATTATGTTGAAAATAATTTATAACAAAGAATTTTTAACAAGAGACCTTCCCCAAGGTCACCACCCATTCAGCTGGGTCAGTTTTTTTGTTTTTCGTTTTTTGTTTTTTAAAGCCTCAGTGGCTTTTAAAACTGCTTAAATCAAATCCTAAGTCATCAGTGGAAATTAGAGCCGGGCTGCCATCCACCCAAGAGAAGCAGTCGCAGGAAATGAACTGAGTCCGCATCTGCAGGAGGTGTGTTCTCCAGGTGGAGGGCTTTGCGTTACTAGATCCCATCAGAAGACAACGCTGTCCTAAAGTGCTGAGCTCCGCAGAACTTTTCTGCTCCCATCAGTGAGTGTAACGTCAGCTGGCTCCCGCGTTGGGTATTGATGTTATGTAAACATGCTTACATAAGAGAAGGAGAAATAAACACGCAACCGGTATGTCCTGCTGGCTGCTGAGCGATGCCAGAGCTTGCCTGCTTTGAATCGTGCTTCATGTACAACACAAAACACGACTTCGATAGATCTGTGCAAGAAGGTGCAAGCTACGGAGCAAATGGCATCAAAATACACAGCGGGGCTGTGTGGTTCTGTGGTTCTAAGTCTGTTTCATCGTAACTGGATTGTCAATTCCGACATAGATGCTTCTGGGACACCTGGTTGATTTCCTGCTCTAATACAAAACTGTATTTCTGGTAGAGCCATGACCTCTTTCTCACAGTCTCTCTTTTTTAAAGATTGTATTTATTTATTCATGAGAGACACAGAGAGAGGGGCAGAGGCAGAGGGAGAAGCAGACTCCCCACAGAGCAGGGAGCCCAATACAATACTCTATCTCAGGATCCTGGGATCATGACCTGAGCCAAAGGCAGACGCTTAACTGACTGAGCCGCTCAGGCACCCATGACCTATTTCTTTATTAGCGTTGTGCATGGAGTTGACTGTCCTAGATAGCCCCCCTTCTTCTAGTTCCTTCTCTCCAGAAATGCCCAGACACATCCTGGTTGCCGTGAAGAACCTTGGCTCTGGGTTTGAATCTAGACTCCGCTTCTTATTAGCTATGCGACTCTGAATAAATTACTCCATGCAGTTTTCTCTTTGCTAAAATGTGGATAATAGCACCTATCTCCAAAAGTGGGTAAGCAGATTAAAGGAGATCATGTAGCCGTGGGTGGCACATAGGAGCTAATAGATGCTAGCTACTTTGATTATAGAACACCCAGGTGCATTTGATGGTGTGCAAACCAGCGTTTATGGCCCACTTCAGGGGAGGACTGTGAGGGAAGTCTCTCTCACACAGGAGCAGAGGCAGCCGCTCAACCCCAGTGCTGTCCCTGGTAAGTCAAAGGCCGCTTCCCTGTTACCTGCTGGCCTCACCTTCCAGAGCATTCTTTACATAGCATAATCTTTGTGTGGCCTCACTGGGCCTTCACTGCCTGGCCACCACATGCTCTTGGATGGAGACCATCCCTGGGCGGAAATCACAAAGGGTCCCCGTGCCCCTGCTGGGCACGTGCCCTTGGGGCAGAACCTGGAATTGAGGGCACAAACACGCTCGTCCCTTCCTTCTCCCTCACGTCTTCTTCCGGAGCCCTCAAGTCCCCTGTGCTGCGTGGCCCTTGGGAGCTTAGCTCTAATTTGTGGTTAACTAAGCAACAGGTGTTAATCACACTTTTAACCTACACATACATTAGAAGGAGGCCCTATTCCTTGTGCATGTTTTAGGTTCCTTCTTTTACCTCGGACTGACTCATTTCTGGGCTCACTGTGGTCATGATAATCGGTGGCCCTTGCAGGAACAGCGTAACTGGCCAAATATTTCAACCGTTACCACCAGTCTCTCACAAGCGCAGGTTAGGACGCAAAGTATCCCAGGAGATGCCTTTTCTGACCAACTCGTTGTTGGTTAACAAAAACAAACAAACAAACAAACAAAAGCCTTCTAAAATTACGCACAAGCTTATTTTATTTAAACTAGAGAAGTTCCCTTTAACAAAGATCCTATTCAGTGGATAAGACATGTTTTAATCTCCTCTTCTTGCTGTTGACGAGGGAGGGATTCTTGCCCTAAGGTTACAGGGATGGCCAAATCAATAACACCCATCCCGGAAGACAGAAACCTATGGAAGTTCATGAGTCACTAGACTTAGAGCCCAGAGGAGGACACTGATGTCATGCAGGGCCACACAGGAACAAAATGAACAGCTAAGGGCTGTGGCAAACTGTTGCCAAGAGAGGGAGGTGGCAGGGGGTTCCTTTGGTGGCCTGTTTGAATACTTCTGCTAGCTCCAGGACAAGTAAGAATGACCTATGGTTTCCTTGATAAGGAGGGTTATTTGGTGAGGGACTTATCCATGAGGTCCACTAGGACATTCAAGGCCCCCCGCAATTTCACCAGATGTCAAGGTGGTCCATAACACAGAGCCTTAGTTTGAGGCCTTATACCATACCTGTCAACATTGTGAACCTCTCACTCTGTTGTAGAAACCAGAGCAAATGGATTTCCCAACGGGGACTGTCATTTGCGAAAGGACCCTATTTTTTTCCCTACATATGACACCAGACTGTGACAAGGTAATATTGTAAGACAGAAGCAATCATTTGGTACCTTAGGCATTTTATTTCCTTTCCTTAAATGTGTATGTCGTTTCTCCTTCACTCTAGTCCCCAGTGATTAAGAGGGGAGACAGTAGAGTTTATGTTTCCCAATTCGGATACCTTCTCAAAACAGCAGAAGGACGTGTCCTTTTCTTTTGTCCTGTACAGCCACTGCTTCTGACCTCCCGCCCCCAACCCACTGTTGGAAAACACTTGTCTTTTCCTACATATTTCTGTGGCATATTTGTATTTCTATTTTTGGCAACATGATAAGCCTTGGGAGCTCAGTGCTTGCCCTCTACTTTGCAAAGGTTAATTACCAGAAGGATAAGAACAAACAAGGCTCTTGTCTCCCTTCTCCATCCCGTGCTCTGTCTCTCAGGCTATGCAGCACTCATCTATACAATCCAGTTGCTTAAAAAATTAGGTAGACTATGTGTAGCATTATAAAAAAACAGATCTTTTTAAAATCTAAAGGTTTAACTGGTAGACACCTAAAACGATGCCTGGCATAGAGTTAGCCCTTCTTCCAATATTTGTTAATAAGGTAAATGTCTACAGTAGCTATGATCAAAATGAACCAGCACGTAGTTCAAAAAGATGAACACACCTACATGAAAAACCTACAGGGCCTACCTGCTGCCTCTCAAGGTCAGTTCTTAAATTGGATCATGTCACAGTGTTTTTCTGAGTGAAGATCCTGGGTCACCTCCATCAGAATCACTTAAGACGGTCTTATACCAGTTTGTCTGAGGCTAAGAATCAGCATTTTTGGAGAGCACCCCGACTGATTCTTCAATCCAGTTTGAGAATCACTGGGCTAATTAAATAAGTGCATTTTAGAGAAAAGGAAGGAGGTGCTATGGGTTTTTTCTGTTTGTGTTCCTTGAGTAGTCATCTGTTGAAATTCTATCCCATAAAGTGATGGTATTAGGTGGTGGGGTCTTTGGGAGTTGATTAGGTCCTAAGGGTGGTGTCCTCTTGAATGTAATTAGCACCCTTCTAAGGAAGGCCCCAGAGCTAACACTTGCCAGTGAGAAGATAGCCATAAATGAGGCAGTGGGCTCTCACCCGTGAATCTGCTGGCACCATGATCTTGGCTTTCCCAGCCTCCAGAACTGTGAGAAATAAATGTTTATTTATTAAACCAGCCAGTCTATGGTATTTTTGTCACAGCAGTCCAACCAGATTAAGAAGGTAAGAGACTCCTCTTCTGACCAGCACAGGCCCACTGAGTCACAGTTTCATTTTCGGTGTGAATACAGGTGTTTTTGGACTCTTCCATCACCTACTAAACTCTTCTCACCAACACACATACATAAATGTCATGATGAAAAGAGATGTGCCTTTGAATTGTGCTTTAAGGTGATTTATTATTATTATTATTCTTAGAATTTATCATTCATTTTTAAAAAATTATTTACTTAAATCTAAGGCAAACTAAACTGAAAACACCTAGGTCTCCATGCCCTGACTCCTTTTGGGATAGGCTTCAAAATTACTCTGTCCTTGTTCTCAGATACAGTCCCAGGGAGCTGGAGGCCCTGTCACACTGAGATGACTGCATGGTGGCCTCCATGCCAACTGATCGCCTCTCTGCTCTGTGCAGTAAGGCAGGCATTGAAGTTCATGAAGAACACTTTCCGCTAGCAGTAGTTCAGCTCTTCTTGATTTGGGGATCACCTAGACTCCTTTGTGATAAGGCCGAGACTGGTGTTTTCATAGGAGAGGACTTGTGTCCTCAGCTCCCTAGGCTGCTGGGGCTTCTTCCTTTTCTTCACCCTTAGTGTTAGGGAGCTAAGGAGAAGAAGGACGATATTAAGGTTGCCTCTCTTCCCCGGTCCTGTAGGGCTGGGATGGACTTCTGGGGGAATTCTGTCCTCATTTCACCCCCTCTAGACTTCTGCCTTGGGTTGGGGGGCTCTCGGGCTTCCATCCCATCCACTGAGTAGCTTTCACTCTGCAAGACTGAGAGGCGAGGTCTGCTGTGGGGCTTGTAACTGCTTCTGCCCCAGGCTTGCTGGTCACCTCTGCCCTACGGTGGCCACACGCATGCTACCCACAAGGGAGGGACCAGCAGCTCTTGTGGACATGCTGCAAGTATGCACTAGAAGCAAGTACGTGAAGACCTTGAGGCCACAGCATAAGCACCTGTCACGGCCATGTGGGTTCCAATTCCTGCTGGATCCATGAGGCTCTTCCTGCCGGTGCTGTATTCATGCCAAATCTGCATTCAGTTGCCTCCTTGTCCACATCACCTTGCGGTGGTGCCTATCATTACCACTGCCAGCAATTACCACCGCTGCCTCTCTGTCAGGCACTGTAGGCCCTGGGATGAGGAAAGGGTGTACTTCCGTGAGCATGGATCGTAATGACAGCAGGTGGCTTCAAACACCTCAGGGGTGATGTTGACCTCATGGTGATGCCCTTGTCCATGGGGCTCTGCCTCAAACACAGGTGTGTCCACTGTGTCTTCCCCTGGGTTGGCCTGGGTACAGCTGTAAGCCTCCATGGCGGTCTTGGGGGTAAACAAGATTTTCCTAATGGAAAAAAAAAAAAAAAAAGATCCTTGTACCCAGGACGGGGGCGGGGAGGCGCAGCTGACAGTTAAAAATGTGGCCGGTGGCAAGCTTCAGGTGGCACTGCGGTTTCTCATGACTTGGATGGCTATCTTTACAAACTTCAAGGGAAGGTGCCTGGTTAGCTCCCAGGTCTTAGTAGGCTGGTGGCCTCTTCTCTAGGTGTCTTCCACATCTGTCCTGCTTCTCCTAGCACGCAGCCAGCTGGGCCAGCATCACAGTATCAGGGCTTGCTGGGCTGGTGGATTCAAGGTTCAAGATCACCACCAGCATATGGTGTACCTCCATCACTTCTCTTTTGCTGATCTGGATAAAGGCTGTCTCAAAGATCCGTGGGTACTTGAATATAGCACACTCTCCCTTGGACAGTTGTCGCTCCCTTGTGTAGTTGTCGCTGCAGTGTCCCCGTGGAGGTAACACAAATAGTCATTACGCACTGCTTTCCGCTGTGTAATATGGGCAGGCTCGCTGCTCAGGGCTATCTTTTACCAAGACATCTCTCTGTGGGTCCTCCATACCTCCCTCACCACACCTCACAAGGCAGGCCACCAGCACTCCCCAGGTGGTGGTGACAGGTGGCTGAGCCGGGTCTGTGTAGACCCCGTTTGGTTCCCGGGCGCTCCGAGGGGATCAGCCAAAAAGGTGTGGGCGTGCTGATTACCTACCACTCAGCCCTTTGCAGCCGGCCCGGGACAAGCCTGACTTACTCCCAGAGGGCAGGAGATGCGGGCCGCGCGGGGGAGGAGCCTCCCCTAGCTGCCCCCTTGGTCTCCACCGAGGCTGATTGTCACCCTTCAACGTGAGCCAATCCCAAACGCGCCTTCCTCCCGAGCCTTCCTTACAACCAACCCCAGGGCCACCTTTAACCCTCTCTTGCCCATTGTGACCTACAGACGTCCCACCACCCTCTGTCCTCCTTTTGCCAGGGCAGACCCCTATGGGTAGGGACTCCACCCCGCTGACTCAAAGACCCCGCCCACAGCCGGGCGGAATTGCAGGCGCATGCGCAGACAGCGCCTTCTACAGGGACTGGCAAACCTCTGGGGGCGGGAGAAGGGGGCTTGTAATTACAAAGTTAAAGATTTCACACGTGGGCCCAAACTGCATCGTTTTCCACTGGAAAATTATCAAAAGGCAGGTGCTGTATTTGTTCAGAAATTACAGTCTTTCTGAGCTGGAAGGGACTTCAGAAATTATGTATTACAACCCCCTCATCTTACACAGAGTTGGAGTAACTTTTCCCACAGGCACCCAGAATCCAGGAGGCTGACCTCTGACTGAGATGCTTTTCGGCATCACGCAGTGTCCTTCAACTGACAGCATCTCTGCATTTGCAAACTTTCCTTATATATAGAAGTGGCATTTCCACCCCCCAGATAAACACAAAGCAAGTTTGATTTATCCTATGAACAAATCCAAAACATTCTTTGAAACAAGTTGTTTTAACAGATGTACGGTTGACCCTTAAAAACATGAGGGGGTGTAGGGGTGGGTGGGAGGCCTGACCCCTGCCTAAAAATCTGAGGATAACTTTTGACTGCCCCAAAACTTAACTATTGAGAGCCTACTGATAACATAAACATTCTATTAACGCACGTGTTATGTGTTATATGTTATTTGTATTATATACTGTATTCTTAAAATAAAGCAAGTAGAGGAAAGAAAATGTTATTAAGAAAATTATAAGGAGGAGAAAACACATTTATAGGACTGTACAGTATCTATGGAAAAAGAGTCTTCCTGGATGTGGACCTTCACAGCCCAAACGTACATTGTTTAAGGGTAAGTTGTAGATGGAAGCTTAGTGTTCACCGCTATTGAGAGCTGCATTTGAGCTATTTAGCTATATTTGGAATCAAGTAACTTGACTACATCAAATTTAGGAGAAACAAAAATGGAGGTGTTCTATTACTCAAAATGCCTCTTCTGCTCAGAAAGATTTGCTCTAAATCTGGAGGAGCACTTGCTATGGGATAGGCCTTAATTCTTTTAGGTCTGGGTTGATGTAATAAGGGAGATGATACAGTGATACCAGGATAAAGAAATCCTCCAAAGTTGAAGGCACTCGAAGCGAAGTCACCCTGGTAATAAATGGGTTTGCGGGAAGAAGCATTGGTTCCCTCCACACTGGATAAGAAGGATCGTCACCTAACAAATGAGTCAGAGTCAAAGATGTCAGGCCCTGAATTTTTACAAAGATCAGGGTCAGAATGAGATTAAAGTAGTGGCCAGAATTCTGGGAGTTCATAGGAGCTAGCCTGCTAAGAGGGAGAAGGGGTCGCCATAAAGCCATATACATACCGGAACATACTCCCATGCTTCCCAGTTTACTTACAGCTCCAATCAAGACATTTTGGATTATAAGCCAATTTATTCAGAGTTATTATGTGTTTGTGATTTGGTTTCATAAGGGAGCTAATGGGATGAATTAAGACATGACATAATAATGTAAGAACGATCTTACGGGGTTAGATCCCCAGACCATCCAGCCCAGTGTTCTCTTACTGACAGAAACACCAAAGGGTGAATCATGGGCAAGCATCACTGTCTTTCTGGGCTGACCTAAAACTTTGGTTGGGCCTGACTTCCCTTAGTGGTATTTTAATGTATCCATCATTCTTAAACTTGTTCAAAACTGTTTATTTTGGGGATAATAAGTTTTCCATACTGGATGACAGAGTCTGTGTTGTTTACTTAACTTATTTCCTGTAAATCATAAGAATGTCTCTTCATCTAGCTATATCAGAATTGCAAAAGGAATAGAAAAACATTCTTCTGTCTTCCCAAGGCCCTAAGCCAGCCTGGTCTAGAGCACACACTGGACACTGAATAAAGGTGGTCTATAACACCTGTCCACCTGATACATTCCATATCTTCATCTTCCTCTGGTTTTCTCTTAACTTTCAACCTTAGCCTGGTGGCTCATTCCACCATTATCTCCTTGCCCTGACTCTCTCATCTGTATATTTTCATCTCCTGGTTGTGAACTCTTACCTGAAGTTATCCTGTCTCCTTTTTTGGAGAACTTGTGGACTATCTTAGGACACAGGTCATCTGACCTAAGCTACTCATAGCCTTCTTAACGTGCTGAATCTCCTTCACCAACTCAAATGCCTACCCTCCCAAATAACTTATTTCAGTCTTTCAGAGGAAACTATACACATGTTCACTTTATACACATCATTCTTTCTTCTATGAATTCAATCTGAAATTTTTACAATTCAATAACTCCGATTCTAAAAAAGTCACCCAGGAGTTGAAAATGAGCCAGGCAAAAGTGCGTTGGAAGCCTTTATCCTCTGAGCCAGGTGTTAGTCTGATCAAACTGTATAATCTTGGGAATGTACAAATGAAATGAAACTGCATTGGAGGGGGACAGAGTGGGGGTTCCTCTATAGTTCAGGGGTATGATGAATTTATTAGCTTTCCAGGACATACGTGAATTTTCCAAAAGTATATTTGCTTGGTGCTGTCCACTAGGGTTAGGGATTCCTTTTCAAGTAAGCTGACATTGGAACTTTATTTCTACTTCTCTTTCTAAATATAATTACTCTTTTGTTAGATCCTGTCAGAGGAAACTGTGTTGCAGGTTTCATGCCACATGCTTAATTCCATAAACTTCACCCTCCCTGCTAGCAGTGGCACAATGACTGCACCAAAGCATTAGTGCTTTATAATTTTCAAATATTTAAAGCTTCATTTGCTATGTTAGGTGATTTTACAGTCGACCCTTGAATAATGCAGGGGATAGAAGTACTGACCACCCCTTACAGTCAAAAACTCGTATAACTTTCGACACCCCTAACTTGACTGCCGATAGCCTACTGTTGACCGAAACCTTACCAATAACACAAACATTTGATTAACATATATACCGTATGTTCTATGTATTTATACTGCATTCTCACAATAAATAAGGTAGAGCAAATATTATTAAGAAAGCCATAAGAAAAAGATATATTTACAGTACTATCCTGTATCTATCAGAAGAAATCCACGTATAAGTGGGGACCTGCACAGTTCAAACTTGTGTTGTTCAACTATGCATTTCTTTGTTCTTCTGAGGTGCAAATACATATATAGTGTGGCTGAGTATAATTTTCTTTAAATCTGTTTCCACTTGCAAGATTCTTATCTAAAGAATACCAAAACCAGTTGTGCTGTTTTAGTTGGAGAATGTTGGTGGCTTGGGCCAGGGTGACTGTGGGAGTGTGGAACGAGGGAGGGACGGGGTGAAAGATCAGAGGGGGAGGGGAGGCAGCAAGAAGGGGTCAGATTCTGGATATATTCTGAAGGCAGAACCCAAAAGATCTTTTGGCAGACCAGATGAGAAGTATAAGAGGCAGAGAGGAGAAATGAAGAAAATCAGTTGTCCTAGTGTGTTAGCGGTAAATGTGTTTTCATCACTAACAAGAATGAAGACTATTAGGTGATAACATTAATTTGTCGGTGACTCATTCAACAAGGATTGTCCAGTGTCTTTTCAGTGCCCTAGGTCCTGGAGACACATCGGTGACCAGGATGGGCAGAAATCCCAGCTCTTCAGGAGTTTACGTTCTCGAGAGTGGAGACAAATTATATATAAGGAGATGAGGATAAGTGCTAAATGAATGGGGCAGGGTGTAGACAAGGAAGGAGAATAGAGAGGACCAGGGAAGTTCATATGTGGTTAGTTCTTAGAGCTTATTAAATAATATCTGGGATTTATTCCTGCATCTCTTTCTAACAGCTTGATACTGGGAAATATATTCATTTTATCAATTTGACTACCAATACAATAGAATATGGGTCACATACTTAGTATTTCTAGATTTATTACAGTATTGGAAAGAAGAATGAAGAATGGCACCCAGGCTAAGTGTAGTGTGCTCCCTGAGCACACGTACAGTGTTACCCATGAAGATAACAGAATATTTGAATAATGAGTAGCAAAGTACTTGCTTAGACAGTAGTCACTGCAGACAATTGGGTTTAGGTATCTACATAGCATCACCTCTATTTAACCTACTCAGGTTGTCCTCATTAGGGCTTTTCACTTAGAACACCATTATAGCAATCATATACTGTATTTTTAGCATCTTATATAAACTTCCCTACAAATGCCCAAGTTATATAACCCCCCCCCCCCCAGACTTTTCTCCAGCCTCTCAGAGACTTACAGTAGAGGCGAGGACATGTGCATGATGGGAAGATCCCTGTTCTGGGATGGAAAATGCTCACGTCCTAGAGGCTGGTTCCCCCTTCCCTGGACGGGGCTGGGTGTGTATCTGCAAAATGTGCTTCCTGATACCCACTTCTATTCTCAGCCTTGCCTCTGCTGTTACATTTTCATGTAACAGGTGTCACGTTGCTGTGTTCCTGAGCTTGGAAGGCTCTCTGCCTCCTGTCAGTTGTGTTCCAACAAACCCCTGGGGCTCAGCTCCAGAGGCAGAGGCACCTGAGAGATGGTTCTAGTTCCCTCATTTCACAGATGGCAAATGAGGCTCAGGGAGGCCCGCTGACTTCCTCCCGGAGAGAGAGCACAAAAATGGGCAGCCTTAGGTCCCCAGATTGCCCCTCCGGGAGGACTTCCGTTAAACCAGGAGTTTTGCAGATTTTAGTGTTCTCATACACATAAAATTAGGGCTATGTGAGAGGTGGTCTCTGAAGACCCTTTCATCTGTGCATTATGGTCAGATATGCTACTGGGTGTGTACTGATTATATTGGACTTTAGAGTTTACTGTGTTCCATGCAGTGGCTAGAATGTTACCAGGAAGAGGACATAATTTTGCTTGGCTCTTTAAAGCTTAAATTCAGTTTTTCTTTTTTAATGGTAAGAATGTGAAGAAACAAATGGTAAATTCACCCACGGCAAAAAAAAAAAAAAAAAAAAAGAAAGAAAGAAAAAAAAAAAAAGAGGCTCAAATACACATCTTCAGCTGACTCATGTCCAGGAAAAGCACTATGTTACGTTATTCTTAAATAGGAGTTTACCTAACTATATCAGGAAAAGTCTCCTTCTGGTGTGGCTGAGGGGGGAGGGCAGGGATACGGAGGGAATGATGGTGATAAGCATTTTCCAAATTAGGAAACAGATATGCTTTTCTTCTTACTCTCTTACATAACTGATCTATTTTAGAAGACAACACTAAAAAACTGAAATGAAATACAAATCTCATGATTTTACTACTTTGTTAGCAAAGACAGAAGCAAGGAATGCTCGCAGGAAAAGAGGGGAGAGCTTCCCCCCAGTGCTCTCCTTCCTGCCAGGGCGCTGTTCTCCGCACTCCCCTGGGGGTTCCCTCTCCTCCACCGCAGCCTCCCGGGGCGAGCCAGAGACCAAAGTCTGAATTTTAGAAAATGAATGAAGAAAGGGACTCATTTTTCTCTTCTCTTCATTTAAAAGGCAGTCACATCAAAGTGCATACCTCTCCTCTTTTGGTGGCACAGAATGATGGAAGACTGACCTGTCTACAGCCGGTGATTGTTTTGCCCCAGACTTCCTGTTTCAGAGGGAAATTGTGCAGCACACAAAGGCGAGAGAGGCGGTACAGCCTCTTACATAAATAAGTTACATAAATGAGAACCAGTTATGTAAATGTATAAACCAGCAAACATGAATTATAACCATTCACAAATGCCAAGGAGATCACGGCAAGATTCCTCCCACGGTACCATTTTTTTCCCCTCTCACATTATTGCAATTGTACCATTTTATTTCACACCAGAATCAGATGTAGTTATCTGTCACATTTATTAGGGAAAGAAACTCCAAAGGACAGATGATACTTCACACTACTTTCTGAACCACACATTTTACTTGGGGGGGAAATTCCATAAGAAAACCTGATTTGAACTATATATAAGATTTATCAATTTATACTTCATGTGTAATCATGAACACATGCATTAAGTATTTATTAATGTACATTTTGCCAGCTGCTGGAATGTATGTATCACAAAAAGTCAATGTCCATATATATATATGGATATTTGTTTTACCAGTTATGGTTTCAAGTCTCAAATGAGAATGTGGGCATCTGACTAGAGTCATTTTTAATAATATTGAGGGAAGGTGGTAATATGGGGGGGAGAGGATTAAATTCAAGATTATGCGTATGATTTAATCCCAATCTTCCCCACCTCAAATGATTGAGGAGCTGCTCCTTGTTTCTTGGCTACAGTTTCAGGTGAGGTGTGAATGGTAAATGAGGCTGTTCCCTCTGCACCCTGTCAGGAGTGGGAACCTCAGCTTTTCCTCAGCTAGCTTTTTCCTTGTTCCTTTTGGGGCAATATAGCTGCATCTTTTCTGAAGTTACAGAATTTGCTCATTGTGTAGTAGAAACATATGTAACTCAAAAAGCAGTTTTGAGCCTAACTGCCTGTTCCATATAAAGAAGGATGCTAATTAAACCTTTGCCAATTTCAGGCATAGCAGGCTCAGGTTAACATTTCATTTACCAACTTCCTTGATTTTGAAAATCTTGTGTAATATATTTCTAAGATCTAACACAGTAACCTAAGAGTGAAATGAGAGTAGGAAGCAGAGCCTCTGTATTTTATTAGCTGTGTGATTTGGGGCAGGTAACCTTCCCTCTCTGGGCCATTGCTTCTAACCATCTGAAAAAGGACTGAAAGTTCTAAGTCACTTCCAGTAGTAACAATCTAGTGGCCTCTAATCAAATCTGTATTTTTAGCTGAGAGCTTTAAACTCTGACATCAAGTTTAAAGGAAATATAGTCCGTTATATAAAACCCAGATCTTTTTTTTTTTTCTTCCATTGGCAGTACTGCAGACCCTGCTTGGGTTGTAGTGTTATTGTGACTGACATATGAAAACTATTTTATCTTGGTGGTTTCTCTTTTAAAATGTCAAATATAGGGCTTAGCCAGCTTTACAGCGTTGAATGAGATGTGAAGAGTACCATCTGACACCTTGGGAACTTGTGGGCTTCCTTCCTGGAAGTGGGGGTGTTTTAAAAGGGAAAGGTCACAGTAACTTGCCACTGGAGGGAGTCGGCTCAGGAACGTGGACGGGGTCATTTCGTCTCTAAAGTTGACCTAGCCTAGACTTGAGGCGGCACTAAGTCATCAGACCGACTTTGCGCGTTCTTAGGTCTTCTGCCTCTACATGTCCATCTGCAACTTGGGTGTAAAGAAAATGCAGACCTGCACCTGACATCTTCACCGGGAAGCTCCCACCGGCCAGGAAGAGAGGGCGGGTCCCCACTCAGGACGCCGGCCATGTCAGGGGAGTGCTGGCGATCTGGGCTTTAGTCCCGGGAGGCCAGCCGCCGGCAGAAAAGTACCGACCAGGCAGGCATTAGGAGAGAAGCCTTGGCAGGTGAGGGTACGCGTCCAGCGGAAAGGCGAGGTGGGTGGAGGCCCGGGCTCCTAGGGGCTTTGTTCAATTACAAGCCAGGCCCCTGTTTCAGGAGAAGCCAATTAGATCCCCGCTGGGGGATCATCTGACCTCGGGTTCCTCCCCAGGAGGGGCTTCGGAAGGGGCGGGGCCAGGCTGTAGGCTCCTCCGGGACCCGGGGCGCAGGCCGTGCGGGGGAGTCCCGGGCGCTTCAGCGACGCTCCGCTCCGCCCCGCGCCCGCCAGGCCCCGCCCCCGGGGCTTCCCGGGCGCGCGCCGCCCCGCTGTGTCCGCGCGCCACGCCCCCCAGCTCGCGGGCCGCGTGCGGAGCCGCGCGCCCCGGAGGCTCCGCGACCGTGGCGGCGGGCGGCGGCGGCGGAGCAGCCCTCCGCGGGCCATGTCTTCTCCGGACGTGGCGAGGAGCTCCCCAGGAGGGAGCCGGGAGATGGCCCCCACGCCGCGGAGCCGGGGCCGGTTCTGGGAAGTGGGCGGCGGCAGCGGCGACCGGCTGGAGCGCGCGGCGGCGGAGTCGGAGCGCTGGGAGCTGCTGCTCCGCCGCGGCGAGCTGCTGGCGCTGGGCGGCCACCTGAAGGGAGCGCTGGAGGCGTACGCGGCGGCGCTGCGCCGCGGGGCCCCGGTCAGGCCCGAGTGCCTCGGCACCCTGGTGGACTGCCTGGTGCTCAACTACCGGCTCCGCCACGGGCTGGGCTGGAGAGCGACCCTGGCAGCGGGCGCAGACCTCGGTGCCGGCGGGCTGCTCAGCTGCCTGGGCTGCCGGGGCTTCCTGAGCGAGCCCGTGACCGTGCCCTGTGGCCACAGCTACTGCCGTCGCTGCCTGCGGAGAGAGCTCCGCGCCCGCTGCCGCCTCTGCCGGGACCGGCTGCCGCCTGCCGCCGCCACTGATGCTGAGGGCACCACCCCGCGGCCGCCGCCTCTGGCCGCCGCCATCGCCGCCTCGGGCTTCAGAACCAGCGTCGTCCTCAACCACCTGGCCGAGAAGTGGTTCCCGGGCCAGCGGGAGCGAGCCCGCGCGGCTGGCCGGCTCGGGGAGCTGCTGCACCAGGGGCGCTACCGGGAGGCCCTGGCCGCCGCCTGCGAGGCGCTGCGAGCAGGTGACCGCGCGGGGATGCGGCGTGGGCCCGGCCGACCCCACCCTCCTTTCCCCGACGGCCCGGCTACCCGGAGCTCGT
Source organism: Mustela erminea (assembly GCF_009829155.1). Lineage (NCBI taxonomy): Eukaryota > Metazoa > Chordata > Mammalia > Carnivora > Mustelidae > Mustela > Mustela erminea. Next base: position 21,645,034 of record NC_045634.1, read on the forward strand.
CTGCGCCCCAGGGAGACTTCGCTGCCTCCCCGAGGCCGCCCGACTCCCGCTTGTAGGGTTTCGGGGTCCTGGAGGGTGTGGGAGGGGGCGGCGCCCCGGGGTGCTTCGGTCACAATGGGGATCGCCTTCGGAGCCGAGTGTGACGCTGCGCGGGGAGGGGCGCACAGGCTCGGGGTTCCCTCGGCCGCGGCCTTGCGGTCTGGAGGGAGCGTCCCGAGCGGAGCGGGTGGTCGGGGCGAGGCCGCGGGAGCGCGGGATGGGGTGGAAGTTGGGCGAGCCGGAGCGACCGCTCGCTTCCTGCCGCGCTCTTTCCTGTAATTGGCCCGCCAGGCCGGGCCGGGCCGGGTCCGCCGCGGGCACACGACAGCCGGGGCGGGGAGAGGATCCCTCCGGCCGAGGCTGGGCGTGCAACGTTTACGGTCGTACCCCACAAAAGTCACTGGGGCAATTGGAAGCCGCGGGAGGGCAGAATTGCATAAGCTGGGTGGGGGGGGGGTTGTGTAACGGGTGACGTCCGGTGGGCGTGGCGGGAGCTCGGCGCCGGCACCCAGCTCCGGGAGGCCCCGCCGGCCGCTGGGCTTCGGGCGGGTGTCGGAGCTGCTCGGGGGTGTCCAGGCTTACCTGAAAATGCCGGTTTACCTCTCTATTCCCGGATCATACTTATTTCGTAAACACACGTGGCTTACTTTTCGAATACCCCTAGTTTCACGGTCAAGATGAAGGGGTAGTCTCTGATGAGTTCTTAGACACCCTTGTTTGCCTTTCCACACTTGATCAAGATGTGGGGAAAAGCCTTTTAGATCTTTGGTCTGTTTCTTCTCCTCCAAGAAGCAGCTTCGGCTTCCTAACCTAGGTTAGCACTTATTAAGATGGTTTTAGGCTGTGGAAAGGGAAACTGCCAGACTCTTCTAGGGAGAATAAAGAGTTCTATAAATCGGTGGTTCCCCCACCCCGGGGGGCGGGGATTTTACCCCCCAGGAGGCATTATCTAGAGCGGTGTCTGGTAATACCTGGAGACATTTTTGACTGCCACCGATTGTGGGAGTAGTGCTGGTACATCTCGTGGATAGGGGCTGGGGATGCCGCTAAACATTGGAGAGAGCACCGGACAGCCTCCCACACAGTTACCAGCCCCCCAATGTCAACAGTGTCACTGTTACATCTTGTGTTAAATAAGCCTATTTCAAAATTGGTGTCTTTATTGGCATGAAATAATGCTGGAGAGAATAATCCTGGAGAAAGACATCTAAAATATAAACTGATATTATGTATCAGGTAAATTTATAAACTGTTTAACTGAAACTCTCTTTTTTTGTGGGATTTTTTTTTTTTATCCTAGGTGCTTAGTCATTTCGAATAGTGACAGTATACTATTTAATAATACCTTTAGAGTTCAAAACATAAACTTGGCATATTTTCATAGTCTTTCAGAATCTTTATGGGAAGTGTAGGCAGTTATAAAATGGAGTAGAATGATAGACCCAGAACAAAAGAGAACTAGTTGGAGTACAAAATTCTGATACAGACAGCTCCGCCTTTCTGGGTAGTTTGAGTGAGGAAGTGCAGACCATCTAGGCCACAGTCTTCATTTAAAAAAAAAAAATGAAGCCCAAGCTAGGGCAGTGAAATGACTTGTCTACAGTCACACAGCTAGCTGGGTGTAGAGGCAACATTGTATCATCCGTTTCTCCTGTTGCACCAGGGTTGCTCCTGGCTTTATAGCTCAACCATTGAAAATGTTTAACCAATTCCCAGGGGAGTTTTGTCACTAGTATAAAATAAAGGCTGAAACTTACTGATAGCACTATAGGCATTAAATACTGCACTCTGTAAGAATTTAATCAGGACTTACTAGGAATTCAGGTCTGAGTCTACAGAACAGTGCACACATTTACTATTAGGTTTGGCTTAATGTTCTATAACAAGTAATCTTTTAATTAAGGAAGATTTGGGCCTTGGATTGAGGATATTATTTTTAACAGAAAAAAACCCCATATCTGCTTTCCTTTTGTAAAGACAATTTGCATGGTCAGCACATGGGAATTTTGCCTGTTCAGCCACTGAAATCTTACTAGTGTGGAACTAGAACTCAAGTCTTCGTTCACCTCATTAACCTATTTTTTCCCTCTTCTGAGGTCTTTGAAAAATCATTAATGTCATACTCAAAAATGTATCTGAATGTTAGTAACAAGGTTAAGTTTTTTGATACCATAAATTTTTAGTGCAACATAGGAGGGGAAAAAAATCTCAAGAGTTTAACAAATTGTAGTTGGTGAAATATAGATATCGAGTGTTCTAACAATTTGGAGGTGAATAAACAACTTATGGAGGTGAATAAAAATGTTCAGTAGGGTTATAAATCTGTAGTTAGGCTTTAACTTTTTCAGTGTCAGCTAGTTAACTAGATAGGCGTTTGAAATGTGTTTATATAATTGTACAGTTGTAGCTCCCCATGCTACTTTTCATTACTGAAAGACCTTCACTGTGATTTCTTTTAAGAATTCTTATCATGAAAAACGAAATACTATTAACTAGAAAAAGAATCTAGTCTGCAGTTAGCCCACACCTGTTCCTTTATCCCTGTTGACAAGAAAAGAAGGCTTGAAAACCTTTTTCCAAAATCAGAAGTTTCCCATTGAGATTATATAAGTTTCTGTTGAATTGAAATATATTCAGATAACATTTAATCTATTGATCTTTTGGTATTAACTCAGATGTTTCATAACTTTCTGTCTCTTTAGTTTAGGGCTATTGTGTAAAAGTCTCTTCTGTGTTGAGTCTTTATACTTACTGAAATTATCCCAGTTTGCTATGCTGTGTTCCCTTTAATTTTTAATGAGTTTTTACACTGACTTGCCTCCTCCCCATATATATCCCCCTCTCTCAAAAGAAGACAAAAGAACATTGTAAATTACAGTTTGAACTGCTCTTGTTTTGTTTTTTTAAGAATGTCATTCAGGGGAGAGCAGTTTATTTAAAATACTTGTACATTTTTGTCTTTAGTATTAATTATGTAGTTCTTGCATATTATCAAGCATTAAAAAAATTATTTAATCATTTGATCTTCACAAAGAATCCTGTGGAATACCCTTACCTCAGAAGGAAATTGAGGCAGCCGTCATTCGAGTGCAGGGTGGCCTAGTGGTTAAAGCTGTACATCTTGGCAGCTGACTGCCTGGGCGTGTGTCCCAGCGCAGCCCTCCACTTAACTCTCTGACCTTGGGCCTGTTGTCTGACCTTACTGTTTTGGTTTCCTTATTTGAAAAGTGAGAATATCTGGTAGATAGATAACTCCCAGATGGATCACAGTAGGTTAACAACTACCTAGGGGTGTTAGGAGAACTGAGATGTAAAATGCTTTGAATGGTACCTGACAGAGTAATGCCTGGTAAATATTAGTTAAAAAATTTTAGGAGTGCCTGGGTGGCTCAGTGCGTTGGGCATCTGCCTTATGATCAGGTCGTGATCTCAGGGTCCTGGGATACAGCTCCTGATTGGGGAGCTGGGCTCCCTGCTTCTCCCGCTGCCCCCTCCTCCCCCTGCTCATGCTCTCTCTCAGGCTCTTGCTTTCTCTCAAATAAAATCTTTAAAAAATATATTTTTTAAATGTAAAAGCTGTGCTGCAACTAGATGATTTAGCTACAATTAAAATCTAAATTTTATGACATCAAGTCCTGTTCTTTTCTCTCTCCCACATTAATAATATTACCAGCGTGAGGGTTAAATCCTGATTCTAGCCTATATATGTGAGTTAGTAGTGACATTTTAGCATCCATCAATAAAGTACAGATCCTGAAAGGCTTTAGTTATAAAAAGATGAGCCAAATTGTAGGTAAATGCTGAACACACTTACAGAAATACACTTACACTTACCTGTAAAGGTGTTTAATATCTTAACTAGGTTAAGGTGAAGAGATTTAAATTGATTTAATCAGTAAACTTAATATGTCCTAACTTAATCTGTAAAACGCTTGAAACAAACATTGACATTTACTTGGTGTTTCATAGTGCACAAAATATTTTCTTTTCCATTATCTTAACTGATCCTTACAAAAGATCATGTGAGGTAGAAGGGCAACTTGAGCATTCCTAGCTCCGAGACTGAAGAAGAGAGCTCCAAGAATTTTAAGTGCCTTTCTTGAGGCAAGCAAATAAGCAAATTAGAACTGAAAGCAGGAGCACCAAGTGTGTGGATGTTGCTTCTAAGACTCAAATTGATTTTAAAAATTAGCATATAAATCCTGAATCTCACGTATTCTTATTCGGCAGGTTTTTACTGAGGACTTACTACATACGTGTTATGTTTTAGTTGCTGAAAATAGAGAAGTGGACAAAATAAAGACCCTGTCCTTATGGAGTTTATATATTTTTTATTTCATTTGAAATCACAGCAAACTTGTATTTATTGAAAAGGGGCTTATTGCTTACTTGACCTCTGACAAATCGAGCCCGTATGCAGTACATTTCTGATTCACCCTTTTTTAAAATCAGAAGTCATGTTAAGGATTTTTGTGATGCCTCAGGGTCATTACAAAGACCAGTTACAGTGGCAGATTCTTACTGATATAGAAGATGGGAAAACAGGTTATGTAAATATTAAGTGTTCTGTTCATTTTTTTTCCTTTGTTCATCAAACAATGCAGAATTTACCAAAACTCTTGTTATATTAGATTTCTACTTAATTTGTATATAAACCTTTGGTGTATTCAGAATTTGTTTTTCTATGTAGTGGAATATTCTAAGAGGCTTAGATACATTCAAGTGAAAATTTAAATGGGTTTATATAGTATCCCATGCCTTGCATTGTAAAGATATTTTTTCAAAATTGTTACTATGTTTAACTGTAGGTGAATGACTTAGGCTCTAAAATGCAAGACAGAAACTTCTGTTCAAATTCCACCCCCTCCCCCTCTTTGGTCGGATGGGATCAGTCTGGTCCCCCCACTTCCCCTCCTTTTGTCTGGTTTGCACTACCAATCCCTAAAGATGTTTGTCACGCAGCAAAGATTTATTTGGGGAAGAGAAAGGAAAACACTCTAATACTTTGTATCAAGAGCTAATCTCATTGCTATTCAACTTATTTTGAAACATTTTATAATAGTAACAGTACCTATTATTTATTATTTGTGTGCCAGGCATTGTGTTAATGTCTGTGTAGTCCTTACAACTGTCTTATGACATAGGTGTCACCAGCATTGTACAGGTCAGGAGCCGGATGAATAAAGAGTAAGGTAAACTGTTCAACCTGGGATCTAAACCCAGATGCTCTGAATCCAATGGTTAATGCCAGACTGTCCCGTTCATAGTATACCAGTAATCAATCACTAATAACTTGTCAATTGGTGGCTTTCAGTTTAAAGATTTATTTTAGAAAGAGAGAGCATGAGGTGTGGGCGGGGGGTGGGGGGGCAGAGGCAAGAGGGTGAGGCCAGAGTGCATCCCAAGCAGACTCCTTGGCTGAGCGTGGAGTCCAGGTGGGGGTACCGATTTCAGGACCCTGAGATCATGAGTTCAAATCAAGAGTCAGCCTCTTCACCCACTGAGCCACCCAAGTGGCTTCTGTGATAACCAAGCCCTACCATACTGAACTTGAAAAAGTGACAGAAGAAAAGAAATTTGGCATTTTGGTTGGCCACTGAGGTTGTTGAAACAGCTCAACATACAAATCTAAGAAAAAGGCACTCAGAGGAATGAGTAAAAGATTATGAACGTGGAATGTTTATTCTTATGCATAAACAATGTAGCCAGTAAATATATAGTTTTAAAGGTCAGGCTTACTGAAGAAATGCACATTAAAACAATGCTTTTTTGTATTTTTCTAGGAAACAAAAATACACAGCTTGTGGGAATGTAAAAATAAGTTTTTATAAAAGGGCCAGCAGAATGTATTGAAACTTTGTATATATAATTTTCTACACAGCCATTCAACTTTCTAGACTAAGGAAATAGATATATAAAGGCATACAGATAGATGTTCCTTGTAGTACTTCCTTTTTTTTTTTTTTTTAATAAAAGATTTATTTTAGCACACAAATGGAAAGGTCGGGCAGAGGGAGAGAATTTCAGGCACGTTCCTGCCGAGTGTGGAGCCTGAGGCTGGGCTCCATCCCAGGACCCTAAGGTCATGACCTGAGCAGAAATCAAGAGTAGGACCATCAACCAAGCCACCCAGGGGTCCCTGTAGTACTTTTTATATTAGCAAACATTAGAAGTAAAAACTGCTGAGTAGTGTATTTTGAAATAGATTGTGAATATGGTAGGATATTTTGCAACCATTAAAAACCATGTGGATTTAATTACAGTGACCAAAAAGCAGGTTGTAAACTGTATATAGGGTAGAGTTCATAAAACTGTAAAATTAAAAATGTAATCTACACACATAGGAAAAACTGGCCAACACTGGTTATTTCTTTATGGTGGGAACATTTCTTAATTAAAAATTTCTTTCTTAATATGTAGGTTTTTCAAATTGTGTAACTAAACATTTTTATAACCTGAAAAAAAGTTTCTTGAAGATGAACTAAGGAAACTACCTTAGGATTGGAACAAGGATGATTAATGGGGATTCTGAAGAGCTCTCCTCGGCCCCTGAAATGCCTCGGCCGCTTAAGACCTGCTTCCCTCAGATGTGAAGCAGAATTTTATCTCCGTTTTTTTATTTGCCTGGTGACTGGCAATATTACTGGGTCTAAGAGAAGAGAAAATGGGAGCGTGCATTAAGGAGCATAAGGGGACAGATTTTAATGAAGTTTCCCTTGTTCAGCAAACATTTAGCAAAGCCAGGATTTGAGGACACAAAGACAGGAAATAATGGAGAGAGCTCAAAAATAGATTTTAGACCGAATGCAGTGCACATACAGTGAAGGGACACAGTCATAATAGCCAACATTTATAATGGACCAAGCCCTGTGCTGGGTGTTTTGCATATATTAACTTATTCTTGAGTAATACTGGGAGATAAATACTGTTATTTGCAGAGGTGAACAGCAAGAACTCTCGGGCCAGACTGCCTGAGCGAGAATCTTGAATCCACCGCTTCCTAGCTTTTTGATCTTGGGCAAATTGCTTAAACTGTGTTCGGTCTTCTTATCTGGGAAAATGTGGACAGTGCCAGACCCACATAGGATTGTTCGGAAGGTTGCAAATCATAGGAAGTGGTGTTTCTTAAATAAAAATAAATTTGGGGAAACACTCTCAATTTTGTAGTTGAGGAAACAGGTACCAGAGGTGTTTGGCTGTCTGCCCCAGATGCAGTGAGTGGAGGGGCCAGAAGTTGAACCCAGCAGTGTGAGAACCTCAGAGCTCCTGTTCTTGATCCGCAGTGATGTGCCAAGTGAGGGTAGACTCAGAAGAAAGCATCTTGAGAAAGAGATTGGTGAGCTGAGTCCCGTTTGGTTGCAAAATAGTTCCCCAGACCAAGGGGAGGTGCGGTATTGAAGTAGAGCTCTGCCAAGGAGAGAGGTCTGTGAGCAAAGGAAGGAGGCATGAACTAGAACGGCAGGCGTGGGGCAGGCTGAGTTTAGGTATTACTGGAACCTCAAATGGGAGCTGGATAATGACGGGAAGTGAGGCTGGAGAGGGGCAGGCGCCAGGTGGGTAGGAATTTGTGTGTTGTACTAATAGACCCATCTGATCTTCTGGATGGTGAGGATTTATGTAGGGGAAGACTAGAGGCAGGGAGAGCAGTTAGCAAGCTCTTGCAAAAATCGTAAGAGATTTAGATCCAGACCCTTAAGTAAGGCTGTTAGCAGAAAGATTGGAAAAGACCGGGGACAGATTTGAGAAATATTATAGGAAGTAAAATTGACAAAATTGGGGATTTGATTTGGGAAGTCAGTGGTTTTACTAGTAGAGAATACAGTAAAAAGACTTTTTTTTTTTTTTTAAGATTTTATTCATTTGAGGGAGAGAGCACAAGCAGGGGGAGGGGCAGAGGGAGAGAGAGAAGCAGTCTCCTCACTGAGCAGGGAGTCCACTCTGGGGCTCCATCCCAGGACTCTGGGATCATGACCTGAGCTGAAGGCAGACACTTAACCCACAGAGCCACCCAGGTACCCCAAGATCTTTTTTTTTTTTTTTTTAATGGAAATGCACTGAGTGTGTGAAAATTATAGCAGGCAGTTGGAAATTTGGTGAATCTGAAGGCAGGTTGAAAAGCTCAGAACTGAAGATAAAGCTTTGGGAGTTAAATCATGCTTTTAGTACAATTAGCCCAAACCGTATTTCTTCACTTTTCAACAGATTGGCTCCGTTATGTGCCAGGCAGTAGGGTGCCCACAGCAGTGGCCTGAGAGGCCCCTCTCCAACAGCATGCTCTATGAGGTGACTTGTTCACACCAAGGTCCTCAAGGCCAGGTGCAGAACCTACTGGGAACATTTGTTGACCCTTTCAGACTTGAGTTCTAACACAACTGGGCTGATAGTTGTTTTTTGGGGAGTAAAGAAGAGTGGTTTATAGTTCCCTTTCACAGAAGTTTACATGGAGGGCAGACATTGTATGCTTTGATGATTCCAGGGTCTCAATTAGTGCATTTGGTTCTTTTTTAGAATTAAGGGTTTGAAATAAGTGGGCGGGATGACCCTAATCTCTTAAGAAGCTTTAGGAATTTCAACTCACTTGATGAGGTTTTTTCCCCCCCTTATAAAGTCGTTTAAAATAATTATTCCATTAACATTTGATGTTCTTTTTTTTTTTTAAGATTTTATTTATTTGACAAAGAGATCACAAGTAGTCAGAGAGGCAGGCAGACAGAGAGAGGGGGAAGCAGGCTCCCTGTAGAGCAGATTCCGATGTGGGGCTCGATCCCAGGACCCTGAGATCATGACCTGAGCCAAAGGCAGAGGCTTAACCCACTGAGCCACCCAGGTGCCCCTAACTTTTGATGTTCTTAACAAAAATGTTACCTACAAAGTATTAGAGAGCAAGACTTTTAAAATCTAGCCCTCTTGTCGTTTTATGTGTATCTTCTCTCTTCTCCCAATACATACTAACTTCTTAGGCTGCCTTTAGAGCATCTCAAGATCCTGAGTGTGTTTGTGTTGAGAGGAGAGGGGAAACCATCTTTTTTCACTTTGGTCAGAGTGGAGAAGTGTGATACGTTGGCTGGGTGTTGTCAACAACGACAGACGTGGCCTCAGACACTTGCTACAGTGCTAACCCAAAGAAGCTGTATTCAGTGCTGAAAGCATTGATAAAAGGGTTGGATATTCAGAAGTTTTGAATGTGTGCGGCATCAAGTGTGATGCAGTGGGGGACCTGCTGTAAAAGGAAAAAATTGAAATGAAAAAAGCCCCTCAGGGAACCAAGAATGGAAAGGGCTGCTTGCTGCCACAGTGAACTCGCTCTCTTTGAGATGCAAAGAAGGGAGGCTCAAGGATGCTGTGGGAAGCACCGGGCTCTGGGTGAGCAGTCCTTAACGGTCCCGGTTCTTTTGGTGCTTTTGAACTACTCGTTCTTGGACCATTTTGGCACGCGCTGCTCTCAGTTTTCTGAACTGCAGTTGTTTTTGTCAAATCAAGATTACATGATCCATTTCATAATAAAATAAAGTTTTCTAATTGGATTGTAAACTCCTCAAAGACAGGGATAAAAAAAAATCTTCCGAGCACCAACAGGGTCAAGTTTTGTGCCAGGACTCTTCATTCTTGATTGATGAATCCATATTGAGTTTTCAGTTTCCATGTGTTTTTATTCAGAGATAATGGTTTCCAGTTACATTCCTTTACGAAACAAAAGACAAAATATTCTAGATGTGTCTTTTTTATTTAGGAAGCATGAAATATTTTCTTGAAATATTTCATTCTTCTTTGAAAATTTCCATTGGTATAAATTCGAAGGAACAACATAGTTCCAATTCTTAAGCATCAGCTGAAAAAGGCCAGTCCCATTGTCGGGAGTTCTCTGTAGGAAAGCAATCATCTAAAAAGTAAAGTAAACCAGGGAGCTATTGAGTTTTATTACCGTTTTGTCTTTTTTTTATTTCAATGAGGCATTATGGGTCTTTCCCCTCTTCACAATGAATGACTTATTTCATAAGCATATATTTTTGAAGGCTTCAAAGATGACTAGCTTTAAAAGAGTCAGATTAATTTTGTCTGTAGATGTGCTGAAAATCAGTTTCTGGCTTAGACTTCAGATTTTGAATCTATGTACCTGTAACAAGTGATGGTAGTATCACAGACGGTGCCACCTAACTGAAATTCTGACCGCCATCGGGTACGAATTTGGTTTCTCAAGTACAGAGGTAGAGGATGGTAGTCAAAATATCAACAAAGCTTTTGTCTCAAACATTCGAAATTAGATCTGTTTGGCAGTGACAAAATATCATTTCTGTTAATGGCAGGAATTAAAATTTTGACCTCTTAAATTATCAATCCATTTCCTCCAGAATCAGGACCATTGTGATCCCTCCTAAGTTTGAGCCTTGGTCAGTCTTTGTTCCTGTGGAAATTGTGTGTGGAGTAGTTGCATGTATGGTTGTTTGTCAGTGAGGATTTAGAAATTGAGGTTTGAAAAATTAAGATTTCCCACGAAGAGGCAAATCTTCTAAACCTCTAAGATCTGGTTTTCAGGTCTGTGTAGAATGCCCTCCCTATTTTAAGAAAACACTTGTTTTCTTAGAGGTGATTCTTTACATTATAAAATATTTTCAGTACTTAAAAACGATCCGCTCCTGTGCTAAATTTATCTACATACAGTCTTAACGATTAAATGTCTAGATAAAATTCAACACTTACATGGGTTGCACCTATACTCTGCTTTGGTGGTTATTAGCTGGAATCACTAAGTCAATTCTTAATCTAGTTTGTATTTTGTGGATCTGACAATAATATTTTAAAAATAAACCTTTGTAAAATATTTGTTTCAGAGCCCAGTGATGTGACTCTAAAAATTTACCGAGCGGAATCATACGCTGGTCTTCAAGAGTTTAAAGCCGCCATAGAAGATTTAAATGCAGTCCTCTTTCAACTGCCAAATTGGCCTGAGGTAAAGTTACTGTTTTACATTTACATATTTAAAAATTTCACCTGTAGGGAACATGAATTCAGTTACGGTTATAAGTTTAAACAAAATAGATTTGTTGGCTCTTTAAAAAAACATATAGCATTCTAGAAATCTAGGGTTAGTATTTTGAGCAGATGGCTATAAAGCGACTTTTTAAACCCTAAGAAACCTTCATTTCCTAACCAAAGAACAACCTGAATTTAAGGCACTGAGGAAAAAAAGTAATAATAATAAGAGACTTGAGTATGCAAAATTTCCTCAAAGAGATACAACTGGTCCTGCTGGATCCAAACTGAAAATTGGTGGAGGAGGTGTACTGATGGGAAGGGAAGAGACTGGAAAATGGAGGCATCATCATGGGGACCAGATGAGGAGTGATTTAACACAGTAAATGGGGACACCAGAGGTTGCCTTGCCCATACAATTTTAAAAAAGACTTGAGGCAAATATATGTAATCAGTTTACTAATTTTTTATCCAATTGCCAAAGCAAATCAGTTCATGTCCCGTATATGTTCTTCAAGCTAGAAGTTACTATTTTATATGACTTTTCCCCCATTTGAAACGATGCCTTTGAGGACAATATATTAAGGATGCTCTAAAAAAATTATAAATTAATATGAAAAACGATACCATATCCCATGCTGGCTTGACTGGCTAGTATAAGGCAAACGTAATGATGGAAAATGATCTGTATGGACAGCTTTAAAACTATTAAAAAAGAAGGAATCCTCTGCATTTATTACTGAGGTGATATAGTTAGAAATACGGTTTTGAAGTAATTTTTCCATAAGTGCTTCTCCAGGGAAGCATGTAAACATACCTTGAAATGCTATGGACTCCTCAGAGTTATTCAGAATTTCAAAATGCACATTTCCAAGCAAACCATTTTTTTCCCTAGATACTGATTTTTCAAACATAATTGTGTCAGTAAAAGTTGTGTATTGTGCTTTCATTGAAGGTCTACTTCAGGAAAGGAAAAGTACTCCAGGATGCTGGTTTTTTAGGTGATGCCTTACAGCTCTTTCTTCAGTGCTTAGCTCTGGATGAGGATTTTGCACCTGCAAAGCTAGAAGTGGAAAAGGTAATCGGTTTTTAGGTCTTTAAAAAGACCTGAGATACAGGTCTTTTTAAAAATGCTAATTATAATTAGAAACTTGGGGTAAGAACATAAGGAGTCCAGTAAGTCAAATTTAGCAGCAGTTCGACAAGTGGGCTTTCAGGGTCGTACACTTGGCGCATCGAGTTTTTACTGAAATCAAAACATTTCATTTGCAGATACTTAAATGTGTTATTTTTGCTTAAATTTAGGTGCTTTCTACTGGTTTGATTAGAGCCAAACTAATCATCCTTAATTGTTGTCATGATATTCCTGCTCAGAAATATTTTTTTTCTAGTTAAAGCAAAACTAGTCTATAACATTGCATGTTTCCATATACATTGTAAGAGATACCACTAAAAGGCTATTTACAATCCATCATCATATAGGGGCTCCCTTCCCCCATTTCACCTAACCCCCTTACTCTTTGATAACCACCAATCTCTTTTTCCATATCTGGGAGTTTTTGTTTGTTCATTTCTTTTTTGTTTCTGTATTAGATCCCACATGTGAGTGAAGTCATACCATGTTTATCTTTCTCCTTCTGACTTATTTCACTTGTCATAATACCTTTAGGGTCCATTCGTGTTGTCATAAGTTTTTTTCTGGGCTAAGTGGTAGTCCATTGTATATGTATGACTTATCTTTATTCCATCCGCCACTGATGGACATTTAGGTTTTTTCCACTTCTCAGCTATTGTAAACAATGCTGCACTGAACATAGGAATGCACACGTCTTTCCAAATCACTGTTTTTGCATGCTGATGATAAGTACACAGAAGTGGAAGTTCTATTCTTAATTTGTTGAGGAATCTCCATACTGTTTTCCACAGTGGCTTTACCAAGAATGGTATACAGGGTCCACTTTTTACCATATCCTCTCCAAACCTTATTATCTCTTATCTTTTTGGTAATAGCCATTCTAACCATTGTGAGATGATACCTTATTGTGGTTTAGGTCGGTATTTCCCTGATTAATGATGTTAAGCATCCTTTATGGTCCTGTTGGCCATTGGTATGTTTTCTTTGGAAAAAAATGTCTATTCAGATAGATCCTCTACCCATTTTTTAATTAGGTTGTCTTTTTCACCTGAGTTGTAGGCGTTCTTTATATATCTTGGATATTAATCCCTTACCAGATATACAATTTGCAAAAATCTCCCATTCAGTAGGTTGCCTTTTTGTTTTGATGATTTCTTTTGCTGTGCTGAAGCTTTTTAGTTTGATGCAATCCCATTTGTTTATTATTGCTCTTTTCCTTGGTGTTGGAGTCACAAACATACTGCTAAAGCCCATATTGAGGAGCTTACCACCTATGTTCTTCTAGGAATTTATATTCAAGTCTTTAATCCATTTGAGTTAATTTCTGTCTCTGGTGCAAGACACTGGTCTAGTTTCATTCCTTTGCATGTGGCTCTCCAGCTTTCCCCAGCACCATTTATTGAAGAGACTCATTTCTCCATTGTAAATTAATTGCATAAATTAATTGTCTGTATATGTGTGCCTTTAATTCTGGGTTCGTAATTCTGGTTCACTGATGGAATGTGTGCATTTTTATGCCATTATTATATTGTTTCAATTACTGTAGATTTGTTCTGTAGTTTGAAATCAGCATTGTTCTCCTTTCTCAAGATTGCTTTGGCTATTTGGGATCTTTTGTGATTTTCGACAATTTTAGAATTATTTGGTCTAGTTCTATGGAAAAATACCATTGGGGTTTTGATAAGAATTACACTGAATCTGTAGATTGCTTTGGGGAGTATGGACATTTTAACAATAGTAATTCCTCCAGTCTATGAGCATTCCTGGAATAAATCCCATTTGATCATCGTGTATGAACTTTTGCTGTATTTTTAAATTCAGTTTGCTAATATTTTGTTGAGGATTTTTGCATTAATGTTAGTCACTGATAATGGCCAGTAATTTTGTTTTTCTGTGGTTTCTTGTCAGCTTGCTGGCCTCAGAAAGATTTGGGGAGTGTTCCTTTTTCAATTTTTTTGAAAGAGTTGAGGAGGATAGGTATTAAATCTTCGAATGTTTGGTAGAATTCACTAGTAAGCCATCTGGTCCTGAACTTTTGTTTGTTGGGAGGTTTTTGATTACTGATTCAATCTTACTAGTAATTGATCTATTCAAATTTTCGGTTTCTTCATGATTCAGTCTTGGAGGATTGTGTGTTTCTATGAATCTATACATTTCTTCTAGGTTGTCCAATTTGTTGGCATGTAATTGTAGTAGTGTCTTATAATCCTTTATATTTTGGTGGTGTCAGTCATAATTCATTTCTGATTTTATCAGAGTGCTCTTTTTTTTTATTATTTGGCAGGGTTTTTTTTAACTTTTTAAAATTCTAGTATAACTGACATACGGTGTTATATTACTTTCACATGTATACTATAGTAGTGATACAGTAGTTCTATACATTACTCAGTGTTTATCATTTTAAGTATATTCTTAATCCCTTCATCTATTTCACCTGTCCTCCCCTTCCCCTCTGGCAGTCACCCATTCTTTAAGAGTCTGTTTTTCTTTCTTTGTCCTTTTGTTTTGTTCTTTAAATTCCATACGGGGGTGAAATCATATGGTATTTATCTTTCTGCGACTGACTTAAATTTCATTTAGCATTATATTCCCTAGATCCATCCATGTTGTCGCAAATGGCAAGATTTCATACCTTTTTATGGCCAAGTAAAATTCCATTGTGTGTATGTACCTCCTCTTTTATCCATTCAGCTGTTGCTTCCATAGTTTAGCTATTGTGGATAATGCTGCAATAAACACAGTGTGCATTATAACTTTTTGAATTAATGTTTTTTTCTTTGGGTAAATATCCAGTAGTGGAATTAGTGGATCATATAGTACTTTATTTTTAGTTTTTTGAGGGAACTTCGCCAAGTTTTTCACAGTGGCTGTACCAGCTTGCATTCCTACCCCAGTGCATAAATGTTTCTTTTTCTCCACATCCTGGCCAACACCTTTTATTTCTTTTGTTTTTTATTTTAGTCATTTGACAGGTGTGAGAAGATATCTCCTTGTGGTTTTATTTGCATTTCCCTGATGATTAGAGATATTGAGCATCTTTTCATGAATCTGTTGTCCATTTGTATGTCTTCTTTGGGAAAATGTCTTTTATATGTCCTGTGCCTATTTTAATTGGGTTATTTTGGGGGGGGTGAGTTGTGAAAGTTCTTTACATATTTTGGATATTAACCTCTTGTTGGTATATTTTTTGCAAGCATCTTCTTCCATTCAGCAGGATGTCTTCTGTTTTGTTGATTTTTTTTTTTTTTTTAAGATTTTATTTATTTATTTGGCAGAGAGATCACAGGTAGGCAGAGAGTCAGGCAGAAAGAGAAGGAAGCAGGCTCCCTGCTGAGCGGAGAGCTCCATGTGGGGCTTGATCCCAGGACCCTGAGACATGACCTGAGCTGGAGGCAGAGGCTTTAACCCACTGAGCCACTCAGGTGCCCTTGCTGATGGTTTCTTTCACTGTGCAGAAGCTTCTTGTTTTGATGTAGTTCGGATAGTTTCTTTTTGCTTTTGTTTCCCTTGCCTCAGGAGACCTACCTAGAAAAATGTTGCTATGAACAATGTCAAAGACATCATTGCAGTGCTGTCTCCTGGATTTTTACAGTTTTAGCTCTCACATTGAGGTTTTTTTTTTTTTTTTAAAGATTTTATTTATTAATTTGACAGAGATCACAAGTAGGCAGAGAGGCAGGCAGAGAGAGAAAGGAGGAAGCAGGCTCCCTGCTGAGCAGAGAGCCCGATGCGGGGCTCAATCCCAGGGCCCTGAGATCATGACCTGAGCCGGAGGCAGAGACTTTAACCCACTGAGCCACCCAGGCGCCCCTCACATTGAGGTTTTTAATCCATTTTGGAACTTAATTTTGTGTATGGTATAAGAAAGTGGGAGGGAGGGAGGTAGTCCAGTTTCATTCTTTTGCATGTAGCTGACCAGTTTTCCCAGTACCATTTGTTGAAGAGACTTTTTCCCATTGGATATTCTTTCCTACTTTGTTGAAGATTGATTGACCATATAATTGTGAGTTTATTTCTGGGTTTTCTATTACATTCCATTAATCTATGTGTCTGGCTTTGTACTAGTACCATACCGTTTTGATTACAACAACTTTACAATATACTTGAAGTCTGGAATTGTGATGCCTCTAGCCTTGCTCTTCTTTTTCAAAATAGCTTTGGCTGTTTGGGGTCTTTTGTGGTTCCATACAGATTTTAGGATTGTTTCCAGTTCTGTGAAAAATGGTGTTAGTATTTTGATAGGGATTGTACTATCCAAAGATTGCTTTGGATAGTACAGACATTTTAACTTTTGTTCTCCTAATCAATGAGCATGGAATGTCTTTCCATTTATTTGTGTCATCTTCAGTTTCTTTCATCTATCTTTTATAGTTTTCACAATACAGGTCTTTCACCTCTTCGGTTAGGTTTTTCCCTGGTATCCTACTGTTTTCGGTGCAATTATAAATGGGATTGTTTTCCTAATTTCCTTCTGCTGCTTCATTATTAGTGTATAGAAGTGCAGTGGATTGCTATCTTTTTGTTATCTTGCAACTTTACTGAATTCATTTATCAGTTCTAGTAGTTTTTGGTGGAGTCTTTAGGGTTTTCAATATAGAGTATTATGTCCTGAAAATAGTGAACTTTAATTCCTTCTCACCAATTTGGATGCCTTTATACCTTTTTCTTATCTGATTTTTGTGGCCAGGACTTCCAATACTGTGTTACGGAAAAGTGGTGAGAGTGGACGTCTTTGTTTCATTCCTGACCTTAGGGGCAAATCTCTGTTTTTTCCCCTCTGAGGGTGATATCAGCTGTGAGTTTTTCATATAAGGCCTTAATTATGTTGAAGTATGTTCCCTCGAAACATACTTTAAGAGGTTTTTTCATGAATGGATGTTCTACCTTGTCGAATGCTTTTTCTGTCTCTACTGAAATGATCATATAGTTTTTTATCCTTTCTCTTACTGATGTGATATATCACATTGACTGATTTGTAAGTATGGATGCAAGGGTTGTTTAATGGATGTGGTCATGCTGAATGATTTTGTTTAACGTGCTGTTGGATCCTGTTTACTAGTATTTTGTTGAGGATTTTTTCATCTGTGTTCATTAGAGATACTGGCCTGTAGTTTTCTTTTTTTTGTATTGTCTTCATCTGGTTTTGGTGTTGGGATAATGCTAACTTCAGAATGAATTTGGAATCTGTCCTTCCTTTAGGTTTTTTTGGAATAGTTTGAGAATAGATATTAATTCTTACATGTTTGGTTAGATTTCCTCTATGAAGCCATCTGCTTTTGGACTTTGATATGTTGGGAGGTTTTTAATTACTGATCAATTTCATTGCTAGGAATTGGTCTGTCCAATTTTTCTCTCTCTCTCTAATAATGCAAGAGCCCTCTTTTCTTTTTAGTTTTGACATTTGCCAATTTTATTAATGTGTCCAGTGACCCAGCTCTTAGTTCTTTGATCTTCCCTTTTTTTGTTTTTCATTTATTTCAGCTGTGATCTTTATTAATTCCTTTCTTCTAGGATTTTGGGCTTTGTTTCTCTTTTTTTTCTAGCTTCTTTAGGTATAAAGTTAGTTTGTTTGAGATTTTTCTTATTTCTTGAGGTAGACCCCTTAGAACATTTTTGCTGCATCCCAAAGATTTTAGTAATTGTCCCTCTTTTTTTTGTCCCTCTGTTTTATCTCTGGCTATTTTTTAAAGTTTCTTATTTATCTGATGGTACAAAGATTTGTTGTTTCGTAGCAAGATGTTTAATCTCCACATTTTGGTTGTTTTTTTTGCCTTGTAAGTCATTATTAGTTTTATACCATTGTGGTTGAAGACGCTTGGTATGATTTCTCTATTCTTTAAGTCAGGCTTGTTTTGTGGACTAACGTGATCTATTCTAGAAAATGTTCCATGTGCACTTGAAATTTTTGGATGCAGTTTGGATACAGTGTTCTGTATATATTTCTTAAGTTCATCTGGTCTCATGTGTCATTTAAGGCCAATGGTTCCTTCTTAATTTTCTGTCAGGATGAACTATCCACTGATGTAAATGGAGTGGTAAAGTCCTTCATTATTATTGTATTACTGTCAGTTTTCCCCTTTAGGTATGTTTTATTTGCTTTATATGTCTTGGTGCTCTTGTGTTGGGTATATATATGTTTATAAATATTATGTTTACTTGTTGGATCTTGTTTATCATTATGGAATGCCCTTCTCTACTATTAAAGTTCTCGCTTTGAAGTCTATTTTGTATGTTATGCATATAGCTATACCAGCTTTCTTTTCATTTCCATTTGCTCAGAACACCTTTTTCCATCCATTCACTTGCACTGTGTATGTGTCCTTATTTGTGAAGTGTGTCTCTGGCAGGTAGCATATGGATGGATCTTATTATCTATTCAGCCATCCTGCGTCGTCTGATTGGAGAGTGTGGTCTGTTTGCATTTAGAGTAAATCTTGATAGGTATGTGTATATTGCCATTTGGTTAATAATTTTTTTTACTCTTTTCATCATTCCTTGTCTTTTTTCTCTTTCTCTCTTTGCTTGTGGTTTTATGGCTTTCTTTAGTGCTTTGCTTAAATTATTTTCCCATTTTCTTTTGGATATTTACCATCAGTTTTTGCTTTGTGGTCACCAAAAGGTTCACATAGAACTTCCTTTGTATGTAATGGTCTGTTTCAAGTTGATAGCAACTTAAATTTGAACACATTCCAAAACTTTATATTTTTCTCCACCTGCTCACCTTTTATATTTTTATATGTCATCTTATACATCTATTTTATGCATCTCTTAACCAATTATTGTAGTTTAATTCTTTTTACTTTTAACCTTTAGACTTGCTTTATAAGTGATTGATCTACTTACTTTTACTATTTTCCACTAAGATGTTTACTTTGATGTTTTCAATTAGTGCCACTTTTTTTCAGTTCAGAGAAGTCCCATTAACATGTTTTGTAGGGCCAGTACAGTGGTGATGTATTCCATTAGCCTTTGCTTGTATGGAACACTCTTAATCTTTTTTTCAGTTCTGAATGACAGTCTTGCTGGGTAGAGAATTCTCGGATGGAAGTTTTTTCATTTCAGCCCTTTAAATAGGTCATGCCACTTTCTTCTGACCTGCAAAGTTTCTGGTGATAAATCTGATGGCCTATGGGGTTTCCCTTTCAAATAATAAGTTTTTCTTTTGCTGCTTTTAGAATTCTGTCTTGAAATTTTTCTGTTTCCATTATAATGTGTTGAATCTCTGTGGGTTCATCTTCTTTGGTACCCTATACTTCCTTGACCTAGAGATTCTGTTTTCTTCCCCAGGTTAGAGAAGCTTTCTGGCCCTTTTTTGGGACCCCTAACTAAGGAATTTTTATTGGGCTGTTTTTTGCTTTTAATTTCCAGTATAAGATTTGCTTATTTTCAAGGTGCTCATAGTAGTGCCCCAATTTGTTTTGCCTTAATTTTCTCCATAATCCACATACCACTTTCCAGAGTTTGTTTTATGGTATGTTAGTAGGTGTTAAGTAAAAAGGAGGAGTCCTCTGATTAAATGATTTTGGGGAACAATGGGTTAAACCAAGGTAAACAGGTTTCTTCAGAAGTTCTCAGAGGTTTTGCTCTGCTAACATGAGAGCAGCATTCAGCTTTTGTCAAACATATTCACAGAGCATCTGGAAAGACTAGAGTCTTTGAAAAATTTTTTGGGAATATCTGTCCCCATATAATTGTAGTGTCATCATGATGCTCCCTTCAGTATCCACAAAACATGAGGTGTTATTTATCACCTTGATAGTGTTTTTTACATTGTGGCTTTTTGTCAGAATCACCTTGGGTGCTTGGTAAATGTAAAGATTCCTGGACTTCACCACAGACTGTTGGAATTAATCTCTGGAATTTGGGCATAGTTTTACAAGAACCCAGGGAGATTCTTGTGCGTTTAGAAGGATGACAACTTTGAAAATGTTCTCAGATCCCCAATGCCTCATGAATATGGCTGATAATCAGTATATCCTCCACGAGGCTTCTAGCCCATTGATTTAATGAAAAATTGTTTACTATTGTGTGTATTCTGTTTTATATTTGTTAGTGGTCTCTCCCTGAGGAGACTGCAGACTTTATAAGGGCTTATAATTTTGCATTTTCCATGCTGATAAATATCCTTCTATTTCTGTAAATATTTAATAAGGTTAGGAAAAGGCAAAACAGCTGATGCTTTGAAATATTTTTCTCCCAATATGCTTTTTGTAAATTGTGGTATATTTTACATATGATGCATGGATTTTATAGTCCACTGTTTTGGAAATTATACATCCATGTAACAGCACTCCAATCGAGATGTAGAATATTTCCATCATGCTAGAAATCTCACTCATCCCCTTTTCAACAAATCCCCTGTATCCCTGCTCCCAGAGGCAATTATTGTTTAGATTTTTATTAGAGTATAAATAGAGTAGTTTTGCTTATTCTAAACTTCACGCAAGTGGAGTCACACAACATGTATCTTGTGTCTGGCTTTTTTTTTTTTTTTTTTGGCAGAACATAATAGTTTTGAGATATATCTAGCAATTTTTTAAAAATTTCATTGTTCACTAAGCATTCCATTGTGGAAGCATAGCACAACTTATGGTATTAGTGATTTTCATTTGCGTTGTTAACAGTTGCTGCTATGAACTAACGTTCTTGTATAAGTTGTTTTGTGGATGTGTTTTTCTATTTCTTTGGTAAGTACCTACTGGATCTGCTGGGGCCTAGAGTAGGTGAGCGTTTAAGACTCAGACCAGGGGAAATGTAAAAACATACAAATTTTTAAATGCTTGTTCATTAAAGGGGGCATTGCTAGAGCTCCTACCAGATATTCTTTTATTTACGTTGACTATATCTCCTGTTTATTTACATTGTAATGATTCAGGACTAATCTCATTTTTGTGAGATTGAGAGAGAGTATAACTGAATGACCAAACTTCTGGATGCAGACTTTAAGAAATGCTTTGCTGTTCATTTAATACAACTTATTTGACAAAGACATCTGAGCCCTTCTCATTTCCTTCTAGCCAGGTTCTTCCCCTAACTTAACCTACTGTGGTGGTGGTGGTTGTTTTGAGAGTTTAGATGTGTATAGAATATGATGGCTGCCTTCCAGGTGCACGCCCAGCTACTCTGGGCCAGCTGCCGTATGGTGCTCCCATCCCCGAGCTGGGCACTGACAGCTGCCCGCGCAGGTTACTTGTTCAGTGAGTAGCTAAAGTCAGTATAAACGCATGGAATTTTAAGAGTTTTGTAATTAGGTGAGTTCTTTAGTTCACTTAAACACTCAGAGCCCAGCCTTACAATATAGTTTGGGGTGAACTGTGAACCATTTTGACAGGATAGGACTCCCTAAAGTTCAGAGGTACATAAGATCTCCTAAGATCTCTTCTTTTTACAATCCTTCATTAAAAAGTTGGTTTTTATTTTGGGTTCCTTCTTGGGCTAGTAGTCTAGCTGCTCCCATACCTTCCTTTTGACTGATTTCTTTGAGGTGATCTGACCCCCATTTAAAGCACACCTTGGTTTTACAAGACTTTCGAATAATTTGGCAGTTCTGCTTATTACTTAATCTCTTCCTCCTCTGCTCATTGTCTGCTAGGAATTTTCTTAAATTTCATAAATATTAGATACTTTAAATTATTCCTAACCAAATATTTTATATTTTCCATTACTTTTATCATATTTCTCTTACAGATTTTATGTGATTTATTATCACCTGAGAACTTAAAAGAAGGCCTGAAGGACTCTTCCTGGAGCTCATTGCCATGTAGTAAAAACAAACATTTTGGTTTTCCTTCAGTAATGGAAGAGTCTCATTCTGCCAGCGAGCTTAGTCCAGAGCAGGTAAGGGGTGAGGAAGGATTTTCATGGGTGTGGTGCATCTGTTTCTTTACACATTACGATTCTCACTTCCTTTGTTTGGAGTACTAGAATCTATTTAGGCACTTTTAATCTATAAAGCATTGTCTTAGATTTTTGTCTGTAGCCTTTGATTTCACACTAAACTTTTATGTAAAGTACTTGATCATTAATCACAATTTTAGGTCACCCTGCGTATTAGAAAACTTTGTTGGAAAATTTAGAACACGGTATTTATTTTAGTAGCCTCAGGGTTGGAACAAGTATATTAGCATAACTGTGTAAACCTCATTGTAATATTAGCTTGACGTCCAGAGATGCATAATTAGTGGCAAACGTCATCTATCAGGGTATTAGAATTAATAGTTGGTGTTTTTTTTTTTTTTTTTTTTTGAAAGGTTTTATTTATTTATTTGACAGACAGAGATCACAAGTAGGCAGAGAGGCAGAGAGAGAGAGAGAGGAGGAAGCAGGCTCCCTGCCGAGCAGAGAGCCCGATGCGGGACTCGATCCCGGGACCCCGAGATCATGACCTGAGCCGAAGGCAGCGGCTTAACCCACTGAACCACCCAGGCGCCCATAGTTGGTGTTTTTAATTGAACAGTAAAATGAACCTCGTGAGACATTGGTATTTCATTTCAGTGGATTCTTGGTGAGAGCAACAAAGGATAGTGAAGATACACAGTTACCCTTGTTTATTGTATTTTTGTAGAATGAAGAAGTACCAGAGGTCACGTCTGAGCTTATCAGAGGAAGCTTAAACCGCGCTTGGTCAGCACAGGCTATAAATTCAACAGAAATGCCTGCCAGAGAGGACTGTTTAAAAAGAGTGTCCTCTGAACCTTTACTGTCTGTTCAAGAAAAAGGTGCTCTGCTGAAAAGAAAGTTGTCTCTTTTAGACCAGGATGTGATTGTAGATGAAGATGGAAGAAATAAGCTTAAAAAACAAGGAGGTAAAAATGTCACTACAGTCGTAGAAAACACATTTACTTATTTAGAATGGTCTTTAAACTTTTTCCTAAAGATAATAGTCCTGTCTCTTTGTTTTAATAGAAACTCGTAATGAAGTCTGTACATTTTCATTAACTTCTGGTGACATCCCAGAAGAATTAATCGATGTCTCAGATTTTGAGTGTTCTCTCTGCATGAGGTAAGTACATAAGGTTTTATCAGTGAGAATATTTTAAAGTACAGAGTAGATAAAGGTAACCCACGGTAATAACAGGCATTGTAAAGTGACAGAATCCTGGACTAAATCAAAAGATAGAAATACCTTGCACACCTTGGGCAAATAACTTAATCTCTGAACACTATTTGGATTTTTCTTACTTAGAAAGTGGAGTCAGTATTTGCATAGCCTACACTGCAAGTGGTGTAAGACTTACCCGACTTAAATATAAAAAAGTTACTAGGAAACTGGAAATACTGTGGAAGTTACACATATTATTGAAATGTAGGTACATCCATTTTTTTTTAAAGTAAAATTGGATAAAGATTTCCATCATGCAGAATGCTTGTAGTTCTAGAAGACTAAGAGTTTCAAAAGAACAGTTTCCACTGAGATTGTGGTGGAGTCAAGGGAACAGTGCATGGAGAGTCAGGAGACCCGGTGCCAGCCACTTCGGGCTGGTAGGAACTAGCTGAGTTCCCAGCAGGTCCCCTGCCTCTGAGCCTTCACGTCTTCGACTCTGAGCCGAGGGCTAGGGCAGATGACTGCTCAAGTACCTGTGTATCTAACAATACTTCGAGGCAGTTCAGAAGTATCATGTTTCAGGAAAGAATTAGAATGTAAGTAAAATCAGTCTTTTCTATATTGTTTATTACACATGGTATTAAACCTAATATTTAAGATTCAACTGTAAGGTTTACTGGGTTCTTGTTAATAAATTTTAGATAGTAAGGCTTTTATAAGCATATTAAGAGGCCATTTTAAAGTGATAAGAATCTATACAGTCATGGTGAATATTTTATGTTAATTCTTTTGCACATAGTCTCTGAAATCTGGTGTGTGTTTTACATTCATTGTACTTCTCAGTTTGGACCAGCCACATTTCAAGTGCTCAGTAGCCCCATGTGGTGAGTGGCTGTTCCATTAGTCAGTTTAGCATTAGGCTCTTGGCAGGGTACCCCTGTTGATGAGAACTTTTAAAAGGTTCAGGAGGGCATAATTACCTTTACCACTGCCCCTTCCTTCCCCTCCTGCCCCCCAGCCCCTCCTTAGAGAGTAGTGTTCACATTTTCCAATGCAGTGTTTAATGTGAAAACTAACAGGTATTTTGGTTGTTTTCAGGTTGTTTTTTGAGCCAGTAACAACCCCTTGTGGACACTCATTCTGTAAGAATTGCCTTGAGCGTTGTTTAGATCATACACCATATTGTCCTCTTTGCAAAGAAAGCTTAAAAGAGGTAAACATTCGTCTATTTATCTGCTTATTTGTCTTAAGCTTGGCAACGTTGATTTCTGTTTGACCATAGAAATAGTGATTATCGTGTTCAGAATAAATTACATTATGTAGGCTGAGTGACCAAGGAGGATGACATTTCAGTATCCAAATGCTAGTGCTGGAGAAATGTGAGTTTAGAGAGCACAGGGGAAAGTAGGGTGGTCCTAGAGGCCAAGTCCCATGTACTTACTTATTTTTGAAGAAGGTGGGGGATGGTCAAGTACCTGGTCTAGAACTGGTTCCATTTTAATGATGACACTATTGGGGAAACCCAATTGCCCTATCTTCCACCCTTAATAGGTTAGATTTCAGCCCTAGTCCTACCCCCTTAAGGTATGGACCAACTCTGTCCAATAGAATTTTTTGCATTGTTGGAAATACTCTATATCTGTGCTGTCCAACATGGTAGTCACTAGCCACATGTGGTAATTAAGCACTTGAAATGTGGCTAGTGTGACTGGGGAACTGTATTTTAGACTGTAATTCTCATGTAAGTGGGCACATGTGACTGACTGGTGGCTACCCTTTGGGCAGCCCAGCTCTAGAAAGTGCTATATTAGATAGAAGAGAGGGAGGCACAACTTCCCACACCCCTTGTATGGTCAGTGGTAACCTGTGTTAGGGAAACAGCTAGATCTCAGGTGCATCTCCTCTGTCGCCAGTGGGAGGACCGCATTCTCCCAGTCCTGCTTGGGTGACTGGAGCCCCCATAGGCTGAGGCCCGGCTGTAGAACTCGAAGCTCCAACTGCAGGAATAGCATTGATCAGGGAGAGTGATCCTGTCTCTGTGGGTGACAGGACTGCTTAAAGAAAAAAGTGCCTTCCAATATGAATGAAAAATGGATAAGACATTTTGCAGTTCAATGTACATAGTTATTTTCTATATAGAAAACTCAGCTCTGTACAGATACCGTAATAATACATACGTGCTATTACATTTGATATGGGTCTTACATAACAAGCCGGTATGTGAGACATAAAACCATATACAGAATTTTCATAAAGTCCAGAAACAAGATAAACTCAAAGAGTTTGCTAGTTACATTCCAACTGCTATACTTTCAGGTGAAGTACTCTAACCGTGCTGTTTTTTTTCCAGGTTTTTAGATACTCTGTAGTATATTTATTATGCTTTCTCTCAAGTTAATAATTAAATATGTGGCTTCAAATGTAGAGAGAGCTCACCTTACAAGCATATTAGTCATAAATACAGTTAACGTACTGTTTGAAAATAATCTTACCCTGTGCCCTAAGGATACCCTGTTTAATAGGTAAATTTCTAATATTTAAAGAACAAATTGATATACTCTCTAGTTTTACTTTTGCTTGTCATTTTCTTTTGCTCATTTTTTTCATTTGAATGTATTTTAAAGATAGGATTTTTATAGCAGCGTAATAGTCCATTGATTTAACATTTCTCTTACATGTTGAGTATGTAAGTTGGTTTGTTCTTTTTTTTTTTTTTTTTTTTTTTTTTTTAAATATGCTATGCTTTGCGTCTTTGACTATTTCCTTAGGATAAAATTTCTGGAAGGTTGAATTACTGATCAAAAGTCATATATTCATAAGACTCTTAAAACCAATTGCTGCGTTGCTTGGTCCTCCAGAAATATTGTACAAATTTAGATTCCTGTCGGTAATGTAAGAGAGGTTGTATTTCCCCAAATTGAGTACATGAGTATTACATTATATATTACGTATAACATATTGCACCCTGGTTTTCAAAATGTGTTCCCCTGTACTTGGGAACTTGTTAGAAATACAAATTCTGAGCCCCTACTGCAGAGCCACTAAGTCAGAAACTCTGGGCTAGGGCTCAGCAATCTGCATTTTAACAAGCCCTGACGGAGGCTCACGTTTGAAAGCCACTCCTGTCCCCCGTTCCCCAACCTCTCGCATTCCCTCCTCCTCTGTTCCTCATCGGATAATGACAAACCCTTATTTTTTGCCGCATCTGCAGATTAAAAGTACGGCTTCTCTTTAATCCTGTGATTGTTTCCCAAGAGTTGTGCCTCACTAGTTTTATGAAATTATACTGGTCATGTTCTTGTTTCAAAATCCTGGACACACACTCTGACCTGGTCCCTGGCCTCAGGCAGTTTTTAACTTACCTGCAGGAGTAGAAGGTCTCCTTGTCCACCGAGGCGTCCGGGGCAGGCTGTGATGACGGCCTTTTATGTGGTAAAGGTGGTAAAAATGGGCCTCTTGGGAGACGGAAAACTAGTTAAGCAGACTTCGTGGAAAAGGTAAAGTTGCAGCAGGACAGGCAGGCTTCTTCCTAGGCAGGAGGAAGAGGGACGCCTTTAGCAGCTGCAGCAGAGAAGGACAGAAATGCACGAGGGGCAGTTTTTCGGAGGGCTGAGGGAGAAGTACAAATGCACCGTTTTATACAGCGGGGGAAAAGCAACCGCTCCCTCAGGGTCTGAGTGATAGCAGGTGACGGTGGAAGGAAAATCTGAAAGAAAAATGATCTGGGAACTTCACCCCTGAAATAGGGAACCCAACTTAAACAAGGCGAGGGCCTTATTTTCTTTATTTCTTAGCTTTTGTTCCTCCGACAAAATGCTAGTTTGAAGTACCCAGGAGCCACGCGAGAGAAGTTGGCCTTTGGTGTGGGAGAGGGCAGGGCAGGCCTGACTGCTGCTGAGAGAGGATTTGTGGCCACCGCAAGACCAGGGCCTTCTGTCCAGGGCGCAGTTTCCACTGCAGCCGTGTAGCCTTCAGGGTCTCAGGCACGGCCTGGGCAGGTGGACCCGTGTGGCACCATCCATTGTCATGTCCCCCCTCCCCCATTAATTCAGACTCGACTGTATAAATATGTCTTTGAGGCTTTACTCTATTCAGTTCAACTGTTTTGCCTGTTTTATACCGTAGGAAAAGCACTGGAATGTAAAATAATATTGTCTTTTAGTATCTAGCAGATAGGAGGTACTGTGTCACACAGCTGTTGGAAGAATTGATAGTGAAGTATCTGCCTGATGAGCTGTCTGAGAGAAAAAAAATATATGATGAAGAAACTGCTGAGCTCTCACAGTAAGTTTCTTCTCATAAA
This sequence comes from Mustela erminea, assembly GCF_009829155.1. NCBI lineage: Eukaryota > Metazoa > Chordata > Mammalia > Carnivora > Mustelidae > Mustela > Mustela erminea. The sequence continues at coordinate 21,672,526 of NC_045634.1, forward strand.
GTTACTGTGATCCCCACCCCTTGACACAGTAAGGAGAGACCTCCTCCCAGCGAGCTGGATCCTGTCTGCAGTCCAAGCCAATCTAGCCAGAGGCGCATTTTAAACAAACCCTGGTCAGCTTCCCCTGTCCTCAACAGACAGAAGTTTTTAAGAGTTTCTCTGGTAACTTCCAGATCTTCCACTGGAGGCTGGCAACTCGGCTCTTTGCCCCAAGCAGGTTTTTAGGTGGAGGAGGGATTTCCTGCAGGGACTTCAGGCCGTGGAACTGGGAATGGAGCCCTCAGGTGCCTCGGTGCCCCGAGGCAGGACAAGAAGAGGGTTGAGGAGAGAGGGCCCTGATTGGCAGGCGTGGGAGCCAATTAGAGCTTGGGGAAGAGGGTGGGACCTTGAGGCCTGAGACTGAAATTGGAAGGAGTGACTTAGGGGCCAAATTCTCAGTCAGTGAGGATTATTGACTGGTACAGCTGGTATAGACCGCTGTGAAGAGCGAGCACACAGGGCTAGTCGGGGCTGGGGAGGTCGGACCTGCTTCTGTTGCTCTGTATTCTTTCTTCCTCGTCCTTCTCTTCCGTTCTTTTCCCTTCCCGTCTTTCCCTCTTGCTCCAGTCACCCGAGTCTCTCAGATTTTTCCTAGGTATTTAATTTCTTGACTTTTTCTTCCACCCTGAAGAACAGAATTGCAGTTTTTACATAATACTTTGTTTGCTTTCACTATTTTTCAAAATACATTTTTTTCTTACTTTCTAAGAAAAAACTGTGCTTGCAAAATTAGTATGTGTCCGCTGACTGTCTTCACTGGGCCAGGGGCCTTCCACAGAAGAGCGATTTCCAGTGTTCTCTGTACCAAAATGGGTACTGATTGGTCTTCCATGGAACTCGTGTTCTGTTGTGTGATTTTTAGGATAGAAAATATTTTGATACGAGGATTATGAACCTTTTTGGTCAACAGTGTGAAAAGCCAGATATAAGAAAGCCTCAGATATAATTTAGAAATCTTAAATATAGTAACACAACCAAACTCTGCCAAAGACTGGAATCTTCAAATGACAGAGGAAGGAGTCACGGGAGGGGGTGCTGAGTGAGGCAGGGAGGTCGGAGGGACTCTTGCCGCTTACCAACGGGGGATTTTTTTTAAGAGGTAGCTCATCCCCAGGTACTCGAGAGTTTTCCTAAGTAATAGATCCACTGCTCGTCAACGTAGGAGCTGTAAGAAGACCCAAGAGAGTGCTCAGTGAGGGTAGAATACACATTTTCAAAAGAGGAACGAGCACTTGTATTATGAAATATTACTTTAATATAGTTATGCCTTTTTGAAGAAAAACTAGAAAATACTGTAAATGAGCCTGTGGGGAAAGGGAGGAGGAAGGTCACAATCTATAACCTGAAAGGAATCGCCCATGAGCATTTTGATCTATATCCTTCTAGATTTTAATATATGTATAAATACATTTTAAACAAAAATGAGATCATTTTATTCTGTTAGTCTATAATCTCCTGTTATTTATTTTTTTTTTCCAAGTCAACATGTACACATCTTTTAATGAAAACAGTGTTTCATTTTGTGGATAGGCCTATAGGATTTTAGTAGTCCCTCTTCTAAGTTTTGGTTACTGTATACAACGTTACAGTAAACTGTCCTAAAGTGCTTATAGAATTATTTCTAGAAGTTCAAAGGATATGAACTTTTTAAAGTTTTTGACACACGCAGCCAAATTCTTCTCCAGCAGGGTTGTCTGGTTTCAGACTGTCCTCCGCACTGCCGGTTTTTCCCACGAACTTGCCAGGACTGGGCGTTGCCTTTATCCTTCTTATTTCCTGCCAATCTGGCAGTGAAAAATATTCTCTAATTTTAATCATCCTGAAAAAAGAGTTCAAATGCACTAAGAATCTTAGGGATTTGCTTTTTGTCTATTGTGGGAGCTCATTTTTCCTTCTCTAAGAGTATTTTCTGGACAAAAGGTTAACTTAAACTTATATATATTTTAAACAAATTTTTAATACCAAATACTAATTATACCTTTTATTCGTAAAGATGATTTAGCTCTATATAATAACTTGGTATCTTAAATTCAGATTTACTTTGATAAAAGGATCACAGATTTTTAGTATTACTATTGCATCTGTGAGAGCATAATGAAGAGATGCTGATTCTTGCTCTTGGCAAAAATAAAAATCACCGCATTTAGAGCTAATTGTTTATATTAATTTATAATGTGGCAAGCTTCACAGATTTTTTTATGTTCTGATGTGTGATAATGAAACTTTTTTCTTCTTCAGCTTGACCAAGAATGTTCCAATATTTGTTTGCACTATGGCCTACCCCACTGTGCCTTGCCCTCTTCATGTATTTGAGCCAAGATACAGATTGATGATTCGAAGAAGTATGCAAACTGGGACTAAGCAATTTGGAATGTGTGTCAGTGACACACAAAATAGGTACGCTTTTCTGTGCATAAATATTTTTGTTTGTATCGGAACTCGCATGCCTGAACTTTGATATTTATCAGAATTTCTCTCTTAGTTTTGCAGATTATGGTTGTATGTTACAAATTAGGAATGTACATTTCTTACCTGATGGAAGGTCTGTGGTTGATACCGTTGGAGGAAAACGGTTTAGAGTTTTAAAAAGGGGAATGAAAGATGGATATTGCACTGCAGACATTGAATATCTGGAAGATGTGAAGGTATGAAAAAATGATATTTTCACCACCTCAGTATCCTCTGCCCGAGTCCTTACACAGACATGCAGGCTGATACTTTTCCAGGCACATAAAACGCTTCTTCCTCTCAGAGATCCTCACTGATCTGAACTTTGGTATTTATCAGAAGTTCTCTCTTAGTTTTGCAGATTATGGCTGTATGTTACAAATTAGGAATGTACATTTCTTACCTGTTGGAAGGTCTGTGGTTGATACCGTTGGAGGAAAGCAGTTTAGAGTTCTAGAGGTAGACATTTTACTTGCAAGTTACCTTTTTCTTGTCTCATTCTTATGGAGAGTTCCAGGTGAGCCTGGGTGTCCAGAACGTAGGTCTTCATTTCTCCAGGCTCTAGAACCAGCATGGTGCCTGGAAGTATGTGGGCATGGTGGGTGCTGAGTCCATCTAAGTTAGGAAAGCTGCTAACCCCTGCCCTTCTTGATTAAATTTAGTAGTCAAAACTGATACAATCAGCAGACTGAAATGTGACATAAATGTAAACACAAAATCTTTTAAAAACTGCTCTATATGTGTGTGACATAACCTTAATGATAAAGGGACATAGTTGGGTGATGTGTTCAAAGTCTAGGGCTTCACGGAGAAAGTACCATCACTACACTTCCTGGTGACGGCTTACCTGGGGAGGTTTATTGGGATGACCTTCTTGGAGAGGGTTCATGGGGCCCTTCTGATGTTTCCAGTAGCTCAGTCACCATCTGCAGTTAGGTTAGGTACCAAATTAAAGGCAGTTCCTTTTGGAAGGACATTATCAAACCACTGAACTTACGCTCCCTCTGTTCATGGACTTTTCCCACTGGGCCCTTCATTTTAATTGCTTACTGAATGTTGACATTAGGCACTTCTACAGACATAAGTTCATTGAATTTGCAAAACTCAGCTAGCAGATGAGGGAGGTAAAAAAAAAAAAAAAAAAAAAGGTGTTAAATTTGCCTAAGATCCTAGAGGCAGAGTCCTAAAACTGAAAGCAAGCTTTCTGGCCCCTGAGTGCTCTGCTTTCATATGCGGTACTGCCTCTCTGGTGAACTCGATTAGTCTGATATTGCCTGTCCTAGCTTATTTAAAGATGCCATGGGGACATGACACTTCTTTTCTGGTGGGCTGTGGCACAAATTTCCCTTCCCGATGCCATGGGGACACGACGCTTTTTCTTTGCCGGTGGCCTATGGCACATATTTCCCTTCCCCTTCCCCATCACGTCGAAAGGAGTTGAAATTCTGAGCTGATTGATAACGTCTGTGCCTTGATAACCAGACACACTTGGTTAACGGAATCATGTGCTAAAGGCAATATTCCTTGTAAAAGTTTTAGCTTTTTGCAAGTTTACATCTTCACATTTGGATTTGATGACAAATCCCTTGAGTATATAGCTAAGCCTGTGACTGTCGATACGGGGCAAGAGAATAGCATATTGAAAGCATTATGGATTTGAGGTTTAGAGACAGTTCTCTGTCTTTGTAGTCTTAGGAATGTCTCATAATTTTTCCTCCTCCTAAGGCCTCATCCCCATAATGATTTGTTGTCTTCTTTGGAAGAGCTTCTCAAGTTTGTTTTTTACAGCAAACCCTTTTCTTTTTTTCCTTAGTGTAGTGATTGTTTTCTGACGTCTACTGAAGACTTCAAGTTCTACTCGCTTTTAGCCAGCTCCATTTTCCATCTCAGGCACTCACCTTTTTGTCATTGTTTTCTCCAGCACGTGGTTTCCTTGAATTTTAGCAGGGTGCAAAGTAGCAGTTTTCTTTAATACTTTTAACAAGTCACAAGTTTGTTTCCAGCTCCTGTCAAGACCAATGTGTGTTAGCAGGGGATTGAACCTTCTGTCATCATTCCAAGACCAGAATTCAATTGTATGGTTCCTCTGTCTTTTTATTAACAAAATTTACCAGTTTAATCATTTTTAAGTCTGTAGTTCAGTGGCATTAAGTACATTCACACTGTGCAAAAAGCAGGTGATTTTTAATTTCTCATTTCCGATCTTTCAAAAATAAAAAGTATATTGTTTTTATAGTGAGTCACTCTAAAAGTATCAAAGGCTGAGTCAGGCCTGGTGTTTGTTCGGAGGACTTAATGTATGTGAAGTGGAGCACTCCCTGGCACGGAGCGAGTGGGCTAGAAGCGTGTGCCGAAGAAATCAATGCAGAATGGATGAGTTAATGCTCTATTTTCTCTCGTGGGTTCTGTGAGGCTACTCCTTCTGGATCTTAGGTTGCAAGGCGGATGCGTTGAATTTCGTGTTGTCTGCAGGATGCAGGGAGGGATGATGGAGGTAGCCCAGCCTTGGCCTTCAGAGGAAGCACTTCATCTTGGCATAATTTATTCTCTCTTTTCTGATATACTGGTTTTAGTTTCTTGTTATTACCCAGTTCCCTGGTAAAAAGGTGTCCTCATGGTTGTCCTCCATCCCGTTCCTGGGTTCTGCTGGGCGAGCTCTGCCTAAAACTTTCCCCGCTGCTCTTCCCTTTTATTGTTCCACTATTTTCAAGGGCCATTAATCCATAAAGCCGAAAAGGAATGCTAAATTTGCATAGCCCTTTATCCAAGAACTCACCCTCAGGAGTCCCGCTCCCACCTGGAAGCTGTCGGGAGGGTTCCACAGTATTGTGGACAAGTGGGGTGGCCCTCCACTGGTGCTTCTTCCGTCTGGCCGTGGGCAGCACGTGAAGCAGAAATGCATAGTATATATGATATATATTTCTTATATACATATATATTGCAGAGTACTCTGATCCAGCGCTGGACTAGGGATTGCCTCTTTCTAAATTCTTACTATTTTCTCATTTCTGTAGGGTTAGTGATAAGGCACCGGAAGACTAGACACAAGTCTTAACTGACTGTTGTGTTGTTTCTAGGTTGAGGATGAGGAGGAAATCAAGAACCTCAGACAGCTTCATGATCTGGTCTACTCACAAGCCTGCAGCTGGTTTCAGAATTTAAGGGACAGATTTCGAAGCCAGATTCTTCAGCACTTTGGCTCAATGCCTGGGACGGAGGAGAACCTGCAGGTGGGACGGCCTGGGTATCGTTTCCAAAAGTCTTCTTTAAATAAACTCACATTAGTGGATTTTTAAGTTCTGTTTTCCTTTTGCACAGCATTTCCTTGTCCCTGCTGTCTTTCAAGTCATGACCCTGTTCTCCTTTGATGTCCACTACAGTTTGCACAGGAATGGGCAAGGACAGAGTTGTTACCTGAGGTAGCTGTAGCTGTGAGTGCATAGAACAAAGCCCTTCACAGGGGATTTGCTTGAAGGAGGCATAAGGAGTGGAAGGTAGAATATTCTGGTAAAATGGTACCCACCTAGTAAGTTGTGATTAAGAGACCTTGTCAGCCTTGGAGCCAGTCAGCTATTCCGTGACAGCTGGGTTTTGTGTGTCTTCACATTTAACACTTCACTCCTCAAGAAACTTTCGTTCTGATGGTCTTGCTCAGGTACTTAAGGTTTATGTTTAACTTTAATGTATAGAAGGCACTTTCTGTGCAAGCCGATCGGTGCAGTCAGCACTGTAAGACGCACAAAAAGAGGTATCCTCATTCTGGAAAATCTGATGACAGATCCATCAAAACACTAACTTTTAGACCTAAGCATTTTGAATTGATTAAAATGTTGATGGTCAGAGGGTAGTAGATTTCATAATGGAATGTCTAGAAAGAGATGAAGAGGGAGAGAGACTAGATCCCAGTGTGATGGACACTGCCTCTCATTCTGGTTTTCAAAGGCTCGCCTAAGTCTGTCTGAATCCCAGTTGAATCCTTCACCTGAACTTCTAACACCGGACCATCTTCTTTGAACTGAGTATCCCTCTGCGTCCCAGCAGTTGCCACACATTTGTTTTATCGTGGCTACCTGAATCTGATCAGCTGGGACAGAATGGCCTTTGATAATCGTCAAATTGAACAAGTAGATTTTAAATGTAAAAATCCAACCTTGCCTTAACACCCTTCCCTTTTATTATCCAGTCCTCTAGCACTGCTTTCTGGTCGTATTGTCGGGAGTCGACTCCGTCAGGAAAACAAAAGCGGCCACGCTGTATGATCCAGGCGGGAGGGGTTTACTGTAGGACGTAGAGTTGACACAGCTGTTGGCAGAGCTGGAGGACTGAAGATTAGGGACCTCATGGGTGGGAGACAGGGGACCTGCCGCCATAGATCTCAGCCTGACGCAGTGAAGCACCATCTTCTCAAGAACTTGCAGGAAGTTTCTGTAATTCTTAGGAAGACCAGGGAGGTACCCACCAGTATCAGTCTGTAGCAGGTGGCTGCTCAGAATTCTCTGGAATGCTCCTGCGGATCTGCCAACACTTTGCAACAGTCTCAGGAGAACAATGGTTTCTTCTTTTCCAACTTCCACATCTCACAGAAGTGTGCCTCTCCTTAGCCAAGTCTAACCCAGAACCACGTGAGGGAACGGATTCTGGGAAGCGTTTCCAACCCCCTGAAACGCGAGGAGAAGGAGGTAGTGATGCTGAGCTGAGCAGGGATAGTCCACGGACACAGCAACCTCAGTGTGATTCCAGGAGATTCTAGAGGGAGCACCTTTTGCCATTCTGAAACCTTGGGTTTCAGGTTCAATAAGAAGCAAGCCCGTGTGCAACAGAAGTGCCTTAAAAATTCTTGTGTACAAATTCCAAGTTCTTCCAGTAGCTCGCAGACAGCCCTTGCAACACCAGAGCAGCATCCGAAGGACTTCTTTGCTGGAAATGTTTATTTTTTAAACAAAGCTAGAGGCGGAGGCCTTTTCGTATCTTGCCTAGGATTCCACAGTTCTTTGCAGACATTTTTAAATATCCACTTAACGTTTTAGATATGTATTTTAAGAAAGTAGTTCTGAGGACAGTTTGTCCCCGTGGTACATCTGGTGTGTCGCTGTCTTTGACGGCTCGTCTCCTCTTTCCCTGGCTACTCCATGTGTGTCTTTCCCATTGAAGACCTCACCCCTCATGCAATTCGAGAGAACTTTTCACTGCCGCCGCTGGCGTCTTAGTGGAGAGAGGTCAGACCTGCTGCTGAACAGGACACCAGGCACAGGACGGTCCCCAGAGGTCCGCAGCCTGAAGCAGAGAGACCCTGGCGCAAGGCAGCGCGGGGCCAAGGAGAGAGGGCCGGCCCTGGCGTCAGGTCTGGGTTTTAGTCTGGTGTCCCCTTGCCCCCTTTCATTCGGGCATAAGAGCCTTCCTTACCTGCCTGTTAGAAGAATTTGAGAGACACTCTTGGACACATAGTAAAGCGCTCAGTGACCAGTGGCTTGTTGGTTTGTTACTGCTTTTGTCCCAGAGATGTGCCTTGTATTAACACTATGAACTTGATCGTTTTTAGGCAACCCCTAACGGACCGGCTTGGTGTTGGTGGCTGCTGGCCGTTCTCCCTGTAGATCCCCGGTACCAGCTGTCTGTCTTGTCGATGAAGTCTTTGAAAGAACGGTTGACAAAGATACAGCATATACTGACCTATTTTTCTAGAGACCAATCTAAGTAAACTGACTGCTTGGATCTTCCTTTAAAGTTACCCTGATCTGGCTGTGCCAACGGCCGGATTGTCTGCTGCCTTTTGCACATCCAGTGCTGGTTTGAGAAATGTAAGGAAACCCTTTTTTTTTTTCCCCTTCCTTCAACCTCCTGAATCATGTGGTTCTGCAAATCAATACCTTCAAGTAGGACGGAGACCACTAAGAACTTGCACAGAAAAACACGCACTGAATGTGTGTCAGACCTCTACATTGTCATGAAGTTGCACTATGTACCATATTCTAAAAAAACGAAATGAGACCCGTGTGTATGTGGGGTGTGTGTGTGTGTGCGCGCGCGTGTGTGCATTTTCTCTGGCTTTAAAATTTTAAAAGAAAAAAAAAAAGCCATAGAGAGCAGACCTTGCTGAGGGTTGGTTATTGCCCGAGTTTACAACAGCAGTGAGACAAGTTTTTGCGAGTTGAATTCGCCTCAGATGTATCTGTCCTAAATGCTTCTATTTGCACAAGTCTGTAAGCTACGGTATTGAGTATCTCTCTCGGTTGGAAATCCTGCTCTTGCTGAACTGTCTTGACCACTGACTATGACACAGTTCCTTATTTATATAAATACTTGCGTCCTAGAGGCCGGCAGGCTGGGGATGCAGAATCTAGAGCCAGTTTTCAGGAACAATTGCAAACCTGCCATGGTACTGTGCATCTATTCATAAAACACTCAAAACTGTGAAAATATGGTTTACATTTAACTGTACATAAAGGTAAATGGAGAACTCAACTCAGTACCAGTTAGTTTGTACATTTTAGGGGGCTTTTCACATTAACTGCCCATCTATATAATTTATAGTTTGACATGATGTGTTTAAAAGAATTACATAGGATACACGCATTAAGGATCTGGGGGAGGAGGAGAAGCTTAATGTAGAACTAAGCTTTTAAGGTATGTTTTATTTTTTAATTCTGGTCTTGGTGCAAATGTTAGTTATGCCTTATTCATATCACAATTAGATCACCATGCTGTGACATGGTTTATATTCTTGCTGCCCTAGATACTTTTGTAATTATTTGTTGCAAACTTGTGACTGTCCCTATTAACTTTCTTTTATGTAAGTACTTTGTAAAAGTTTCTTAAACTTTTGCTTTTGCTTATTTAATTTTGAATAAAAGCTAAATTCATAATAATTTTTTTCTTATATTTTAGGTCAGTGTCATAAAGATCAGATGAGTTTTGCTTATTGTTTTGTGACACGAGAAGTTTATAGCCTTCAAAATACTTCTTTTGATCATATTTGACTAAATAATCCAGTGTCTGAAGGTGGCTTTAGACCCTAAAACAAACCTTTAAAGTACCATTTTTCAACATTTAGAATTAGGGTAAAGACATGATTCTTCACATTACCCCCATTGGAGATTCCTAGATTAAACACCAGGCCCCAATTTCCCGGGTAGGATTTTCCAAATATAGATAAGTCTTTGAACAGCGAATATTCTTATAAAAAATATATTCACAAATGACTGTCTAGTGAACTCTCCTTTGCCCCCACAATTATGCTAATTTGTGCTAATTAGCTAATTTATGCTAATTATGCTAATTAAGGATTTGTTGAAAGAGTGGGCCATTCCCCAAAAGTACCTTACTGGTAGTTCTGGAGTGGTAAACTTTCTTATAATAAACTATTGAATGCCTGTCGAGTAGTGTCCGGGTAGTAATACACATGCAGATTTTACCTGTAGTTCTCAAAATATGTAGGAGAAAGAAGTAGGATTTACCTGATGCTGAATCTACGGCTGATAAGTGCACACACAAATGGGCATGAAAGGATCTCTGTCTGCATGTACATACTACATGTACATACATATGTGTACATGGGAATTCATGAGTTTTATCATTTGACCCTAATTTTGTGATGAATGTTCTGTTATTATGTCTATAGATTTTCTTAGAACCCTGGACAATTATTTTCATCCTGTACCTTACGAACCATTTATCCAGAAAGGGAAACAAAGACCTGATCGATTTCTTACCCTCATCACTTGACATGACTAAGTTCTGTCACTTTTGAACATTTCAAGTCCAAGTAGCTAGTTGCTGCTCTTCCCTAAATACGCCCGCCTCCACATGCCCATATCTTCCTGTTCTTCAAGGAACCCAGACGCCTTCACTCAAATAGAACTCTGAACTCCATAGCACTTTCCTTGTACTTTGCTGATGGCACTGATGGAGGAGGTAACTGAATCGTGCATAAACCCTCTCACGAGTATTATGACTGGTGTCTAGCAGTTTGGACAGATTTAATAGGCTGACCCCTGAACTGAAATAAATGCCCATTAAGAAGAGAGACTATATAAATATGGTTAGACTGAGCAATGCCTTTGGCTTCTCTCCTCCAAATCCAACAGAATGACAGTAAAGAAAATGAAATCTAATGATGTTGTGAAACCAAAAATCCATCAGTTGACAAATGCTTTTGAGGAATTTCTGAGATAGGGAAACAGGACATGATCTAGAAGACGGAGGAGAGCACAGCTTTGTGGAAGTGGAAGACTGTCCCCCAAACTAGGGGAGGATCTTAGAAGACTCCAGAGGATTTCTGGGGGAGCTAACACCTGACAAAAGTAGATCATTTGGCTTTTTCCCTACTTGGGCTGAGCTGTAGGTAGCAACAACAGTAGTTCTCCAGCCAAATCGCAGAATGGGGACACTGGGCGAGAGAAGGCCCGTGAAACATTAGCTATAGATCCCCAGTAAGAGTGTAGATCCCCACACTCTTAAGACCGCAGAAGACTCCTGCACTACCTCATGTGGCCGTGTGTCCCTATGTTCCCCCACAGTTAATGGAGGCAGGTGACCTGTGACTGAACCAGCAATTCCGAAAGAATGAACAAGGATCCCAAATGTCAAAGATAAATAGACAAGTCCTAGAAATTTGAGGAAAAATTCTAAATGAGACAACAAACAGTCTTCGATTTGAGGATGTATAATTCCAAAAAACCTGGAAATCTAAAAAATGTTTTTAGACAATCCCTGGTACCACAGAAATATTCAACAGAAGTTTGTTGAATCAGTGAATGAATCATAAAAATAAGTAGATGAGCAAAATAGAAGAATGCATGCAAAGAATGAATGAGTGAGGTGGAAGGTTGGATGGGGGCCCCTTCCAGAACACAAGGAGAGACCCGTTAAAGTGTGAGACGTGGAGGATTGGTTCAAATTTTAACATCCATCTAATAGAAGCCTTTTAAGGAGAGTGCAAGAGAAGAAGCAATTAATACAAGTAGTTTTCTCAGACCTCAAGACAAAAATAATCTTGCTTTCTCAGGGACCAAACTGACTCATTTAAAGGGAAAGAAGGCGAGCTTACACAGGCAGACCGAGGACAAACAGAATAGCAATAACTCCATTGTCTGGCATTGATCTGCAATGACAGGACTGGCCTAGTATGAATTCAATATAAATTTTCTTCATAAAAAAATAAATTTTCTTCATAAACTAATGCTTAAATGCCAGCACTTTAAAAATGTTAAGTGGTTTTATACATTAAACATTTATAACAGTTTTTAATAAATGAGTTCTCTTGTAGACCTGCCTCCAAATAGCTTTTGGCTGTTCACCAAAATTAAATGTATGCGTAAGGATTTTTTGGGGTCCTGGCTTAGGGTATTGAAAAGAGCATAGGCTTACTTTCAACATGTAGTAAGACCATATTTAATCCACAGAAGAATCCTGTGAAGTAGGCATTCTCCTTGTACGGATGAGAAAACTGGAAGACTAAGTAGTTAAGTGACTGTCAAAGGATTTACACAGGTAATGTGCGGTGAAACTGACTTTGAACCCAGGCATCTGGCTCGACCTTACCACCGTATCAAGTTATAAAACCTCTAAGAAGGTCAGTGTGTAAGGAAGGGTCTGGAAATGATTCACTTGACTTTCTGACATCACAGGCTTGACACATGATAGGCATTATACAGTGATGAAATTAAAGCTTGTTTTTAAGCAGCTCACCCAGGTTGTGAGATGGCCAAGTCAGGCTTGGCCATATACTTGTGGGAGCAGTGTAAATTGCTAATAACCTTTTTAGAAAGTTATGTTGCAGTGTATGTATCGAGGATCATTAAAATGGTCATATTCTTTGACCCAATTTTAAAGGAAGTACATTAATTCAAGAAAATAGAATCCACATGAATGATGATACTCTTAATGTCTCTAGAACAGCAAAAACTTAGAAACAACCAGTGCCTATTATTGGTAACAAATGGAGAGAACATGTGAAAAAGTACAATCCAAAAGTACAATTATACCACAATTACCATGGTATATTTAAAAAGTAGAAAACACTATGTAAAAATGAAATCAATAAACAACAGGTGGTATATTTTTCTTTAGAAATTCCTGTATGTGTTTCCTGTAGGGATGGCCAGCCATCTAGAGCTCATCTGTTCAATCTACAACTACTTACTCCTTGGGATTTACTATTTGAAATTGTGATTCCGTGAACCTTTATGAACAGCATGGTTGCACTGATCAAGTTTGTCATGTTTCAAGTACACAAAAGCTTGAAGACCGGAAACTGGAAATAGTAGTCAAGAATGACTGTAGAGGCATATACCTTTAAAACAAAACAATAACAACAAAAAATCCTCTCGGAGTATTTGGCATTATCCTTCCACTGTTTGCTGTTAGGGAATATCAAGAGAAGTGACTGTGAAAACCTAGGTTTAGTGGTAAAAATGACCACGCTAACCAAAGGACTTCCAGGAAAGACAGTGGAATAGGAAGATACCCAACTCATCTTGTCCCACAGATACATCTACATAACACCCAACCCGTGTAAATAACCCAGAATATGACACAAAGACTGGCAGGACAAACCCTCCAAAGTCAAATATAAAGATGCCACACCAAGAACAGTAATGAGAGCAGATGAGGTCGGGAACCAAGCTGACCTACAAGACTGTCTACAGGAGGGAGGTGGGGGGACAACTAAAGGCACAGAAAAGGGTACAGATCCCATGCCAGGCACCTGAAGCATGGGGACCCCCACTGGAAAAAGGAATCCCCCCCCCCCACATTTGTCTTTGAAAACCAGAGAGGCCTAACATTCCAAGTTCATATAATCAGTGATGTAACACCTGGAACTTTAAAAATAAGCAGACTCCACTCTGGGAGAGCAGGAGTGCAGTAAGAAACTGAGTTCCCACCTTTAAAGAGACAGCACAACAAACATGCACACTGAGATAAAGCATAGAAGCAGCAGTTTGAAAAAAGACGGATATACTGGAAGGAAGTTTATTTACTGCTCTCAGAACATGCTCTGGAAGGGCAGGAATCTTTAAGAGACTTCTTTGAGAACAAAAGAACTGTCAGATACCATTTCCTTCCTCCACCCCCCAGCCTAGACACCCAGACACCTGCAGGAACCAGTGCAGCTCCAACACTCTGCCCAGCAGTGAAACCAGCCCTTCTGTTCTACAGACCCACCTACTTTAACCCACCATCAGCAGGAGACCACACAAAATGGTGCCACAACTCTGGCAGTGTATAAGCAGCCCAAGAGGGCCAAGACCACTCCAAGGTGATTCAAGCCACTGGAGTGGGGAGAAATAACCACATATCAATTTGACATTTGTCCCAGCAATAGGTTGGGAGCAGACATCTGGTCTGACTGCAGGCCCCACCCACAACACAAGGACAACACAAGGAGAGCGCTCCACAGTTTAGTGCTACTACAGCTTTGGCAAATATCTGGTTGGACTCAACACAAGCCCAAGATATTAACATCACAGGCACCAAATCCTGCCCACAATAGGCAAAAAAAGCCACTGCAGACAACTGAAGTCAAACGCAGGTCAGGCACAATAGTAGGGTATGTGCAACCCACAGGGACGTGGGGGCATTGTCCTGCAGGGCACTAGACCTTTTCTTCTAAGGCCACTACTTTCAAGAGCAGGAGACATAGCTGACTTTACTAACACAGAGAAACAGACACAGAGAGACAAAATGAGACAGAAGAATAGGTCCCAAATTAAAGAACAGGACAAAGCCATGAGACCTAAATGAAATGAAGTAAAATGTCTGATAAAGAATTTAAAATAATGGTCATAAAGATACTCCCTGGACTTGAGAAAAGAATGGAGGATCTCAAAGAGATAGAGAACATAAAAAAGAACCAACCAGGGATGAAGAACTCAGTAACTGAAATAAAAATACACTAGAGGGAATAAAGAGTAGACCAGCAGAAGCAGAAGGATAGATCAGCAACCTGGAGGACAGAGTAATGGAAAGGAATCAAGCTGAATAGGAGAAAGAAAAGAATTGCATTAAAATGAAAATGAGAAGAGACTAAGGGAATTCAGTGACCCCCACCAAGCATAGTAATATGCCCATTATAGGGATCCCAGAAGGAGAAGAGAGAAAAAAGGAGCCAAAATTTTAGAGAAATAGCCAAAAATTCCCCTCATCTGGAGAAACAGATTTCTAGATCTAGGAGATAAGACACCTTCTAACAAAATCAGTCCAAGGAGGTCCACACAAAGGCACACAGTAATTAAAATGGCAAAAAGTTGTGATAAAGAGAATTTTACAAGTAGTGAGAGAAAAGAAAACTTTATGGGGTTTCTCTTCTATGTAACAGTTATCAGAGGCTTTTTCAGTAGAAACTGCACAAACCAGAAGGGAGTAGCATGTTCAAAGTGTTGAAAGAGAAAAACCTACATCCAGGAATAGTACATCCAGCAAGGCCATCATTCTGAATAGGAGAGATAGTTTCCCAGACCAAAAAAAAAAAAAAAGCTTAAGGAATGCTTCACCACTAAAAATTATTATTAAAGGGCACTCTGAGTGGAAAGGGAAATCAATAAGCAGGAATAAGAAAAATAGGAAAACACAAAAGCAAATGATATATCTATAAAAATCCATTAAGGGTTTCAATAAAAGGTTAAAGTATGACACTATAGATCTACAATGGGGGGTGAGGGAGGAGAGGAGTAAAAACTTAGTGCTTTTAGAATGTGTTCAAACCACCACTAATTTAATATAGACTGCTATATGCTCAAGATGTTATATACAAACCCAATAGTAACTATTAAATTAAAAAAAAAACTGGTAATAGAATTTGCAAAAAATAAAGAAATGGAATACACATATCTCACTTAAGAAAGCCAACAAACCATAAAGGAGAGCAGAGAAGAAAAGAACAGAGTAAAAAACAATCATAAAGCAAACAACAAAATGGCATTAAGAACACACCTATCAATAATTACCTTGAGGTAATTACCCTGTGGCTCAGTTGGTTACTGACTCTCGATTTCTGCTCAGGTCATGATCTGAGGGTTGTGAGAACAAGCCCTATGAAGGGCTCTGTGCTGGGTATGGGGCCTGTCTAAGATTCTCTTTCTCCCTCTCCCTCTACTGGTCCCGAACTGCCCGCTCGTGCTCTTTCTCAACTAAAAAATAATAAAAATTACCTTAAATGTAAATGATGAACTAAACATTCCATCAAAAGACACAGGGTGATAGAATGTATACAAAAGCAAAATTCATCTACATGCTGCCTACAAAAAACTCATTTCAGACTTAAAGACACATGCATATTGAAAGTGAAGGAATGGGAAAGCAGTTATGCAAATGGAAGTGAAAAGAAAGCCAAGGTAGCAAGACTTACATGGGACAAAATGGACCTTCAAACAAATAATGTAATAAGAGACAAAGAGGAACATTACATAATCATGAAGGGAAAAATCCAAGAAGAAGATATAACTATTGTAAATATTTATGCACTCAACGTGGGAACACCCAAATACATAAAGCCCCATTAACAAAGTAGGTAATTGATAGTAATATATTAGTAATAAAATGCTTTAACACCCCACATACATCAATGAATATATCCTCTAAACAAAAAATCAACAAGGAAACAGTGACTTTGAAGGACACACTGGACCAGATGAATCTGATATAATCAGAACATTCTAACCTAAAACAGCAGAATACACATTCCTTTCAAATGCACAGAGAACATTCTTCAGAATAGATTACATATTGGGCTGCAAAACAAGCATGAACAAATTCAAAATCACTGAAGACATACTCCACATCATCCTTTTCCAATCACAGTGCTATGAAACCAGAAATAAAACATAAGAAAAAATTGATCAAACACAGATACATGTAGGTTAAATAACATGGTACTAAAAAGCAAGTGGGTCAACCAAGAAACTAAAGAGCATTTCAAAATTTACATAATGACAAATGAAAATGAAAACACAATGGTCCAAAATCTGGGATGCAGCAAAAGCTATTCTAAGAGGAAAGTTGATAGCAATATAGGCCTACCTCAAGAAGCAAGAAAAATCTCAAACTAACCTTACACCTGAAGGAGCTAGAAGAATGACAAAACCCAAAGCAGCAGAAGGAAGGAAATAAAGATTAGATCAGAAATAAGTGAAATAAAAACTAAAAAAATAAATTAACGAAACCAGGAGCTGGTTCTTTAAATAAAGAAACAAAATTGATAAACCTTTAGACAGACTCAACTAAGAGAGAGAGGACTCAAAACAGAAATAAAAGGAGAAATACCACCACAGAAAGACAAAGGGTAAGAGTATATTATAAAAAATTATATAGGGGCGTCTGGGTGGCTCAGTGGGTTAAAGCCTCTGCTTTCAGCTCAGGTCATGATTCAGGGGTCCTGGGATCGAGCCCCGCATCGGGGTCTCTGCTCAGCGGGGAGCCTGCTTCGTCCTCTCTCTCAGCCTACTTGTGATCTCTGTCAAATAAATAAATAAAATCTTTAAAAAAATTATATAACAAAATGGACAATCTCGAAGAAATGGATAAATTCCTAGAATCATATAACCACCCTAAACTGAAGCAGGAAGAAATAGAAAATTTGAACAGACCAATTACTGGCAATGAAATTGAATCAGTAATCAAAAATATTCCAACAAAGAGAAGTCCAGGGCCCTACACAAATACAAGCAAATACTGCCAGATATTTAGTGAAGAGTCAATCCATACTCTTCTCAAACTATTCCCCCAAAATAGAAGAGGACACAAAGCTCCCAAATTCATTCTACGAGTCCATAATTGCTCTCATACCAAAAGCAGATGAAGACACTACAAAAAACAAACAATAAAACACCCAAAATAAACAAAAAACAACCAAAACTATAAGCCAATCTCTGATGAACATGGATGCCAAAATCATCAAAAAGTATTAGTAAACCAAATCCAACAATACATTAAAAAAAAATCATTCAACATACCATGACCATGTGGGATTACTCCTAGGAGGCAAGGGGTTCAGTATTCCCAAATCAATCAACATGATACACCACATCAACAAGAGAAAGGATAAAAAGCTTATGTTCATTTCAGTGGACACAGAAAAAGCATTTGACAGAGTTTAAAGTCCATTTATGATACCTCAGAATAATAAAGTCCATATATTAAAAAACCCATACTTAACATCAGACTCAATGGTGAAAACTGAGAGCCTTTCCCCTAAGATCAGGAATGAGACAAGGATGTCCACTCTCACCACTTTTATTCAACATAAGATTAGTAGTCCTAGCCACAGCAACCAAATAAGAAAAAGGAATAAAAGGCATCCAAATTGGTAAAGAAGTAACTTTCGCTGTTTCCATAGGACATGATACTGTATACGGAATACCTTAAAGACTCCACCAAAAAACATACTAACACTGATAAATGAATTCAGTAAGACTGCAGGATACAAAGTCAATATAAAGAAATCCACTGTGCTTTTATGCACAAATAATAATCAGCAGAAAGAGTAATCAAGAAAACAATAATAATAAATATTAAATATTTAATTTATAAATTAATATGTTTAATTTATAATTATAAATATAAATTTATAAATATTAAATAAATATTAAATAATATTAAATAATAATCAGCAGAAAGAGTAATAAAGAAAACAATTCTATTTAGACCAAAAAGAATAAAATATCCAAGAATAAACTCTGCTTAAGTAAAAGACCTATACTGTGAAAACTATGAAATATGTATGAAAGAAACTGAAGAAAATATAAACAAATGGAAAGATATTTCATGCCCATCGACTAGTCTTAAGAACAAATATTGTTAAAATATCCATATCACCAAAAGCAATCTACAGATTTAATGTAATTTCTATCAAAATACAAGCAGCATTTTTCACAGAATAACAATCCTAAAATTGTATGAGCCACAAAAGACTCAACAACCAAAAAGACTGAATAGCCAAAGTAGTCTTGAAATAGAAGAACAAAACTGGAGGTTTCATGATCCCAGATTTCAAGTTATACTACAAAGCTGTAGTAATCAAAACAGTACGGGACTGGCACAAAAACAGAAATATAGATCAACAGAATGAAACTGAGAGCCTAGAAATAAACACCCATTTTTGGGTCAATTAATCTATGACAAGGGAGTCAAGAATATCCAATAGGAAAAAGACCATCTCTTCAACAAAGGCTGGGAAAACTGGACAGCTACATGCAAAAGAATGAAACTGACCACTGTCTTATACCATACACAAAAATAAACTCAAAATGGATTAAAGACCTAAATGTGAGATTTGAAACCATAACAATCCCAGAAGAGAGAACAGGCAATAATGTCTCTAACGTTGGTCATAGCAACATTTTTCTAGATAGGTCTCCTAAGGCAAGGGAAAGAAAAAAGCAAAAATAAACTAGTGGAACTACATCAAAATAAAAAGCTTTTGCACAACAGAAGAAACAAAAACAAAATTAAAAGACAACTTCCTGAATGGGAGACGATATTTGCAAATGATACAGTCAGGGGTTAGTATCCAAAACATATAAAGAACATACACAATTCCAGACCCCCCACAAAAAAACCCCAATAATTCAATTAAAAATGGGCAGAAGATATGAATGAATGAATGTCTTCTCCAAAGAAGATATCCAGATGGCCAAGAGACACATGAAAAGATGCTGAACATCACTCATCACCAGGGAAATGCAATAAAAACTACATTGAGGTATGATCTCACATCTGTCATAATGGCTAGAGTCAAAAATAAGAAACAACAGTGATGGGGAGGGTGTAGAGAAAAAAGAAGCCTCATGATGGGAATACAAACTGGTGCAGCCACTATCGAGAACAGCATGGGAATTCCCCCAAAAGAAAGCTAGGATTACCATATAAGATACCAGTAATGCCACCACTGGGTATATACCCAAAAGATACAAAAACATTAATTTGAAAAGATAATGTGCACCCCTATGTTTGTTGTAGCATTATTTACAATAGCTAAAATGTGGAAGCAGCCATATTGTCTACTGATTGATAAATGGATAAAGATTGGCATATGTATGCCATGGAATATTGTTTAGCCATGAAAAAGAATAAAATCTTGCCATTTGCAACAACATTGGTGGATCTGGAGAGTATAATGCTAAGTGAAATAAGAGAAAGACAAATGCCATATGATTTCCCTCATATGTGGAATTTAAGAAAACAAATAAGCAAAGAAGAAAAAAGACAAATAAAAAACAGAATTTTACATATAGAGAACAAACTAGTAGTTACCAGAAGGGAAGTGCTTGGAGTGGGGGTGGGGAATAGATAGAAGGTATTTAGAGTACACTTACATGATAAGCAGTGAGTACTACATAGAAATATTGAATAGCTATATTGCATATCTGAAACTAATATGACATGCATTAATCACATTGGAATTTTAAAAATAAATTTAAAAAAACATGGTACTCAGAATTCTTATAAGATTTTTCCTTTTGTAATGGGAACAATATAGAAAGTAAAGTTAAATGACTTTTTAAGACTGACACTTTTACAACCTATCAGTTTCATAGACTATAGTACATTCTTTCTGTATAAAGGATACCACTTTGGGGCACCTGGGTGGCTCAGTGGGTTAAAGCCTCTGCCTTCAGCTCAGGTCATGATCTCAGGGTCCTGGGATCAAGCCCCGCATGGGGCAATCTGCTTAGCAGGGAGCCTGCTTCCTCCTCTCTCTCTGCCTGCCTTTCTGCCAACTTGTGATTTCTGTCTGTCAAATAAATAAATAAAATCTTAAAAAATAAAAAAGGATATCACTTTAAACAACCAAATTTAAATCCAGGCCCCTTTACTAACTAGCTGTTTGGGCTTGGGTAGGTGTTTTCAAATATATATAAAACCTCAGCTTTCTCCTTTTCAAAATAGGGGGTTAGAGACAATGTATATAAAATATGCAGCAGAAGAGTAAGTACTCCAATGAGAAATAACCACGATTATTGTAACTATATGTCTAACACAGACATCTGAAGATAGTCTTCTACAGAATCATTAAACAGGAATACTCAGGGAAGGCAAGAATACAGAAGGGCCTAAGTGGAGAATGTTCTAGGCTGTCCAACCTGGGATATTAAAAACTCTACTCATAAAAAGTTTGACTTGACATTGTCCAGCATCAGTCCTCTGCCATTCAGTTTTATATTCCCTGAATAAATTTTTCACTTATCCTTAAAGAAGAACAAAAGCGAGAAATACAGGGAAGATTCAACTCTTGTTTTAGAAGACAAAAGAAAAGTGAGAATTGCCATGGCTTTTGGGGGTTAGCTACGATTCTTTAGTTTGCAGCAATACTGAAGGAGGGAAATTCAGCAGAATAGAGAATGTGAATCTGGAATTTGGGTTTAATTTCCACTTAGGCAACTCAGAAACAACACTGGATATCTTACAAATTTATTTTCAGGAAGTGGCATTATCCAACACTATTACCTTCCTCAGAGTTAGAGCATAAAGTTGAATTTATTACTTTTTGACAGATGAAAAATCTTTGTGTAGAGTGAATTTTGTTTATATTCAGAAACTGCACTATATAATTTGGAAAGGTGGCAGGATAATTCATTGATACACTTGTGTTCTCCTTATATGCCTACCGCTATTAAAACTATTTCAAGGGGTGCCTGGATGGCTCAGTCGTTGGGCATCTGCCTTCCACTCAGGACATGATCCCAGGGTCCTGGGACTGAGCCCCACAATAGGCTCCCTGCTCGACAGGAAGCCTGCTTCTCTCTCTCTCACTCCCTCTGCTACTGTTCCCTCTCTCACTGTGTCTCCCTGTCAAATAAATAAATAAAATCTTAAAAAAAAAAATTTCAGGTAGGTCAATTTTTAATTTCTGGCTTCAAGGGATTTAGGCCTGGCGAATATATACATATATCATATACATATACATGTGTATTTTGTTGCAAAAAAATTGTGATTAATAAAAGCCTTTCAAGTATAAAATATGTTATATAACCTTCTTGGAAGGATAATAGAATGGAATTAAAGAAAAGGATTAAATAAGAGATTGTATATTTTTGAAAAATGGTTATGGGTAAAAATCAAATTACTTTCATATTTATTCCATTTACATTTAAAAATAGTCTTATACTGTTTTACTGGAAAATATTGTTACTGTAAGCTAAAAATTGCACTTTTTTGTCATTATTTAAATTTATGATAAAAAACACATATCTCAACTTAAAATATGTGAAAAGGAACTTTTTCCTCAAATTTTTTAGGGACTTCATGAACAAAAATATTTGAAGACTACTTGGGTAGACCACCTTTTCTCATGAATTTTTCTGATAGTCTCTTCCTCCATCATTTACCCCCTTCACCACTTCAAGAAAAACATTCCTAAAATTCTGATGCAATCATCTTGTTCCCTGGCTTGAAAACCTCTGATAGTCCCTGTGCTGTCAGAGGAAGGATAAAGTCTAACCTCTTCAGCTCTACCTTCAGCCTACAGTGCTTCTCAGCCTCTTACTGCATTTTTTTCACATTATTTCCTGACACGATCTCCAAGAACTCTCCAAAACCAGCCCTATGCATTGGTTTCTTATCTTAGAAGCCATATTTCTCTACACTGTATAGTGAAACTCTACTTATCCTCCAAGGCTGAACTAAAAAATCACTCTGCTGTCAAATGCCTAACTTCTCAAGTAGCACGAATGGTCTTTCTGCTTGGCCCTATTTTATTTGCTGCCTGTCCTGATTATAACAGCCATCATGCATTGTACTTTTTCCACGTTTTGTATTGTTAACTCAGATTTCATGTAGGATATTCTTTTTTTTTTTTTTTAAAGATTATATGTATTTATTTATTTAGTCAGAGAGAGAGAGAGAGTGCACAAGCACAAGGAGGCAAAGTGGCAGGCAGAGGCAGAGAGAGAAGCAGGCTCCCTGCTGAGCAAGGAGCCCAATGCAGGACTCGATCCCAGAACCCTGGAATCATGACCTGAGCCGAAGGCAGTGGCTTAACTGACTGAGCCACCCAGGCGTCCCTCATGTAGGATGTTCTTACCCCTTCATGTAGTTTCAACTAGCAGAGATCTAAATTAAAACAAACAACAATAGAACAAAGGTATATGGCATGAGGTGTTCCATATTTAAAATAGCTTCTGCATTCTTTAAAATGCCTTTATTACTCAGTACTCAATGAATAATTACCAAACTTTAATCCATTTGATTATAAACCAGTGCCACGAAATTAGTCAAGATACTCCAAGGAAGCAAAAGCAGATCGATATTTCCCAAAATGCAAAGAAGGAAGGATAAGAGAGAGGAAGGAAGGGAGGGGAAAAAAGATGCGTGGCTGCGGGGTTACTGAAGTGAATTTTACTATCATGAACAAATTGAGTATGGAGGTAAAGAAATAATGATGTAGCAGCATACAGTGTAATTCATTGTTGAATGGTAGAACATGCTAGAACATGTTTAAGCAAGGATAAAAACAAAATGGCAAGGTGAAAGGTTTTAAGAACTCCTTATGCAACCCAGGGAGTGAAAGAAAAACATACCTTTAGTTCCAAGAATATTTCCACCTCAGTGGAGTTCGAACAGACCTGTGATTTACCTCTTGCTCTCAAATGCTCAACCCCCAAACAGGGCAGTAAGTGGCAAGTGAAGGAGTTGCAAAGGTTGTTATTAACAGAGCACCTCCCGTGGTGTGGGGGACCCCTCAGCAGGCATGGACGTAGACATGTGCATAACAAAGAACAACAATCAGTCTGGCAAGTGACCTAGGTTTTTACCTGGAGCTTCCAGCTTCAAAACAAAAATTCATTCAAGTCTAATAGTTTGTAAGGCTTGGACTCAAACTTGAACATTATAGTTCAGTTTTCTTAGGTAAATGGTGGACTCTTAATATGAATATTCAGACCTTTTATTTCTAAAAAAAAGTTCTCCTGAATATAATGTAAAAAAATAATGTGCTGATTTTCTACTCTTGGTGGTTTATCCCCTATCTTCTATATCTCTTACTTCCTCTTGTATCCTTCTGACCTCTTTGTTTTCAGTTCTCTAGGCTGTTTTCATTATCCTCCTCAAAGTCAGTCGATAGTCACTTAAATCTGTTCTTATTTGAGAACAATGTAATTAAGTCTTCATTGCTAAGATGATTTTCTTCTATTGTCTATCATAATTCAGGTTAATGCTGATTTTTTTTTTTTGTTGGGGGGGGGGGCATGTGGACAGAGGGGCAAAGGGAGAGGGGAAGAATCTCAAGCAGGCTCCATGCCCGTGTGGGGCTGGATCTCACGACCCTGAGATCATGACTAGAGCCAAAAATCAAGAATCAGATGCCTAACCAACTGAGCCACCTAGGCCCTATGGTTAACTCTGATTTTTAATATTTTGATTTGAAATGCTCTTTAATCATTTCAAACATGGGGTGTCTCGGTGGCTCAGTGGGTTAAGCCTCTGCCTTTGGCTCAGGTCATGATCTCAGGGTCCTGGGATCGAGCCCCACATGGGGGGGGGGGTCTCTGCTCAGCAGGGAGCCTGCTTCCCCCCCCACCTGCCTACTTGTGATCTCTGTCAAATAAATAAATAAAATCTTTAAAAAAAGAAACATGCTACTTTAATGATAAATTCATTCCAGAGTATTGTGTTATAATTTTTCTCTATATCATTGTTCTCTTAAAAATCAGACTTATTCCTGGCTGCCACAAAGATACCAAAAGAAAACTATAGACCAATATTCCTTATGCATATAGATGACTTTGTTTTGAAGAACTGACCAAACCAATCCTAAAATTAATGGAAATGCTGACACAATTATAAAAAAGTAGAAGGACTCACACTCCCTGATTTCAAGATTTACCACAAAGCTGTGGTAAACAAGGTTGTGCACTTTGCTCCTCAGCCTCAGGACATTAACACAGCCTTCCTTTCAGACTGATAAGGATTATGAGGCAAAGGCTGTGTGGGAAGCATGGGGAAAGCCGGTTGAAAATTCCCTTTCTTAGATCATAACTGATTCTAGTAACTTCAGGTGGAGGATCTGTAGGTAGAGATAACGTTGCCAAACACAAGGAAAGGAAGGACTTGGAGAAATATTAGCAGGTCAGACTCAACATAATCATGCCTTTGGGTCCCAGAACATCTGTTTATCATTCCCCTCAGTGTGGCTGGTAAATGTGAGACACGGCCAGGAAAATCCACCCTTCCATCCCAAGTCAAAATATCTGAATGCTTCTAGCACCTTGTACATATCGTCGTTACTCAAAAAACACGTACAGAATGACTACAGAGATTTGGATATACATGAATGAGTTCATGTTACCACCAACTTGGTAAGATTTTCAAAATTTAGACTAGGGGGGACAAGGACAGAGGAGGAGGATCTTAGGCTTATCTTGCCACACGGATACACGTAGATAACACCTGGTCAGTGTGACTGATGACCCAAAGACTGGCGGAACAGATTATCCAAAGCAAATGTAGGGAAGAAGCCACACTGAAGAGGGCAGAGATGGGGTCAGGAGCTGGATGGCAGGAAGGTCCGTGGGAGGGAGGGATGCCTCGAGCACGCAGACGGGAGAGAAGGAGACCTAACAGCAACCACCCTGGGTGCTGGGGACTCACACTGAGAAGACAAATCCCTGATAACATTTGGCTTTGAAAATCAGAGGGGCCTAACTTCATGAGTTCTTACAATCAGTGGGGCTTAACACCTGGAGCTTTAAAAGTCAGCGGGCTTGGCTCTGGGAGAGCCAGGAGGGCAAGAGGAAACCAACCGAGGCTCCTGCCGTTAAGGAGACAGCATGACAAACAGACCCACTGAGTATAGGAGCAGCCATTGGGAAGAAGCCGGGAGTATATGGAAAGATTTATTTGCTAATCTCCAAGTGTATGCCAGAAGGGGCAGGGATCTTTGGAAGATTCCTCTTGGGACAAAAAGCTGGCAGGTGCCACTTCCCTTGCCTGCCCCCGGGCCTTGACACAGAGATTTCTGAGAGAACAAGCACAATTCCAACATTCTCCACCTAGCTTGCTAGCAGGGTGCTTTATGCCCGAGTTCTCCTGTGGACTCACCCCCTCCCACACACCTTGCCCAGGGGTCTATCCAAACTAGTACCACAGTGTCACAGCATGTAAGCAGCAGCCCCAAGGGTCAGCATCACCTCAAAGTGACTCCTGCCCTGGGGAGAGGGGATGAAAACCACACATGTCAGTTCAGCTGCTGCCCCAGCGAGGGGCTGAGAGCAGTCACATGGTCTGACTGCAGCCTGCCCCTCCCCCAACAACAAAACCTTCACAGGTGACAACACAGGGAAAGCACCTGCAGTCGGGTGCTACTCATCTCTGGCAAACACCTGGCCCTACTCCACTCAAGCCCAAGGCAGCTCAGACTGGCAACAACACAGGGATCAAAATCTGCCCACAACAGGCAAAGAGAGCCATTACGGATGATTGGACTGAAGGCAAAAGCAGCTCAGCCACAACAGCAGGGCACAACCTGCACACCCAGGAGACACCCCCGAAGTGCCAGGATCTGAGCAGGGGACATTGCATCACAGGGCACTCTCGGACTTCTTCTGCATAAGGCCACTACTTTCAAGAGCAAGAGACTTGGCTGACTTTCCCGACACACAGAAATAGGCACAGAGAGTCAGACAGAAGGAGAGGAACAGAAAAGCATGTCCTTAATGAAAGACCAGGACAGAGACAGAGCACAAGAGCTAAACAAAATGGAGATAAGTAATGCTTGATAGGGAATTTAAACTAATGCTCGTAAAGGATCAGAGAGGAACTAGAAAAACAACTGTAAAACAAGTAACAAAATGGCAGTAAGTCCATACTTAGCAATAATTACCTTTGAATATAAATGTACTGACTGCTCCAATCTGAAGACATAGGGAGGTAGAATAGATTAAAAAAAAAGAAAAAGGAAGACCCATCTATATGCTGCCTACAAGAGACTCATTCAGCATTAAAGACACCTGCACCTGTAGTTAAAAGTAAAGGGATGCAAAAGCAGTTATTATGTAAATAGAAGTGAAAAGAAAGTGGGTAGCAATAATTATATCAGACAAGAGACTTTAAAAAAGACTGTAACAAGAAACAAAGAATAACACTACATAATCATAAAGGGAACAATCCCACAGAAGATACAACAGTTGTAAATATTTACATATCCAATGTGGGTGCAGCCAAAACAACGCAGCTAATAATAAACATAAAGGAAAACATTGATAATACAATAACAGGACGGGACTTTAACACACCACTTACATCAATGGATAAATTATCTAAATAGAACATCAACAAGGAAGGGGTGGCTTTGAATGAAACTTTGCACCAGATGGATCTAACAGATATATTCAGAACATTCCATCCTGAAACAGAATACATATTTTGTTCAAGTGTACATGGGACATTCTCCAGAATAGATCACATGTTATGCTCAAAGGACTCAACTAATCCAGAAGGTTTGCTGTCATATCAAGCCTCTTTTCCGACCACGCTATGAGAGTAGAAATCAGCCACAAGAAAAAAATCTGGAAAGAAAACAAATACAGGTTAAATAACATGCTACTAAACAAGGACTGGGTCAACCAAGAAACCAAAGAGGAATTAAAAAAGAAATACCTGCAGACAAATGAAACTGAAAATACAATGGTCCCACATCTCTGGGGTGCAGCCCAAGCTGTTCTAAGAGGGAAGTTAAGAGTAATACAGGCCTACCTCAAGAAGCAAAAAAAGTCTCCAATAAACCTAACCTCATACCCAAAGGAACTAGAAAAAGAACAAGAGACAAAACACAAAACCAGAAGGAAGGAAATACTGATTAGAGCAAAAATAAATGATATGGAAACTAAAAACCCTAATTGAACAGATGAATGAAATCAGGAGCTGATTCTTTGAAAATATACCAAAATTGATAAAACTTTAGCCAAACTCATTGAGACATAAAGTCAAGGAGAGGGAGGGAGAGAGACAGAGACAGAGAGAACAAAATGAGAAATGAAAGCGAAATAACAAACACATCACCGAAAGACAAAGGATTATAAGAGAATATGATGAGAAATTATATGTTAGCAAATTGGACAACCTAGAAGAAATGGATGAATTCTGAGAAACATAAGCTCCCAAAACAATCAGGAAAAAGAAAATTTGAACAAATTACCAGCAATGAAATTATATCAGTAATCAGAAAACTCCCACAAACAGAAGTCTGAGCCAGATGTCTTCACAGGTGAATTCTAGCAAACATTTAAAGAGCAGTTAATACCTATTCTTCTGAAACTATTTCAAAAAATAGAAGAGGAAGGAAAGCTTCCCAATTCATTCCGTGAGGCCAGCATTACCCTGAAAACAAAACCAGACAAGACACCACAAAGAAAGAGAACTACAGGCTAGGATCTCTGATGAACATAGAGGCCAAAATCCTAAAAAAAAGTATTAGTAGATCAAATCCAACAGCACAGTAAAAAAACAAAACAAACAAACAAACAAAAAAACAACCTTCACCACAATCAAGTGGGATTTTTTTCCTGGGATACAAGGGTGATTCAATATTTGCAAATCAATCAACGCAATCCTTTCTCTTGCTGATGTGAAATATTTTTAAGATCATTTTAATAGATGCAGGGAAAGCATTTGACAAGGTACAATGTCCATTCATGATACAAACCATCAACGTCGGTCTAGAAGGAACATGGGGAAAACTCTAGAGGCAACACAGCGGAGGGGAAACGGAGAACTTTTCCCCTAAGTCAGGAACAATATAAGGATGTTATACTGTCACCACGTTTATTCAACATAGTACTGGAAGTCCTAGCCAGAGCAATCAGACAACAAAAAGAAATAAAAGACATCCAAACTGGAAGGAGGAAGTAAAACCATCACTATTTACAGAGGATGTGATACTATATACAGAAAACTCTAAGATTCCACCAAAAAACTACTAGAACTGATAAATGAGTTCACGAAGGTTGCAGGATACAAAAATTGTGTGGAAATCTCCTGCATTTCTATACAGTAATAATGAAGTGGCACAAAGAGGTATTAAGAAATGGTCTCATTTACAATTGCATCAAAGAGAATAAAATATCCGGGAAAAAACTTAACCAAGGAGTTGAAAACCCTGTACTGACAAAACTATAAAACATGGCTGAAAGAAACTGGCAGAGTATACAAATGGAAAGATACTCCATGCTCATAGATTGGAAGAACAAATACTGTTAAAATGTTCCCACTGCCTAAAGCAATATACAAATTTAAGGCAATCTCTATCAAAATAGCAACACTTTTCACAGAGCTAAAGAAATAATCCCAATTTCCTACTTGTATGAACTGCAAAAGACCCCAAATAGCCAAAACAATCTTGAACAAAAATGTAAGTATTGTAATCCCAGATTTCAAGTTATATTACAAAGCTGTAGTAATCAAACAGTTGGTACTGGCACAAAAACAGACACACAGATTAACAGAACAGAACGACAGCCCAGAAATAAACCTATGCTTATATGGTCACTTAATTTTCAACAAGTCAAGGAAGAATATCCAATGGGAAAAAGTGTCCTTAACACAGGCTATTGCAAAAACTGGACAGCTACTTGCAAAAGAATGAAACAGAAACCACACCGTACTAATTAACCAATACCATACACAAAAAGAAGCTCCAAAAAGGATTAAAGACCTAAATGTGAGAACTGAAATCATAAAAATCATGAAGAGAGCACAGACAGAATTTTCTCTGACATTGGGCATAGCAACATTTTTCTAGACAGGTCTCCTAAGGGAAAGAAAAGCAAAAATAAACTAGTGGAACTACATCAAAACAAAAACTTTTGCACAGCAAAGGAAACAATCAACAAAACTAAAAGATGACCTCCTGAATGGGAGAAGTATGCAAATGACATTTGTGATAAAGGGTTAGTATCCAAAATATATAAGCAACTTCTACAACTCAGCACCAAAAAACTCAAATAACCTAATTTTTAAATGGGTTAGAAGACATGAACAGCTATTTCTCCAAAGACATACAGAAGGCCAACAGCCACATGGAAAGATGCTAAACATCACTAATCACCAGGAGATACAAATCCAAACCACAAGGAGCTATCCCCTCCCAGCCATCAGAATGGCTGAAGTCAAAAACACAAGAAACAAATGTTGACAAGAATGTGGAGAACAAAGAACACTTGTGCACTGCTGACGGACATGCTGATGGAAATACAGCCACTTTGGATTACCGTATAGAGATTTCTCAAAAAATTAAAAATAGAACTACAATATCATCCAGGAATTCCAGTACTGAGTATTTATCCAAAGGATATTAAAACACTAGTGCAAAAATCTCTATGTACCTCTATATTTATTGCAGGATTATTTACAAAAGCCAAATTATAGAAGCAACGTTCATTGATAAATGAACAGATAAAGAAAAAGTGGTGTACATACATATGTACATACACATATACCCATAAACACAATGGAATATTACTCAGCTATAAAAAAGAATGAAGTCTTGCCATTTGCAACAACATGGATGAAGCTAGAGGATATAATGTTAAATGAAATAAATCAGTAAGAGAAAGACAAATATCATGATTTTTCTCATCTATGGAAGAAACAAATGGAAAAAAAAAAGATACAAACAAAATATTTTTTAAAGATTTATTTTAGTGGGGCACCTGGGTGGCTCAGTGGGTTAAGCCACTGCCTTCAGCTCAGGTTATGATCCCAGGGTCCTGGGATCGAGCCCCACATTGGGCTCTCTGCTCAGCAGGGAGCTTGCTTTCCTTCCTCTCTGTGCCTGCCTCTCTGCCTACTTGTGATCTTTGTCAAATAAATAAATAAAATCTTTAAAAAAAAAAAAGATTTATTTTAGAAAGAGAGTATGTACATGTGTGAGTTGGAGTAGGAGGAGACTCTTCAAGCAGATTCCCCACTGAGCATGGAGGCAGACATGGGGCTCCATCCCATGACCCAAGAGAGCAGAACCTGAGCCAAAACCGAGAGTCTAATGGTCAACTGACTGAGCCACCCAGGCGCCCCCACAAAACAGATTCTGAACTATAGAGAACCACATGGTGGTTACCAGAGGGGAGGTGGGTGGGTGAAAGTGATTGAAAGTACACTTACCATGATGAGCACTGAGTAATGTAGAGAATTGTTGAGTCACTCTGTTGTACACCTACAACTAATATAACACTGTATGTTAATTATATTAGAATTAATTTGTTTTAAAGAAAAGGCTTTAAATATTAAAATATCAATGGGATCTACAGGGAAATAAAAATTCTATGAAGTTATAGGTATCTATGTATTTATTGGGACATGCTGTCTCTCTTTAAGTTATTTTCATTCTTACTTTTGCAGATTCTAATGCTACCTGTGTTTCGTATTGCTGACAATGCATCAAGATTAGGAATGCCAAACAGAGAAAAATCTAGGTCTCTTTAAGTGACATACTCTTGTTCACAGTAAGATCTTGAGTTCTGAAAATACGCATTAACATCTACCTTGTGCTCAACTCTGGGACTGATATTTGGGATAATCAAATCAGCCTTTTAGAAGCTTAGAATTTTTGCAGGAGAAACAGGCCCATAGATGTGCTAGGTGCCCAATTAATGTGCCAGGATTGGCCATGCTATCTGGGGAGTAGGCGGTAGCTGTGAAGTAGATGTAGTGAGCGTAGCAGGTTAAGTGATAAAATGGCCAGCACTGGACAGGTGGAACAATGCTGGGGGTGGGGGTTAGTGGTCCACATAAAGGGGTGAGCAGAACTACAGGGAGCTTTGTATGGCTTACACTGTGGCCAAAAGGAGAGTGGGGGAGGGGAGAAGCTGGCCTAGACTGAGCTGAAGTGGTGGGCAGTGTCAAAAAAAAAAAAAAAAGGGCACTAGAAAGAACTAGATCTTTCTCCTAGAAAGCCTCATTTCTCAGATATTCATCTATTCATCTCACTCTGATTTTATTTGCATGTGACAGACCACAAAAAGCTACATTAGACTGAACCCATGTTATTTCTGAGCTCAAAAGTTTATAGCAAATATATGCAAGGCAGAATAAAGAATTATCAAAATAGCTCTAATTAGTAGATGACATTGGTCAAGGGATTTACTCTTTGTTGAGCTTTTCATATGTAGATAGCATTTAGATCCTAAATCTCATGCCTGTTGATTTTCAATCTCCGGGTTATTCAGAGATATTAAGATTTATATGTATTTTAACTTTTTAATTCAAAGTGTAACAGACATAAAGAAAAGTGAGCAGACCATTAATGCATGGCTTAATCAAGTATCACAAAATGAAGATACCTAGTCGAAGGACGGAAACGTAACTACTACCTAGAAGTTCCTGTTGTACCCACTCTGAATTACTAACCTCATCTCTCCAAATTCAACTCCTTTAACTTCTAAAACAATTGCTTCATTCTGCCTGTTTTTGAATTTATAAAAATGGAATCATATATTCTGTGTCCAGCTTATTTCAATCACTATTATTAGTTTATTTTCTTTGCTGCATAGCATCCCATTTTATGAACCTACCACAATTTATGTCTTCTACTGTTAATAGACATGTTACATCTTTTTTTGCCCTTATTAGTAATGCTATGTGTGTGTGTATATATATATATATATATATATATATATATATATATATGTATATATTTTAAAGATTTTATTTATTTACTTGACAGACAGAGATCACAAGCAGGCAGAGAGGCAGGAGGCGGGTGTGGGGGGATGGGTAGCAGGCTCCCCATCGAGCAGAGAGTCTGATGTGAGGCTTGATCCCAGGACCCTGGGATCATGACCTGAACTGAAGGCAGAGGCGTTAACCCACTGAGCCACCCAGGCGCCCCATGCATAAGCGTATATTACTTAATGAGGACACAAGCACATATTGGAAAGGTCAAAAAAGGCCCTGAGTCTAAGTGTGGTGGCATCACTTTCAACTATTGGGAAAATCCAGGAACTGGTTGGGGCTGGATTTTGTGCCATTCTGTGTTAAAATAAGGGAAGGTTGATTTGCAATGTAACCCCAAATTTGGAAGAAAACAAATGTTTCTCAATTATGCTGCAGGGAAGGCTGGGTCTAAGACATGTCTTGACTTTTTACCACATGGAGGCACCCAGAGATTCGGAATGAGATGAATATGTAAATACAATGCACATTTTCATAAGTCAGTGTCCATAATCTTATACATGAGTTTGGAGTTAAGATATGAGGAAGTTCAGACAGATATCAGAATGTTATCTTTTCCTAATTGAAGAGAAAATAGAATTTCTTACCAAGATAAAATTTTCTGATCTGCTCATTAAAATGTATCAAGAAAACATATACTCCATTTCTCCTTGGGTGAATCTGGTGATTTGTCAAATGCTTCTAATTTTTTTAAAAATTTCTGTCTAGATGGTTTCCCTGTAGAGACACACAAGTGCCACCTAGTGTTCAGGAACATCAACTGCAGGCTGAGATGTCCCGCTTTTAGAGCTCTTTCTAGCCTGTTTTCCTGCAGAGTCTTTAGGGGCTGGAAAATAAGGGGACTTGGTTGCAAGCGTCAAGGCTCAGACTTCCCTTCCTTCCTCTCTCCCAGAACGGCTTGTAAATGCAGTGAAGAGTACTGCCCACACCCTAAAAAGTGAGGGTTAGGCAGATCACCTACTACAAGCTGATTTAGATATTATTCAGTCCATTTGTTTTAGTATAACTATAATGCACATTTTTAAAAGAAAATTAAGGGGCTGGTAGTTCAGTTGTTAAGTGTCTGCCTTTGGCTGAGGTCATGATCCCAGGGTCCTGGGATTGAGACCCACATCCGGCTCCCTGCTCAGCAGGAGCCCTGCTTCTCCCTTTCCCACTCCCCCTGCCTGTATTCCCTCTGCCACTGTGTCTCTCTCTGTCAAGTAAATAAAATCTCTCTGTCAAATAAATAAAATAAAAGAAAGAAAGAAACTTAAATTATATGGACATTTAAAAAGCAAGAAGCAAAATTTCTCTGTCATTCCAATTATCCAACCCTGTAAGTACTCTGTTCATTGTTTGAATGTGTTTTTAGACAGAAGAAGTTTACCGGAGGTTTCTTCATATGAAATTGGTAGAAAATTGGGGAAAAAAAAAAACCCAATGCAGTAGGAAGCACCATCTGCCACATTTCGTCAGTTGTAGCAATAAATATTAGTAAATCTAAAAATTCCCCTCCCTGAGCTTTCAAATATCCAAAATTTGTAACAATTGACACTAATAGATGAATAAATACCAAATCTAAGCTTCATGCTATCTATTAAAATGATAGCATTTAGGATTATTTGTTCCAGTTCTGTGAAAAAAGTTGATAGTATTTTGTTAGGGACTACACTGAATGTGTAGATTGCTCTAGGTAGCATAGACATTTTCATAATATTTTTTCTTCCAATCCATGAACATGGAATGTTTTTCCATTTCTTTTTGTCTTCCTCAATTTCTTCCACAAATATTCTACAGTTTTCTGAGTACAGATCCTTTGTCTCTTTGGTTAGATTTATTCCTAGGTATCTTATGGTTTTGGGTGCAATTTTAAATAGGATCAACTCCTTCATTTTGTTCTGTCTCATTGTTGGAGTACAGAAATACAACTGATTTCTGTGCATTGATTTTTATTCTGCCACTTTGCTAAATTCCTGTAGGAATTTGTATGGAACCAGAAAAGACGCCAAATAGTCAAAGGAATGTTGAAAAAGAAAACCAAAGCTGGGGCCATCACAATTCCAGACTTCAAGCTCAGCTACAAAGCTGTAATCATCAAGATAGTATGGTACTGGCACAAAAACAGACACCTGGCTCAACAGAACAGAATAGACAGCCCAGAAATGGACCCTCAACTCTATGGTTACCTAATCTTTGACAAATCAGGAAAGAATACTCAATGGAAAAAAGACAGTCTCTTCAACAAATGGTGTTGGGAAAATTGGACAGCCATATGCAGAAGAATGAAACTGGACCATTTTCTTGCACCATACACAAAAATAAACTCAAAATGGATGAAAGACCTAGATGTGAGATAAAAATCCATTGAAAAACAATCTGAGGGTTTTGAAGGGGCGGGGGGTGGGAGGTTGGGGGAACCAGGTGGTGGGTATTGGAGAGGGCACAGATTGCATGGAGCACTGGGTGTGGTGCAAAAACAATGAATACTGTTACGCTGAAAATAAATAAAAATTTTTAAAAAATCCATTGAAATATTTGAGAACACAAGCAGCAACCTCTTTGACTTCGGCCACAGCAAATTCTTGCTAGATATGTCTTCAAAGGCAAAGGAAACAAGCAAACAAGGAAATGAACTATTGGGACTTCATCAAGATTAAAAACCTTTTGCATAGGAAAAGAAATAGTCAACAAAACCAAAAGACATCTGACAGAATGGGAGAAGATATTTGCAAATGACATTACAGATAAAGGGCTGGTATCAAAAACCTACGAATAACTTACCAAACTCAACACCCAAAGAACAATCCAACCAAGAAATGGGCAGAAGACATGAACAGATATTTCTGCAAGAAGACATTCAAATGGCCAACAGACACATGAAAACAAGCTCAACATCACTCAGCATCAGGGAAATACAAATCAAAACCAAAATTAGAAACCACCTCACACCAGTCAGAATGGCTAAAATTAACAAGTCAGGAAATGACAGATGTTGGCAAGGATGTGGAGAAAGGAGAACCGTCTTATGTTGCTGTTGGGAATGCAAGCTGGTGCGGCCACTCTGGAAAACAGTATGGAGGTTCCTCTAAAAGTTGAAAATAGAGCTAGCCTATGACCCACTAATTGCACTACTGGATATTTACCCCAAAGATACAAATGTGATATGAAGGGGCACCTGCACCTCAATGTTCATAGCAGCAATGTCCACAATAGCCAAATTATGGAGAGAGCCCACATGTCCATCAACAGATGAATGAATAAAGAAGATGCAATACACACACACACACACACACAGGAATATTATGTAGCCATCAAAAAAGAAGTCTTGGCTGGGGGCAAGATGGCAGCAGAGTAGGGGACCTCATTTCATCTGGTCCTCTGAATTTAGCTGGATATCTATAAAAACATTCTGAACGTATATAAATTCAACCTGAGATGTAAGAAGATTTATCTGGATTTCCACGAGCAAAAAAACAAAAACCAACTACTTTTTGCAAGGTAGGAGGTGTAGAACCTTGAATCTTTGGGGGAAATATCAGAAGATAAATGGGGTGGGGATGGAGCCTCCATAAGCCAGCCACTGGAAAGTGACAGAACACTGGAGCAAAAAATTGGGACCCTCAGAAATGTGCTCTAGTGAGAGGTGCCCCCTTCTGAGAAGGGCACAGGGGATGAATAGGGCAGAATCTGGGTGGATTTCTGTTGTCTTAGGATTCCAGGAGACTCAGAAAGAACAGGGGAGCCTGAACCAATGGAATGTCCAAGCAGTGGAGCTGGAAGACTGGTTATGGCCACCAAGCCTAGAAGAGACTCTTAACTCCAATCACCGTAAACCATGGGCCAAGCCTTCTGACAAGGGATGGGGCAACTCCACCCAGGCAAAGACACCTCCCTCTGGTATCATTGATGCAGGCCCCTCCCCCAGAAGACAGGTGAATGATAATTGTGATTATTTCCCACAGGACTGTAAAACTCCAGTGCCAGGGGAAAATAATAGAGAGAGCTCCATGAGGGTGTTCCTTCACGACTTGCTTACACTTCAGGCTAAAATTTTACATTTCTTTATTAGTTTCTTTATTTACATTTTTTTTTACCCCGTTCATGTTTCAAATAGATTATTTCCCAACCTATGTTTTTAAGTAACTTTGTAGCTTTTATTTTTTTCACATCTATGTTTTAGCCTGTTTTTCACTCCATTCAATTTTATCTTGATATATATAAATATATCAATATATTGACATATATATAGATAAATATAGATTTATAGATATATCTATAACTATACATATATATTCTGATTTCTCTGCAATTTTGGGATATAGTATCTTCTAACACACAGATCAAAAAATCATTCAGGAACAGGCAGATCACCTTGTTTTGTCCACCTTGAGGGATTATAATCTCCCCTCACCCCCTTTGTTTTTCCTATTTTATTGTTTTGGATCATCTTGGCTTTGGTTGCGTCTCTGTGGTAACTTTTGACCACTTCAGATTTTTTCTAAGGTGCATTTTGCTTGGGTCGTGGTTGATATTCTAGACTCTGTTCATTTGCTCAACCATCCCTCAACAGAATCACTAGGAAGAGCAATTCTCAAACAAAGAAAAGACCCAGAGACAATGTTCTCTGCCAAAGAACTAATAGATATGGATATAAGCAAGATGTCAGAGACAATATAGAATCTCTACGGGCAAATATGAGATCTAATCAGGCTGAACTTAAAAATGCTATGAATGAGAAGCAGTCTAAACCAGATACTATACAAGTCATGTAAATGAGGCAGAAGAATTAATTAATTAATTAATTAAACTGATAGAATGGAAGGAAGTGGAGGAAAAGAAGGATAGGCTGCTAGTAGCCCATGAAAATAGATCAATGATGCCATGAAACATTCCAATGTCAAAATTATTGGGATCCCTGAAGGTGTGGAAAGAGAGAGGACTAGAAGGTATATTTGAGAAAATCATAGCTGAGAACTTCCCTAATATGGGGAAAGAAACAAGAATTCCTCTCCAAAAGGCAGAGAGGACCCCTCCCAAAATCAATAAAAATAGATCAACACCCCAACATATAAGAGTGAAGCTTCCAGATTATAGAGCCAAGGAAGCTATATTGAGAGCAACTAGGTGGAAGAGATTTCCTATGTATGAAGGAAGGAACATCTGAATAACATAAGACCTATCCATAGAGACCTGGCAAGACATATTCAGAGTACTAAATTAGAAGAACATGAAGCCAAGCATACTTTATCCAGCAAGGCTGTCATTCAGAACAGATGGAGAGATAAAGAGCTTCCAGGACTGGCAGAAACTGAAAGAATATGTGACCATCAAGCCAGCTCTGCAAGAAATATTAAGGTGGATTCTACAAAAGAAGAAAGACCCCAAGAGTAATATAGACCAGAAATTAACAGACAATCTACAGAAACAGGGACTTTGCAGGCAATACAGTGGCACCAAACTAATATCTTTCAATAGTTACTCTCAATGTAAATGGGCTGAATGCTTCCATCAAAGAACACAGGGTTTCAGATTCGATGAAAAAGCAGGACTCATCTATATGCTATCTATAAGAGACTCATTTTAAACCTAAAGACACCTCCAGATTGAAAGTGAGGGGGTGGAAAACAATTTACCATGCTAATGGACATCAAAAGAAAGCTGAGATGGCAATCTTTGTATCAGACAAGTTAGATTTTAAACCAAAGACTATAGTAAGAGATGTAGAGGGACACTGTATCATTCTTAAAGGGTCTACCCAAGAAGAAAATTTAACAATTGTAAATATCTATGTCCCCACTGTGGAAGCCGCCAACTACATAAACCAACTAATAACCAAAATAAAGAATCATGCTGATAATACATTAATAGCAGGAGACTTTAACACTAAACTCACAGCAACAGACAGGTCATCTAAGCAGAAGTTCAGCAAAGAAACAAGAGCTTTGAAGGACACATTGGACCAGATGGACTTCATAGATACATACAGAACATTCCATTCCAAAACAACAGAATACTCATTCTTTTTTTTTTTTAAGGTTTTATTTATTTATTTGACAGAGAGAGATCACAAGTAGGCAGAGAGGCAGGCAGAGAGAGAGAGAAGGAAGCAGGCTCCCCGCTGAGCAGAGAGCCTGATGCAGGACTCGATCCCAGGACCCCGAGATCATGACCTGAGCCGAAGGCAGCGGCTTAACCCACTGAGCCACCCAGGTCCCCTCATTCTTCTTGAGTGCACATCGAAATTTCTCCGGAATAGATCACATACTAGGTCACCAATAAGAGCTCAGCTGATATCAAAAGACTGAGATTATTCCCTGCATATTTTCAGACCACAAGGATTTAAAACTGGAACTCAACCACAGGGAAAAATTTGGAAGGAATGCAAACACTAGAGTTAAAAAGCATATGGATGCTAAGATTCTCAATAAGATCCTAGCTAATAGGATCCAACAGTACATTAAAAAGGTTATCCACCATGAACAGGTGGGATTTATCCATGGGATGGATGCAAGAGTACTTCAATATTCACAAATTAATCAATGTGATAGAACAAATCAATAAGAGAAGGGAGAAGAAGCACATAGTCCTCTCAATTGATGTAGATAAAACATTTGACAAAATACAGCATCCGTTCCTGATTAATATGATTCAAAGTATAGTTATAGAGGGAATATTCCTCAACTTCATAAAATCTACCTATGAAAAACCCACAGCAAATATCATTCTCAATGGGGAAAAACTGACAGCCTTCCCTTTGAGATCAGGAACACGACAAGGATGTCCACTTTCACCACTGTTGTTCAACATAGTAATAGAAGTCCTAGCAATAGCAATCAGACAACAAAAATAAATAAAAGGTATTCAAATTGGCAATGAAGAAGTCAAACACTCTCACTTCACAGATGGCATGATACTTTATATGGAAAACCCAAAAGACTCCATCCCCAAACTACTAGAATTCATACAGCAATTCAGTAATGTGGCAGGATACAAAATCAATGTACAGAAATCAGTTCCTTATATACACTGACAATGGAAACATAGAAAGAGAAATTAGAGAATCAATTCCATTCACTATAGCACAAAGAACCATAAGATACCTGGGAATAAACCTAACCAAAGAGGCAAAGGGTCTGTACTTGAGGAACTATAGAACACTCATGAAAGAAATTGAAGAAGACACAAAAAGATGGAAGACCATTCCATACTCATGGATCGGAAGAATAAACGTTGTTAAAGTTTCTATACTGTCTAGAGCATCTATATTTTCAATGCCATCCCAATCAAAATTCCACAGGCATTTTTAAAAGAACTGGAACAAACAATCCTAAAATTTGTATGGAACCAAAAGAGACTCCTAATTGCTAAGGAAATGTTGAAAAAGAAAAACAACACTGGGGGCATCATGTTGCCTGATTTCAAGCTTGACTACAAAGCTGTGATCACCAAGACAGCATGGTCCAGGCACAAAAACAGACACATAGACCAGTGGAACAGTAGAGAGCCCAGATATGGACCCTTAACTCTATGGTCAACTAATCTTTGACAAAGCAGGAAAAAATATACAGTGGAAAAAAGACAGTCTCTTCAATAAATGGTGCTGGGAAAATTGGATAGCTATGTGTAGAAGAATGAAACTCAACCATTCTCTTACACCATACACAAAGATAAACTCAAAATGGATAAAATACCTCAACATGAGGCAGGAATCTATCAAAATCCTAGAGGAGAACATGGGCAGTAACCTCTTCCACATCAGCCACAGCAACTTCTTTCAAGATGTGTCTCCAAAGGCAAAGGAAAGAAAAGCAAAAATGAACTTTTGGGACTTCATCAAGATCAAAAGCTTCTGCACAGCAAAGGAACAGTCAACAAAACAAAGAGGCAACCCACGGAATGGGAGAAGATATTTGCAAATGACACTCCAGACAAAGGGCTGATATCCAAGATCTACAAAGAACTCCTCAAACTCAACACACACCAAACAGATAATCACATCAAAAAATGGGCAGAAGACATGAACAGACACTTCTCCAAAGAAGACATACAAATTTCTTTCTATTTTTTAAAGATTTTTATTAATTTATTTGACAGGGAGAGAGAGATCACAAGTATGCAGAGAGGAAGGCAGAGAGAGAGAGGGGGAAGTAGACTCCCTGCTGAGCAGAGAGCCTGATGTGGGGCTCAATCCCAGGACTCTGAGATCATGACCTGAGCCAAAGACAGAGGCTTAACCCACTGAGCCACCCAGGCATCCCTAGATATACAAATTTCTAACAGGCATGTTAAAAAATGTTCATTATCATTAGCCATCAGGGAGATTCAAATTAAAACCACATTGAGATACTACCTTACACCAGTTAGAATGGTAAACAACAAGTGTTGCAGGGGTTGTGGAGAAAGGGGAACCCTCTTACACTGTTGGTGGGAATGCAAGTTGATAGAGCCACTTTAGAAAACAGTGTGGAGATTCCTTAAGAAATTAAAAATAGAGCTACCCTAAGATCCTGCAATTGCATTACTGGGTATCTACCCCAAAGATACAGCAGATCTTTGTGAAAAGAAGGGCCACCTGTACCCCAATGTTCATAACAGCAATGGCCACAATTGCCAAACTGTGGAAAAACCAAGATGCTTTTCAACGGACAAATGGATACAGAAGATATGGTCCATATATACAATGGAGTATTATGCCTCCATCAGAAAGGATTAATGCCCAAATGTTATATCAGCATGGATGGGAATGGGAGAGATTATGCTGAGTGAAATAAGTCAAGCAGACTTATCATATGGTTTCTTACTTGTGGAGCATAAGGAATAACACAGAGGACATTGGGAGATGGAGAGTAGAAGTGAGTTGGGGGAAATCAGAAGGGGGGGGATGAACCATGAGAGACTGTGGACTCTGAGAAACAAACTGAGGGTTTGGGAGGGGAGAAGGGTGGGGTGTTGGGTGAGCCTGGTGGTGGGTATTATGGAGGGCACATATTGCATGGAGCACTGGGTGTGGTGCATAAACAATGAGCTTTGGAACACTGAAAAGAATTAAAATTAAATTAAATTAAATTTTAAAAAATCCTGCTAAAGAATGAATGAGTCAACCAAATTAAAGAGGAACTTAAACAATTCATATAAACTAATTAATATGAAAACACATCAGTTCAAAACCTTACACTGAGAGGACATGGAGCAAGAACTGCAAATAAAGCCTAAACCAAGCAGGAGAAGTAAAATAATAAAGATTAGAGGGGTGCCTGCATGGCTCAGTGGGTTAAGCCTCTGCCTTCTGCTCAGGTCATGATCTCAGGGTCCTGAGATCAAGCCAGGCATTGGGCTCTCTGCTCAGCAGGGAGCCTGCTCCCACCACTCCCACCCCACCATCTCTGTCTGCCTCTCTGCCTAGTTGTGATCTCTGTCAAATAAATAAAGAATCTTAAATTTAAAAAAAAAAAGGTTAGAGCAGAAATCAATGAAATATCAACTAGAAGAACAGTAGAACAGATCAATGAAACTTGAAACTGGTTCTTTGAAAGAATTATTAAGATCAATAAACCTCTGGCCAGACTTAACAAAAAAAAAAAAATTAAAAAAAAAAAAAAAAAGAGAAACGACCCATATTAATAAAATCACAAAAGAAGAGAAATCATGAACAGTACCAAGGAAATAGAGACAGTTACTAGAACTTATTATCAGCACGATATGCCAACAAACTAGGCAGTCTGGAAGAACTAGATACATTCCTGGATACTTACAAACTACCAAGACTGAAACAGGAGGAAATAGACAATCTAAACAGACCAATAACCAGGAAATTGGAACAGTAATCAAAAAACTCCCCCAAAACAAGAGTCTGGGGCCAGATGGCTTCCCAGGGGAATTCTACCAAACATTTAAAAAAGAAATCATACTTATTCTACTGAAACTGTTCCAAAAAATAGAATCAGAAGGAAAACTTCCAAACTCCTTCTATGAGGCCACCATTAATTACTCTGATCCCCAAAACAGACAAAGACCCCATCAAAAAGGAGAATTACAGGCCGATATCCCTGATGAAAATGGAAGCAAAAATACTCAACAAGATCCTAGCCAATAGAATCCAACAGTACATTAAAAGGATTTTCCACCATGACAAGAGGGGATTTATCCCTGGGATGCAAGGGTGGTTCAACATTCGCAAATCAGTCAACAGGATAGACGACACTGACAAAAGAGACAAGAAACACATGATCCTCTCAATCGATGCAGAAAAAGCATTTGACAAAATACAGCATTCTTTCCTGATTAAAACTCTTCAAAATGTAGGGATAGAAGGAACATACCTCAATATCATAAAAGCGGTCTATGAAAAGACACAGCAAATATCTATCTCAATGGGGAAAGACAGAGCTTTTCCCTTAATGTCAGGAGCACTACAAGGATGCCCACTCTCACCACTTTTGCTGAACATAGTACTAAAAGTCCTAGCCTCAGCAGTCAGACTAACAAAAAGAAATAAAAGGCACTCAAATTGGCAAAGAAGTCAAACTCTCCCTCTTTGCAGATGACCTGATACCTTATGTGGAAAATCCAAGAAAATCCACCCCCAAATTACTAGAACTCATATAGCAATTCAGCAACGTGGCAGGATACCAAAATCAACGCACAGAAATCAGAGGCATTTCCGTATACTAACAATGTAACTGAAAAAAGAGAAATTAAGGAATTTATTCCATTTACAATAGCACCAAAAACACAAGATACCTAGGAATAAATCTAACCAAAGAGGTAAAGGATCTATACTCTAGAAACTACGGAACATTTAAGAAATTGAGGAAGACATAAAGAGATGGAAAAACATTCAGTGCTCATGGATTGGAAGGATAAACATTGTGAAACTGTCCATGTTGCCCAGAGGAGTCTACACTGTCAATGAATTTCCTTTCAAAATACCACAGACATTTTTCACAGACATGGAACAAACAATCCCAAAATTTGTATGGAGCCAGAAAAGACCCTGAATTTCCAAGGGAATGTTGAAAAACAAAACCAAAGCATCACAATGCCTGACTTCAACCTATATTACAAAGCTGTGATCATCAAGAGAGCATGGTACTGGCACAAAAACAGACATATAGATCAATGGAACAGAATAGAGGACCCAGATATGAACCCTCAACTCTATGGTCAACTAATCTTGGCAAATCAGGAAAGAATATCCAATGGAAAAAAGACAGTGTCTTCAATAAACAGTGCTGGGAAAATTGGACAGCCACATGCAGAAGAATGAAACTGGACCATTCTCTTATACCATACACAAAGATAAACACAAAATGGATGAAAGACCTAACTGTGAGACACGAATCTATCAAAATCCTAGAGGAGAACATAGGCAGTAGTAACCTCTTCACCATTGGTCAGAGTGACTTCTTTCAAGACAGGTGTCTAAAGGCAAGAGAAACAAACAGAAATAAACTTTTGGGACTTCATCAAGATCAAAAGCTTTTGCACAGCAAAGGAAACAGTCAACAAAACTAAGAGGCAACCCATGGAATGGGAGAAGATATTTGCAAATCACATTACAGATAAAAGACTGGTATCCAAGATTGATAAAGAACTTCTCAAACTCAACACCCAAAAGACAAATAATCCAATCAATAAATAGGCAGAAGACATGAACAGACATTTCTCCAAAGAAGACATACAAATGGCTGGCAGACACATGAAAATATCTTCAAGATCACTCAGCATCAGGGAAATATAAATCAAAACCTCAATGAGGCACCACCTTACGCCAGGTAGGATGGCAAAAATTAACAAGACAGAAAACAACAAATGTGGATAAGGATGTGGAGAAAGGAGAACACTCCTATACCGTTGTTGGGAATGCAAGCTGGTGCAGCCACTCTGGAAAACAGTATGGAGGTTCCTTAAGATGTTCAAAATCGAATCACCCTATGACCCAGTGATTGGAATATAATAGGTATTTACCTAAAGATACAGATGTGGTGAAAAGAAGGGGGCACATGCACCCCAATGTTCACAGCAATGTCCACAATAGCCAAACTGTGGAAGATGCTGGGATGTCCTCCAACAGATCAGTGGATAAAGATGTGGTCCATATATACAATGGAATATTACTCAGCCTTCAGAAAGGATGAATACCCACCATTTGCAGCCATATGGATGGAACTGAAGGGGATTATGCTAAGTGAAATAAGTCAAGCAGAGAAAGATAATTATCATATGGTTTCATTCATTCGTGGAACATAAGGAAGAGCATGGAGGACGACAGGGGAAGGAAGGGAAAACTGAATGGGAAGAAATCAGAGAGGGAGACAAACCATGAGAGACTTTGGACTCTGGGAAACAAACTGCGGGTTGTAGAAGGGAGGGCGGTGAGGGGATGGGGTATCAGGCTGATGGGTATTAAGGAGGGTCCATGGGGAGATGAACACTGGGTGTTATACATAACTGGTGATTCACTGAACATTACATCAAAAATTAATGAAGTACTAGATGTTGGCTAACTGAACATCAAAAAAAGAAATCTCCCATACGCAATGACATAGAGGGAACTGGAGGGTATTATGCTAAAATA
This sequence comes from Mustela erminea, assembly GCF_009829155.1. Taxonomy (NCBI): domain Eukaryota; kingdom Metazoa; phylum Chordata; class Mammalia; order Carnivora; family Mustelidae; genus Mustela; species Mustela erminea. Next base: position 21,717,230 of record NC_045634.1, read on the forward strand.
AGCCAATCAGAGAAAGTCAATTATATGATCTAACTGATATGCGAAATTTAAGAAACAAGACAGAGGATCATAGGGGAAGAGAGGAAAAAATGAAACAAGATGAAACCCGAGAGTGAGACAAACCATGAGACTCTTAATCTTATCAGAAAAACTGAGGGTTGCTGGAGGGGGTAACAGGGTGATGGACATTGGGGAGGGTATGTGCTGTAATGAACACTGGGTATTATGTAAGACTGATGAATCACAGACCTGTACCCCTGAAACAAACATTATATGTTAATTAAAAAATGATACTATTTAAAGACAAGATGTGGCACATTTTCATCTTCAACTCAATCTTACTAGTTTGTACACTGTTTGGTTGACACTTCCTTGCTATTGATGGTAAAGTATAAAATACTGCATTGAGTTGTCAAGTGGAACTTTTTAAAGATTTTATTTATTTGAGAGAAAAAGAGAGAGAGGGTGACGACAAGCAGGGGGAATGGCAGGCAGAGGGAGAAGCAGGCCCCCACAGAGCAGGGAGCCCAATGTGGGGCTTGATTCTAGGAACCTAGGATCATGACCTGAGCTGAAGGCAGATGCTTAACCAATTGATCCGCCTGGGCACCTCTCAGATTGAAATTTTTAAAAATAATTCTCTAGTCCTAAAGACATGTACATCTCTGTGAGCTAGCTGAACTGGTGGTTCTCTCCCTTGATTGATACTATATTGATTCTGTTGACAAGATCCTGCTTTCAGGTTCAGGAAACTAACCAGAGGATTCTCCTCCAATGATCTGTGACCATGTTATTGTTTATTTTGTTTGTTTTTTTAAGATGTTTATTGAGAGAGAGAGTGAGAAAGAGACAGGGAGAGCGACAGAGAGCGAGAGGGAGAGAGAGAGAGAACATGAGCAGGAGGAGGGGCAGAGAGAGAGAGAGAGAGAGAGGAGAGAAAGAGGGAGAGGTAGGCTGCCCTCTGGGCAGGGAGTCAGACTCTGGGATCACAACCTGAGCTGAAGGCAGATGCTTACCTGAGCAACCCAGGTGTCGCACCATGTTATTGTTCTTTATGCCTCTTAATGACAGTGCTTGACACTGTCATCCTTGTGACATCCTTGACTTCTGTCACATCTTAAATTCAAGCCAGTCCTTGACACTACAATCTGAGAGATCACTGAGGGCCAGGAGAACTTTGGTTATAGAACCACATTTAAGTATTCTTTCATGGCAGTTGTTATTTCTGTATTCATTGACACCATGAACATTTAGTTTGTCCCACCAAGTGCTTGGCAACAAAAGTAACACCAAATCCCTGCCCTCAGGGAGAGCTCATTATAGTGGAAACAATGAATGGAGAACCACCTGGGGCATTATATAAATTCTAAAGATGGTCAGTTGATTGGTATAATGTTGGGTTGGGTGGCAATGGTGTTGCACCAAGACTCCTGGAATTAGGGACTGTAGGCTGTTTTAAAGAATAAATGTATTTAATTGGGTGACGAGGAATGAACTCTAGACAGAGCAGCATGAGCAAAAACCTAGAATTCTCTAAAAACTACAGTAATTACTAAGGAAGGAAGGTACACTTGGGCACAAAAGCCCATTGTTAGCCTGGGATGGTTCTCCCAACCTCCTAGATGAGAACTCAGACACTATCTGAAATTTCATAAACTTCCCTACATCAGTAAGCACTTAAAATGTTTGATTAGCTCATAAATGCAAAGAAATGCATACATTTATCTCTGCTTCAAACTTACTAGAGGATATTAGTTTATGTATTGATAAAATAAATGTTAGGAGTTTAACATGATGAGAACAAGAAACTAGTAAGTTATCTTCTTTGTATAATGTGTGGTATTAATGCCTTTGATTTTCGGGCAAACCTAGCTGGCAAGTCATGAAGATTTCATCTCTAGTAGACTAAGAGAACAACTGGTTTACCAAATTTAGGTAGGACGATTGAGTCAGGTGAGTAAAACCAGGTGTCTGGGTGGCAAGAGGAATTTTTCAGAGTGGTGCTATTTAATCTTGATGACTCATCAAAAGGTATAATCAGATAAGTAAAGATCTCTTTATAATGAAAGCCGGCTCAGGAGAAAGGCCAAAGACTCTTTGACACAGTAAGACCAGGATTATAGTTTACAAGGAATTGGGTCAATGTGAGGTAATAGAAAATATAGACATTTACTGAGTAGACTGGACTGTGTAACATTTGGAAGAAAAATATAAAGCAGATAAGATAGGAGATTCACTAAATGTGAAGGATCTACCATCTTGGAAAAGTCCATCTGACCTCCCAGTAAAGAACACGAACTCTCTTCTTCTGTGGTAATGTGCTAGTTAGCAGTTCAATATATGATCGCTGTAGTTTTAGTTATTTATGTTGTGCTATGACCTTCTCCACTGGATAATAGCCCAAATGGAAGAAATTGTAAGGGCCTATTTAGCCAGAGTTATTCCATCCGGTTAAACAATGACCTTGTTGTTTAAACAGTAAAACTTAAACTGTCCCTGCCCTCCCTTCCCCCAGAGGACTTACTTAAAACAAGTCCCAGAAAATAGTCCTAGGTAACAAAACCCAAATACAAGGGTGGGTCAGGCCAGGTAGAGGTATTCAATCAGTGGGGGGGCATACTGTCTCCCTAGCTACCAAGGAGTATGGGCCCCGCCCTTAGGGTAACTTTTGGGTGCCAATTCTGACCAAGGTAATGGGCTAGTTCAAATATCTACTATAGGGTAAATTGTAATTCAATTGGTCACCCATGTGTGACCTAGCATGACTGTGTAGCTTTCTCTGTGTGTTACAATCTCATTGACCACCTGTGCATGGCCAGGCCCAACCACATGGCCTTTGCCCTTAAAAGCTAGTCTGTAAGGCAGAGAGAGGTCGCCTCTTTGCAAGAGATGGCCCTGGCCAGTCAGTTTGATTCTCAATGCTTGGTGTGAAATAAAGCTTTGCTTGACCTTTGCTCTGTATCAGTCTCACTCCTTTGATTATGGACCCAACAAAATGGCTCAGCAAAATTTGAGAAAGAAAAAAAGTAAAACTCTGGGCTTTCTAGGGAGGAAGCAGAATGCACTGTAGGGAATAGACCAGATCATACACAGGCAGGTCCCTGAGACAGCGCCCTGTGCCCACCCGCCCCCTTGCATCTACAGCAATCCTAGAGACAGGGCAGGAGGGAGTGTTCAAACTGACTGAAAAAAAATTTTTTTAACACACCAGGGAAAAAAGGGCTCAAAATACAAATTAGGTTCATTTATCAGTCCTTTAAAAAAGAGTGAAGGAGCATATTCTCAAGCCAATATTAAAATATAGCATTAAACTATAATGAATAATAGGAAAAACGTGGTATTGGCCTAGAATAGACAAGTAGATCAATGGACCAAACTACCACATACCATTCATTATATAGTCATTTCACCGCAAAGAGAAGAGGTTAAGCTATTCAATAAATAGTGTTGCTGCCAGTGAATTCACTTAGGAAAACACGGTAAAGTAAGTTACTGTACCCATCGTTAATTTCTGAAGAATAAAGTGCTAAATATAAAAAAGTAACACAAGATTTGCACGGAAATATACAAAAGTCTATTTTAATCTTGCAGGTAAGTAAGACACAAAACCCTTGACAACATACTTATTACACACTTCTGTATAATCAAGACATCTGAAAGATAGAAGACAAAACTGATTAGAAAAAAATATTGGTAACTTGTAAGATAAAAGCCTCTATGCAGAACACATGAAGAGCTCCTAGAAATCAAGAGAAAAAAATAATCCAATAGAAATTTTCAAAGTATATGAATGAATGGCCAGTTCACAGGTTATAGGACAAGAAATACAAATGACAAACTGTTCAACCTCAATAATTTTAAGGAAAATGTGAATTAAGATAATAATGAGGCCTCATTTTTTATAGCCTATTAGGCTGGAAAACGATTTAGAAGATCATTAGCATCCAGTATTGGCTAAGGCATGGGGAAAATGGCACCTTGAATTCTGCTGGTGGCAGTGCAGATTTGTGTGCTGGGAAGAAAAGGCAACCTTTGAATTTTAAATTGAAAATGTTCATATTCTGTGATCCAGAAATTTTGTTTTGAGGTATATTTCTTGGAGAAATAGTAAAACATCTGCAAAGACAAGGATTATAGGATATTTATAGCAACATTATTTGTAATACCAAGGAACAGAAAACACTTCAATGATCACCAGAAAAAGGAATAGTTAAATATGCTATTTAGTTCTGGACAATAGAATATTATAAAGCATTTAAATATGAGCTGTGTTCAGAAAACACTTTTTTCTAGTGTACATGGAACATTCTCTAGAATACATCATGTGATAGGTCACAAAACAACCCTCAAATTAAAATGGATCAAAGTCATACCAGGCATCGTTTCTGAGCACAACAGTATGAAACTAGAAGTTAGCCACAAGAAAAAAGTCTGGAAAGACCACAAACACATGCAGTTTAAAAAACATGCTACTAAACAATGAAAGGGCACCTGGGTGACTCAGTTAGTTAAGCGTCTGCCCTCATCTCAGGTCATGATCCCATGGTCCAGGGATGAAGTCCCACGTCAGGCTCCTGGCTTAGTGGGGAGTCTGCTTCTCCCTCTCCCCACTGCTCTCTCTTGCAATTAAATAAGTAAAATCTTTAAAAAAAAAAAAAAAGAAAGAAAAAACAAATCAAAAAGTACATGGAAACAAAAAAGAAAACACAGCAGCCCAAAACCTTAGGGATGCAGCAAAAGTGTTCTTAGAGCGAGGTTTGTAGGACTACAAGTCTATCTCAAGGAGCAAGAAAAGTCTCAAATAACCTAACTTTACATCTAAAGGAGCTAACCCTAAAGCAGCAGAAGAAAGAAAATAATGAAGATTAGAACAGAAATAAATGACACAGAAACTGAAAAATAGAACAGATCAATGAGACCAAGAGGTGTGTTCAAAAGGATCAACAAAACTGATAAACCCCTAGCCAGACTCATCCAAAAAAACCCACAAAAAACAAAAAACAAAAAAACCTCAAAATCAGAAATGAGAGAAATAACACCACCCCAGAAATACACTTGTAAGAGAGAATATGAAAAACTATTTGCTAAATAAATTGGACAACCTAGGGACGCCTGGGTGGCTCAGTTGGTTAAGCAGCTGCCTTCGGCTCAGGTCATGATCCCAGCGTCCTGGGATCGAGTCCCACATCGGGCTCCTTGCTCGGCAGGGAGCCTGCTTCTCCCTCTGCTTCTGTCTGCCTGTGCTCGCTCTCTCTCCTTCTCTCTGACAAATAAATAAAATCTTAAAAAAAAAAATAAATAAATTGGACAACCTAGAAGAAATGGATAAATTCCTAGAAACATATAGAAACATAGAAAAGGATAAATTCCTAGAAACCTCCCAAACCTGAAACAAGAAGAAATAAAAACCTTGAACAGATGGATTACCAGGAAGGACACTAAATCAGAAACAACAACAAAATCTTCTTCAAAACAAAAGCCCAGAACCAGATGGGGTCACAGGTAAATTCCACCAAACATTTAAGGAAGAATTCATACCTATTCTTTTTAAACTGTTCCCAAAAAATAGGTGGAAAACTTCCAAATTCATCCTATGAGGCCAGTATCACCCAGATACCAAAACCAGATAAAGACACTACAAAAAAAAAGAACAGGCCCGTATCTCTGATGGACATAGACACAGGAATCCTCAACAAAACATTAGCAAACTGAATCCAACAATACATCGAAAACAATTTGCCACAGTCAAGTAGGTTTATTCCTTGGATGTAAAGGTGGTTCAAGGTTCATAAATCAATCGACATGATACATCACAACAAAAGACAGGATAAAAATCTTATGATAATTTCAATAGACACATTTGACAAGTACAACATTCACTCATTATAAAAGCCCTCAACAAAATAGGTCTAGAGGGAATATACCTCACAATAATTAAGGCTATATATGAAAAATCCATAGTGAACATCATACTCAATGGGCAAAAATTGATAGTTTCCCCTTAAGGTCAGGAACAAGACAAGGATGTCCATTCTCACCACTTTCATTCGACATAGACTGGAAGTCCTAGCCACAGCAATCAGACAATGAAGAGAAATAAAAGACATCCAAATTGGTAAAGAAGTATAACTTTCACTATTTGCAGATGACCTGATACTCTATATAGAAAACCCTAGAAACTCCACAAAACAAACAAACAAAGCCTATTAGAACGGGTCAATGAATTTAGTGAAGTCACAGGATACAAAGTCAATGTGCAGAAATCTGTTGCATTTCTACACACTGTGAATGAAGTAGCAGAAAGAGAAATTAAGAAAACAATCCCATTTACAATTGCACTAAAAATACGAAGGTACTTAGAAAAAAACCTAACTAAAGAGGTGAAAGACCTATACCCTGAAAACTGTAAGACACTGATGGAAGAAATTGAAACAACACAAAGAAATGGAAAAACATTCCATTCTCATGGATTGGAAGAACAAATATTGTTACAATGTCTGTACTACCCAAAGCAATCTTCACATTTAATGCAATTCTTATCAAAACACCACCAGCATCTTTTATAGAACTGGAACAATAATCCTAAAATAATCCTATGGAGACATCATAATTTCAGACTTCAAGTTCTATGACAAAGTGGTATTGATCAAAACAGTACGGGTACTGGCACAAAAATAGATATCCTAGATCAATGAGACAGAATAGAAAACCCAGAAATAAACCCACAATTATATGGTCAATTAATCTTCAGCAAAGCAGAAAAAGAATATCCAATGGGAAAAAGTCTTTTCAAATGATGTTTGGAAAACTGGTCTGCTACATGCAAAAGAATAAAACTGGGTCACTTTCTAACACCACACACAGAAATAAACTCAAAACGGATTAAAGGCTTAAATGTGAGTCCTGGAACCATAAAAATTCTAGAAGAGTGCACAGACAATGTCTTTGACACTGGTCATAACATATTTCTAGGTATGTGTCCTGAGGCGAGGGATATAAAAGCACAAAGAAACTATCATGACTACATCAAAATAAAAAGCTTCTACACAGCGAAGGAACCAACCAGCAAAACTAAAAAAACAACCTCCTGAATCACAGCAAATATTTGCAAATGATATTTCCAATAAAGGGATATATATATAAAGATATATAACGCAAGTACATAAGTCAACAACCAAAAACAAACAGTCCAATTAAAAAATGGGAAGAACTATGAATAGCCTTTCTTCAAAGAAGACATCCAGGTGGCCAACAGATACATGAAAAGATGCTCCTCATCCCTTACCCTCAGGGAAATGGAAATCAAAACTACAAAGAGATATCACTTCATATCCGCCAGAATGTCTAGAATCTAAAATGGAACAAAAACGTTTTGGGGAGGATGTGGGGAAAAAGGATCCTTCTCTTGCACTGTTGGTAGGAATGCAAAGTAGTGCAACCACTGTGGAAACTGTAGGAAGTTTCCTCAAAAAGAAAAAAAAAAACCAAACAGAGCTACCCTAAGATCCAGCAATCACACTACTGGATATTTACCCAAAGAATACAAAAACACTAATTCAAAGGGATACACGCACCCTGATCTTTACAGCAACATTATTAACCATAGCCAAGATACGAAAGCAGCCCAAGTGTCCATTGATTGATGAATGGATAAGGAAGAGGTAGTATTATGCATTATATTATACATACGCACATACACTTTACATACACACACACACACACACACACACGAATTGGGACATCATTCACCATAAAAAAAGAATGAAATCTTGCCATTTGCAATGACATGGATGGAGCTACAGAGTATAATGCCAGGTGAAATAAGTCAGAGAAAGATGAATACCATGTGATTTCACTCATACATGGAAAATAAACAAAACAAATGAGTAAGGGAAAAAAAAAGAGCAAGAGAGAGACAAGCCAAGAAACAGACTCTTAATTCTAGAAAACAAACTGATGGTTGCCAGAGGGGAGGTGGGTAGGGGGTTGGGTGAAATAGGTGATGGATTAATGAGTTTGCTTGTCAAATGAACACCAGGTGATGTAGGGAATTGTTGAATCAGTATATTGTCCACCTGAAACTACTGTAACACTGTATATTAACTATACTGGGATTAAAATAAAAAAGTAAATTTTAAGAAATGACAATGAGCTTTGTCAGCTCACACGGAAAGCTCTGTAAGAACATTTCCCAGAGGGGCGCCTGGGTGACTCAGTTGGTTAAGCATCTGCCTTCGGCTCAGGGCATGGGATCAAGGGCCTGCTCAGCAGGGAGCTTGCTTCTCTTTCTCCTGTTCCCCTTGCTTATGCCCCACCCTCTGTCAAATAAATAAAATCATTAAAAAAAAAAAAAAACCACTTTCCTGAGTGGGATAACCAGTCTCTTTTTTAAAAGGTTTACCAAGTATGCATGATAATAAGTGGTTTGAAAGGCCCCACCAAGATATGTCATTGCGAATTCACATACCACGTGTTTTCTCTTCTCTTTCTGAAAGTTCCATTAGACAGATATTCTCCCCTTATTTTTGTTCTCAACTTTTTATTTCTTTTGTCCCCTATTCTCCACCTACTTTTTCTTTTTTTTTTTTTTAAAGATTTTATTTATTTATTTGACAGAGAGAAATCACAAGTAGATGGAGAGGCAGGCAGAGAGAGAGAGAGAGAGGGAAGCAGGCTCTCTGCTGAGCAGAGAGCCTGATGCGGGACTTGATCCTAGGACTCTGAGATCATGACCTGAGCTGAAGGCAGCCGCCCAACCCACTGAGCCACCCAGGCGCCCCTCCACTTACTTTTTCTATGTTCATGGAACTTTGTGGAATTCATGGAATTTCCTCAATGTTAGCCTTCAAAACTTATGATTTAAATTAGCACTTTTATAAATTTCAAGGAATTCTCTTTTTGTTTTTCTTTTTAAAAAACGCATTTCCTTCAGACACTGTAAAAAAAGTAATGAGAAATCTCCCTAAAACAGAGTCAGGAAGTTTCGACAACGGGAGCTCCCACACCCTACTACTTGCAGTCAATTGCAGAACCAATAAGAAGAGAGGGATTTGACCTTACATGGATTTGACCTTGCCCATGGATGCAACCTTGCTACTCCAGCCAGCGGAAGACATGCTTGCTTCACTGGCAATAGCTCAACCAATGAAAGACCACCATCCTTTGAACTCCCAGCTTATTCCTATAACTGTGTTCCAAGTAGAATAAATCCTACGTATATTTAACTCATTCACCAAAGAGAGATGGTTTTTGGACATTAGTTCACCATCTTTTCAGATTGCCAGTTCCCTAAATAGGGCAACCTTTCCTTTCCTACCAATGCTTGTTTCAACTGAACTTTGGTTTTGGTAAAACTCGAATGGACTTTTAGTTCCTAACAGCCTTCCCAACTTACCTACTTTCTCCTTAAAGTGTGCCTCTCTTTTGTTCCTCAGACTTGTCTATAGTTTTGCCACAGCTTGTTTATTTTAGTGGTGATCAGAGATGGGATCTAGAGAAGACCACCGACAGCTCCAGGGTGGGTGAGCAGACAGGTGCAGTATCCTTGGAGCTATCTGGGCTCACTGCTTCCTCACCTCTGAAGTTCCCTCTGCTACCTCCTCTCCTGGACCTCTTCCAATTCACCCCTTTAAAGTCAAGTCTTCTGAAGATCTAAATAGAACCCAACTTTCTGATGTTCCCTGGTCTAGGCTGAACTGTGAGCCCTAGTTAAAGAGCTTCCTGAAGTGACTGAGCATAAGTTTGCAAAAAATTTAATATACTTATTCAAACTTACCAAGTTGGTCTTTCAGATATGTATCAAATGGTCACATGCTTGCTGCTGAGGGTCAGGCTAAACACTGGATGAAACTAGTCCAACTGGGAACATCCTGAATAGAATTTAGAGAAACAGATCCCTAACTTTTGGCAAGATGCTTAAAAAACCTCCTGGAAATCTTCACTGAGAAATTACAATGACTTCCTAAGTCTTCTGATTGGAACAAAATTCAGACTTATACCCAAAAGCCTGATGAACCCATTCATGATTATTACAACAGACTCCAAACTGTCTTTAAGGAGACTTCTGGTCTTCTTTAGATGTTGAAATCACCGGGGTAGCATTTAACTATACTTTTTAATGGGTAATCTGAGGTCTTTTCCTTTTAGTTAGAGGGACCAGGATAAAATGGAAAAGGAGGCCCACTGATTTAACTGAGCTGGCACACCAGCTTGCTCACGTGTTAGATCAGTTACTTGAAGGAAGGACTGCTAATATTGTCAGTGTACAACTCCAGCAAAGGAAGGTCCCTTGACAAAAGCAGAAGCTATTATTGCAAGAAACCAGGACATTGGGTGTGGAGGGAGAAAGATTGTAACAAATTTAAGAGCTTCAGGTACCTTCAGCCCTCTAGCCAGCGTCCTCCTCTTAAGGCCCAATGATGGGACTGTAAGGAACTATAGGGGCTCTTCCCAATCCTCTCTTAATTAGCTTGGGAATAAGGCTCTCCAGATAAGGAACTAACATCTCTGCCTTTATGGACACTAGAGCTGCAATCTCAATTCTTTGCCCCACTACTATAAAGCAGCTCCTGCCTCAGGCACCAAAACAGCTTAAATAACGGGAGGCTTTGATAAAACCTCAAGAGGTTACCATCTATGAATCTGTTCCACTATGTCTAGGTCCTTTGAGAGATTCACACTGTTTTCTCCTTATTTCTTCCAACCCTGTTCATTTACTGGACTGAGATTTCTTAGGAAAATATCATGCCAGAATTTTTCTCAAAGGGGGAAAATAATTCCAGTATTTCACAGTAGGACCCAAAGTAGTGAACAAGGGAAAATAAACGACCCCTTGCCATCCTGTCTATGTTCTGTCTCTGATGATAGCATATAGCTGAGTCCGGAGTTGCTAGTCATTTATTCCTACAGTATCAGCTACCATCCTCTTTATGGGCAAAATCTTCAAATGATATTGGCAGAATCTATAGTGTACCTTCCATCAGGATCCAACAAATCCCTCAAAGCCTCTCCCTAGAATTAATCAGTGTCTTATAAGGAAGCCTTTCAGGGCATCAAGCCTATAATAGAGGACTACAAGGCTCAGGGCCTTATTATTTCCTTACTAGTCCCTAATGGCCAAGGCTGGAGGTTTGTCCAGGACTTTCAAGCAATAAATAGCGTTGTTATCCCTCGATATCCTATTATTCCTAACCTTCATATGCTCACATGCAGTCCTACTAAAAGCAAAATTTTCACTGGAATGGACCTATGTGGTACATTTTTTTAGTATTCCAGTTGCCTTCTCTTGGGAAGAATGGCAATCCACCTGGACAGCAGTGCCCCAGGGTTACACAAAGTATAACTTTTCACAAACCTTGAAGACAGTGAAGTTTTCTGCAGTTTCTGCTTTGTTATTATATGTAGATTATTTGCTTCTCTGCTCCCCTTGTCAAACCTCTTCACAGGAAGAAAGAATCCATCTCTTAAAACTTTTAGACTTAAAGGGATGTAAAGTCCCCAAAGAAAAGTTGTGTTTTGCTCAAGCTCAGGTTAGATATTTAGGGCACGTGGCATCAAAATAAGGACTAGATTTAGATCCTGGTAGAGTTCAAAGAATCTTGAGTTTCCCAAAACCTAAAAGCTAAGGGCCAGTTATGAGGCTTTCTCAGGCTGGCTGACTATGGTCAAAACTGGATTCTAGGATCACATGGCTGGATTTCCAAAGAAGATGGCAGAGTAGGAGGATCCTATGCTTGCTTTGTCCCATGGAGACACATAGATACATTCACATCATTGTTAATAACCCAGAAAATGACCCAAAGCCTGGCAGAACAAACTCTGCACAGCTAAACGTAGACAAGAGGCCACACTGAAGATGGTAGGAAGGGCAAGGGCACATTCAGTAGTTAAAAGGGGCCATGGCACTATCTGTGGGAGGGATGGATGCCCATGGGGGTGGAGGGAAGCAGACCTCAGTAGAAACCCCCAGGCACAGGGAACTCACCCAGGGAAGACAGATTCCTAACATTTGGCTTTGAAAACCAAAGGGGCCTAATTACATGAGCTCTTCATCATCTTCTTCTTCTTCTTCTTTTTTTTTTAAGATTTTATTTATTTGACAGACAGAGATCACAAGTAGGCAGAGAGGCAGGCAGAGAAGGAGGAGAAAGCAGGCTCCCTGCTGAGCAGAGAGCCCGATGTGGGGCTGGATCCCAGGACCCTGGGATCATGACCTGAGCTGAAGGCAGAGACTTAACCCACTGAGACACCCAGGTGCCCCTACATGAGTTCTTTCAATATGCAGGGCTTAACACCTAGAACTTTAAAGAATCAGAAGGTTCAACTCTGGGAGAACCAGGAGGGCGATAGGAAACTGAGTCCTCACCCTTAAAGAGACAACATAATATCTAGCCAATGGAGATTCAATGTAGAAGAGTTTGAAAAAACACTCAGGTTGTTAGCTAATCCCAGAACATGTACTGGAAGAATAGAGATCTTTAGGAGACTTCTCTAGAACAAAGGACGTGGCAGGCAGGCACCATTTCCCTTTCCCAGCCCCCAGCCTAGATACACAGACACCTGTGAGAACAAGAGCAGCTTGAACACTCTCCACCTAACGTGCCAACAGTCCAGTGCTCCTGTGTTCTGCCCCCTCCAGCCAGGCCTGGACTCCAGGTCTCCCACAACAGACCCCGACAAACCCTGCTAATACCACGGGGCCCACCCCCAAACTCTTCTGTAGATCTAACCCTGCCAACCTGGCCAACCTCATACCAGACTTGTAGTTCCATTCTCCAGGGGACCACACCTGGCCGACACCATAGACCCCACTCCAGCACTCTCCTGAAGACTTGTCCCCTCCAGTCCTGTGGGAGAAGTTTTCTAAACTGGCTCCAGGTCCCCTCCCACAACAGACCTGGAGCCACTAACCCCCTGTGCCCTTTCCCTGCATTCTTCTGTGGATTGACCCCCCCCACACACACAATTGGATGGTCTCCTGCCAGACACCTAAGGGGTACCAGAATCCTGGCAAGTATGCAAGAAGCTCTAACAGAGGCCAGCACCACCCCAGAGAGACTCATGCCTTGGGAAGAGGAAAAGTATAACACACACTCCAGTCCAACTACAGCCCCAGCAATGGGCTGGGGGAAGACATCTGGTCTGACTGCTGGCCCCACCTACCCATAAAAGCTTTGCAGGGGACAACACAGGGAGAGCCCCCTGGAGTTTGCTGTGATTGCAGTTCTGTCAAATTCCTGGTCTGACTCAACCCAAGTGCAAGGCAGCCCCAGAGTGGTGCACTAACACCACAGGGACCCAACCCTGCCCACAAAAGGCAGAGAGATCCATCATCCTTGACCAGACTGAAGGCAAACACAGCTCAGCCACAAGAGTAGTGTGTATGCAACACACATAGGAGACATGCCTGATGTGCCAGGATCTGTGAACAGGGGGCACAGCATTGTAGGGCACCACAGGACCTCTTCTGCATAAGGCTACTACTTTCAAGAGCTGGAGACATAGCTGACTTACCCAACACATAGAAACAGACAGACTTAGACAAAATGAAGAGACAGAAGAATAGGTGCCAAATGAAAGAATAGGACAAAAACACAGCAAGAGAGCCCAACAAAATGGTGAGGATATGCCAGATAGAAGAGTTAAAGTAATGGCTTTATAAAGATACTCACTGGACATAAGAGTGGAGAATCTCAGTGAGACCCTCAACAAAGAGAAAACATAAGAAAGGACCAATCAGAGATGAAGAATTCCATAAATGAAATTAAAAATACCCGGGTTGGAACGAACAGTACACTAGAGGAAGCCAATGAACGGATCGGTGACCTGGAGGACAGAACAATGGAAAGCAATCAAACTGAAAAAGAGAGAGGAAAAAATAATAAAAAATAAAAAGATTTTGGGAACTCAATGACTCCATGAAGTATAGTAACCTTCACCTTCTAGGGGTCCCAGAAGAGAGAGCAAAGGAGGCAGAAAATTTTGAGAAATAACAGCAGAAAACTTCCTGAATCTGAGGAAGGAAACAAAAATCCACATCCAGGAGGCCCAGAGAGCCCCCAACAAAATGCAAGGAAGTCCACCCACACCAAGACACATAATAATTAAAATGGCAGAAAGTAGTGATAAAGACAGAATTTTAAAAAGCAGCAAGAGAAATGAAAACAGTTACATACAGTGGAACTCCTGTAAAGCGGGATTTTTCCACAAAATCTTTGCAGGCTAGAGGGAGTGGCATGACATATTCAAAGTGCTGAAAGAAAATAAAAACAAAAACAAAAACAAAAAACCTTGCAACAAAGACTACTCTATCCAGCAAGACTATCATTCAGAATAGAAGGAGAGATACAGTTTCCATACAAAAAAAAAGTTTAAAAATGCATGACCACTAAGCCAGCCCTACAAGAAATGTTAAAGGGGACTGCTTGTGTGCAAAGACCATGAGTAGGAGTAAGAAAAGTAGGAAGCATCAAAGCAGTAAAATTAAGTATGCCTATAATAATCAGTCACCAAATAAAAGGATATAAAGTATGAACCCATAAACCCAAAAAGTGGGGCAGAGGGAGGAAAAGGAGTAACAAAGGGATTCAAACTTAAGTCTATATCAACTTAATATACATTGCTACAGGCATACGATGTTGTATGTTTCTAATAAAGATTAGAAATAAACTTTAAAAAAAAAGGACAGATTAATGAAACAAAGTTGTTCCTTGAAAAGATTGAGAAGATTAGTAAGTCTTTGGCCATGATCATCAAAAAAAAGCAGGAGGTGAGGACTCAAACAAAATCAGAAATGAAAGAGAAGTAACAACCAACACCCAGAAAGACAAAAGACTGTAAGACAATATTATGAAAAATTATCTGACAACAAATTGGACAATCTAGAAGAAATGGATAAATTCTTGGAAACATATAATCTCCCCCAAAAGAAATAGGAATAGAAAATTTGAACAGATTGGTTAGCAGTAATGACATTTAATAAGTAATTAAAAAAAAGAAAAGAAAAAAACAAAACAAAACCTCCCAAAAGACTAAAGTCCAGGATGGGATGGCGTCACAAATGAATTCTACTAAACATTTAAAGAAGAGATGAAGAGTTAATACCTATTCTTCTCAAACTACTCCAAAAAGAAGAAGAGGAAGAAAAGCTACTAAATTCAAGAGGCCACTGATACCTTACCCTGATTGATACATTGATACATTATCCTGATACCAAAAGTAGTTAAAGACAATACAAAAAAGAGAACAGTGTCTCTGATGAGCATAGATGTCAAAATCCTCAACAAAATTTTAGCAAACCAACAGCACATTAAAAAAATAATAATAATTCACCATGATCAAGTAGGGTTTATTTCAGGGTTGAAAGGGTGGTTCAATATTCACAAAATCAACATGACACATCACATCAACAAGAGAGGATAAAAACCATATGATCATCTCAATAGATGCAGAAGAAGCATTTGACAAAGTACAACATCATTTATAATAAAAAGCTGTCAACAGAATAGGTTTAGAGGGAACATACGTCAACACAATAAAGGCCTTACATGAAAAACTCATGGCTGATATCATCCTAAATGGGGAAAAATAGAGATTTTCCCTTAAGGTCAGGAATAAGACAAGGATGTCTACTCTCACCTCTTTTATTCCCCATAATACTGGAAGTCCCAGCCATAGCAATCAGACAAAAAAGAGAAATAAAAGGCATCCAAATTGGTAATGAAGATGTAAAACTCTCACTATTTGCAGATGATACGATGTTAGATCTAGAAACTCCAAAGACTCCATCAAAAAAAAAAAAAAAACCTATTAGAACTGATAAATAAATTCAGTAAAGTCGAGGATACAAAAATCAATGCACAGGAATCCCTCGCATTTGCATACACTAACACACTAATAGTGAAGTAGCAGAAAGAGAAATTAAGAAACAGCCCCATTTATAATTGCACCAAAAATAAAATACCTAAGAATGAACTTAACCAAGATGTGAAAGACTTGTTCTTTGAAAACTATAAAACACTGATGAAAGAAATTGAAAACAAAACAAACGGAAAGAGATTCCAGGCTCATAAATTTGGAAAACCATTATTGTTTTTTTTTTTTAATTAATTTATTTATTTTCAGCATAACAGTATTTATTATTTTTTCAACACACCCAGTGCTCCATGCAATCCGTGCCCTCTATAATACCCACCACCTGGTACCCCGACCTCCCACCACCACCCACCCCCCCGCCACTTCAAACCCCTCAGATTGTTTTTCAGAGTCCATTGTCTCTCATGATTCACCTCCCCTTCCAACTTACCCCAACTCCCTTCTCCTCTCTAACTCCCCATGTCCTCCATGCTTTTTGTTATGCTCCACAAATAAGTGAAACCATATGATAACTGACTCTCTCTGCTTGACTTATTTCACTCAGCATAATCTCTTCAAGTCCCATCCATGTTGCTACAAAAGTTGGGTATTCATCCTTTCTGATGGAGGCATAATACTCCATAGTGTATATGGACCACATTTTCCTTATCCATTCGTCCATTGAAGGGCATCTTGGTTCTTTCCATAGCTTGGCGACCGTGGCCATTGCTGCTATAAACATTGGGGAACAGATGGCCCTTCTCTTCATGACATCTGTATCTTTGGGGTAAATACCCAGGAGTGCAATTGCAGGGTCATATGGAAGTTCTATTTTTAATTTCTTGAGAAATCTCCACACTGTTCTCCAAAGAGGCTGCACCAATTTGCATTCCCACCAACAGTGTAAGAGGGTTCCCCTTTCTCCACATCCCCTCCAACACATGTTGTTTCCTGTCCTGTTAATTTTGGCCATTCTAACTGGTGTAAGGTGATATCTCAATGTGGTTTTAATTTGAATCTCCCTGAGGGCTAGCGATGTTGAACATTTTTTCATGTGTCTGATAGCCATTTGTATGTTTTCATTGGAGAAGTGTCTATTCATATCTTCTGCCCATTTTTTGATACGATTGCCTCTTTTGTGTGTGTTGAGTTTGAGGAGTTCATTATAGATCCTGGATATCAACCTTTTGTCTGTACTGTCATTTGCAAATATCTTCTCCCATTCCGTGGGTTGCCTCTTTGTTTTTTTTGACTGTTTCCTTTGCTGTGCAGAAGCTTTTGATTTTGATGAAGTCCCAAAAGTTTATTTTCGCTTTTGTTTCCTTTGCCTTTGGAGACATATCTTCAAAGAAGTCGCTGTGGCTGATATCGAAGAGATTACTGCCTATGTTCTCCTCTAGGATTCTGATGGATTCCTGTCTCACGTTGAAGTCGTTTATCCATTTTGAGTTTATCTTTGTGTACGGTGTAAGAGAATGGTCAAGTTTCATTCTTCTACATGTAGCTGTCCAGTTTTCCCAGCACCATTTATTGAAGAGACTGTCTTTTTTCCACGATATATTTTTTTCCTGTTTTGTCGAAGATTAATTGACCATAGAGTTAAGGGTCCATATCTGGGCTCTCTACTCTGTTCCACTGGTCTGTGTGTCTGTTTTTATGCCAGTACCATGCTGTCTTGGTGATCACAGCTTTGTAATAAAGCTTGAAATCAGGTAGCGTGATGCCCCCAGTTTTATTTTTGTTTTTCAACATTTCCTTAGTGATTCAGGGTCTCTTCTGATTCCATACAAATTTTTGGATTCTTTGCTCCAGCTCTTTGAAGAATACCGGTGGAATTTTGATTGGAATGGCATTAAAAGTATAGATTGCTCTAGGCAGTATAGACATTTTAACAATGTTTATTCTTCCGATCCAAGAGCATGGAATGGTCTTCCATCTTTCTGTGTCTTCTTCAATTTCTTTCATGAGTGTTCTGTAGTTCCTCAAGTACAGATCCTTTACCTCTTTGGTTAGGTTTATTCCCAGGTATCTTATGGTTCTTGGTGCTATAGTAAATGGAATTGATTCTCTAATTTCCCTTTCCATATTTTCATTGTTAGTGTATAAGAAAGCCACTGATTTCTGCACATTGACTTTGTATCCTGCCACATTGCTGAATTGCTGTAAGAGTTCTAGTAGTTTGGGGGTGGAGTCTTTTGGGTGGAAAACCATTATTGTTAAAATGTCTATACTGCCCAAGGCAATCTATAGATTTAATACAAATTCCTACCAAAATACCAATAGCATTTTTCAACAGAACTAGAGCACAAAATTCTAAAAATTTGTATGGGATGACAAACAAACAAAACAACAACAACAATAAAAAAAAAAAAAACCAAAAACCAACCCTGAATAGCCAAAGCAATCTTGAAGACAATAAAACTGGAGGTATCACAATCCCATATTTCAAGTTACATTACAAAGCTATAGTAATCAAAACATTATGGTATGGACACAAAAAAAGACACATAGATTAATGAAGCAGAATAGATAGCCCAGGAATAAACACATGCTATGATGGTCAATTAATCTATGACAAAGGAATAAGAATATGCAATAGGAAAAAAGTCAGTGTCTTCAACAAAATGTGCTGGGAAAACTGCACAGCTACTTGTGAAAGAATGAAACAGGGCCACTCTCTTACACCACACACAAAATAAACTCCAAATGGATTCAGGACTTAAATGTGAGATCTGAAACTATAAAAATCCTAGAAAAAGCACAAGCAGTAATTTCTCTGACATCATTTGGCAATAGCAATGTTTTTCTAGTTACATCTTCTGAGGCAAAGGAAAGAAAAGCAAATACAAACTCTTGGGACTACAGCAAAATAAAAAGCTTTTGCATAGCAAAGGAAACAATAAAACAAAAGACAACCTCCTGAAGATATTTGCAATGACATATCCAATAATGGATTAGTATCCAAAATACATAAAGAATTTATAATACTCAATGCCCCCAAAACAAATAATCTAATTATAAAACAGACAGAAGATATGGACAGCTATTTTTCCAAGGACATACAGATGGCCAACAGACACATGCTCAACCTCACTCATCATCAGGGAAATGCAAATCAAAACTACAATGAGATCACTGCATACCCATTAAAATGGCTAAAATAAAAAACACAAGAAACAACAAGTGTTGGCGAGAATGTGGAGCAGGATATCTTACATACTGTTGCTGCAAAGGCAAACTGGTGAAAACACTGCGGACGTACCTCAAAAATTTAAAAATACAACTACTATATTACCCAGGAATTCTACAACTGGCTGTTTACCCAAAGAATATGAAAACACGAATTCAAAAATATATATGCACACCTGTGTTTATTGCAGCATTATTTACAATAACCAAATTATGGAAGCAACCCATGTCCATCAATAGGTGAATGGATAAAAAAGATGGTGGATAGGATGCCTGGGTGGCTCAGTGGGTTAAGAGAATGCCTTCAGTTCAAGTCATGATCCCAGGACCCTGCGATGGAGTCCTGCAGGGAGACTGCTTCTCCATCTGCCTGTTGTTCCTCCTGCGTGTGCATGCATGTGTGCTTTCTGACAAATAATAAAATCTTTAAAAAAAAAAAAGCCAGATATATACAATGGAATATTAGCCATAAAAACAAAACAAAACAAAACAATGAGATCTTGCCATTTATAACAATGTGGTTGGATCTACAGGGAATAATGCTAAGTGAAATAAGTCAAAGATAGAAAAATACCATATGATTTCACTCAGATGTGAAATTTAAGAAACAAAACAAAGGAAAAAAGAGCCTAACAAAACACCAAACTCTTCACTAAAGAGAAAAAACTGATGGTTACCAGAGGGGAGATGGCTGAAACAGGTGAACGCAATTAAGAATAAGGACACTGACACTGACGATGACGAGCACGGAGTACTGAGTTGTAGCATCGCTCTATTATACACCTGAAACCAACGTAACACTGTATGCTGCTGGAATTTTTAAAAAATTGGATTCCAAACTTCTGTCTTTAGGCTCAGCCTCTGAATATTTTAGTGAAAAGAGATAATCCTAACCCTATTATTTGGAAACTGGGGTGGGGAGTGGTGGTAACACAGCCTTTCAGACTTCAAAGAAAAGTCTAACAAAGCCCCCTGCCCTCGGACATCCTAATTCCCAACTTCCCTCTTGCCTCTTTGTAGGTGACGTGAGAGGAAGTGGAATGTCCTTGGAGTGCTTGCCCCAAATGTAGGACCATCACCATGCCATGGGGTACTGTGGCCAACAAGTAGTCCCTGTGGCTTGGTGACATCCCCCTTACCTCAGAGCCATTCCTGTCACTGCCCTTTTGATTAAGCCACTGAAGAAACAGTTGAGGGTTTCCTTTAAGCATTCTCGTGCTTTATGCAGCAAAAGCCATTCCAAGGCCTCGTCCCACTCAACTGTTTCCAGCCGACTGCCTCATCTCCCAGGACGTTCTCCCATTAACTGCTCCTCCTGTAACCTTTTCTCATTGCCGTAGCCTTAACCCTGATGCCTGTTCCTTCTCCTCCGTGGATGAAACCCCCCCAACTGCTTAATGTTCACAGATCACCTTTTGATTCCCCATGATAATTTTTAGAAAGCTCTAACCAATGCAGACTTTTCATGGTTTACTGATGCTTCTTTTTTATTTGAAGGATAAAAATGGTAAATATCATGCTGGGTATAAGACTGCAACTCCCTTTGAAGTCACTGAGGCAGCATCTGTACCTTTGGCCACGTCAGCCCAACAGGCTGAATTATACGTCTATGCCCTTACTTAAGCTTCTTTTTAGCCAAGGGAAAAACCACAGACATTTATATTGATAGTTGGTGTGACTTACGCTAGGTCATGATTTTGGAACATTATGGAAGCAAGGAGGTCTCTCTACCTCCAGTGGGGATAAGATTCAAAACGGCTCCCATGTCCAAAATGCAGCAGATGTCACGCTTTTGCTGGCAGCTCTAGCTATTGCTAAGATTCCTGGGTATTCGAGACTCAACTCCCTGGAGGCCAAAGGAAATCACCCTGCTGATATTTCTGCCAAAAATGCTGCTCTTAAGGAGACCAATAGCCAAATTTCTGTCATCTTCCAAAGGGAATTGGATAATTTTGAGATTTTCCAAATGATAATTTGGAGAAATTGACCAAGGATGCCCAACAATTGGCCCCAGAAAAGGAGAAACAATATTGGAAATCTAGTAACTGCTGCTTGGATAAAAAGAAAGAAGTCTGATTTGGACAAAATAACAATCCAGTCCTACCAGAAATTCTGAAATTCCCACTACTTACAATTGCATATGCATTAAATCATTGGTCTCCTGACAAAATGATAGCACTCGTGAGCCAATATTGGTGGATAAATATTAAGAAGACTACAAAAGTGTCTACCTTGCCCCACTTGTCCAAAATACAGTCCTGGGAAACCCGTCCATCCTGCCTGTAGGCCTTTCCAATTGCCCAATGGACCATTTGAGTTTTGACAAATATATTTCATGTAACTTCCCATCTCATGGACAGAATTATGTTTTAGTCATGGTTTGTATGTTTTCCCACTGGTTGACCAAAGCTTTCTCTCATAGACAGCCCAATTCTATTACAAAAAATTATGTCTACCTGGGGAACCCCTCTTAAACTGCATAGTGATTGGGGAACCCATTTCACTGGCCAGGTGCTTCAACAAGTCTGTACTGCTTGGCCAGTCTTACCACACTTTCATTATGCATATCATCCTCAGGGTTGGTCAAACACTATAACTGCTCCATTAACACTAAGTTGGCAATATTTGTCAGTACCTCCCAAGGCCCTGGACAAATCTCCGATCCACCTCCTTCAGAACTTATAAACTCTCACTCTTTGAGATAGTCACAGGATGTCCACTGCACTTGGCCCCTGCCTCTTCTGACCCAGAGTTGATACAGGAGATATACTTCAATACCCTAAAGGTATGGTTGCTTCTATTAAAAATAACCATGCTTTGGGAAAGCAATCTTTTCACAGTACACTCCCAGGAGACAATGATCTTAAACATCCCACCTTGCGACTTGATTTTGTCTATTGTCTAGAAAGACTCTCTTCAAATTCTCAGGAGAGGCCCTCATTAGGTACTTCTAACCAACCCCTGGCCACCAAATTCCAGAGAACAGCCTCTTGGATCCATGGGACACATCTAAGGAAAGCACCAAGCCCGAACAGGACCCACACTCCATCTGGGGACCTAAAAGTAAAGGTTTCCTGGAATTGGAACAGACAAGATCTGGAAAGAAAGCTTTCCCAAGATGTCCAGCCCACCCTGTACACCTTTATCTGTTGATTCTTCTCTGTTCTTGGAAAGAAAATGTCCTTTATCTGCATCTCCCAATCTCTTGCAAAAGGGGGAAACTTCAGGGGATCCTGGGTAGCTCAGTCAGTTGAGTGTCTGCCTTTGGGCTCAGGTCATGATCTTGGGGTCCTGAGATCCAGCCCTGCCTGGGGCTCCCCACTCAGCAGAGAGGCTGCTTCTCCCTCTCCCTCTGCCCCTCCCCCTGCTCCTTCTCACTGTCAATGAATACAATCTTTTTAAAAGGGGGGGGGGTCCTCTTTTGAATATAACATTTTCAGAAACAGCTTCATCATGATCCTGCAATAAAATCTTTTAAAAAGGGGGGAGGAACCTCTTTTGATTATAACATTTTCAAAAACAGCCTCATCATGATCCTGCAAGCATTTCCAAAGGGTTAGAAGGTTCAGAATTCACAAAACTTTTACTTGAACTATTCCAAATTCTATTCCAAATTCATCATTTCTGAATTTACAACTTTACAGACCATTAGTGAGCACACACAGGGCTCTAAGCAGCTCTTTTGAAATAGCAATACTGTTTTAAGACATCTTTGAAGTTTTTTCTTGCAGAAAGTTCATTAACTATCGCTTCCTGTTTGTAAGCGTGCTGTATCTTCCCAAACATGCTTTGTTATCTGTTCCATGCTTCTGCCTCACAGGGACTTCAAGAGGAAACCTGGAGTCAGGTTTGCCTTCATTAGGGAAAAGCCTTTCCTCTCTAAGTGCCAATAAAGACTCTCAGTTGGCTACTTACAGACCTAGGGTCCTGGTTTAGAACCAACATACAGTTTAGACTCGCCATGTTGTTTTTGCTTCTGTGGTATGTCTTTTGCAGAAAGGACGTGCCCAATAAAGTCAGGCTGCTTGGTGCCCACAACCTGGGGAAGATATAGACTTCAGAGAAGAAGTGCCTGAGCCATTCTCCCCCCTAACCGTCTGTTACCCAAATGTGGCTTAAGCAGTTTCCAACTGCTCTGCGCCCTTCCTCCCATGTGAGTCAAGACAAGCAGGCAAGGTCCTTCCTGACATAAGAGAGAAAGCCACGAAATAACTAGCCATTTCTACTTTTGGGGAAAAGAGACACTATGAAGTGGACCTTTTGTTCCCCTCCTTGTATATTCTGTTCCCACTAACTTCTTGTTGGTTTTGATCTTCATTCTTTCATATTGCTGTTTCTCCCAAATCTGTGATGACTCTGGGCCACCCACTCATTTTTAGAGACTCAAACAAGCAGAGATGGGCTGTTGAATGCTGGCCTTATGGAAGACAGCAGCCTTCTTCCTGAGGTACTTCTGGATGGCCAGAGTCTCCCCCGGCGCCCTTCAGTTCCTCCAGAAAGGAATGTGGGAGCTGACTGTGGGAAGGCTGTGGAAGGCACACCAGTCATAGTGTGGGTTTTCCTTCCTCATCCCCCCGATCTAAGCAGGGTCTGTTGTCCTTGACTTCACAGCCCCGAGTGCAGACCTCCTGACTCCTATAGGGTGGCAGGTTGGAGACCGTTTTAATTCACCCCATTTTCCAGTCTCTGGCCTCACGCCTGCATTC
The DNA here is from genome assembly GCF_009829155.1 of Mustela erminea. Classification (NCBI taxonomy): domain Eukaryota; kingdom Metazoa; phylum Chordata; class Mammalia; order Carnivora; family Mustelidae; genus Mustela; species Mustela erminea. The sequence goes on from NC_045634.1 coordinate 21,740,977, forward strand.
ATACATCATAATGCCTCAGCCCTGAGCCCGGGCTCCCATCCCCTATGCCCTCAGCGGGCTAAGGCGTCTTACTTCCTCTGTTAAGTCCTTTTGTACTCTTTCGGTTTGCTCAGTATTTGTGGAAGAATTTTTCCCAAGTAAGGGAAATAAACAGATTTGGTCATTTCATCTCTCATTGGAAGCCCCAGATTCATCTTGGTCGCCCTTAAAAATGGGGATCATTGTCCAATGAAGAAAATCAACTCATAGGTCTATGCCTCTTGTGACCACTAGATGGTGCTGCCACATCTTAAGATGAGACCGCGCCCACGCCCTCCACTTTGGAGGAAGCTGGATGGGTATGTTATTTATATTAACATATACTGTATTATTTGTTTCAGGGGTACAGCTCTGGGATTCATCAGTCTTACACAACTCACAGGACTCACCACAGCACATACCCTCCCCAGTGTCCATCACCCAGCCACCCCATCCCTCTCACCCCCTCCTTTAGGATAAAAAATACGCTTTTAGATAAGGCCAAACTATGTGTAAAGACAGTTTCTGTTAAAAATAGCCTTCCTATTACAAGTGGAACGCTTTTTAATCATAGTCTCTGAAGCCTGAAAGATAAGTGAAGATTTTAACTAATCGCTGCTAGATGTGAAATCTTCCAGGGGTTCTTAATGCCCAAGCACAGTTCTTTCATGTATAAAATGGCAAAATAACTAGTCACGAGGGGGAAGAGGGTCAGCGGTGTCTCCTCAATCCTCAGAAGGCATTTTTATACAAAATAATAATAATAATAATAATAACCCCAAGCAAGCCACTCCCTACAGTTGAGAGTTACTCAGAATAATTTATTGACAGGTGGAATCTGACAGAGATCTGCCCCAGGGTCTGCCCTACTGGACCTCAAGCACAGCTTTCATGAAGTGAGGGGCAATGATGGGTCACGGGGCAGTTACCTGAAGTTGTGTCATCTGTGCAGCGGAGAAGCTCTGCTAATTATCTCAAGTGGCCCCATCCGTGTGGGGGCGGGGACAAGATGGAGGACACAAGATGGAGTCAGTGTTGTCAGCACTCCTACACTCCACCCCAACATTTCTACCGCCCCTGTAATCTTGGTCTGCTAGTCTTCCTTGAGGACCCTAGACCTAGATATGGGGAGCGGGCATGCATCCCTACCCCACAGCTACAATATAACGTGAGTGATCTGGTAGAGCGGTCCTTTCCTCAGACTTCACGGTTGTAGCGATTGTGAGCTTCAGTGTAAGTGGGGTTCTGTGACAGGAAGACGTTTCCTGAGGCAGCAGAAAGAAACATCAGCAATGTGAGGCCAGTGGCCATAAGATGCTTTATGGGCAGCAGGACAAATCTCATTTTAGCACAGTAGCTGTTTGGTCTCCGTGAGCCAGGACCTGCCTGCCCTGGCTTTCGCCATTCCTCATTCTCGAGGTGTAAGGGTGATGATTGCTCTAGCTACCGCCTGCTGGAAAGGGGGCACAGATCATGATTTGGGCAACGAAATGGGCTTGCATCCAATTGCTAATGTTGCCTAGTGCTAAGTTGAGTCCCATCCTTCGTAGAGCCATTGTTTTGGACCCTCCTGGATGGTCTGAGACAGCACCTGTTCCGCATTTCATAACAAGGTCAATTAGGTCAGGTCAGTTAAGTGGTCTCATTTCAGGAGATGGGCCTGCCACTGGGTTTTTAAAGTCAGGCTTATAGTGTACAAGCGATCAGGTAGAAAATTAGCCAGATATGCAAAGGAACCGGAATGCAGGATCCGGCCTGGTTTTATACTTAAGTAATAAACATTCAAGGACAATTAACCAGAACTAGAATCTAATACCCACCGAGGTATGTTACGGCAATAATTTGGTTTTTCTTCTCCAAAGTCACTCCCACTTCTGGCAAAGGTACCGAAATTAAGACTAAGTTGTTTGTAAAACAAGTCCAGTTTTAACCAACTTGGCCCACTTACATTAGGGCAGTAAGAATAGTGACTGGTCATTCAGATTCTTTTTAATCGGCTTTGCTAGAACTTTTCATAAGGAATTTCAGAGGAAGCCTTTAATAGATGTTCAAGGCAAGAGCCAAGCCAAATCCTCACCGTCAGACTTGGGGCCATATTTATAGTTTTGGATTACTTCCTCTCTTCTGGAGGTTCCGGAGCCTGCCAGGAAGTGACTTCTCTTACTTACCTGGTAAGGCTCCCAGGAACTCTGTAAGCAAGGTACCACTTCAATTTCCCCCTCAAGGGGGTTCACTGGCTCCATCAAGTTAACCCGAGTACCTCAAAGCTGTCTGGTCAGACCTGAGTCTAGGTGTGTCTCTCTCAAACACAACATTTCAGTCAAAGCCTTGGGAATACAACCAATGCTTCCAATGGTGTCATCTTAAGAGAAGAACAGATTTCTTCTTGAACTTATCCAAATAATTGATTTCACATTTGTCCTTGCCAGAAGTCCCTGACCAAACCCTCTGGCTATGAACTTGTTTGTATCTCACATCTGGCATTAATACCCCCATGACCTGTATTTGTTTTACTACCATTTTTGCCATTAAGAAAGCCTCTTGTTTAGCACTCGACCCCTTCTTAATCGAGACATATAAAGGTCTCCAGTAACCCAGGAAACCAACTAAAACTTGTCATTCCTTTAGTGTTTGCGGGATTGGGAAGGCTTGCATTTTGTCAGTGACCACTGCCAGCAGCACCCTGTTCTTCCCCAGGAGCTCAGGGATTGACGTAGTCTTTGGATTCTGTAGGTATTTATCGCCCATGCTCATGGCTGTAAGTAGGCCTAGAATGACGAGACCGCTTGAGATAGGGAGGGTAAATCGTCACAAATTACACAATTCACCTGAATTCACCTGTGGGTGAAGTTAGATCCTGATCCTGTATAACATCTACACCCCAAATGTGCACAGGATTGAGGGAAATGTGCGCTAGAAAACAGTGGGGAAGAAGACTGCAACCTGTAGGCGACGACTAGTTTGTCTGATCTGGACAATTCGTCTATCATGACCATCAACAGCTTTTGTTTCTCCCCTAAATTTTGAGAGATTTCCATGCAGAGAGTACCTTCAGCTCCACTGTCTAGAGGATCTAGGACAGGCTGTTAGTGGGAGACCAATAAATGGCTAATTCCACTTCGGGGGGCCCTCTGGTTGCCCCCTATCGCTCATACTAGAGGGTAACGCTGGCCTAATCCCCCCCATGTCGTTGGGGGTAGCCAGCCCCTAAATTCCCCAGGCGGGGGGCACTTTGTGACCCACCCGTCTTGTTCGAGCCTTCCACCAAGGGAGAAAACCACTCTCCCTTAGGCAATGCTTTCAAGGCTTAGCAGCACTGAATCAGTTGTTTAGATTTTCTCCGGGGGTGGGGGGTGGGGGAGTCCAGGATAATATTAGATCTCACCACAGTTGTTTACGGGAGACCTTGATGGGCCCCCTTTCCACCATTTTGTCATCAGCAAAACGCTGTTTTTCCAATTTTCAACCCATCTGTTTCCACCTGTGGCAATTCCTTCAGTCTTACTTACATCAACCACCACCAGGGCTGCTGTAGTGATAGGCTGATTAACCCTGGGGGCAAGAATAGATACTCAAATCCCAGACCACGTGCCCAGCACTGTAAGATACTACCTTTCATACCAGAAGAAAATAAGTCTGTGTGTGGGCCTCTAAAATGCTGGGCACAGAGCTCATGTTTCATTCCCAGTTCACCAGGAATCCCCTACAGTTCTTCCAGAGACCACAAGCCTAGGAAAGGGAACAACCCCTTTCCCTTTGCCCGGTTATCTTACTGCGGGCACTTATCCAATCAACCAAATGAGCTAAGTGCTGACAGATTCTCACCCATGCCTACGGTATACAGTCCTTTTTGCATGTCAGGTTGAGCAGTGACTGAGACCATTTTATATCATCTCAGACCCATTTCACATAACGGCATCTCCCCCAGGATCGAAACACCGCACTGCCATTGTCAGACCATCAGCTCAGAGCGGCTCAGAAACTCCACCAACTACAGGGACAACAGGTTGTGCCCCACCCCCTCCCACTGCCCAGGTCTGGACAAGAGGCTTTCCTCGGGCAGGGACAACCTGCGCTGGCCCCTTGCAGACCTTGGGCTTTCCCCCAGGTTGGACCCTTTACCCTTGTCTGCTCCGGGCTGGGTACCCTGTTGACTAAGCCAATGGTTATTAGGTGGGGGAGGGAGAGCAGCATATTCTCCAGACCCAGAAGGCACTTTGAGACCAGAGAAGGAAGCAGGTCACTCAGTACTGATCACACGGTTATTCAGGATAACTTACCAACAGGCAGAGCCCCCAGCCCGTGGATCCAGACAGAAGACGGTCACTCTCCAAGCTAGTCTCCACCCAGCGCCGACCTCCGCCCCCAGCTTTTATGCAGGGAGGGGCAACGTGGTGGGGTCACATGGTAGTTACCTAAAAGGGGCACACCTGGAGTCCTCCCTGAAGAAACATCACATGGGGCATGCAGGTGCTGTCGCGGGGCCCTGAAATGGGAGGCCATGGTGCCGGGCTTCTGGTGGAGGCAGGGGCAGTAGCATCCCCATCTGGGGTCCCCACCCCAGTGGGGGCTGGCTGAGGCCATGGAGCTCCTGGAGGCAAGACTGAGGGCAAAGAGGGGGTCCCCTTCACCAAGCTGGGCCACCCGGTCAAGGACTTGATCAAGTCCCTGGAGCAGATCTATCTCTTGTCTCTCTCTGTCCACCAAGGAATCTGAATCATTGAACTTTTCCTGGGGGGCCTCCCTCAAAGATGAGGTTTTGAAGATCCTGTCTGTGCAAAAGCAGACCAGGCGAGCTGGTGAGCCAGGATCAAGGCGCTTGTTACCGACAGAGATTCCAATGGACAGGTTGGTTTGGGTGTTGAGTGCTCTAAGAGGTAGCCACTGCCTTCCGTGGGGCCATCACACTAGCTGAGTTCTCCGTCATTCCTTTGCGGTGAGGCTACTGGGAAAACGACTGGCAAGCGCCACACTGTCCCATGCAAGGTGACCGGCTGCCGTGGCCCTGTGCTGGCGCACCTCATCCCTGCCCCCAAGGGCACTGACAGCATCTCAGCCTTTACCCAGGAAGTTCCTGGTGATGGCCCATGACTGCTACACCTCAGCTGCCCTGTCACTGTGGGCAACTTCGCCAAGGCCACTTTTAATGCCATTTTCGAGACCTACAGTTCTCTCACCCCTAATATCTGGGAAAAGAGAGTATTCACCAAGTCTCCCTATCAGGAATTCACTGGCCGTCTTGTAAAGACCACATCGTGGTCTCCGTGTGGAGGACCCAGGCTCCAGTGGTGACCACCACATTGTTCAAACAAGAAAAATAAAGTGAAGTAAAGCCTATTAAAAATGTTAGAGAAAGACAGGAAGGAAGAAAGGAAAGGAAAAGGAAAAAAGAAAAAGAGCCGCCTGGGCACCAGAAGATCTCCACTAGTTATCCAAAGTGGCGCCACCTATGGGCCCGAGGGGAGAACAAGATGGAGGACCAAAGCCAGAGCTGACTGTTGTCAGCACCCCTCCACCGTAGCTCACGTTTTGTAGGAGTGAAACATGTACTACGTATCTCACAGGGGCAGGCAGTGGACGCACAAAGAATGCTAAGAATGGCAGCGCAGAATAAACATTCAGCTTTCAAGATGGTACTTCAAAGGTCAATATAATTTCTGGCATCATTAGTTTCAATCTGGATTATTTCTTCTCTCATCCATATTTCACTTGAGTGGTAAAGGATTTTTTTTTTTCATTTTTGTTCCCAAGTGAAACAATGATCGTGTTTTTAAAATTCTGCAGATGGTTATGTGTAAAAGTGCTACGGGTCCCGTGAAGTGTTCTCTAATCAGTGCCCCATGTGACATGGGTCCAGATCTTGGACACTCAGCAGGTCACAGCACGGACATTTCTGGGGTTGTCTGGATAACTCATGTGGATTTCCCCCTCTCTGGGAATTGCCTACAATCCTCAGAAACTACTTGTTTTTACTAGGAGACACCTTCCCGAGTCCTGGTTCTTGAATTCTTCCTGGAGTTCCAGTAGAAACCAAATTCTTCTTACAACACATTCCTTAATCTGCTTATCTTAGTTTCATTTGGATTCTGTTACTCATCACCAAATGACCTTTAACTAACGCTGCAAGGCGAGGCAACACATTTCTCTTAGGGATGGAACTGTTTTTGCCTGAGAAAAATACTTTGCAAAGTAGCTTAGAATTTGTGGGTAAAATGCTTAAGCTGTTATGGACAGGAAAGAGTTGAACTGCTTACGAAAGGATCCAGCAGGGCTGTGACGTTGGAGGAGAGCAGAGCCGTGTGTGTGTGTGTGTGTGTGTGTGAGAGAGAGAGAGAGTGTGTGTGTGTGTGGCCCCTGGAGGAGAGCAGAGCTCTGTGTGTGTGTGTGTGTGTGTGTGTGTGTGTGTGTGTGTGTGTCCCCTGGGGCTCAAGGCAAGGAGGATACGTGCAGTCCAGATCCCCACGAGTTAAACAATTCAGCAAAAATGGAAGGCGATCCAGAGCGACCCCAAACCAGGCCCCTCTCCCCAAACCCCGAGAGAATTGGCAGGATTCCGAGAAATCACACCCATGGAGTAGCTTTACGCCACTTCTCCTTTGATTTCAAAGGTTAGGCTACTTCTGACACTGGAATTATACCTATTTGGACAAACCTGAATAAGCAGATTTTCTGGTTCTAAAACCATCACTTGTTACATTACTATCACACCCGAATAGCATCTTCAATTCATTTTCCCTAAATGTCCTACGTCCACTTAACTAACCTTAGTGATGATCTCACTTATCCAGCCAACTGGCCAAACCAAACGTATTCATTCGGCACGCGTTTACTAACAGCATCTTCTAGGCACTGAAATGACAAGTTGAATGTCACCGAGATTTGTGGATTTTAAAGTCTAGCAGGAGGGAGAGAAGATTTATTGCAGCAATAATCAAGCCATATAAAATTGTCACCCACGCTATCAAAGGATCAAATAGGATATGAAGAAGAACAGGGCTGGGTGACCTATTTTAGATACGGTGGTCGAGGAAAACATTTTGATGAGCATGAGAAGCAAGGAAGGAAGCCGGGCACGGGAGGAGGGTTACAGGTGGAAAGAGAGCGCGTATGTAAAGGCTCTGAGGTGGGGAAGTTGGGTTGTGTTTGAGGGCAGGAGCCGTCTTCTGCAGTCGCAGCCCTGCATCAGAGGACTTGGGAGGGAAAGCCCTTTCCAGAAATTTTTCCATTCCGGTGAGCAATTCAATCACCCCTTCAGGCACGATAATAGATGTATTTCCTATCTTTAAATCACTTCCTCTGTCTCCCAGAACATAGGGCCAGACTGGGAGAGATGACTTTACACAAAATGTGAGACCCCCCCTCTGTTGTGAAGTGTGTCAGAAAGCTGCCACCACTGAAGTGCGTGCACGTATCCCCCTGAGGTTACAACGGGTGCTACAATACGCCCTCATTCCTCTTTGCTTCCAGAAGCTGCACATGAGGACTGACTTCACGGTGTTGGAGCCCCATGTCACAGCCCATGAAAGCACTAAACAATGAGCATAATCACCGTGAAGCAGGGCAGCTCCCCTGGGATCCCTTGATTCCCATGGAAAGGGGAGAAATTACTAGAAGACAAAGCTGAAGCACTACAAAGCGGAAGTGAAAGGGATCCTCTGGGTTGGATGATACCTCACTGATGGGAACGATGTTATTTGCCTTTTATAGCAATCCTGTGACAGTTGGCTTGCAGAAAGTCATGCTATTAAAATTCTCAAGATACTGAAAGGAAATTTTATTCTTCACGTGGAATCGTTATCACCATGTCCTTGGGGCTTTCCTGGAATTCCTATTATCTGATACCAGTTGTGGCCAAATGCTTTTAGATGATAAGGAAGAAATCTGGGTCTTCTCCAAACCATGTGATCTTGGGCAAATCTTTACTCTTGGGGGGCCTCATTTTCCCCATCTCTATAATTAAAGACTCGGAATAAATGCTTTCTGGCATTTCCTCCAGTTCTAAATTCAGTGATACTATGGGAAAGCACAGTAATGTAAATGATTGGGGAAGATTGGAGTCAGCTGAGTTCGGTGTGAGTTTTAACACTCAAACTTTGTTGGACTCTCAAAAAAAAAAAAACCTCTTAACCTTTTGAATCTCAGTTTCCTCATTTCTAAGCCAGAATCGTAAAAATAATATGAAACTTAATTACATCTGGTTGAAGTCAAACGAAACGGCAGACAGGAAAACGCTGTTAAGCCCAGAGCTCAGCATATACGAGAGTTTTAGTACTATAATTATGAGGATGAAAGTCAAAATAAACAAAACCAACATTGACTGATAATCTTAAAGGCTGTGAATAGGGGGTCCCTTAATCTTCACGACGACACGACGGGATAGTACAATTACTATCACCATTTCCTGGAGGAGGAAACTGAGGCAGAGGGCTTTAAATGACACATCCCTGACAAACAGGCCACACAGCTGGGTGGTGGCCCAAGGCAGTTGTACTCCAGGCCACAGCTTGCTTTCTCCATCAGTTCTAATTTGAAAAACTTGATGTGAAGGGACATCATAGGCTAGTTAAAAAAAAAATAAAAATGTATTTATGTATTTTAGGGGGTGGGGAGGAGGAGCAGAAGGAGAGGGAGAGTCTGAAGCAGCCTTCATGCAGAGTGTGGAGCCTGCCATGGGGCTTAATCTAACAACCTTGCGATCATGACCTGACTCGACACCAAGAAACCAAGAGTTGGACGTTTAACCAACTGTGCTGCCCAGGTGCCCAGGGACATTATAGGTTTAATGTGACCTCCAAGGATGGTTAGTTCTACTCCTAAATCTTCTTCAGTCATACCCTAAATTGAAAAACCTATATATTTTGTCTTGGGTTAAAATGATCCCAAATGATTCATATATTCACAACCCTGCAGCAAAATATACTGGTTTTTAAACTTTTCCTAAAAGTCATACATTAAAAGAAATCAGGATGACCACCAAGTAGAATTCTTACTCACAGATAAATTTGGGAAGGAAAATGTAGCAAGTTTAAACGTACAGTTCCAAAGTCTCAGAAAACCAAAATTATACACACACAAACAAGAAACACCAAAACGGTGCCCACGGTTAAGTTTTGGACATAGAACCTTAATCTCTGTTAAGTCATCTCATTTCCTCTCCCCATCCTCAGCAAGCACTTAGGGAAAACTGCTGTCTTCAATCCAACTCAAGCTTCCCGCACAAAGGCTGTGCTAATGACAGGCATGTTTCTGTAGCAGAGCTTCAAAAGCAGCAGGCAACAATTTAATTAGCTCTAAGTCAATACATCTCCATGAACTCTAGCAAGTCAAGAGACCATAAGCCTCACTAGCAATTATCAGCAAAAGATTATTCATGGAGAACCATGATGTGTAACATTTGGCGATACCCAACATGAAATATTTATAATTTTCTGAGAATGACTAACAATGAAGAATGGCATTAAAATGCATCAGAATTAATTCTGCTAGGATCCTTGTTTTAAGAAAAAAGCTCACACAAAAGGATAAAAGCACAGGAAACCCCCAGTTGATGAATGGTCAAAGGATAGACAATTCACGAAATCATTTCACAGGTGCTTTGAAAGTTGTTCTCCAAAAAACTGACTGCAGGAATATTTTATGTAGGAAAATGTAGTCTTGGTGGGAGTCGGTGACCCTGTGGTTACTCATAGATGTATTGTATATAGATGGGCATCATCTAATTCCCTCGCTGAAATAATTCCTTACCATTAAGTAGCCCTTGGAATCTGCCCCAAATCTCATCTATGGATGTTAAACACTTGCTTTGGGTTAAGAGATGATTTTTGTCTTCGACGGAAGTATTCTGATTTAAGAATTTATGAGAGTTTTCATCAAGGAATCTGATGGGATAAGCCAGAGGAGCAGGCATACCGGGCCCCCAGCTTCACCTCCCTTGAGGTACACACACCGTCCCCACACAGCCACCACACCCAGTACCACTCAAATCCAGCAAATGTACCTGGTTCTTCAAGGCTGACCCCTTGACTACTTGTAGGAAATAGAATGTGAGATTTCCCCCTACAGAGCCATAAAAACAACTCCCATTTTCAAGGGTGGTAGGCTAGGGGAATGTAGTTTTTCCTGTATTCTCATATGATTCCTCTTGGTTTTTTTTTTTTTTTTTTTAAGTTTTTTTAAAGTTTTCGCTCTCTAGTCCGCTGATCTTGCTAATCAGCACAGGTTAGGGTGGGCTGTGAGTGATGGAAAACTCAAAATAGCATTTTCTTGAACTGGATAGAAGTAGGAGTCCAAGAAGGTAGTAAAGGGCTGGTGTGAGGGTGGGCAGTGAGCCAGAGGCCCGCCATCTTGTTGCTCGGCAGGTCCTGCCTTGCCTCAGGGACCAAGATGGTAAAAGCCACAATCCAGGCAGCAGGATGGTGGGAAGGAAAGACAATGAAAAAGGCTATGTGCACACACAGCCTTGAGAGGAAGGGTTTCGTGATGGTTCTAAAACTTATTCACAAATCCCTCAACACTGCCATCAAGAACAGGTGCAGAGTGGCATCTGGGTGGCTCAGTCATTAAGCATCTGCCTTAAGCTCTGGTCATGGTCCCAGGGTCCTAAGATAGAGCCCCACATTGGGCTCCCTGCTCAGCAGGGAGCCTGCTTCTCCCCGCCTCCCTCCTGCTCCCCCTACTTGTGCTCTGTCAAATAAATAAATAAAATCTTAAAGAAAAAAAAAAAAAAAAAAGAACTGGCATAGATAGGTTCCCTCCTCTTGAACCTGGCCAGGGCTTTACAAGGTAGCAAAAGTGATGCTATTTGATCTTCCACGTGGGTAGAAGCAGCCATGAAACTTCTGCCAGTTTCTCTTGGGACATTAATCCTGGTAGCCTGGAGCTCTCAGGCATGACTTCGACCTACTAGGACATGTCCATGGGGAAGGAAGAGAGAGAAGTGGATGGGAAGAGAGGCGGAGGGGAGAAGGACAGAGGCTGGCAGCGAGGGAGAGAGAAGCTGGGAAAGGCAGCTTATTTGATTATCCTGAGCTGTTAAAATTTCATTGCTATTTTGAAACAGGAGCAATTCTGGACTATTACTATACATCTGTTACTATCCTAATAGACAAGAGTATTGAGTCTTCTGACCCATGAATATTATATATATCTCCATTAATTTGCATGTTTACTTTCTCGCAGCAATATTTTGACATTTTCAATGAACTGATCTTACACATCTTCTCAAAGATGACCAAAAGTATTTTGTATTTTTGCTACTATTGTGAAAGGTATTTTGAAAATGTTTCAGGGGCGCCTGGGTGGCTCAGTGGGTTAAAGCCTCTGCCTTCAGCTCAGGTCATGATCCCAGGGTCCTGGGATCGAGCCCCGCATTGGGCTCTCTGCTCAGCAGGGAGCCTGCTTCCTCTTCTCTCTCTGACCGCCTCTCTGCCTGCTTGTGATCTCTGTGTGTCAAATAAATAAATAAATAATTCTTTAAAAAAAAAAAAAGTTTCAATCTCCAACTGTTTATTGCTAGTATGTAGAGATGTAACTGACTTCTGGATATTGACCTCGTATCCTACAAACTTACTAAGTGCACATATTGGTTCTAAACATGCTTTTGGCGGATTTCTTAAGATTTTCAACATCATTGTGTCATTAGTGAACTGGCAGTTTCACTTCTTCCTTTCAAATATGAATGTGTTTCATTTCTCTTTTTCCTTATTGCACTGCCTAGAACCTCCTGTATGGTGTTGAATACAGGTAGTTCAAACATTCCTGCTTTGCCCCTTACCATTAAGTGTGAGGTCAGATGCAGGTTTCTCATAGATACACTGTGTCTGTTTGATGAAGTGCCCTTCTTCTTCTTTTTAAAGATTTATTTGTTTATTTATTTGATAGAGAGACAGAGAGACAGAGAGACAGAGTATAAGAAGGGAGCACCAGGGAGAGGGAGAAGCAGGCTCCTACTGAGCAGAGAGCCTGATGTGGGGCTTGAACCCAGGACCCTGGGATCATGACCTGAGCCAAAGGCAGGCGATTAATCGGCTGAGCCACCCAGGCTCCCCGATGAAGTGTCCTTCGTTTCTGAGATTGTTGGAAGCTTTTATAGGAATGGATGGTGGATTTGTCAATCCTTTTTTGCATCTATTGAGATGATCATATGTCTGCTTTCTTACTTAGATTGTTGCTATATTACATTGGTCACTTTAAAAATGTTAAACCAAGTTTGAGTTCTTGGGAGAAATTCAAGGTCTTCGGGAAAACTAGGAGGATGCGATCTTCTGAAAGGAAGAGGAAGAAGGCAGGGTGTGACTGAACCGGTCTCAGGGGACATTGTCAGAGGACATCCACCAGGGTGACACCTGCAGCCTTGCGTGGGGCAGCAAGGAGCCTTCAAAGAGAGACCCCAGTGGCACGTGGAAGATCATGCACTTATCATCTAAAGAGCGAGGACCTAGCATTTTATGAATACATAGTTTTTAAAAATCATATCAGTAGGGGCCCCTGGGCTCTGCCTTGGGCTTGGGTCATGATCTTAGGGTCCTGGGATGGAGCCTGCATCTGGCTCTCTAATCAGCAGGAAGCCTGCTTCCCCCCTCTCTCTGCCTGCCTCTCTGCCTACTTGTGATCTCTGCATGTCAAATAAATAGATAAAATCTTTTTAAAAAATTGTATCAATAAAACAAAACGGCATATAAATCTACATGTTTCTAGAGACCAAACAGAAGCACGGTGAAGAACAAACCTTCAAAAGAAAAAGCCCTTAATGAATCACAGATAAATATTTATGCAGATCTTAGAAGCTTTGCTGTTACCTTTCAGTTTAGAATGCTTTGATTTTTTTTTTCTTTAAATTATTTATTTATTTATTTGACAGAGAAAGATCACAGGTAGGCAGAGCAGCAGGCAGAGAGAGAGGAGGAAGCAGGGTCTCCGCTGAGCAAACAGCCCGCTGTGGGGCTCGATCCCAGGACCCTGAGATCACAACCTGAACCGAAGGCAGAGGCTTAACCCATGGAGCCACCCAGGTGCCCCTAAAATGCTTTGACATTAAGGTGCTATCCAAAATAGGGTTCCTTTTGAAAACCATGGATTGAGTGCAAGAGAAAGGGCACTACTGGGAGTACTCTTGGCAAGCATTTCTTTCATACCCACTCAGCTAGGGAAAGGGGATGTCCACCACAGCGTTTCCTCCCTGGAGGAGCTCACGACACATGGGACAACGCAGACACAGACTCACAGTTGTCATGCGAAGTGACATGTGACATTTAAAAGAGATAACGTATACACTGCTGTGGAGGACTGGGGAGAGCAGAAGGACTGACAAAGCAAAAGAGTCCAGAAAACCTCTTCCAAGATCTTTGAACCTTTGACTTGGCCCAGAAGGACTGCCTCCCAGCAAGCCCCTCGAGGACGTTATGCTGGCAGCTGCTGCTGTTTTTTGCATTTTCTTCCTGCTTTTACCCATGTCTCCTGCAGCCACCTGAGCCTTGGCAAGCAGCCGGGGGGAAGGGAGAAAACCGTTTTAGTGGAGCCTTTTTATATCACAAGATGCTACATCTGTGGATACAGATAGAACAGCCTCAGTAAAAATAGCTTCCGCTAAAAATATCAAGGGAGCTGCAGTGACCCCAAGTAATTCTGTATTCACTCCTGCGTTCCTCAAAGGCTAAAACTAAGCACAGCATATGGAACACATGGGCTCCATTTGCCAACGCCAGTGTCGTCCTTCACCAAATAGGTGCCTGATCATCGTTTGCTGCTTGGAATTCAGCTGAGGTTAAGCAAAATCACTATTCAGAGAGCATTAGCGCAAGACACGGTAAAGTAAGGCCATGGATTTGTGTCTAACACCCGACCTTGTACGATGGAAATGAATGAAATTCAGTCTCAATTAATGAAAATAAAAGTAATGAAGTCATATCTTTTCAGGGAGAGACAGAAACAGCAGATTGGGAGATAAAATTCCAAATATAACAAAAATAGCCCCATCGGTTGTATTAAAAAGAGAAAAGGAACAACAGCCTGATTAAGGTGCTGGTCTCCGCTGCCTGGAGGCCAGGCTTCCTGGGAAAGAAGGGGGTGTCAAGAGGGGAAAATTGGTGGGCGGAGGGGAGGCTGAGGTACGTTCCTTACACTTCGAGTAGATAAAAGAGGCACCTACATGCTCCCTTAGATGACTCCAGAACTAAGCAATGAGTGAAGAAAATCAGCTTGAGACCATTTATGGCTGGAGAAATCTTCATCACTGCCAGCCCCAGAAATGGTCATTTCTGGAAAAAGGCACCTAACCAGGATCTCTATTCTTGAAGCCTACACCTTTTCTTCGCACATTCAGGAAGTATTAATTGAACACCTACCACATCCTGGATGTTTTCCTTTGCTTTGGGGCAAAATCCCTGAACTTGAGTTCCTCTCAGCATACTTCTAAGTTAATTAGAATTTTCTAGATATGATGCATTCAAAACCAAATATAGAAATGAAGTGGAGAGTGAGGACAGAAATATAGCTACCATTAGTTTGTTTTAATTAAAATGCATTTATTGGTCTCATGGATGGCCTTTTTAATAAGTGAAAGTGATGCTTTGAACTTTAAAATAATTTACTAATAACATAGTATTTTATCAACTTTGCATATTGGAGTTCCATCACTGAAATAGTTGAAAACCACTGACCCATGCTTGTGTCCTACACCTGACAGGAAGCCCTTCTGATGGCCTAGATCCATGCTCACCTGTCTGTCCGTCCAGGGACAATGTAGCCCATGTCATTTTTGGAAGTTCTTTTCTTTTTTTTTTTTTTTTTTTAAGATTTTATTTATTTGACAGAGAGAGAGAGAGCACAAGCAGGGAAAGTGGGGGAGGGAGAAGCAGACTCCCCACCGAGCAGGGAGCCCGAGGCAGGACTCTATCCCAGGATCCTGAGATCATGACCCAAGCAGAAGACAGACACTTAACTGAGTCACCTAGACATCCCATTTTCGGAAGTTCTCCTGAAAATTTTTTCTTGTTACTTTATTACCTCACGTGTGGATTTTTTTGCTGACCGACCACTCGCGTTGCTTTCCATAAAATTTCATGGTGGCATCTGTTTCTGTTCTGTTTTCATACCTGTTATTACAGAAGCTTCTCTACTATAGTGATCTAGTTAGACTTTGCGAAAGGAATGACCCCAAAACTTCCAGGCTTAAAACAAAAGCAGTTTAGTATGATTTCATGATTCTGCAGGTTGACTGGTGGTTTTCCTGGCCATGCCTCGACCTGCTCACAGGTCTGTATTCTGTCAGCAGGTGGGCTGGGGGACCAGCCAGGGGGCTCGGTTCCCCTCCCTGTGACCTTTCCATGCTGCTAGCGGGGGTTCCTTTGCAACTCATCAGTCTCAGTGTAGTCAGACTTTTACATGGCAGCCAGCTCCCTGAGAGAGAAAGAGCTCGTGCTGCCAAACTCTTAAATCCAGGGCTCAGACCTCCCAGAATGTCATTTCTGTTGCAGTCTGACAGGGACAGAAGTTAAAGCAAATAATACAAATTGCAAGGCCAGGCCAGATCCAAGAGTGGAGAGGAAACCCATTCCACTGTTCCACTTGCTTGAAAGCAGCAAGAACAAGAATCCAAGGTGAGAGTGTTTGTGACCGTATTTGCATACAATCAACCACAGCCTGAAAAGCGTTTTTTTCTTCTTCTTCTGTAGGTTCCAATGGCCAAGAGAGGTTTATGGCTGTGGTCCTCCTACGGGTCACTGCAGAGGTGAACGCATTATTCTTTTAAGACCTTTAAAATCAGATAGGATCTTTTCCTCCCCGCTGATGTAAGGGAGCCAAAACTTAACTTCTTATCTTTTTGGGGTCCCCAGTTGGGTCCAAGAATCAAATAGAAGTAAGACTGATTAAGAGGAGAAAAGCATACACATTTCTTTTTACATGTATGTGCAAGTCTCCACACACACACAAAAGGCGGGAAGCCTGCTTCTCCCTCTCCCACTCCCCCTGCTTGTGCTCCCTCTCTCGCTGTGTCTCTCTCTGCCAAATAAATAAATCTCAAAATAAAAAAAAAATGGCGACTCAATGAAGTGGCGTGATATAAATGCTTTTACAGCGAGTTGAACAAAGACAAGCAATTATGAAAAAGCAACCAAGCCAGCTGGGGAAGCTAGAGGAAGCTGGGAGTCATTTAACACAATCCCTGTATGTGGAATCCTCTTGGCTTCTACTCCCTCCTCCCTGGCGATGAGAATGTTTTTTCTTCCTGATAGAGGACGTATCTCACAGAGAGTTTTTATGTTGCTTTCAGGAACAAAAGGGTTGGTTAGGGCACTTTTCTTGGCCCTGCTGTTTTTCGGTGCCTTTAGCTCCAAATGAGCGTTACACCAAAGTGGCCCATTTCGGGGTGGCACGTTCTGCTCCCCTTCAGTGGTCTAACTTCTACTCGACACCTATTTCCAAATCAGATCAGTTTCACCCCTAAGGAAAATCTGTCCGCAGACACACCCTCTGCAGGATAACGGGCACTAGTGTTGGAGTTATCTCGCAATCAGTTTTTTTACACACATTGGTCCCCCAGCTCAAGTGGTGAAAGGGCCTTCACCCCTGTGTGGCCCTGAGTCTTCTATCCACCTTGGACACAGCACCACAGGGTGCTGATCCTAAGAGGCCTGGGCGTCCATGGCTTGTCATCAGGGCTTGTCACCAAGCCTAGTGATTTGCTCCTTTCCCCATGTTCAATGCTGGGTGACCTACGAGCCTTTTTCTCAAACCTGCCAAGCACCAACCCTCCTCCCCCTACCCCCACCCCCCATGTCTTTCTGCCCCTGCCCCCAAGTTTGGTAGTTTTTCTTCCCAGTCTTTTGCTAAACGTGACCGACTGGTTAGAGTAGCTCTTTCAACACAGTCTTTGTGATACTGAATTGTTCCTCTGGGTCGATGAGTAATGTCTCCTGTGCACGTGCTTTTCCGACACGTTTTCGGTTGTTTCTGTGGCTCTTTCCATTGTGAGTGTGTGTGCTTCTTCAAACCAACCTTTTAACAACCTTATTGTGTTTGCATTTATTGGAGGGAATGGAATAAAAAGTGCTCCTAAAAGGACCTACATGCTCAATGTAACTACAATAAACACACCCTAGACTAATGGCTAACGCCTGGGCAAAACCATGGAGTTTTGCTCTATTCAGACTAACAAGAGGGTGCGTAGTTGATACTGCCCCCTGCTGGTTTGTCCTGATTTTTGCTCTAAAAATAGACGTGCTCCTATTTGTGAAGACTTGAACTTTCCAAGTTCAAGTATCAGAGTTTCTGAATGTGACTAGAAAGAAGTCAGTCTTCTGGAGACTCTGTGGAGGACGATTCACTGTTTCACAAGTGCTAATTGTCTGCTTTTAGAGCACTTAAGTAATCACACAATTTTTCAAGTAATTGTGTTTTTGTAAAAATAGCATTTTATGAGTTGAATGAGTCTTGAAACCCTTAGTGAACATAGTTAAGCCATCCCAGCCGAATGATAATCCTTTTTTTTTTTTCTTGAGAAAAAATATTCTCCAGAACTTATAGCAAATAATTTTTGGATTAAGTTTCAATGGAAAGACACTTTGCCTAGTTCTGTTTACCCCTGTTGAGGCTACTACAAAGGGAGCTCATTCTCTCTCTTCATTTTGAGCACAGCTCTGCCTGTCTCCGTTCTCAAAGCCTTTCCACGCGGTTCTGGCCTAACACGGCGGCTGTGCACGCGGCTCCCGTGGGAGATGTCGCCTTTTCTTCCTTGGGGGCCTGCAGGGCCCGGAACCTGTTTCTGCTGCACAGATGTCACCTTGGTGAGTGTCCCAGCACCTCCTCTTGCTCGAGGGGAGGCTCCCCTGAGGTCTGTCTTTTCTGAATCACTGCAGCACCTGTCTGAGCACCGTAGCACGTGTTTAATAAATATTCCTGGGAGAAAATAAGTGTCTTAACTATTCCTCAGAGCCTGGTACACCACCACCTGGGCCTCTGCTTTCTGGCTCTGGTTCAGGTCTTTTCTAGGCTCTCCAACAGCGCTGTGGAAGTGGAGGAAGCCAAAGTGTTTATTTTGATAAAATGGTTGCTATTTTCAATTTGATCAGTGTTGCTTCAGAAACGAGGGTGGCCCGTGGTTGCTCCTTTTAACTATATTTCCACCGAAACGGCAATATTTAAAGGCTGGTGGAGAAATAGCATCTCCTAGGTTTTGAGCCAGAAGCCAGGGACTGGTAGCCAGCTGTGAGGGGACAGGGGGGTCAGGAGCGCTGTCTTGACCACTTCCTGCTGGGTTTGGACATCCTTCTCACATGGGCTCCAATTCTCTGCCTTTCCGTGAGAATCTGGATTGGATGACTTCTTGGCTTTCAGCCAAGTCAATGACCTGCGATGCTACTGAGGTTTTATCATGCGGAAGAGCCGTGACTTGAGTCTCTCTCTGGCTTTGGTCCAGGGATCTTTCCATGGCCCCAGTTAGTTTCTCCTCCTTCCATGCTTTTCGGAGCCTCTACCATTAGAAGCAAATTCACTTTGAGGGCGTGGCACCAGAGTGCTCATTTAAAGGCAATTTCTACTAGGATTTTCTCTTTTTCTCGGTGTTTGATAGCCATGCTCGCTCATAGCAAATGTTCCTTTTTCCATCTTGACTTTATCCTCTCTCTGCAGTACTCTGCGTTTCCTCTGATTTAACTGAATTCTGTTTCTGCTACCTTTCCAAAGCACTAAATTTCCCTTGAATCAAAACCTTGTGAATATATCTTCTTCCCCAGCCTTCATGTATATTTCACTCGGCTTCCTCATCTGAGTCACTGGTGAAAATCTAACACTGTAGCTGAATAAGTGAAATAAAGTTTCCTGAAAGTAGTTTCCTCGTGTTACTCCCCACTATGAAAAGCCTGCATTCCATTCCGTCTTCCCCAAACTCTTTTTCGTATGTTTGATCCCAGCTGTGCAAAGGCCCAGTGGGTCAAGGAAAGAGGCCTGCATTCAGAGTTGCTGGTTGCGGAGAAAGGAGAGGGAAGGAGTAAGGTGTGAAATTACGGCAGTAGCCAAACAAGGCTTTTACAAAGGGGCTTGCATCAAAATGGAAGCGTAGGTACCTGTACGAGGTCAACATGAGGATGTCTGGAAGGCGGTTGTTCTGAGGATGGAGGATTCTATGGAGATGTCTTGGCAGAATCATGAGCATAAGGATGCCAGCACCTGCCATGGGATCTCAATGGAAGGCTAGGTAAAAAGAGAAAAATAAAGTTTCAGAAAAAACTAAACTTTTTCGGTTTCAGTTTCAGGAACTAGGTTCAGAACCCTAAACACCTCTGACTTTTATAGGATGGAGAAGATTGTTCTCTTTATCCTACAGGAAATGTTTTTTTTTTTTTTTTCAGATCTACAGTAACTTTATTTTTAAAAAGAATTTATTTATTTGAGAGCGAGAACTCAAGACAGAGAGAGAGCATGAGCGGGGAGGCAGAGGGAGAGGGAAAAACAGGCTCCCGGCTGAGCAGGGAGCCTGACACCGGACTCGATCCCAGGACTCTGGGACCACGACCTGAGCAGAGGCTTAACTGACTGAGCCACCCAGATGCCCTTATGGTAACTTCATTTCAACAGAGAAACCAGGCTGCAGTAAGTCTGCATGATTGGAGTAGACGATCTTTCCCAAGGGTGATGCCCGAGCCCAGCTGGCAGCACAGAAAGGTTAAAACCGAAGCCCAGATACTCCTCTTTCCCGGTCGTGCCCCACATTGCCTGCTCATGATAGGAGGTGAGAGTCTGCACAGCCACACCAAATGAAGGCAGATGGCATCCTGACAGGAGACCAGCTCTCCTCGTAGAGGATGCAGAACCAAAAGTGCAGTTGCCCACCCTCCACTGTTCTCTGATGAGAAATGCCAGGGGATCAGAGGAACGGAAGATCAGGTTCTTTACTCTTCAAATAAGTAAATCCTATAGGATGGGGTTGCTGGCCAAGCTAGCGGTAGACTAGGATGAAAATCTAGGCTAGGTGTAGATCTCGGCATCTCAGGAAAAGAATAGCAATGATAAGGGAGAAGAGAGGGACATTAAAATGCCTGAAGGTATTAAAAAGAAGAGCCCCGCCCCCATTTATTTTCTTAAATAAGACAGGAAACAGCATTTTTTCCTTGCCACAGCGGCAGCAGCCCTGCTGGTTTTCAGGCAGCAGGATCTCTGTAACAAGGGCTGTTGATAAGCTTGTGGGATCGAGGGAGGACAAACATGTTCTACTGACCGAATGAGCTTTTCCCACAATGCATCCGATGGGCACTAATCTCAAGCTGGGTCTACACACATACCCCTAGCACCACAAGGGGCTGCAGTCAAAGCTTCTGGAATATCGCAGTAGCATGATCAACTGCTTTTGGAAGGGGGTATTATGTCTCCTTGTACATGTAAACTTTTGGAATAGTTAGAGTTAAAGGATGAGCCGGAGTTTGGGTTTTGAGCCACAAAGCTTCAGATACCCACCACAGATGCCCCTGTCCTATTTCACTACACATTCTTTTCTGAGAAACACAGTCAGTGGTTGAGTGTTAGGGACTATGGTTGAAAGCAATGATCTGCTCGCCACCGTCTGCGATCCTCTCTGTGTGACTCTCACAGCAGTGGGGTCTGTAGGCGGGAAGGCTGTGTCTGTTTCCTCTCAGTAGGGAAATTACTGGAGACTCTGGTGAATGGCACGGACAAGGTGGCCCAAGTGGCCGGAGTTGACCCCAGCCACAGACATGTGGCTGTCCTTTGTCATGCAGATGGTGAACTCCTTGGTCATCTTCCACCGGCTCAAGCTTTAGTGCTGGGAAACAAAACATGCCATCTGATCAGTCACGGGCTCCCAGCTGTGGAAGGAGCCGCCCTTCTTGAGGCTGGAGACCAGCTGAGGCCCCATGCCCATGATGCAGCCAGCCATGCCTTGGACTTCCTGCCACCATCGATTTGCAGGTCAGGGCCAGTCAAGATGGTTGAGGCAACCCATGCTCCATTGATTAGACAGCTGGAATATACTAGATGGATCAAGATCTTTAACTATGACTCCACACTTTTGGCATCAGTGTCTCTGAAGACCACAGTGAAGTCTCCCACATGCCCACCCATGTTCTTGGCACAGGACTGGCGGAGACCAACATGAATGCCTTGGTTGATGAAGTGGCCTACAGCCCACCATCTTTGTTACCATCATCACTGGCAAAGCCTTGGTTGAACATGTCAAAGAATGTGAAGAGATTGTTTTCTCCACCACTGTTGCTATTTCCGCTGCTCAGGGCGAGGGTCCACTCCCTCAGGGCTATGGGCAGTCCTGCAGAAGAACACTTTGCTGTGGCATTTAGGACATGTCCTCCATAGCACCTGTGACATCAAAGCTGCATGTCTTGGGGGTCATAGTAACGAGAACCATGTAGCTGCATGCCAGCATCCCTGAAGACAGGTGTGTGGTTTCTGCAGGACTGTTTGGACAGGAAGACAACTTGGCTGAACTTTAAAAATCTTTGAAGAAAATTAGCTCCAATTCTCCAGGCCCCAGTTCCAGAAAGGTCTGTGGGGTGACATAATGGCTACGTTCAACACATGGGGATAGACTGTCCTCACCCAGGGATAGTTTTTTATATGTCTTAATGAAATTCAACAAGTCCTTCAATGGGCACGTATTCTTTGCCCAAATTTTTTGCAGTAATCTGGGCCTCTGCCTTCCGGACATAAGGAGCACATAAAGCTTTCCATGATCATCCTAATGGGCACCCACTCCCAGATGCCTCTTTTTACTGTTGGTGTCTCTCTTAAGGGCTTCCGAGCCACCTGGGTAGGATCTGGGGCCCCGTCTCCACATGGGCCCATCAGGAGCTGGCTCTGGCAGAAGCCTCAGTAGCAAAGTCTGGGTGGGAGGTAGCGGCGACCCTGGGTGGGATTCAACTAGGATGTGGCAGGGCCATTGCAGGGGACCGGGGTGGGAGCCGAGGGGAGGAAAGCGGTGGGCAGCTACAAGGCAGAGCGGAGGGCCACTAGTGGGACGTCTTTAAGCAGGAGAACGACGTGATCATATTCTGATGTTACAAGATCAATGTGATTGTGGTGTTTCTTTCCCCCCGAAGTTGTGTGTTCTAGCTCTTTCTGAACACCTCAGGGTACCTACCATGTGCTATGAGATTTGCTGTACAGACACCTGATGATTATGAAGGAGTAGAGAACAGCAGGCCCCAAACCGGCCTTGGGCAGACACTGTTCTGATACCTCCTCTGTGCTCCTAACAGCCTTAAAGTTCCTTAAGCACTTTTCTTTCTTCTTCAGCCAATATTGGTTGAAGGGAATTCCAACTGTAGAAGCATCCTTCATCATCTGCACCTTGTTAAAATAAACCCACTTCTTTCTGTTTATGTTCTACACAGACATCAAGTAGAGTCAGGGATCAGTTTCCTTCCTCTGTTGAACAGTTACTTACTGAGCACCTGCTAGGGTCTAGGCATTGTACTTGGTTTGAGAAGGAGTCCAAATTGCCACCAGCACTAACAAAATCACTTCAATACCAAGGGATGATTATATTTTATCAAAAGTTCATATGTGGTAGTTATTTGTGGGGAGTACTCTTAAAGTATTTTCCAATAAGAAATAAATTACAAGTGACAGTTAAGTTTTCAAACGAGTCCAGAAAGTCTTATGTAATTTCAGGGTGGTAACAAAAGAATTAGCTCAAGCCCCTTCTCTCTCCCTCTGTGTGTGTGTGTGTGTGTGTGTGTGTGTGTCTATCTTGATGGTAAAGAGGTTACACAATGCTTCTTTTTTCCACATATGAATTTCTAGCTCACATTCTGAAATAGATGAGGTTGACCTCTGGTTTCCTTCCATTTCCCGCCGACACTCTGTCACAGGGTTGTGCTCCCTGTAGACCCCCAGGCCTCCCACCTTCTCCTGCAGCCTGGGCTGGGGCTAGTCCCCCGTTCACGGGTAGCTCTGCACTCAGGTCCAGCCCGTCCCCCAGAGATGTCCTGTCTGTTTGGACAAATGCACTCAGGTCACCTTCAAATCCTGACCCTACCTAAGGAGCCACACAACTTTGGAAGCATTACTCCACCTCTTCAAGCTCCAGTTTGCTCCACGGTAGTACGGGGGAAAACATGGCCGCCTTTTATTGTTGTATCGATAGGTTGATTTGACTTCAATAAGCAAAAGCCCGTGCTTAAACCAGCTTAAACAATAAGGAGATGTAGCATGTCACAGGAAGGGTGGTCGATCAGAGCCCTGGTTGCATTTCTCTGAGATTCTCTCAGTCCACCCCCCTCCTTGTGAAAGCTCCAACCCCAGGCAAACAGCAAGATTCCAGGAATGAGATTTAAGTTCATCACAGACTACAGAAAAGAAGTTTCTTTCCATGGCTCTCTCTTAGGAGTGAGGACACATTCCCAGAACCTCTGGCACCCTTCCCTGTCAGACTCTGTTGGCCAAAATGTGGTCATATGCTCCTTCCTGAAACAGAAATTGTCAGAAGGAATGGCAGGAGCCTCAGACAAACCAGAGCCAGCCTTGTGCTGAGTGTGGGGTGACTTCTCCTGGGGCACATGGTTGGGTAGGTGGGGGATAACTGAACAGAATTAGGGCTCTCTGGGAAGGGAGAAAGGGGTCACAGATGCTGGGGAGGGTCTGCTATTGAGTGTGGGAAGCATTCAGTGAGAGCCCTTATCACTGTGCTTGGCTTCTATGAATAGCTAACGGACTTTAACTTGATAAAAGGGCAATGAGGGAAGCTCCTACAGTTCTACAGAAACCAAACAACTAATATATCCAGACCAATACATCTCAGCTCAGTGGCACTTGCTGTATAACAAACCCCCACCTCTTCCCCAAGAATATCCTTTCTATAACAACGGGCCTGGCATTGAGACAGGTATCTGGGAGCAGGAGGAGCTATGACACCTAGAAAGTTCTCTGGAAAATCCTGCAGTATGTGGAGGGTCAAGAGTCATAAACTGAGAGCTGTTCCATCCCTAGAGAAGGTCATCTTGAAGCAAGATGCCTGGGTTTCCTCCAGAATCTTAAAAACCCAACACTTTAGAAACCAGAAGCCAACTTGGACCCTACAAGCTTTCTGTCTCCACCTTCCTTCAGCAAACATCCTTACCGTGCTCCACAGATCCCTGCTATACCTAGCAACCGCCCCCCCCCCCCCGGCTCCCCCGCCTTGCCCAAGAACAACTTGCCCTGAACGCTGGATCCCGGCAAAGGCTAAAGGCTTGTAACTCATCCACTGTGACAATGGGCACCATCTTCCATCTTGGAAATGCAAGCTTCAGACTTCTCTAGAGCCTTCCACCAGGCCAGTCTGGGGAAACCCTACAGCAGAAAGCGATGATGATGGCAAGGTTGGTGTTAGCCAGGAAACCCTGGTGATGGCAGGGTTGGTGTTAGCCAGGAACTATTTTAGTTCTTCTAAATGCAGTCAGCATGACCTCAAATAGTTGCCTCCTTGGGTCGCACCTGATACTCTCGCTTGGTGGTTCACCCCATTTAGTTTGCTTTCCTAACCCATTTGGCGCCTTACCGTAGTTTCTACTTGTTATTTGGCCCCTGGGATTGCTGACCCGGGTAGAATGTTTGCTTTGGCTCTGACCTTGCATTCCTCTGGGAACGTGACTTTCAGTATTTACCTGTCTGTACACGGCACCTCAACTGCCAGCTACAGATGCCTCATTCTTCAGCCCCATCCTGGCCCTAGACCAAGACCAGTCCCCCCTGCCCCAGGAAGGCAACGACAGCAGAGAATTCTGGGCGGGAGGCTCATCTCTCCTGCCCCTCTCCCCCGTGAACGCTCTGCTCCTTCAGGGCTCTACCCATGTAGGAGGAAAGCAATCTGGCTGAATCAATTCCATCTCATGTGTTAATTACTGATACCTGCTCTACACTTACGCTTGTATTTTAGCATATTTCTGGGTTTTATTTTTAAAATTTTATTACTTTTTTTAGGGGGGGCAGAGGAGCGAGCGAGAGAGAGAGAGAATCTTTAAGCAGGTTCCCTGCCCAGTGCAAACCCTCCCCCCCACTCAGGGCTTGATCTCATGACCCTGAGATCAGGACATGAGCCGAAACCCAGAGTTGGATGCTTCACCGACTGAGCCACCCAGATGTCCCTATTTCTGGATTTTAGAAACAAACAAAGGTTACAACACAAAGTGAAGTATTCAGTTTTGAGGTTACAAGATGTTTCAAACTGGCAGAAGCCACTCCTACCCGGGAGGTAGGATCTCCCGGGTGTAGCCCGAGCTGCCTCCATTTTCACATCTCTTACTCTACTTCTGAAATCACAGAGCCCTTAAGTGTTTTGGGTTTTCAAATGACTTCTATGGTTGTCACAGTGGGTACACAGATAAGGGGAAAATGTGCTCCTTCTGTGTGTGTGTGCGTTGGCATATAGCTTGAACGGTCACTCCGGTTACTACCGTTGTGTTTTTCTGTCTCACTTAATAGAAGAGCTCCACAGAATGAAAGGCAAGAAGAGGAATAAATTAGACTTATCTTAATAAAGGGGTAAGTTGGGTTTTAAAGTGCAGAAGAAGTTCTTGAATTGTGTCTTGAATTTTAGTACAGTAGCCCCCACAACCACTCACCTTGTCTATGGAAGATACGTTCTGAGGCCCCCAGTGGATGTCTGCAACCAGGACTGGTACAAAGCCCTATAGATACTATGTTTTTTTCCTGTACACACATGCCTGTAACAAAGTTTAATTTATCAGTCAGGCATAGTAAGAGATTAACAACGGCAAGCAATTAAAGGAAAGAACAACTATACAATATTTAGAATATACAATTATTACAATATACTATAATAAAATTTAGGTGAATGTGGTCTCTCTCAATATCTTACTATACTGTACTCACCCTTCTTCTTGGGATCATGTGAGATGATACAATGCCTGTGTGATGAACAGAAGTGAGGGGAGTGACGTAGGCACCGTGATGTGGCCTTAAGCTATCTAAACCTTCCGAGGATACATCCGAAGGAGGACTATCTGCTTCCTGACTTTGGTTGACCAACCATGAAACCATGGAAAGTGTCCTTTGGCCCTAATTCCTGGCACTTGGAATTTCCTGGGTGATGGGAGTGACTCTGGTTCGAATGAGGAGAGCCTGAGTGGTCCTGGACAGTTTCAGGTTGGGGGCTGGTCACCAGAAAGATCACACCATGATTAGAAGCCTGGAACTTTCATCTCCACTCCCCATTCTCAAGGGAGGGAAGACGGGCCAGAAAACAAGTTAATAATTAATCATATCTACATGATGAAGTCTCCATAAAAATCCCTGAAGTGTTCCAGGAGCACCTGAGTTGGTAAATATATTCATGTGCTGGGAGGGTCACAGGTCATAACCCCATGGGGACAGAAACTCCTGTGTTTGGGGCCCTTTTAGACCATCCCCTGTATCTCTTCACTTGTGTCTTTTACCATATTATTTATTATATAACAAACTGGTACATGTACGTAAGTGTTTCCCTGAGCTCTGTAGGACATAAGAGTAAATTACTGAACCTGAGGTGGGGGTCACTGGAACCCCCAACTTGTTGTAGCCAAATCAGAAGGAAAAGTGAATGACCTGGGCACCAGCACCGACAATCGAAGTCTGAAGTGAGGCTGTCCTGTGAAACTGAGCTATTACCAATGGGATCTTCTCCTAACCCCAGACAGATAGTCTCAGAGCTGAGCTGAATTGTAGGACACACAGTTGGTGTCAGAGGATTAGTCAAGGTGAGAAAACCCCCACACACCTGGTGTCAGAAGTGGTGTGAGTGTAGAGCAGAGGAAGAGAGTTTTTCCTTTGATTTAGTAACGAATGGTTATCAAGGCCATTACCAGAAGAGGTCTGATTGTACACATGAACCACATGTCGATCCTGAGTCAGGGATGCATATAAAATTTTGTGGGATC
This sequence comes from Mustela erminea, assembly GCF_009829155.1. NCBI lineage: Eukaryota > Metazoa > Chordata > Mammalia > Carnivora > Mustelidae > Mustela > Mustela erminea. The sequence goes on from NC_045634.1 coordinate 21,767,877, forward strand.
TTGGAGACTCTAAAAATAGAAAAAATATCTGTAATTAACCATTTACCTGCACTTTCCACCAAACCTCGATAACTGCCAAGTCTGGGTCAGTATGTTGTTAGGCCAGATGTTGTTAGGAAGCTGACCCATAGTTTAAATGAACTTACATAACTTCTCCCAGTATATAAGATCTGTAACTCTCATCACATAAATGGATAGGATGATACTTTGGAAGCCAGCAAAGGAAACAGACCTGCTTTGGGGTCTTATTTAGTGTCCAAAAGCAAAGACACTGGGGCATGCATGACTAAAGTCAAGAATATTTCCATGAGCCAATGATTTTCCAGAAGCTGCTTAGGAGGACAGAGATTTCCGCCACTCTCAAGTTCATACTGATTCCAATATGCAAGTTTGTTTCAATCAGACGGGCTTCAAGTTTGAGAATAAGCACGCTCTTGACGTAGAATGTTTATCTTCCTTCCTAACGTGATACTAATTGTGTTATCTCAAAAAAAAAAAAAGAATGATTTCTGGAACATTTATCTGTTCACCACAGCAAAGCCAGGAAATAGATCTATTGACATTCAAAATAAGAAACATATTTGTAGCTGGGGGAAAGAAACACAATAGGAAAAAATAGTTTCCAGAATTGAATACCTTTCAAATGTACATAGATTCTTTGTTTAATTTGAAACACTGACAGTAGTCACGTGGCATGCCACTTTTTATTTTCTGTTTGAGAAGCACAGACTTGAAAGGAGCCAAAAGACTGAAAAATTTAAAACTATTAGGAAACTACCCTCATTTTTCTTAACTAAAGAGTAGGCTATTCTGCTTCAGAAATGGGCCTGAAACAGTGACTGTTTCATAAGAAGTGTAATTTATGGCCACCCTTGACGGGGTTAAGAGATTTAAATGAAAAGCCTTAAAGAATTTTTAAAAATTTTAATAAAATAAAGACTAATCACTTGGAGTTCATTCATGCTTTGTTTGTAAAGAATACCGCTAGGTTGGTTTCTATGTAAAATAAAATACATTTGCTTTCGCACTTAATGAACACACGTCTTCTTTGCTTATCCTTGGCAATGTAGTCTGTTTGGGATGACACCAAATTTCCTGATTAACGGCGTCCAAGTTAATAAACTGTTGGCTTTGCCCATTTCAGGTCAGAGATACATCAATTGCTGGCTTTTGGGGGGGATTTTTTTTTTTTAACATTCCCAGAAAAGAATTTACAGCTGCCTGGCAAAATGATGGCACGTTTCTCCTATGGCCACCAGAGGTCTACTCACCCCTACAAATATTCCAGGCCTTATTGCTGAAATGTGAGCCAGGGGCAAGCAGCATGGGCAAACCCACTAGTAAGAAATACAGACTCTCTCTCTGGCCATCCCTTCCCCCACCTTGACTTACTCAATCAGAACCCACATTGTAACAATACCAGGCCATTTGTGGGGGCAGGAAAAGTTTGAGAAGCACTATTCTAGGTTATGGAAAGAAAACATTTTATGTTCTATAAATGATCAGAATTAGCAGATTTGAAAATTCAAAGGATCTTGCCATAGAGTTCCAAGCTAGATCTCCTGTCACCAGATTAGCTGGGTTTTCATAAAAGCATTACAATCAAAAACTACTCAAAAAGCAGCGTCTGGGTGGCCTAGTCGGAACAGCATCTTACCAACTTGATTTTGGCTCAGGTAGTGATCTCAGGGTCCTGGGATGGAGCCAGAGGGCTTCATGTCCAGCAGGGAGTCTGCTTGAGGATCCTCTCTCTCTTCCCCTCTGCCCCTCTGCCTACTCGTGCTCTCTTCTTTCTTTAAAATAATTAAATTTTTAAAAATTATTTTTTGCCCCAAAGAGTTTCTTTTGTGCAAACTCTGTTCCCGTAAATTATCATAGTCATGAATGCTTTTTACTTAAGCTCTGATTTATATATTTTTGGAGGTGAAAGAGCCCCTAAATTTTCTCATTTTATAGAAGAAAGCCCTGGGCAGAGGATTTTCAGAATACAGCACTCTAAATGAGATTCCCCTTCCCTCTAGTTCCAAATCCAAAAGATGGGCCTCTCAAGAGCCAGGATCTACCGTGGGTGTAAATGAGGTCTCGGACTCTCAGTGGAGACTCCCGTTCCCTGAAGCTTCCCTTGCTTAGGAAGTAGTGTGGAGCTGGGTGAGCTCGGAGAAAGAGACTGGGCTCATCAGTCAAGATGTAGACCCCAGGGGTAGGGTGTCCACCATATCCTACTTGAGCTTGTAAAAATTCCCCAGGGATATAAAAGTTCAGGCAAGTCTTCCCTGCCATGGGTGCTGGGAGAGCCCAGGGTGACCGGAGAGCAGGGCTGCTTCCTAGGTGCCTCAGGGAGGGCTGTCTGCCTCTGTACTAGGCTCGTAGGAATGAGACCCTTTTAGAGCAGCTCTAAAATAAACAGGCTTGAACTCAAATTGGCCAATGGAGCTAAAAAAACAAAACAAAACAAAACAAAAACCCCCAAAAACAAACAAACAAAAAAGAATCAAGTACCTAAAGATGACCAGAAGCCAAAGAGGACAAACAGAGTCAATAATCACATTTCACACCCAATGCAAGAGCCTTGCTGGATCCAATAAATGGGTTCCTTAAAAAAATAAAATAAAATAAATTAAAAAAATTGAAAATAATTCCTTAGGGACAAAACTATGGAATAACAAATGAACACCTCACCACTTCAGTGCATGAATGGGTTGATGGTGACTGGTGATGAGATTTGTGTTAGTTTGTGTTAGTGGCCTTTGAGATCACAGACCAGCCAGAAACCACAGCGTAAAACACACCACGAGCTGGAAATCACAAGGTTACAAGGTGAAAATTTGGGAAATGGATGCAGGATACCATCTGTTTGAATGATAGGCAAGTTTTTGTTTTTTTAAGATTGTATTTATTTATTTGACAGAGATCACAAGTAGGCAGAGAGGCAAGGAGAGAGAGGAGGAAGTAGGCTCCCAGTTAAGCAGAGAGCCCAATGCGGGGCTCGATCCCAGGACCCTGAGATCAGAACCCGAGCCGAAGGCAAAGGCTTTAACCCACTGAGCCACCCAGGCACCCCTTGAATAATAGACATTTTCAAAGAAGAAAGAAAGTATGAGATAGAAGAAATAATTTTAAATCAGGAGAAAATTTTCCTAAGCCAAAGAAAGACAAGTTTGCTGAGTAAAAAATGTTCAGTTTTCAGTTAGATTGATGAACACTGGAAGCTAGAGGAGATTGAAAGAAACCCCCAGAATCCTATACTAAGCTTTTGCTATTGTTTACCTGTTAAAGGGAGCAGAAAATACTCAAAGACATGCACTAATTCAGAAAATAAATCACAGAATGCCCCCATCTAAGGCAAATACCTGAGAAAAAGCCCTTTCCAGAGACCAGTGAACCAGAACAGAGACTTCAAGATGAGGAAGGGGAAAGGAGAAAACAATCAGAGATGAATAATGCATTGGTTTTAGAAATATATCATTAAATATTAATGGATAAGAATATAATGTGTAATGTGAACCTTGTATGTGGACCCTGAAGACAGACAAACACAGAAACAATTGTTAAGTAAAATTCTACATACAACTATTTCGGCAAAGCCTCAGAATTAAGAGTACAAGAGGAAGTGAAAACATTCCAGGCTTTAATTAGGGGGCGAGAGATGTCTGGAAGAAAGAGAAAAGGGGAAAATGAAAGAATTCTAAAGATTTCATTCCATTAGGCTGTGAGCAAAATGAGAGGAAATCAGCAAGAGGAAATCAGTAGGGAAAGAGTGGGTCTTGGTGGGAGAAATAGCTTTGAAATAAAAGGGCAACAGACGCACTCAGTCCGGGAAAAGCCAGGTTATTAGTTGAATGGCACGTGATGGTAAGAACTCTAAATTAACAAGATGAAAATGGAATGCATAGCCCTATTATCAGACCAATGAAAGAAAGAAACGAAAACTGGGAACAATGCCGTTAAGTGAAAACTGTACAGTAACAGAAAAGGAGTAGTATTTCCCTTCTTCTGCATTATTTGGCCTTTTTTTTTTTTTCCTGGCACTAGTCTACCTTCTTAAACTGGATGCAAGCTCATATATTTCCTTCTTTTTGAAAATGTAAGCATTTAAAGCTCCCCCACCCTTTCCTAAGTATAGCTTTAACTGCAATGGTATGCAGCATTTACCTTACTTTGCAATTCTAGTTTCTAAAAAAATTGAGACTTCTTTCGACCTGCTGATTATTTATTATTATTTCCCCAATTCAGGTACTTAGAGGGATGTAGTGACGGATTACCTTTTTAGTATTGGTGGCTACTTTAATAGTCCTGTGATCAGACATTGCCATCTATATGAAGGAGATTTTCTTTTTTTTACGAGAGAGAGAAAGGAGCAGGAGGGGGCAAAAGGAGAAGGAGAATCTTAAGCTGACCCAGCACAGAGCACAGAGCCTGATACGGGGGTTCAATCTCACCATCCTGAGATCACGACTTGAGTGGAAACTAAGAGTCAGATGCTTAACCGACTGAGCCACCCAGAGGCCCCTATATGAAGCCGATTTTTAAAAATTATTTGTTGAAATAGAGGCTTTATGGCCCCAAACATGATTTTTAAATATAATGACCTTCTAATCAAGCTTACTTTTTCTTGCCTGCTTGATCTGTCCATTGCTAAAGAGGTAGCACTGGGATTTCCCGCTATCATGGCATGTAAATTTAATATGTAAATTTCTTCTTTTAATTCTTCCAAATTTTGCTTTATATACTTTGAGGTTATTTTATTTAATCTAGACAAATTTAGAATTTGCTGTAATTTCCTGGTAGAGTTGAAATTTTTATCAATATGTAGTGATCTTCTTCATTGTCATTAATACTTTTTGCTTTAAGGTTTCTTTCATTTTTTTAATAATTTTTTATTTTTTATAAGGTTTCTTTCATTTAAGATTAAAATGGCCACCTTACTTTCATCTTTGTAGAATTTGCCTCATATTACCTTTTTTTAAATTATTATTATTCAACCTTACTGTGCTTTGAAGTGTTGTTTCTTGTAAACAGAATGTAGCTGTATTTATTTCTTAAGAAAAAAAAATAGGTATTTGAGACAGAGCATGTGCAAACAGAGGGAGAGATATAATCTCAAGCAGACTCCCTGCTGAGTATAAGGCTTGACATAAGGCTCAATCTCATGACCCTGAAATCATGACCTGAGCTGAAATCAATAGCCAGACGTTTAACCAACTGAGCCACCCAGGCAGCTCTGTAGCCGCATTTCTAAAACAAATCTGGTCTATCTTTATCCTCAGACTGGAGATATTAGTCTACTTATAATTAATGCACTTATTATTTCACACTTTCTGATTGTTCTCCCCCACCCACCCTCCGCCCAACCCTTCTAAGTTTATCTTCCTTTTATGCTTTTCTTAACTTCCTTTGGATTACATTTTTATTCCATACCTTAACATTGTCTTTCTTGTATTTTCTAAGTAAAATTTTGCTTCTATTTTTTAGTACTGACCCAGAAAATATAACATGGATATTTCATTTAACAAAATGTAAAATTAATCAATACCTTTACTCTCCTCCAAAAGCGCTAAGAGTCTTAATTAGCTTTTTAAAAAAGTTACCTCCCTTCTGGACTTCTTTGCTATTTTTGCACAGAAATTTAGATCTGTCTTAATTTTTGTAGCCTTATACGTTAGGCATTATTATTATTATTACTTTATCAGTCAATGTGAATTTTAATTTTCTTCGTCGACTTTTTTGCCTATCAGACTCCTTCTGGGCTCATTTTCCTTCTCTTACAAGAAATTTGCTTTTGAGAGGGTCTGCTGACTGTGACTTCTCCATTTTTACTTATCTAAACATGTCCTTTTTTGACCTTTATTATTTTTATTTTTTTTTTTAAGATTTTATTTATTTGTCAGAGAGAGAGCGAGAGCAAGAGCGAGCACAGGCAGAGTGGCAGGCAGAGTCAGAGGGAGAAGCAGGCTCCCTGCGGAGCAAGGAGCCCGATGTGGGACTCGATCCCAGGATGCTGGGATCATGACCTGAGCCGAAGGCAGCTGCTTAACCAACTGAGCCACCCAGGCGCCCCTACCTTTATTATTTTTAAAAAAGGTTTTATTTATTAAGAGAGAGAATGCACACAAGCAGAGTGGAGGGGCAGAGGGAGAGGGAGAAGCGGACTCCCCAATGAAGCAGGGATCCCAACAAGGGGCTCAAACCCAGGACATTGGGATCATGATCTGAACCAAAGGCAGACGCTTAATGGACTGAGTCACCCAGGCGCCCCAACCCTTATTATTAAAAGAGATTTTACTGATATGCAATTCTAATTGAATAATTTTTTCAGTACTTTGAAAATATTATCCAGTGTCTGCCTGACTCTCCTTGTCCTTGCTGTCAGTTTTACAGATTTGGTGACCAGACACTCTCCTCTGTCTGTTGCAGACCCAGATTATGCCCGCTTCCCTGGTCTCCTGTTTGGTTAGCATCCCCTTTTCCTTCTCAGAAGTATCCTAGTTTAAATGATAAGGTATGTAGTCAGCCAATTAATGGGCAATCTATCCTTTCCCTCTGGCTACTTTTAAGACAGTCTTTATTTGTAGTGTTCTGCAATTCTATTATATATCTTAGTGTTGAATTTCTTTTTATTACTCTGCTTGGGATTGGCTGGGTTTTCAGAACCCCAAGACATGGTTTTTCCATCAGTCCTAGAAAATTCCCAATTACTATCTTTCTAAATTCTTCTTTCCTCTCCTCTCTGGTTTCTCCTTTAGGAAGCAGTAGATGTATTTTAACATTGGCCAATTTTGGTCCACTGTCCACGTCGTTTAGTCACTCAGACTTTCCATTTCCATGTTTGTTTCTGCTGTCATCTGGGAAATATCACCAGCTCTATTTCCCCATAATCAACTATGTATCCAGTCATTAAGTTTCCAATTTCCAGGTTTTCATCTTGACGTATTCATTTGGTTCTTTTTCACGTCCATCTGGTTGATTTTCATAATCTCTTATTACACTGTCATTCTTTCAATTTGCCTTTTTCTCCCTTTAGGCATACTAAACATACTTTATATTCTTCAACAATTCCAATATCCATCCTCTTTGCATATCTGACTCTACGGTTTCCTGTTTCTGCTGAATCCTCCTTGTTAACAGCCCCATTGTGGGACGGAGGTCTGGCTTTAGAGAGTGAAGGTCCTACCAGTGGTCTGAGAACACTATTCCCTTAAGGGTCCTGCCAACTCAGGACCACTTTAAATGTAAACTTAACGGTTTTTCAGACCACACACAGAGTAGAAATTCTGGTCTTAAATACTTGTTAGTATGGTCTTGAGATTAGAAATTTTCATAAAGAGGTTTTTTCCCACCTTCCTCTAGTCACACTGCACCAAAACCAAATCTAGGCAGTTCTGCTCACTATCTTCCTCTCCAAAGGAAGTTCTCTGTCCAAATTGAGCATGCCACTCCTGGAGGTACAGTTTTACAAAAGGGGTCTCATATGTGATCCCTTTCAAAGTTCAGGCTCTAGGCTTTGTCTCCCAACACCCATATGTGGGCTGTTAAATTTCAGGCTCTCTGTCGCCAGGTCAACAAGGTACCCCCAGAGAAAACTCCAGTGCCAGTGCATGCCCCATGGATTCAAGATGTCCTGTCATTTCTGGACTCTAGAGAATTTCCTTACTTCTACCAGCTAAGTCATGTGATTATCTATCACCTAAATACTTTTACATATATGTTTATATAAATATATATCTAGGATTTTTAGATGAGTTATACTTAAAGAGATTTATCTGGTTATCTTGTCTCCCTTTTTTCCAGAAGCAGAACTGGTCTTCTGTAAGCATGTGTGTGTGTGTGTGTGTGTGTGTGTGTGTGCGCGCGCGCGCACGAGCACGCGCGCGCGGGCACTTGTTGGCTTACTCAAGAAAATCTAACACTTTACAGGACCTTTCCCTACTGCTTGAATGATTTCAGTGTCTTAAGTGAATTGCCTCACCCTCATTCCCCTCTTCTATCTGCCCCGATACCCTGAAAGCATTCTCAGATAGATTTTTGCCATGTCCAGTGGCAAGAATTCAGAGGCTGTTCTCCAGTGGAAATATAACACGAGTCTCACATGCTTCACTGAATTTCTGGGCTATCGAATAATTTAATAATTATACTAATGAATGCCTGCCAAATAGAGAAATGAAGGCACAAAAAGAAAAGGTAGGTCTACGTCAGGAACCCCAAAACATAGACATACCTACGTCTTAGAGGACGCTGGGATATTGACCATTAATGACTGATTGTGAGGTGGTAGAGAACTTTGCAATGACACTCCAGGTATTTGAAGTATAGTTTAAGTAAGGAAAAGTATCCTCGAACTAGGCATGCCACTCTCTTGACTAAGAAAACATTTTCAACTCCTATAGATAAACATGCAATGACAAAGCACAATATAATTTCTTTAATACGGTAACGGAGTTCCATGTAAGGCTTTCTTCCTTCCTCTTCATTCCCTACTCCGTTTCCTTCTTCTCTGTGCTCAGCGTTCTAACTTTCCGTCAGAAGCTACCTCAGAGTCTTCTTTTTATCAAGCTAATTGTGTCACCTGCTTGTTAAAACTCTACGTGTGCGGCTGTCTTAATTTCAAGGCAATATTTACTCCATTCTTCCCGCTGTCTTGAATCCCATGTTGTAAAGTGATTGTCCTTGGGTGGTTTTGCTTGGAGGAAACTGACTGATCTTCCTCTGAGCGTAACTCGGTGTCACCCCACAGACTCACTTGTACAGTGTCATTCCATCACATGACTTGTCATTAGCACGCACATCTGGGAAACGAAGGAAAGAGTTTTTAGGAGTTAAATTACCTCGAATCAAATTAAGAAATTATTGTGGGTTAAGGTTTTGGTTTCTTAACTGATGGATGCATGATGGGATAATTCACTGAAAAGATAAAATGTGTTTCTTCTTCCTGTTTCCCTATAGTGTTCATAACTCCTGGACGCTGGCCCTTGCTGTAGGGGCTTCTGACAGGGCAGAAAGCAGAAGCTCACGGAGGGCAACACTGCCACTGGCCTTTTACAAAAGTTGGAACTCACTGGATTCAATGTATTCTGTGTCCGGGGAGGGGAGAAACTCTTTCTGTTGTTTTCTTTCTTCCTTCCTTCCTACCTTCGTTTCTCCTCCTTCTTTCTGTAGTGAGATCATGAGGTACAGATACATTGGAGACCCACACGCTCTCTTTGGCAGTCCCACTGGGGGAACCCATGTTGGCGTAACGAGACACCTGTGCTTCATGGGAAAGCAAGAAGAAGCTGCTTGAATTGAGAGTGTACTCCTGGCTGGGGGGTCACAGGCTCAGAAAATTGTGTGCTCAGCGACAGACAGGAAGGGCTCAAAACACAGGTGGTCCTTCTGCCTTCTGAGTACCATTCAGACCTTCCAGGCTCTTGGTGTCTTAGAGAGGAGAGAGGGACACTGGTAACCACAGAAACAGAATTTTCTGCTGCTCCCTTCAGAATAGGAATCCCAAATCAGAATTACTTTAGTTAAGGAAATGGTTCCATTCCTGGGGTCCATGGATTTAGGTTTGCAAATGCATGTCTCCCACAAGCATCTGTCATAGAAGAGAGTGGCACTCTCCTGGTCCCACGGCCACGAGGAAATTTTGAAGCTCTTCAGACAAAGATACCCACCTTGGAGAGTCAACCCACCTTTGAGAAAATGTATGTAAAAGTCTCTGTAAAGCATAAAGTGCTAAAAGTGATTATAATTTTAAAATAAAATATGTGTCAGCTATTGCTTGAAGGCCTTGGAGTAAGAATCCCCTATGAAACAGTACTCAGAAAATTGCTTTAGAGATTTACAGAACTGGATTTCCAAAACGGAATTGTAACCCAAAACATCATAATAGGTCTTTAAAGCCATTTCAGGAGGCCCGGTACCAACACACCCCAAATCTCATGTTTGCCAGTTTCCCCGCACTCTATGAATTTTCTTCATCTGCTTGAGTGCGGTTGAGCCAGTGAAATGGCCATTTTGTTGGACAAAAACTGTAGCCTCTCCATGATTTCATATTGTTTTCCTATATTAGTGAGAAGATTGCTGGTTTCTGGTCAGACATGGGAAGAGCGGGCAATGCATCACTCCTGTCCTTCCAAGAAAAAGAGTGAGCAAAGTAAAGATCAACAACTCTTCTTGGATCCGTCAGAGAACGGAGGTCCTGAGCCAACAGCTGCCCCTCACACTGGAGAGAGACGGGTAGGTAGCAAGAGTCAGTTTACTTTGAGAGTTAGAACTACTCCCCGAGACTGGGCCCCCCATACTTTCATGAATTTGACCTCCAGGAGCTCTGCCAAGTTCTCCTGTGAAAACTGAAGAAAAAGTGTGTGTCTGGCAGTGCATTTTGAATGCACCCAGAGCATTTTGTTCTCCTTAACAAAGACTGCCCAAAGGGAAACTACTTTATCCAAGCCTCACCCAGCTGCCTCACCCCCTCCAGCTCCCTCTCCCTGACAGACTGAGACCTAATCACAGCATTATAAATGCCTCCCGGGCCCCCACACAGCGCCACCACCCCAGCAGGGCTCCCTTGTTGCCAAAGGGGAATACTACTAAAGGACTGCAAGCCTCAGCCCCATTTAAGAGTTTTTAGGAATTTTCGAGAGACAAGAAGGGGCACAAGAGCCAGGACACTTAAGGGAATTTTAGCCTCAGACATTACAGCTATAGCAGACGGCAAACACAGACAGATAAACATAAAGCCTTACACAAGGCCTCTGTATCCCAGCTCCTTTCGTCCCACATAATGGGAAAGGCTCTTGTGGTCAGGAAGGGCTCAAGGATGATCTTAGAGGTGAGGGTGGGGACACACTGTGCACCACTGCCCCATCGTTACCCATAGGCTATGAGCTCCATTGCACACAGTCCCAAAGACATGTGATCCATCTTGATGGCTGTCCACCAAGCTCTGGGATCACAGATTACCAGTATGGGACAGACTCATCCAGAGCTGGTCCAATCCTCACGTTACAGATGAGAAAACTGAATTCTAGAAAGGTTAAGCAACCGCCCTGTATCATATAAACAGTGGGCGAGTTCCATCTCGAGTCTGGCTTTCCTCCCTGAAGACATGTAGGTGCAACCAGCAAACTGATGAAATGGGCTGGACCCTTGGGGTGTTCGTTTAAAGCAAAGTTTATTTTGTCTCCCACTGCTCCTGTGTATTTGCTCAGTGGTAGAAGTTCCTTCTTTACCTCTGAATGAAAAACACATTTACTTTTCATCAGCACGTTCTCAAGTTTAGTCATTTATAGTGCCCAGGCCTCCATAATAAGCAAAATTTCAAATGTGACTCAGTAAAAATCTCATGTTGTCCGATCCTCTCATGCACACACCCAAGCCCGGGCTGCTGAAGCCTGACCCCTCACGACGGGAAGGGAGGGCTGGGTCCAGGCCACTTCTCCTTCTGCCACAGACATTTCGGACCCTGTCAGGCTGATACAGGGGGAGCAAGAAGCAGCAGTGGGCAGTTTTCAGATGGTTATTCGCTCTAAAACAGTTGAAGTCTGACTCTTCTCCCTCCTAGGAGCATTTCTGAGCGCTTTCTGAAGACCTTCCCCGGCCATCCGCAAATGCTTCCTGTGAAAGACCAGGTAGTAAATGTCTGAGGCTTCATGGGTCATACAGTCTGTCATGGCTACTCACTTCTGCCACGGACAAGACATCAAAAAGAGGGTATGGGTGCGTCCCAGTCAATATGTCTTCACAAAAGCAGGCAGCAAGCCTGCTGGCCATGGTTTGCCAGTCCCGGGACTCTCCCACCTGGGGCAGCTCCCAGGCAGGCTTCCCTTGGCCTGGGCAAATGAAATCTGTTTTGGGGTTCCTCACTCTCCTCTCAAACCTATAGAAAGAGGAGAGCACCTTCAGCTTCTCCTCTCCTGAAGGCTAGAGGCCCCCTGAATGGGTTCAAAGGCAAGACTTGATTCCTGCTAAGCGGGGGCTTAGCAGATGAGGTCAATGGGAAACGCTCCTGGACTATTTGCCTACTCAAACAGCTGAGTTGACCAACCCATCAATCTCCTTCACTCTGCCCTTAGGAGAGAGCAGGGCCCTCTTGGACCTTATGTTCCTTGGCCACGAGTCAAATCCAAATCCACTCCATCTAATGTTGGGATGCAAGGTTTCTAGGTGGTCCTTCCCAGCCCCTGTGCTGCTCTAGGCGAGAGGCATGGGCAGAACTTACGACACACTGGCAGCAGTCTCAAAATAAGTCATCTCCACAGATCCCTTCAATCTCCAACCATGCAACTCTTTTGGCCCTTGGCACAGGTGAACTGACATGGCTGAAAATATCCATGGAATTGTTTATCTCACCCGACATGCAGCATCTACTGTCTTCCTGTGTCAGCAAACCAAGGCCAGAAGTGCCCATTTTCACTCTGTGCAAATCAAGCCCCCATCTTTGGCTGGTGCTCAGCAAATGTCAGTTCCTGTGTTACTCTTTCTTCCATCTGAATTCCAGTCCCCCAGCGTGTCCCACACTGGGGTCACCTCTTTCCCTAACACAAATGTTTATTTTTATCATAACGAGGCTCTAAAAGGTGTGATGAACACACAACAAATTAATGCATGCATGTTCACAATCTCCCGCTTTCCCCCACTGCCCGGGTTCAATGGTGGGGAGGAGTGGGCAGAACAGGAGAGGACAGATTTGAGGGGGGAGAGGGAAAAGAGACAGTGGAGAATAGTGGTGAGACAACTGTGTGGCGGGAGGAAGGATGTGATGGGGGTAACAGGAGGCCTTTTGCGGTGGGGACTGGGGAGCCAGAAAGGGGAAGAACAATTTTTGGAGGCTTGGTGCTATGCATAATGCACTCCTTGAAACCACTGAACCCCCTTTCAAGAAAACCTCTAAGAAATATCTGTATAACCCTTTGCGGTTTCTGGAAGAATCTGCACTGCACTATTATTGTCAGGGAGGGCTGGTGTCAGCAGAGGAAGGTTTCAAGGTGGCTCAGTGCTACTCAGGCCATGCTGTGAGCTGTTTGAGAAACACAGTATGGCCACTAGCTTTAGTCATACCAGGCACCTTCAGGTAGGGGATCTGTGTGGCTCACTTGATCCTAACAGTCCCTGTTACTATCTCTTGTCCCAGCACAATAACTAATAACACTGTCTTTCACCCTCAAAAGTGTCCTGGTTTGGCAGACACAGGATATGGCCGCTTTTCCTTTAAGGGACCATTTTTAGCCCCATTGCGATGCTCCTCACGGATCAGACCCCCGAAGATTCAAATATGTTTTCTATCGTGAAAAAACAGGAGTCACCAATCATTTCTACGGACAAGAGCAATTTGTGTTTAAAAAAAAAAACAAAAAAACAAAAAAACAACGCTCGGAGAGTCGGTCACACATGTGATCCCCCCAGTCTGGGGAAACGACGAGTAATTTAATCAGCGCCTGTTGCAACAGAAGGGATTGTGACTCGGCATAAATGTGGCCCAAATGTTGCCGAGGCTCACCAGCCTGGAGATGCGTCAGTGTCAGTAACACAGGCAACTGATCTAGCCCACACTATCCTGGCTCCCTGCACCAAGACCTCCCTCCTGCCTCCTCGCAACCGCAGTACTTCTGGGACTTTCCCATAACCAGCTTGTCCACAGCATACCCCCCAGAGGCATCTGTCATGTTCTTCACTTTGTATTCTGCCTCTCGCTGGTCCAGGAGAGCTGCCCACCCAGGCACTTGAAGGAGCCACATTCTTGCTCTAGCTGACTGAGTCACAGATGCCTCTCTCCTTCCCCCCCGCGCCCCCCGCTGTCCATCCGGGGGGGGCCGCGGCAGAGCTGGGCTCCACAGAGAAGCCCAGGGAAGGGCTCTCTGTCGACTGCAGTTGGTCCCCGGCTTCTACAGCAGCAAGTTCTCGAGAGGAGTCCTTCATTTTCTGGCTCTTAATCCTTATCTCCTTTGGAGCTCCAACCAGGCCTAAGGGCTTGGTAGGAAACTGTGTGGTCTTTATTCTCTTCTCTCCTCACCCCTTGGTCAAAACAAGCTCCCGATCACATCACTCCGCGCACATGGAAAGTTAGTGAGGGACATGAAAACTTTGAAAAGTATCCAATACCTCACCCCATCTTATCACATCAGAGCTTTTCTAGTAATTAGAACTACTTGAAAATAGAATGGCGTGTCTGGTTAGGTCACGATCTGTCCATAAAACTGGCAATTTTCAAGGACTAACTGGATCGGGGTCATTCTCCAGAGTGTTACAGGAATCCCTTCATTGGGTGAGAACTTCATTGTCAAGGCCACCAGGACACCTGCAATTCTGGGTCTGCTATTCAAAAATGAAGCTACTGACTATCCACAGACACACTCAGAGATGTGAAAATTTTGTTTCGATCATGGCACATGGATTAGATCAGGTGATTTACTGAAAAAAAAAGAGAAGGGATAAAAAATGTATTTCTTAGGCAAAGCCACCCGTTCGCTTGCCTGATTATGCTTCTCCCCTTGCTCTTAATCAATATTTTGGTTTGGGACCAACATTCATTTCGGACCCTTTATACTCTTGACTTAACTACACAGACCTGAATGTCAAACCCTTTTATACTCATACTTTATGGGGCTCAGAGGCTGTCTGCAGTGGTCTGAGTGACAGATGAGCCTGGGCCCCACTTTTTAGTGTGCGTGGCAAGGTGCCCGGTATGCCGTCACTCGACGCTCCGCCTTCCCTTCAAGGAGATGGGGTTGGGAGGTCTTTTATCTCTTCCTAGTTTCCCGTCACATACTGTTCATCGGGGCAGGGTAACTGACAGGATGTATACCGAGTTATGAGTAATAGTCTTTCCCTAGCAGCTCCTAATCTTTTATTTGGTTGCTGTTGCCATACCAATAGCATTTCTTACCAGGGGGAGAGATCCTCTGAGCGGAAGTGGGGGGAGGCCCTGTGCGAGGAAATGAAGCTGTAGCAAAGGTTACTCCCTGACTTCCATTTGCAGAAAATGCACGACTTTGGAGAATTGAAGCCATGTAAGGCAGTCTAAGTAGTTTTTGAAGGCTCAGTCACACCCTCACATTTAAAAATACCACCTTACGTAAGCTGGGCGTATGTAGACCATATGTGATCTCCAGACCCTTTTGCTCCTCGTGAATGAAGGAGCTGCGTACAGCCTGGTGGGGGGCTCTCTCTCTTCCTCCACCCCGCAACTGGATAGGCACTCAAGCGTTATGAACATGGAAATAATTAATTCTGGAAAATGTAACCATCAATTGCCGTCATTCAAATGTGTTTATGCATACAAATATTTGCATTCACCTTGCAAAGATAATACAGTTAGATATTAAAAAAATATATTTCCTCTCACCTGCAAATAATCTAGGAGAGGGACTCCACTCTGCTGGGGCACGGTGGCACAAAAGCATTTTCAGCTGAGCCAGGTCTGGCCAACTGGTGTTGTTCTGTCTTCCTGAACCTTCCCCGTTCCCTTCCTCCATTCCCATTCCCATTTCCAAAGCTCTCCTCTGCTTTGTAACTTCACAGTGAGGCGTTTGGAGTTTTTCAGCTCTTTATATGGTTCTAGAATGTCTGGAGAAAAGCTGTTCTAAAGAGAGAGAGAGGGAGAGAAAAGAGAGAGGGAGATTTCTTTTCATTCCTTTTATCTTTATTATTGCCTTTCGCCTTCCCGGTTTCTTTATCCTTGCTATCCTTTAAAATCACTTAAACAGTCTTATGTCTAAATACACAAGAAAAGCACATATTGATGATTCACTACTTATACAAAAAATATTTATTTATTGGCCAGCTGGTGGGATTGAGAGCTACTACCCTGCATGTTTTTTTCTCCTTTGGCCTGTAAGTTTCTATCCCCGTTTGGGTTCCAGCCCAGGGTAAAGCAAGGAGCACCAGAATCAGTCTTGAAAGACCAAAGTCTGAATTCCTGTCGCACTATTGATTCCCCATTTCCCTTGCCATGCAGATTTAAGATTTATGCAAATACACACATGTGTAGATACACACACATATTTTATGTACTTATATAGTCAGTATAAAATCCATTCTCTTCTTCTGCTTTATTCGTTATAAATTGACAGAGACTTGGGATGCCTGGGTGGCTCAGTCAGTTAAGCATCTGCTTTCAGCTCAGGTCATGATCCCAGAGTCCTTACATCAGGCTCCCTGCTCAGTGGGGAGTTGCTTCTCCCCCTGCCTGCTACTCTCTTTGTCTGACAAATAAATAAAATCTTTTTAAAAACTGAGATTTGTTTGGCCCCAAGTTTTCCGCAACTAACAGAGTTGATTTTTTTGAGGGCAGAGTAATAGTGTTCTCCATTTTGCTTTCAAATAAGCAACCAACCTTGGGAAATTGAGGTGTATCGTATGTATAAGCCTGTGCTCCCCGAGTGGGAGGTGTCAGCTACACACTAACTCTCTGTTGTGTAAAGAGATCATCTAAATCCCTTGAGTGGCTGTTCAGCTAAAATTTAGAGGCTCTTAATCTTATATTTGATGCTAAACCAAATAGGCCCTTAGGGAAGAATTAAGAACAAGCCAGACAGTATAAAATTCTTATTTTGTGAAAGTTGAATAGTATTTGTTGCATTAGCTATAACCGGAGTGATCGCCCTGAGGGTTAGTTGTACAGACTATCTGCCCTTGAAAATAAAGTGCTCTAGGATCCAGACGGACTAAAGAGATTCAATACTTTCATCTTACTATTTGCCATTCAGAGTTTTGCCCTTTCAGAACCCAGAATGTCACTGAGATTAATAGATAAGGTCATGACTCCAAGACCACAATGAATGAAAACCGGGGGTGTGCAGGGAGGGGGGAGGGGACGGGAGAGGTGAGCAGCAGATCTTGACCTAAATGCCATGAGCTTTCTTTTTGTACTCTCGAGTCTTGGATTTTATCCACAGAAACACTACCATTATCCCAAACAACAGAAAACAGAAAAGATTCAACAGTAATTAGCAAAGCTTTAAGGAAACAAAAATGAACATGGATTTCTAAGACACTAATTTTTTTTTTAAACACGAACTCTCCTTTGGGTTGATGTTATCATCACTTAAAATATCTTGTCTTGTCTCAGAAAAATTTATTATCTGTGAACACGTTTTTCTTTTAAAACACAGATTCTGCCTGAAGTTGAAATGAAAGCAACTCAAATACTTCTCCATGAGACTAGTTGAATTTGTGGTTTTTTTTTTAAGGTCATATGTACTTATTGCTCTTGCCACAGATCTTTTTTTTTTTTTTTAAGGATTTATTTATTTATTTGACAGAGATCACAAGCCGGTGGGGGGTTGTGGGGGCAAGGGGCATGGGGAAAGCCGGCTGCCAGGGTGAGCAGAGTGTCCCATGTGTGACTCGATCCTAATATATCCTGGGATCATGACCTGAGCCAAAGGCAGAGACTTAACCCACTGAGCCACCCAGGCACCCTGCCACAGATCTTTTTCCCCAAGGATTCTTTGGGGTTTCTTCCTACATTTACTTGTGAATAAAATTATTCCTCTTGTTTACATTTCTTCTGTGTGGCTACAGCTTTGCTAGACACGTCAGTAGCGACCAAGCCCTGTCGTTGTTTCTAGATACTACAGCAACTTTTGTTGGGTACCAGGGTTCTGGTGGGGACTTGCAGCCCCTTCTGAACCCACACTGTGTGCCCTGAGCGCTAGGACCCACCTGTGGGTGCCACTGTTCTCCCCGTTCTCTTTCCCCCAGACACGAGGCACTGAGATATTGACACCTCAGGCTGAGGGGTTGGTTGGGGGGTTTCTGAGTTGTAGAATGTTCCTTGAACAAGTGGGAAAGAATCCTTCACTTCCTTTTAGTGCTATCCACCTATAGACCGGCCCAGAAACTACACACCCAAGGGTTTTGTGAAACGGCTCTGTATTTAGCTGCCATTACGCTCATCATTTGTTTGAAATGAGATTCAGGCCGAATGAGTTCACCGGGGCTGCAGCCGGAGACAGATCTGGAAGCTAAGCACAGCCATTCACTCCATCTCTAGTCTTAGAAGAAGGCGGTCTGCCTGCCCTCCCCTCTCTTAGGACCAGTTTTCTGTATGGGTAGGTTTTTTTCTCCCCTAGGACTCATTCTGGCTGTCATGTAAAAAGAATGCCATTTACCCAGGCCATGTCTGAGTCCCAAACTTGGACTTCAGCAGGCATGACTCTCCATATAATGCGACCCTCTCAGGTGAGAAAAGGAAGAACATGAGACAAGAGTTCTCCAACCCCCTCAAGGAAACTTACTCTTTGTGAACTTCTGTTACCACACATGCAGGCCACTAATTCCTATCCACCGCATACAGCCATTCTTCACTACTTTACTTCCCTTGCTTCCCTGTGCCTCGGTCTCCCCATCTGTAAAATGGGGATAATAAGACATAGGGTTTCAACACATAGGGTTTCCGTGAGGCTTAAATGAGTTAATATGTTTCATGCTTAGAAAAGGGCTTACACTGTGACTGCTAGTGAAGTGCTTACTTAATTACTTAAGTATATTAAATTTACTTAATTCACTTAAGGGCTTACTGATCACTTCCCCAGCTTTTTCTGATTCATTTTGTCACATCCTGTATTTCATTAACTTAGTAGTTTTCACAGGTGACCTAAGTTGGTTTGCTTTTCCCTTTCCCTTTTTTAATTTTTGTCTCCCTACTTCCTGCGTGAGGATTTTCCTTTAAAACATCCTTCCTGCTTTTGTTTCGCTGTTTGCTAGCATTCCTGAGAGGTCTGCTTTCTCATTCCTATAGCTGCTGATCTCAACTTCTTTTTTTTTTTTCCTTCCCGCCCCAGGCAAAATGGGAAGGCAGGTCGTGCTTGAGAGTCAAAGCAAGGACTAGCAGGACTGGTGCTGGGGAGCCCGGATCTAGGAGGGAGGGACGTATTAATTAATTATCACAGAGGAGGAGGCAGGAGGCAGCTGAGAGGAAAGTGTGCCACGCTTCCCCAAATTCAGGGGCAGGGTGAGCCTTTCACAACGGGACAGAGCAGGGACAGAGGGTCAGCATGTGGAGACACCAGCCCTGCCCCAGCTCACCTGAAGCCCTGAGCCTTCAGCAAACCCAGGGCGTCTCAGCGGCACTTTCTCCAAATCAGCATGCTTCTCCCAGCCCGGGCCCCAGTGCATTTTTCCCTTCTTCCCAGAATGAGGCCCACCTGTCTTTGGGGAAATCAGCTCAACCTTTCAGGTCCCGACTGGGCAAGAGGTCTCCCCACCCCACCTCCCTGGGGGCATACTGTTTGTTCTGCTGTCCTTCCCTCTTGCCACAGTCACAAAATTTACTTGGGGTCCTCGTGATGCCATGGAGGCTCTTCCCTGAATGCTAGCAGGAGTCCCTGGCAGGATGGGACTTTGTATCCTCAGGCCTGCAAAGGGTCTGGCACACCCCCGTGCCCACTCAGCCAGGTGGTGGCGGGACAGACTGAATGAAGGAAGGCGTAGGATGATAGAAGAGACGAGGGGTGATAGGTGAGATTGTCCTTGTGGAAAGGATGTGGGACTGAGTATGGGAAGCCCAATTTCCCGTCCATCTAGGGCAGCAGGATAGCTCCGTGTTGTAAGAAGCAAATGAGAAGGGTGGGCAGAGACTCCCTCCTGGGAGTGAGGCCCTTGGGTTCTCACCCTGAAAACCTGCATCTACCTGGCTGGTGCAGCTGGGGCTCCTCCATCTAACCCTCATGCCTCAGGGTGGCTGAGGTCAGGTTCAAGGCTCTCCACCCCTTCGGGACTACGCAACTGGCCCCTCCCAGTGGGGGGAGGGACTCTGAGAACGGAGCCAGCCTGTGCTTATAAAGCTGGCTAAATGGACATCCAGGGCCCGCAAAGCCAACCGGCCTACCTACCTGCTCCAGGGCTCTTTTTCCCATCACCGGGCACCGAGCAGGCCTGCGCTGCTCACAGCAGTGGCTTTTAGAGCCCTCGAAACCTGGGGCCCCACGCTCCATGCTCCAAGCAGCCTACCTGTCCCAGCCACAGGCTCCTGGCCCCTCAGTGTCACCCTGGCCGGGAAAGGCCCAAGTCCAGGCACTGGTTCCATCTCAGTAAGGCCTGAGGCATCTCTATGGAAATCACTGTGAAAGGACAAAAATTCAACCGAGGAACTGGAGATCAATTTGCTCTATCTAGAAAACAACTTACCAATAGGCAGCATCCCATGTAGCAAGTAGAGGGGAGCTCTGAGGCGCTGTAGAAAATGGAAGGATTTTCTAGGAAGGAAGTTATTCGCTAAAGAAAGTAACGGACTCTTCCAGGCGAGGTCTCCTTTCCTCAGGGGAAGGGGCAGAGGGTCCTATTAGGAGGATGACCTCATCTTTCCTTGGGGGTTGGAGAGGGCCCGTGGGACATTCACCTCATGGGTGCTGATCAGAAATTTCCTAACTGACCCTCTCAGACTACATTTCTGGGGCAGAGTGACATTGCAGATCGCTTAGATGTTAAGTCCTCGTTCGGTGATCTGGCCTCGGTGACGCCATTTTGAGCCTGTGGTTTTCTTTTCCACACTACTTTTTTTTTTTTTTTTTTTTAAAGTCATAGGCCGTGTCCCACAATTAGGCCACTGTAGTCGGGCCTCCAGCTGCCGGATCTCATCAGGGAAAGTGCTGAGCTCATCAGTGCCGTTTCTGAGTCCCTGAATTGTTCTGAGGGGCAGTTCCTCCCGTTGAGAAAATGTGACTGCAGGGGTAAGAGGGAGAGACCTGTGGACGCGAGGGGGGCGCGTGCAGACCTCCCATTCCTCAGCTGGGTGGGTCCATTCTTTGCTGACTGCCTACCGCGTGCCGGGAGCCGGGTACCCCCTGACCTTGACCTCCACTGCGCAGAAGCTCCCTTCCTCCCGGAAGCTGCTGCTGGAGACAAGTGGCCTCCCCTCTTCAGCTCCCAAGAAGCCGGAAGACCAAACTCATCCACGCAGCCAACGCACGTTTTGATTGGTCGGAAAGAGAGCCGGCGCAGACTCAATGGGCGAAACGTGGCGGAGTCCCGCCCCCGCGCCCCAGAGCAGAGGAGAGCGACCTGCTCGCTCTCGTGGGGGCGGTGCAGCCCGGCTTTCTTCCTTTTCGTGCTTCTGGGGTGCAGTTTTGCTCACAGCTTGGCAGGGCTGCGTCACATCCTCTGACTCACACCCTTGACAAGGGAGGGTGTGTCACCTAGAAGCATTCCTTCGGGCTGACCTCAGCAGCTGGCCCTGATCTCAACCCCCCTCTGCGAGGGCATAGTTCATGACCGCTGCCGCTTCCGCCCCCCACCCCAACCCTCTCTCTGAGAGTCAGCAACCTTCCTGTGAATTCGGAAGTCTCACCTTCTCAGACACTTTCGCCCCGAGAGGGAGACCTGTGCAGAGCAGACCAGGAAGGGGAGCTCACCAGACCAGTGCCTTGGGGGTTCTGTTGTTCCACAGTTGGGGTCACTTGTGGAATAGTAGGACACGTTCTTGGTCACAGGCGCCTGTGTGGTGAAAGAGGCTGCTGAGGGACCCTCCCATTCAGCCAGTCTAGGGGGAGCACCAGGAAGGCAAAGAGGGGCTGAGGGAGAGGGGTGGATCTGGGGGGATTCTTCCCCATCTCCATGAATCTGTGTGGAGAATCTCAGTGAAGGTATGAAAACAGAGCCCTCAGAGGGGCAACGGGAAAGGTTAGACTGGTTCAAGTAGGTCTACTGACTCCGATGAAATGTTGAAAGCAAGCTGAAAATGTAGTTCTCACTTGGCTCCTGAGTCATTGCATAACCAGATGATGTGGTGACTTTTGTGTCCTCCTGTTTCCTTCTTTATTTAAGTGTAGCTCGTGTCACCTCCTGCCATCACCCAAAAGGAGACAGAAAGAACATACGTGCTTAGACGGTGGTGGCATTATAGTCAAACCCTCTATAGAGTTTGGTTATGCCAAAGTGGGATTTGCGTTGACCTGTTAACATGACCAGGAAAGAAGAGGTGTAGTGGAGAAATTTCTTGGTGGGTTTTCGCTGCTGGGTTAGGATTTCAGGGGTCCGGCTCTTCCTGGGAAGTTGGGCAGATTCAGAAAAAAATGCACTGCGTCCCCTGAGGGCTGGCCCACTAAACAGGGTGGATGGGTCAACTGTCAAATTCTTATGGGCCGGGGAACACCCAGGGCGGTATTCTAATGGGTAAAAATGTCTCCCCACTAATGGAAAGTGGAAGAGAAAGAGAAAGGCAAAGAGGGTGAGGGAAAGATAATGTGAGAAGAGGAAAGAAGAAAAAAACAATGTCCCTCTGTAGGGAGACTCACCGTCAGGGGAAAGCCAATGTTAACATTTGAGGCAGTCTCTCCTAGAGTAAGCCATTCAGCCATCTGGGGAGGAATGGTGGTGAGAGAGAACAGGATCGAGACTCTTCTTTAGGGCGCTTAATTGTTAATGGTTGCTGTAGAGGATCTTAATTGTTCCGATATTTAAATAACTTTAGCCATAAGTTAAAAGAATGGTTACGTCCAGTCCATACGCCCAGGACAAGACCCTCAGAACACCTATGACTCCCACGTTACCCAGGAACCACCGACCACATAGACTTCTAGAGCTACAACAAAAGGCAGATTCTAATTCTAATTCTAATTCTAATTCTAATCAGTGTCCCTCTGATTAGGGTCCCTCATGAGCCAGGAAGGCCTCATCCCTTGCACACAGCCCTCAGCTGTGTTTAAAAAGAGCCATGTGTCTACTCCCTTTTTAGGCTGGAAGAAGCTATTTGTCCAAGGACATAAACCTCAAAATACTGCCAGACTGTCCCTATGAAGAAGCATCATGGGTTAAAACTTGGCAGGAAAGATAAATCCCAGAATTGTCAAGCTAAATGTCAAGGCAAGGTACTGGGGTTGCATTAATGATGAAGTTCCCTAAGGTCTGTGAAAGGCAGAGACCTTCACTGCTGAACAGACAGAAGCAGCGGTCGTTTTTTTTGTTTGTTTGTTTTTCCTTTTTGTTTTTGTTTTAAGGAAATAGCATCCAGAGAGCCACAAAACTGGAAAAGACATTACAGATTATCTTCTAATGCAAACCCTGGGCTAAATTGTTCCCCCAAAAGATTTTAGATGGACTCATTATAACAAAAATACACATGTTTATAAGTGTTCCTAATAATGAGCGGTACTTGAGAGACAGAAAAATATAGTTTTAACCAGGTTATAAGATACAACAGGTTTTATGATTGGGCCAAAAGACCAGCTCATGGTATGGAAGTCAGCCCTGGGTCCTCAAAACTGTACCTTCCCGTTCCCACCATGTTCTGTGTTTCTGGCTCTCTGCCCCCACCAGATTCCTGCTCTCTGTGAGTGGAGTCCTTCATCTTGGAGAGATAGTGTTAGAGTAGGGCCACAGCAGAGGCCGATGGTAATATTGGGAAGCCCTCAAAGATGCTTTGCACATGTGTCCTGGGAAGGGTTGTATGTGGCGACTTTTGGTACAGGAATTTTCAGGGAGGTGAGGAAGGATTTTAAAATGTGAAGGCCAGAGTGCCTGGGGGGCTCAGGTGGTTTAGCATCTGACTCTTGATTTCAGCTCGGGATGAGCTCAGGGTTGTCAGATGAAGTGCCTCATAGGGCTCCTGCTGAACACAGAGTCTGCTTGGAATTCTCTCCCTCTCCCTCTGTCCCTTCCCCTGCTCACTCTCTCTTTTTCTCTCTTTCCCTCTCTCTCTCAGGGAAAAAAAAAAAATAAATGAAGGCCAGTAAGCGGAAGTCTTTACTATACTCCTTACTATACTCCTATACTTAGGAGCATAAATGAATGAAAATTTATGCAAACCAATTTCCCATATGAAGCAAGAGATTTAAAAATGTTCCTATTGCTTTGGAGATTCTCTCCCAAAAGAATCATCAGAAATGCTCCCTCCCACCACAAAACAAAATTTTAGTTTTGAAATTGAAATTAAAAAGGCTGGCTGGGCCAAGTCATGTAGAGGAACCAGGCCTCTCATACGTTACAGGTGAGTATATAGATCGGTAATTCCACTCTGGAAAACTGTTCAGCAGGTTCTAAAATGTTAAACTAACATGTGCCCTATGACCCAGTCATTCCACAACTAGGTACTTACCCAAGACTTGTACATAGGGTATTCTCAGCAGCAATTTTATAAAACGAGAAGCAAACTCAAATATTCATCAAAAGGTGATGACTACCACTGGGATAAATCCATACAACGGAAAGCTGTTCAACAATAAAAAGGAATGAATTACCTCTAGGTTAGTCTCAAAATGATTAATGCTGAATGAAAAGGGTACACGTTCTATGATTCTGTGTATACACATTCTAGCAAAATGCAAGTTGATACAAGAGTGAGAGAAAGCCTATCAATGGCTACTTTGGGGCTACCTTGAGTGTGGGCCAGGTGGGGCAAGGCAGGAGGGAAGGATTACATGGCCACAAGGAAACTTTTAGGAGGGGTGATTATGTTCAATATCTGGGATTATGGCATGATTTCATGGGTGCACATAGATGTCAAAATTTACCAAATCTGGGGTGGCTCAATCAGTTGAGCATCCGACTCTTGATTTCAGCTCAGGTCATGATCTAAGGGTCATGGGATCGAGCCCTGCATTGGGCTCCCTGCTCAGTGCACAGTCTGCTTGAGATTCTCTCCCTTTCCCTTTGCCCTTACCCCTGCTTGTGCTGCTCTATAAATAAATTATTAAAATCTTTTAAAAAAATTACTAAATCTGAAATTTAAATATCCACAGCTTAATTATATATCAAATAAATATAAAAAATAGCTTTTAAAAAACAATATGTCCTTTTCATCCTTGTCTATCTTACATTGTTTAAATTATCCTTCAGAATTCGCCTCCATACGTCTTCCTCTGGGATCTCTCCCAGTTCCTCCCCTCCCTCACTTCAGAAGACAAAATTAAATTTTCCACCTCTGTAACTCCCTTGTACCCTTTTGTACCTAGCTCACATTTTTATGTTTCTGGTCCACTGTTCTGTCACTCTAATAATTTCTTCATTGCCTCTTCTCTTCAGCTATACTGGGGACCATTCCTGTTGATTGTCTAGTCAACGTAAGGATACTTAGAAATGTTTATGATAAAAATAACATCCTAAAGATTACATGGCCAGTGCCATGGGCTCTTAATTAGGTGGAAAGGTACTGCAGAAACCTAATAAATCATAAATAAATGCATCAAGCTGTTGTTTAACTAAAGACAAGCAACTCCTCAGGACATAAATTCATAAGGCTTGGTGGAAGCAGAAGGAACAATGCAGTTTATTAGCATAATAGTAAAGGAAAAGCTGGGGATAGAGAACTTGTCTTGGACTTGGGTTTTTTGTCATTAGCTTTAAAAATGTTTCCCTGTTAGACTGCCTTCAATTTCTAATCAGTGTTTTCATTTTGATTAATTCCTTTAAAAGTTGTAAAACACTGTATTTTGAAAATTTGAGTACAATCTAAAAGCTAGAGACACTGTCTTAGGCTCCCAGTCACTATCTAGGACTTGGAGGAGTAAAATTATAAATTCAAGATCACAATTTTCTTTATTAAACTAAATCTTTTGGGTGATCTTAGAAAAAACCAGTTAACCTATTCTTTTTTAATTAGACCATTTACCAACCCACTGACTGGAAAGTCACAAGATGGAACTAGACAACTTCATCTTCCACAAGCAAGCCAAGTTCTTGGACTTCCATTTCCTCATCTTTTACATGGAAACAGCAGCCCTTGTGCTCTCTGAATCATGACGTGAAAACACTTAATAACACCAAGTATGACCCAGCAATTCCACTCCTAGGTATATACCCCAAAGAGAAAAAGACGTCTGTCCACACAAACACTTGTACATGATATCCACAGAAGTTTTATTCCTAATGGCCAAAGAGTGGAAACGATCCACAGTGTTCCTGGACAAATCAAGGGTGGTATAGCCACACAATGGAATATTATTTGCAATAAAAAGAAAGGAGGTACTGATACATGCAATGGCATGGGTGAAACCCAAAAATATGCTGAGTTGCAGAAGACAGTCACAAAAGGGCTTATATAGTATGGCTCCATTTATGGGAAATCCAGAATAGGCAAAACTATGAAGACAGAAAGTAGATTAGGAGTTGTGGAGGCCTGGGGGAGATGGGAGCTTGGAACATGGTAGCTAACTCGTGGGGAGGGGTTCTTTTGGGAGTAATACAAATGTTTTAAAATCAGCTGTAGTAAATAAGAAAATTTAAATAAAATAATATAAAATAATAAAAATAAAATAAAATAATAAGATAAAAAAATAAATTGTGGTGATGGATATAAAACTGAACCAACTAAAAGCCACTGAATTGTGAACTATAAATGGGTGATTGTATGGTGTATGAATCATATCTCAGTAAAGTTTTTGAAAAGGAAAGCATTTCTATGATAATTGTTAGGCTTAAAGGCTGGTGATCTAGAGATAAAAAAGGCACACAGCAGCACTTCCTACACTTGAATGTGTATACAAGTCACCTGGGGATCTTGTTAAAAGGCAGATTCTGATTCACTATGCCCTGGCTGGAGTCTGAGATTCTGCAGTTTTAGCAGGTTCCCCAGGAAGCAGAAGCCACTGCCTCAACATGTTGAGAAGGATGTAAAAGACATAAAACATGGCATTTCCCCCCGCCCCAAGAATTTGAATAAGAATTGGTGAGATGTTACCCAGAAAATTTTAAGAAGATATATTTGAGGGGCATCTGGGTGGCTCAGATGGTTAAGCAGCTGCCTTGGGCTCAGCTTGTGATCTCCAGGTCCTAAGATCCAGGCCCACATCTGGGGTCCCAGCAGGGAGTTTTCATCTCCTTCTGCCACTCCCCCCTGCTCATGCTCTCTCTCTCTTTCTCACTCTCAAAAGAATAAAATAAATCTTAAAAAAAAAAATGCTTGAGAGGTGTGTGTACAGACTTCAAGTGCAATACAATATGGTTAGGCTTGTCCAAGTTCCAGTGGTTAGGACTCTAAGAAAATGACCATCACTTCTTTCAAGCCCTGACTCAGTACTGACTTAATTTTGGCCATTGTTTCCTGACTAAGCCAATAATCATTTCCTTGCTTCACTCCATCTCATGTATAAAAGTCACAGGACTTGGGCATGCCTTTGATCTCCAGTTTTTATTTTTCCCATAGGGTCACCCTGTTCCTAATTAAGGATGCTGGACAGACACCTCACAACCAAGAGTTAGGGTCTTTTCTGGGTGTAAAAGTGACGTAGGGAAACCTTCTAAGATTTTCATAGCTCTTAATAAGTGAACATTGCTATGAATGTCTATCAATCAATCAATGACTGAGGAAATTGCTGAGGGCTTGAGACATGGAGCAGTGATCACATTACAGTTCAGTGATTGACAGAGAGAAACCTCTCACCCCAGGACTATGGCACGTCACATGTTTCCTTGACTTTTGAATGCAAACTCGTTTCCTGAGGATGTCTATGGATGTAAGAATGAGATAAATAGGAAGATATATCTATTGTTACATCTTATGTATTATTTAAAAAATCTATTTTTAGCATCTCTCAAGATCCCAGATTTTACCAGGAACTGAATAGTACCAACTAAGAAGCTTTAAAAGAAGTTTTATGAACTCTATGGCACACCCAACAGCCTCAGCACACTCTGGAGATCTTCAGTTCTTGTCAAGATCCTCATATTGTCTTAACTTCCTCCGAACTTTCTAGATGACAGGAGCTGGGAGAGAGGCACAGCTCCTGCAAATCCACGCTGCCGCAGCTAGAAAGAGTCCACTGCAGTCATCCCCTGGCTCTGGATGCAGAGAATATAGCTGTTCGCAGCCAAAGAAAACACTTCCCCATCTGGGAGGCCCACTGAGTGATGCAGACATCACTGTCCCCACCTCCCGAGAGCTATTTGTTTGGAGGCAGGGCTGGGAGAGGGAAGACAGTTGTCTGCTAAGATGTCCTGCTCTCCTGTGTTTGCTTCCTGCAATGCGATCCCCAGGAGTTTGGGTAGAAGCGATTCCCCTGGCACTTTAGAAAGGAAGTTGCTTCTGAAACCAGATTCTTCTTGGCAGCATCCTGACATGACTTTATTAAGGCAGATGGAATAATCTGCTGAGCATTTAGCTCACTTTCACAGACCTTTCTGACCCAAAATGGAGAAACCAGGCAGAGGACTGAACTCCAACCAGTGTGGCTGTCAGGGACCCTGGGAAAGACTCAAGAAGTTTGTGGACGCCTTTATCCCAGGATAAAGATACATTACTTCAGAAAATTGAATTCCTGTCATAATAGCATAACACTTAGAAGCCGCTCAAAAACAAGGCACCCTTGTGCCATGGCTGAGAAATGAGAGTGTGACTTAAAGCTCTTCCAAATCTGGGAAACCTTGTATAATGGGTATATACAGGACCCTGTATAACGAAAATTTCCCCTCAACAACATTCCTGTAAAGTCACTGACAAACATTTCAGTGATTTGTAAGCTTCTGTACACTTAAGGATTTAGGTGGTTCTCAGAAAATTTCATCTGAATTTTTGCCTAAGCATTAAAGAAAAATGTACTTCCTGTAGAGGGAATCCCATGTATAGGGACTCGTGGTGTAGGGAGTTCTCTACTGCAAGTCACTTAGTAAATGTATTTCCTATAGACCTAAGATTACAGTGTGTTCACCATTCCTTTCAGCACTGAGCCCTGCTATCTGGAGCCCCATTAAGAGGTTCAATTGCTGGGATGACTAGGTGGTTCAGTAGGTTAAGCCGCTGCCTTCGACTCAGGTCAGGATCCCAGGGTCCTGGGATCAAGTCCTGCATCGGGCTCCTTCCTGCTTCTCTCTCCGCCTCTGCCTGCCACTCTGCCTGCTTGTGCACATTCTCTCTCTCATTCTCTGACAAATAAATAAATAAATAAAATCTTTAAAAAAGAAGGTTCAATTGCTGGGAACATTGAGATAGCCTCATCATAAAGCAGAGATGTCCCACCCAGCTGGTATCATACTAATATTCAGACTTAGAAACAACAACAACAATAACAACAAACCTCACTACAGTACAGAGTGTAGAATCAGCAACTTGGAACATTTGAAGATTCTTGCTCCTTCCCTGCCCGGTAGCCTCAGTTTGGTGCAGAAAATGGAAACTGGTGTCTTACAATGGTCTGGCAAAAAAAAAAAAGACAAAAAAAAACCCCCAAACCAAACAAACAATACAATTTGTACTACTTTCTTTGTCCAGCTGTCCTGCTTGAGGCTGGCCACCAGGCTGACAACCCTGAGGGAGGGAGACATCTCAGGAAGGTGGCATGGAATCACAGCTATTTCAATGAAGACATGCTGCCTGGGGGCCCAGAAGCAGGGCCTGGGCAGGGCTCAACTGGGCAATCACCTTGGACATCCTCCATATGCCCATCTGAGAGGCCCCATGAAGCCTTCTCGAAGCGGGGGCTGGTGGTTTGGCAGAGCCAGTGGCCTGGGGAAGAGCAGATGGTCCAAGAGAGAGAATGTGCTCCCTCAGAGGGTATGGCACAGGAGGCATCGTCGCTCTGGGAGTGCATCTGAGGTAATTCCATGGAAAATTGTTCTAATAAAGCTTATGTGCATCTGTTACTACCCACCTCATCACCACACATTTCAGAGAAATGACTGGTATTTGCACGACATGCCTAAAATACATAAAATGTTCCTTTGAATTTAACTTTTGAAATTAATAACGGAGCACCATGCAGTCATTATCGCAGTGGAAACTGCCCAACAGAGCAGCTTTGGTGTGGAAGACAGAGACCATGGGGGTCCCAGCAAGTGCACGGAGCAACCACACAAACATGGGGCAGCTGTGTTGTGGGGGGTGGGGGAGACACTGGGCTTAAAGACTGGTTCCAGTCTGAGTCCTACCACTCATCAGTCACAAGGACTCTCTGGCAAGTCACTTAGGCTCTCTGAAGCTCGTTATCATGCTCTACACTTGGGGATGTTTATGAGCCTGGAGGGGGGTATAAGGTAAGCTGTAGAAAAGTGCTTTTTCGGCCATAGAGCAGTGTGTGACTTGTGAGGCGCCATCTTTCCAAAGTGGTGTCATCAACCGTAAACCATGCATCACCATAAATGTTATTGACACAGTTATCAAGCACCTAATGCATACAACATAAAGGACTAAGGAACGGGGAAACAAAGTGGCTTCAGACATGGTCACTGCCCTCAAGGGGCTCATAATCTACTCAGTGAGGAAGAATACTCTGCATTACCACTCTCATTGTAACAAGATAAATATACAATACCCATCTCCCCAAAAGTGATCAGTAGCGTGTCAAGAGTACAGGGTAGAGAATGACCTAGAAGTGAGCAAGCGCAGAGGAGAAAGGGACACTAACTTTCATGGTCAGGGTAAGACTTGAGTTGAACACTGAAGGACAACGAGAATGTTGATGGGTCCCCAGGGGACACCTGACCTCAAACATGGTAGAGTGATACTTGGCAAAGAATGGAAGGCAAGTAGCCTAGAGACTTGTCCTGGGTTTACACTTCATCTATTGATTCATCTTTCTAGATCTCAATATTCTCTCAAAATGTGTGTCACCTCTCTGGATTCCTACATATATTAGAGAAATGTTGTGAGAAGGTAAAGTAATATTTCATATACCAAGGCTTTAAGTCTTTTGGAACAGAGAAGTCAGGCAAACAGACTATTATTATGTCATTGATTGTTTTCTGATATTTTCATTAGATGCCAAACCGAAAACTTCTGCTGAGGCAGTCCAGGGAGTCTATGAAAGAAGGTTTGCTCATTATGTCAAAAGAAATCCAGAGGAGCAATACTTGTATCAGACAAACCAGATTTTAAACCAAAGACTGTAAGAAGAAATGAAGAAGGGTACTCTATCGTTATAAGAGGAACTGTCCAACAAGAAGATCTAACAATCGTCAATATTTATGCCCCCTACTTGGGAGCACCCAAATATATAAAACAATTAATAACAATAACAATAACAATAACAATAATAATCAATAGTAATACAATAATAGTAGGGGACTTTAACACCCCACTCACATCCAAAGACAAATCATCTAAGCAGAAAATACACAAGGAACCAATGGCTTTGAATGACACACTGGACCAGGACTTAACAGATACATTCAGAATTTTCCATCCTAAAGGAGCAGAATACACCATCTTTTCAAGTGCACACGAGACAGTCTCCAGAACAGATCACACACTCTGCCACAAATCAGACCTCAACAAGTACAAAAAGACTGAGATCACACCATACATCTTTTCTGACCATAATGCTGTGAAACTTAAAGTCAACCACAGGAAAAAATATGGACAGACCACAAATACATGGAGGTTAAAGAACATCCTGCTAAAGAATAAATGGGTAAACCAGGAAATTAAAGAAAAGATTAAAAAATACATGGAAGTACATGAAAATGAAAACACAATGGTCCCAAACCGTTGGGATGCAGCAAAAGTGGTCCTAAGAGGGGAGTATATAGCAACCCAGGCCTACCTCAGGAAGCAAGAAAAATCTCAAATACAAAACTTAACCTTACATCTAAAGGAGTTAAAAAAAGAAAAACAAATAAAGCCTAACGGCAGCCGAAAAAGGAAAATAATAAAGATTAGAGCAGAAATAAATGATGTAGAAACTGAAAGAACATTAAAAACCCAATAGAACAGATCAATGAAAGCAGAAGCTGGTTCTTTGACAGAATTGGTGAAATTGGTAAACACTTTGCCAGACTTATCAAAAAGAAAAGAGAAAGGGCCCAAATAAATAAAATCACAAATGAGAGAGGAGAAATAACAACCAACATCATGGAAATACAATTATAAGAGAATATGATTAGAAATTATATGCCAACAAATCTGACAATCTGGAAGAAATGGATAAATTCCTAAAAAATGTATAAACTACCAAAACTAAAACAGGAAGAAATAGAAAACTTGAACAGACCAATAACGAGCAAAGAAATTGAATCGGTAATTAAAAATCTCCCCAAACACAAAAGTCCAGGGCCAGATACTTCCTAGGGGAATTCTGTCAACCATTTAAAGAAGTGTTACTACCTATTCTCAAACTATTCCAAAAAATAGAAATGGAAGTTCAGCCTCACCCTGATTCCAAAACCAGACAAAGACTCCACTTAAAAAAGAGAACTACAAGCCAATATCCCTGATGAACATGGACGCAAAAATTCTCAACAAGATACTGGCCAACAAATCCAATAACACATTCAAAGAATCATTCATTACAGTCAAGTGGGATTTATTCCTGGGCTGCAAGGGTGCTTCAGTAGTCACAAATCAATCAACATCATACATCATGTTAATAAAAGAAAAGATAAGAACCACACGATCCTCTCAATAGATGCAAAAAAAAAAAAAAAGCTTTTGACCAAGTACAATATCCATTCTTGATGAAAACCCTCAGCAAAGTAGGGATTGAGGTAACTACCTCAACATCATAAAGGCCTTATATGAAAGACCACAGCTAATATGATCTCCAATGGGGAAAAACTGAGAGCTTTCCTTTATAGTCAGGAACAAGATAGGAATATTACTCTCACCACTATTCTTTAACACAGTACTAGAAGTTCTAGCCAGAGCAACCAGACAACAGAATGAAATAAAAGGCATCCAAATTGTCAAGAAGGAAGTCAAACTTTCACTCTTTGCAGATGACATGATAATCTATATAGAGAACGCAACAGATTCCACCACAAAATTACTGGAACTAATACATTAATTCAGTAAAGTCACAGGATACAAAATCAACATACAGAAATCTGTTGCATTTCTATATATCCATAATAAAGCAGCAGAAAGTGAAATAGACCCCATTTACAACTGCACCAAAACCTGTAAGATACCTAGGAATAAACCTAACCAAAAATGCGAAAAATCTGTACTCTGAAAACTATAAAACACTGATGAAAGAAATTGAAGGTGACACAAAGAAATGGAAGAACATTCATGGTCATGGATTGGAAGAACAAATATTGTTAAAATCTCTGTACTACCCAAAGCAATCTATATATTTAAGGCATCCCTATCAAAATACCACCAGCATTTTTTTACAGAGCTAGAACAAGCGATCTTAAAATTTGTTTGGAATCACAAAAGACCCCAAGTAGCCAGAGCAATCTTGAAAAAGCAAAGCAAAGCTGGAGGCATCACAATTCCACACTTCAAGCTCTATTACAAAGCTGCAAGAGTCAAAACAGTATGGTACAGATGCAAAACCAGACAAATAGATTGGGTGGAACAGAATGGAAAACTTAGAAATGAACCCACAACCATATGGTCAACTAATCTTCAAGAAAGCTAACAAAAATATCCAATGGAAAAAAATATCCAGTGGTGTTGGGAAAACTGGACAGGTAGGGAGTCAAAACTAGACAAAGGACCTGGATTATAGGCCAGTTTTTGTTTGCTAAACAACACGGTGTCCATTTTCAGACACACAGCAGAGCCAAGCCACAGGCGTTCTGAGGGTTTGGGGCATGCTCTTAATACCATCATTCCAGGAATATCAAGTGTCTGCCACCTTTCTTTCCCTTCACTGTAACTTTAGAGGTATCACGGACCTGACAAAGCTTGTCCCGGGAAGGAGATAATCCCAGCCTTCTGGCAACTTGCTCCGGGAGAGCCGCTCCCAGACGCTGGTGTGTGCCCATGTGAAAGTCCTTTTCAGGAACCCTTGTGGGCTGTGTGTTGTTTAGAAATGGTTATCCTACCACAGCTGCAGTCCCCATGTAGCAGCGCCCTTGGTTTTCTTCATTCCAGTGCTTTCTCCAGTGGGCTGCTGCCTTTCCAGAGTTGAAACAAAGAGGGGTGTCCAGTGAGGAGCCAGGGAGCAGTGGCTGGCGCATGCCTGGATGCAGCGTGAGGGCTGCTATCAAACGCATGATTCGGAGCTGGATGAGGCTGCTGATCCCTGCTGCAGGGGTGCAGTTGGCCCTTGCCAAGGAAGGCACTCCCTACGCTGCACCCTTGTGTGCCTTCCTTGCCCAGAATGGGGCTCGCAGCCCCCACGGCCCTCCCCCCAACCTTGCCATCACAAGAAATCTTTCCACGGGACAAAACACCCCGCAAGTTCCTTCATTCTACCCATCTTTCATCGGGTCCTTAAAGGAGCACATGACTCATGTCGGACTCTGCCAAGACCAACAGCATCAGACTTCTTTTGTGTACGAGTTAACCCCAAGTTCCAGAACCGATTTCCATGAGTGGAGTCCTTGTTGTTTACATTGCAAGGCTCTGAAGTCAGGCAAAGAGAGGACCACACTGGGACCCCGGAAAAGCCAAGCCTCAGGGAGTCCCATAATCTGTTTCTACTTCGCGGACTTTCTGGGAGATTATCCTGGAGGTATTTTCCTTGAAGACCTGGCCAATGTCTCTAGGTTGGGTTTGGCCTAAGGGATCAACGCAGAATTTATCAAAGAAGTGTTAGGTTCCAAGTGCAAGGACTAGCAGAGTCACTCCAGAGAGGAGTAAGAACGTGAGATGAATTTCATCATTGACCTCAGGGGTCTGTGGCTGCTGCTGACTGCAGTTTGGGACGTCTCAGGGTTTCCATCTAGGAGGAAAAGCAGTCCATATCTCCCAAATACAATAAAATGGGTTGTTCTGAGAACCAAGGGGTAATACCAGTAAGGGATCATTAAAACATTGATGAATTCATGCTCCCCAAACAGCACAAATGTTGATTTTACCATCTTGGTGGGTGATGAAACTATGTTAATTCTCTGAGTTAAGCAAGAGATCAAGTGCCCTTCTTGCTTTAAAGTTCTTGTTGAGGGGCGCCTGGGTGGCTCTGTGGGTAAAGCAGCTACCTCTTGATTTTGGCTCAGGTCATGATCTCAGAGTCCTGGGATCGAGCCCTGTATTGGGCTCCACACTCAGTGGGGAGTCTGCTCAAGGATTCTCGGTATCTCTCTCTAGCTCCCTCTGCCTCCACCCCTACCCTCTAAAATAAATTAATAAATCTTTTTTTTTTTAAGATTTTATTTATTTATTTGACCGACAGAGATCACAAGTAGGCAGAGAGGCGGGCAGAGAGAGTGGGGGGGGAAGCAGGCCCCCCGCTGAGCAGAGAGCCCGATGCCGGGTTTGATCCCAAGACCCTGAGATCATGTCCTGAGCTGAAGGCAGAGGCTTAACCCCCTGAGCCACCCAGGTGCCCCATAAATTAATAAATCTTAAAAGAACTTTTAGTTGAGACACTGCTAAGAGAGAAAAGCAAAGTGCCCTTCTCTCTGGCATGCTAACATTTATGTAAGAAAGAAGAAATCGTCTTCTATCTACTCATTTGTGCAAAAGAAACACAAGAAAGATAAAGAAGAAATGAGTGAGTTTGGTTACTACTGCTGATAGGCGGAAGCCGGGGAAAAGGATGGAAGAAGGGGACAGGGCTTGGGGGAGAGATACTTCTCTGAGTTCATCTTTTTGGGTAATTTTGGCTTTTAGTGATATGTGATTTTTTTATATACTCAAAAGATATGAAACAAGTAAAACTGAGGGGTAGGGGAGAGGAAATCTCTGTTATTTCATTGGGAAAATAGAAAATTGTCCCCATCATGTTGGTGATGAGAATAGTAAAGAAAGGACATAAGTAAAAGGCAAATTCTTAAAGCCTTTCTGACTTTTTAAGGAATCTGTTACAAAGTGAAATTGAACTCTATACCACCTTGTGTTCCGTAGAGCCTCCACATCCCTGGTGATCTTTGAGAATAGAATAGACATACACATGTCCAGATAATTCCAGGAAAGGGCTGATAAAAGTGCTACCCTAGACTGAATATTCATTCCCCCAAAATTCATACATGGAAATCTAATTCTCGAGGGGATGGATTAGGTGGTGGGGTCTTTGGGGCGCGGTTAGGTCATGAGGGTGAAAACCTCATCAGTGGGATTAGAGCCCTTAAAAAAGAAACCCCTGAGAGCTCCTTTGCTCTTTCCACCAAACCAAGACACAGCAAGAATATGGCCACCTATGACTGGGAAGTGGATCCTCACCAGACCCAGATCTATTGGCACCTTGATCTTGGTCTTCCCAGCTTCCAGAAGCATGACAAATAAATTTCTGTTGTTTAAAAGTCACCCAGTCTATGTGTGTGTGTGTGTGTGTGTGTGTGTGTGTGTGTGTGTGTTTTGTTGATTTTTTGTTTGTTTGTTTGTTTGTTTTGCAGTAGTTTGAACAGACTGAGACTCATGAATCCCCTTCTGGGGTTGTGGGAAGTTATGTGGGCTGGTTCCAGGCAAGTAGTAAAGCAGGTGGTTTGTCTCTGAATCTTGCTTTCTTATTTCCTGTCTTCTCTTCCCTTCCTTACACGTCCATGCTGCATTCTGTCCATCTGTCTCCATGCCCGATTATCCCTGCTAAGGCAGTAAGTCAGAAATCTGAAGAATAACCTTCAAGAAGTCCTAATAAAGAACATCTAAGTTTTCACTGTTCAGGACAGTGGTTTTTGTTGTTGCTTTTTGTTTGTTTTGCTTGTTGTTTGTTTGTTTGTTTGTTTTTGAAATAGCTATACTCATTTCTAGGAAAGGATCTACAAATATGTGAACCCAGCATTTTATAACATGTGCTAACACTGTATGTTCAAATTCCCACTGGTATAATTCAATACCAAGCTGGTTTGTGGCCCTGCAGAAAGCTTCCGAGTAAACTCGACTTTGCCTTCCCCACTCCAGAGAGCTGGAACAGGTGTCGTCGAGCTCTGGGAGGAAAAGATGTGGATCAGAGAAGACTGAGCAACCAGTTCTCAGGAAGGTTCCAAATGGACCATGGACGTTCTGGCCAGATCCCAGTTCTCCCTAAATAAATGATATCATTTTTAGGTTAATTTGGACTCCTTTCCTGAGGCCCCAGAACCCATCTGGCTACCTTCTAAATAACCTTCCAGAGCGTGAGTCCTTCCAGAACATCTTTAGTCTGCAGTAGGTCTCCTTGGCTGTCCCTTAACCCGCATTAATCAGCACTCGAGAAGAGAGGAGTCATTGTTCTTAACAAATATTCGCCCCATGGTACTTTCCCCAGTCATTTAATTCTTGTCTTCTATTTTTTAGCAATGACATCAGTCGGGTTAAATTTTGGTTTCTAATGAATCAATTCTATTCACATCGCCCTCTATTAAGTATGCCAAGCAGGTTTTATATGACAAATCTACTACTTTTAATGAGATTAATAAGCTTATCCTGAGATCTTCAAAGATTTATAGATAGTCGGCAGAGTGGGAAAGGCCTGTCTCATTTATTGGCTGTCTGTCTATTTAAAGAAGGGATTTCAGAGAAGTCATTAAAGTAACATATGTCTTCCTTCTTCCAGATCATTTTAATTGTTTGTGTGCAAGTGCATATTACAAAAGAGATCTCTCCCTCCCCGAGCTCTGGAAAACCAGGAAGTATTACACAGACTGGTAACTGCAGCTCCCCAGAGCCCTGCCTTATTAGATCTGAGCCACGTGTTACGATAAATAAGTAATCACCTGAAGTGCGTATCTTGCTTCTGGCAAAGATAGAATAATTCAGATGTGTGGCTTCGTAACGCCTACGGGAAAGAATGGAGGAGAAGAAAAAAGATTCCACATTTTGGCATGAAAACGGGAAAGGCCCCATTAACAACCAAGATTACAAATGAGAACAGGATATGGGGGCGACCTGACTCAGAGCTGGAGAGAAAAAACAAAAATCTGGAGATTTAAATACCAGTAGCTGGGTCTTAAGCCAAGCAAAAAGGAGGCAATGAGTGTACAGATGCCAGGAGCATGGAAGAGCCAAGGGTTAGGAGCCCGGCCTCATACCGAAGTCCCT
Source organism: Mustela erminea (assembly GCF_009829155.1). Lineage (NCBI taxonomy): Eukaryota > Metazoa > Chordata > Mammalia > Carnivora > Mustelidae > Mustela > Mustela erminea. The sequence continues at coordinate 21,805,573 of NC_045634.1, forward strand.
GCTTGTTTCTGAACCTCAGCCCTAGGGAACAAAATATTGTTTCTGGAATTCATCTACTTAGCGCTTGAGCTTTCTGGGAGATAAAGTTGTGCATTGCAGGTGTATTTTGAGGCAAAAAAATAAAAAAATAAAGCAAAACTCCAAAACCCAATTACGTTGAGCCCTGAATTCAGAGTGATTAATGCTATTTGCCCAATGGAAAATGTGCAGTCTTTATGGAAAAGGTCAACAACCCATGGAGACGAAGGGTGGCAAGTATCCTGTATAGTCCCCCCTGATGGAAAGGGGGGGGGGACTATGTTATCCACTTGGATTTTGCCAATAGTGAATATAAGAAATTGCTCTGTCTAGGAAAATGTCTTTTAAAAAAACCAAAAACCAAAAAACATCCCTGCTATCGGGGACATTATCCAATGTCTTTAAACAAGGAAATCCTTGACAAATTCCCTTCAGAACCACACACTGGGAAAAGGCCTGTTCCTCATGACGAACTAAACTGCCTCCTACCATCCCACAAAGAATTCCGCAAGCAGCTGTTTTCTGCTTTTTCTGGGTTGGCTGATAGCTCAGAAGTAGGTTCGATCTTTGTTACCATTCTTCTCAATTGGACTTTATCACGATAATTACTTCTCAGCTTTACCTTTGGATTCATTTTGGTTTTAAAACCTTTTCCACGATGTCAAAAATTTTTTCCTGAAGTGGGTGGCATATTCAAAAGATGTCATTGACTCAGAGATTCAAAGTGTGCCTCCTGAGACGTGCGTTTCCAAGAGGCACTGCATTCCCTTGGCAGAATGTTTGCTTCTTCCTTCCCCACTGTTTATTTCCTTGAAGTGAGAAAAGACGAGAAAGCAAAGACAGCAAATGAAGGGCGGAGGGTGTGCCTGGAAAATTCCCAGGAATAAACCACTGACAAAATATTGCCTCCAAAACAGATAGGTCCTATGAAGAATAATGATTTTCATATCCGAAGGCTCTTTTCTGTTGTCTAAATAGAGTTGGAACCTGGCCTGTTCAGTTCTTTCCTCATTGCTCAGGCGACAGCCGACAAGTGTACAGGTACTGTCTTCATGGCTGTCACAGGGAAATGGGGGCATACTTACCTGTAGTCCGAAAGGAGTGAAATTAACATGCAGAAGAGGACCTGTGAGATTTCCCTGTCCTGGTTGCTAACCACATCCCCAGATTTCTAGGACATCCGTTAAGATCTTTGCATTTGTTTTACAATTGTCCATAGTTATTAACAAGGTTTTAAGAAATTAATTAGCTCGCAAGGTGGAAGATTACCCTTTAGGTAGAAATCCGAGGGTCTTGGGGCTTTCTCCCTTCGAATGAGTAATTAGTAACATTTTGTGTGTCTAGTTTGTGGAGGAAAGATCTGAAGCTTTCTAATTTTCTCTAAGTGCTTTAAAGGCACAGTGACAAATATTGACTGCGGTAGGGAGTAGGGGCCAGTAAGCGTGTTGAAAACAGGAGTTTTATAGATGGAAACTGAGTGGAGCTTAGGACAGCAGGGAGACTACTGGTCTGGAAGTCTGGAAGCAGGGACACCTCTGTTTTATTCTGGCACCTCTGTTCTCTATCACAGTCAAGGGAAGAGGCAGCATGCTGCCTGCCCCGTGTCCCCAGCCCAGCCTTCCCGTTCCCTTCCTGGCGGAGGCCATTCCCACCAACTCCATCCCTGACCCCCTCCCCACCTTGGGCTTGACCTGGGGATGACAGGTCGGAAAGGGAGGGTGAATGGCTAGTTCTCCCACCTCAGCCCCTGCTTCTGCCTCATCTTTTCCTTTTTGCTCTTAACCCTACCCATGCCTTTCTAAGTGGCCCCGTTAGAGTTTCTTCACTTGAACCATCTGGGGTAGATTCCAATTCAGCCAGGGCTCTGACCCATACAAAGGGCAACGCCTTTAGCACAGTGGAAACAGATCTGGAGCAGTGAGGTTGAGTTCTGGACCTCTGCTGGGCTCACAGCTGAGTCCGGATTCTTTCCAAGAGACTGCTGGGTGAGGAGGGGAGCAGGGAAGGTTAAGTGGTGCCCACACGCCTGGGGGCATGTGGCCTGCCACAGCAGAGTGGCCTGCCTCTGTATCTCAGTAGAAGTGTGAGATATGGACACCTCAAGTGGTCTTGAAGCCACTGCTCAGAGGGTTAGATGCAATGTAACCCACCAAGATATTAATGCACCGGTGCCCTTGGCAATAAAAGAGCTTTGCTAATGACTCCATTCCCCATTTTTTTCAAAATGTTTTTTGTTATTTTTATTTTTAAATAGCCATTTGATTAGAGAGTGAAGCGATCCCATGATGAGGCAGCCGAGCCAGAGTACAGGCTCTGCTCTGTTGGCAGAACCGTCCCCAGGCCCTGGTGCTGAGCCAGAAGTGGCCATAATTGTAGGAGGAAACTGGGGGGAAACGGAGAGGCCAAAGTGGGCAATGAATGACAGCCGCTGTCTTTCGGATTTAGGTATTTTATATATATATTACATCCAAGTCTGACAGTCGTCGGTACCATTTCCTGGGGGGCAGGCAGGTGTGTCCAAGGCAAGGTGGGGCGTTGGGGGAGGGTGGTCTGGGGTCAGGTAAGTGGGCAGCCCAAGGGCGGGGCCGGGGGCTGCGCTCACAGAAGCTGCAGGAGCTTCAGCGACTGTAGGAGGGCCCCCGGCTCAGCGGACGCCAGATACTGGCAGCACAGCCAGTCCTCCAGCTCCACGCCGCGCCTGCGGTCCACCGCCCTCTCGGCAAACTTCATCATCATCAGCGCGCGCTTCATGTCGATCCAGTTGTGCAGCGTGGCGCACAGCAGCTCCTCCGACGCGCCCGGCGGCTCCACCAGCTCCCGCCGCGGCCCCCACAGCAGGCACTGCAGCACCCGCTTGGCCTCGCCGATGCGGATGCGCTTGATGGGGTCGGCCTCCAGCAGCAGGTGCGCGAGCTGCTGCAGGCCTGGCGAGTAGAGGGACAGGGCGGGCAGCGGGGGCAGGTCTTCCTGCCGGTAGTCCTGCTCCCGCAGCTGCGCGCGCACCTCGAAGGGGTTGGGCTGGTGCAGCAGCTCGTAAATGAGGATGCCGGTCTGGAACTCATCGAACTTGCGGTACTGGGAGGCAGACACGATCTCGGGCGCCAGCCGGGCCTGGCTCTTTTTCTGCTGCAGGTTGGCGCTGCCACCTGGCTTCTGCTTGGCCTTCAGGAAGTTGCTGATGATGAGCCGGGGCAAGCACTTCTCACGGGGCCCATCCTGGCAGGTGGGGGCCACCGAGAGGCTGGGAGTGCCACTGATGGGGGGAGCGGCAGCCGGGCAAGGGGAGGGAGCGGCAGCAGGGGAAGGGGTTGCGGCGGGGGCGGGGGCACTGGAGGTGGCTGCGGAGACAGGGGGCGTGGGGGTGGCCGAGGCGGGGCCGGGGGAGGCCTGCGGGGAGCAATGCACCAGCAGCAGGTTCTCCAGGCACAGGTCCCTGTGGATGATGCCGTGCTCCTTCAGATGCTCCAGCCCGTTGCAGAGCTGCAGAAGCAGGAAGCACACGCGCCTCTCGTAAGCCTCGGGTTCCGACTGATGGCTGGTGGCCGAGTTCCGCACAAAGTCAGAGGCGGTCTGGTGGGGCACCTCTGGGGTGATGACCACCACGCAGTCCTGCTCCTGGGCAGGGGGGTGTGAGGGCGGTGCAGGCAGAGGGTCCTTGAGTGCGTCCGGACTGGTGAGCATGCTGGAGGGCACGGAGGCGACAAAGTGGCCACAGTCCTGCTGGATGTTGAAATGCACGGGCACAGAAGGGCTGCAGTAGGAGGCTGTCTTGGGCTCAGGGGTTTTGCAGATCTGCAGGGAAAAGGCAAAGTCAGGTCAGGAGGGGACTCCATCATCCTGTTCAACAAATGGTGTTGGGACATTTGGGGATCCTTTTGCAAAAAGGTGAACTGAAACCCTTACTCTGTACATGCAATGGATCACGATGACTTAGGCGTATGAGCTCAAAATGCGCATTTTCAAAGAAAACACAGGGATCTTTGAGACTCTGGGCTGGGCAAAGAGTTGTCAGATACCACACCAAAAGCATGGTCCACAAAAGAAAAAAAGTAGATAATGATCAAAATTCTTCTTTTGTGCTTCTAGAGATACCATTAAGGAAAGGAAAAGAGAAGTCACAGGCTGGAGAAAGCACTTACAAAATATATAGCTGATAAATGATTTCCTTGGTAAAACTGAACAAAAAACTCTGACAGCTCAACAATTAGTTGATAAGCTACCCAATCAAAAGGGAGCAAAAGATATTAATAGGCATTTTACCAAAGACATGTATAAATGGCCACAGGCATTTAGAAGATGCTCAGTATCAGTATTCATTAGGGAGATGCAAATCAAAACCACAGTGAGCTTCTAGTTGACGCCCTCTAGAACGTCTATAATAAGAATGACAGAAAGTAACAAGTTGTCTGTAAGGATGTAGAGAAATGGGAGCCCTCATGCTTTGCGGATGGAGTGGAAAATGGTGCCATCACTTTGGAACACAGTTTGGCAATCTCTTTAGAAGTTAAACACAGGGGCGCCTGGGTGGCTCAATCCGTTAAATGGGTGACTCTTAATTTCAGCTCAGGATGTGATCTCAGGGTTCTGGGATCTAGCCCCAAGTTGGGCTCCGTGCTCAGCAGGGAGTCTGCTTGCAATGCTTCCTCTCCCCTCGGCCCACCCTCCCCCGCACCCACCTCTTCCCCTGCTTGCTCATCCTCTCTCTAAACTAAATAAATCTCTTGAAAAAAATTAAACATGAAATTCATAAACAACTCAGCAGGAGTGGGGTTCCTCAGTAGGAAGACATCTGTCTGCTCACAGTGTGACCTGGACAAGTTCTCAGGAAGCCAGACAGGACCATGCGAGGCTGTGAGCCTGACTCCCCATCCCTCGCGCCCGATGGCAGCTACCTGACTGCGAGTATGTCTGACCATGGTGGTGCTCCCTTCTTAGGGAATCTCAGAGACAGAAGCAGACCCCCCCGAGGATGTGGCCCAGGTCCCTCGGGCTGCCCCGGTTTCTCTAGCCAGGTAAATATGCCAGGCCTGCGAGCTGCCATGGCCTGCGGGGCCAGCCGATTTTATTGGCACTGCTCTACGGAAGCTGCACGCTATAGCCTCTGAGCCTGAGTCTCAGAGCCCAAAGAAAACAGAAAGCTCTCCAGGGTTAGGGATGCCAACATGCCCAAGGCACCCTCGAAACTGAAGGTAGGAATAAACAAGCAGGTGATCTCGAGCTCCTCTGGGGAACCCCACGAGCGCCTCTCCCCTGCCTCTCAAACATTGTCCAATACTGATGACAGCACCAGCCACCCGAGCGTCTCGGGCAACACTCATTCAGGATCCTCCGGCTGCCACAACCGGAGGGTCTCGAGCCAGACATCATGGCCCTCGTTCAGGCCTCAATGTCCTGTAATGACACGAAAGGGGCAGAAGATGGTCTGCGGTCCCTTCTCCCAAAGGATATGCTGCAGCCTCGGCCACGCTTTATGGCAAGGGTGACGATCGGTGTGCAGGCTCGCAGAGAGAGGCCCCTCGCCTCTACCTGTAACTTATCGTCCTGCAGACGACCCAGGATAACCCCTTGGGCTGCTGCGTTGCTGCACACGAGGGATCACAGGAGTGTCTGTGAAGCGCCACCTGCTTAAGGGGGAGGGACACCTTCAGGAGTCCTGCTGCAAGCATCTTCTCCCAGAGACTTACTGGGACTGCGGCTGTACACACCTTCTCAGCGTAACAGAGCCCAGCCTCTGAGGAAACTTTTAGAAACGGTCATGGGGAGAGGGGAAGGAGGCAGGGGACGCCCTCAGGTCGTCCTCTCTCTCTCACAGAAGTAAAACGGAAATCAAACGGCAGCACGTTTTTCTCTCAGACACTGCTTCCTGTTACACTAACAGAAATGATTCTGGAACACGTATCTGAGGGGCCCTGTTGCTGACTCTTCATTTTGGCCCACCTAACTGTATTTGGTTTTTAAATGGAAGTCTTCTGAAACATTATTAAGCAGGGGGGCACCGCGTGGCTCAGTTGCTGGAACATCTGCCGTCGGCTCAGGTCATGATGCTGGGGTCCTGGGATCGAGCCCCTTGTCCCTCTCCCTCTGCCCCTCCCCACTATTTGTTTTCTCTCTCTCTTCCTCTCAGATAAATACATTTTTAAAACTCTCCCCCCCCCCAAAACACAAAAAACGAAAGGGAATTTACAGTTCTCAAAAAGTGGTCTCACATCTTGATCCCAACTCCAGTGCACGGACCTGTCGAGGTCACTCTCCTGTGAGAGCTTCTCGGCCACCAGACAGCAGCCTCATGCTCGCACGTGTGAGGCCCTGTGCCCGCCAAGCATTTCTCACACAGTGTCTCATTACATCTCAGACAACCTGAAGAGGAAAGAGGAGGCAGATGCTGCTTCGGAAGAGGAAACAGAGGCTCCGAGGGGTGAAATGATTTGCCCAAGACTGTACAAGTGAGCTGTGTTCCGGCGGCGGGAGTGAAAAAGACCTGGGCTCACCTCCGAGCTCTGCAAACACTGGCAGTGATTCAAGTAGCCACAAACACCATTCCAGTGAACACCGACCCAGTGCTCTGAAGCGAAACAGAAGGCAAAGTTCTGACAAGCGTCCGGTCATGGGATTTTTGCCAACTCGCCAGTACGGAACCTCATTTTGTGGGTGTTTCCGTTTAAAGACTCTTTAGCATCTGGTAGTGCTGATTCGCTAACCGAGAACTCACGGCATAAAGCACCTAACTCAGTCCCAAATGAAGCTTCTCTAACACTCTCTCAGGGCCCACACCACAGCCCTCTGGCACCCAGGAACTCCAGACAGGACTGCAGCGCCTAGCTTGGTCATTTTCAACAGTGAAATCATCAACCCAAAACACAGACGTGGGAGGAACAAGGCCATCGAGAGACCACAGCAAGGACCCCTAGTTAACAGGTGGGCACTGAGACAGGAAGCCAGGACCTTGCCTTGTCACACCCGGGCCAGTAATTCATCCATTGGGTCACTCAAATCTCCCCCTACTCTGCGCGTGCAGCCACCACAGAAAAGGGTTTAGGGTTATAAATAAATTCTAGAGAGTGGATGCAAAAATACAGAATCCACAAGTAATGAGGACCGACCTGGTGTGTCTCAGTCCGGTTTCTCCTCTGCAGTCAGGGCCGTGATAGGTCCCTTTTTCCCGGGACCACCGTGAGCAGTCCGTGACACAAGGCAGGTGTGGCTCCCAGCACAATGCCTGGCCCGAGGTGATCGCTCACTGGAAAAGGTTGTCATGGTGATTGCTCTGCCCGTCTGGCTGGAGCCACATGGTGAGGCAACCCAGAGCTGGATGGGGGGTTACTGTACAAACCTGGAGGGTGCAGCTGGCCAGGGCCTGGGAACTGTTTCCAAGGAGCCCTTTTCTCAAGGCTATCAAAGGCCGGCGGGGCCCAGCAAACACGCAGACAGCTTGCACAGACATGTAAATGAAGGAGCAGAGTAAATGGCAACGGGGCTGGATGCATTTCAAAATCAGTGAGCTAGTCCGCTGCTAGGACCCTTGGCTTCCTCGCTGCCCACATCGGCGAGGCGTCAGCACAGTGCAAAGGTGGGGGGGCCTGGACGGGCGTCCCCTGAGATGGCTTTCACAGCACTGCATGGTGGGGGTGGGAAAAGGAAGGGGCGCGGGGGCAGGGAGGCTTCCTCCCCACCCTCCACCCCCCCCCCAACCTCATCTTCAGGGAGTTTATGCTTGGGTTTTGGTGCAAGACCACACAAACCTTTGGTTCAGCTCCAATTTCAAACGTTCTGCTGAGCCAAGTCTCGCTTTTAACTTCAGAGCCACAGCCCGATTCGCGGTTAAAAATCTGGGCGAAGTCACGTTTGTTAAATAAAGAAGGCCCAGCTGGCTTAACACAGGTCCCTAATTACCGAACCGGAGTTGGAGCTGACTGAGGAATAAAGCAGCTCCAGAAACTTGCACACAGCTGATGATTTTTTTTTTTTTCTTTCTCCCCTACCGCATATTCCCGGAGCAGGGCTTCGAGAGCTGGCTTTAATCTCCTTGCTGCTGCAGGGCGCTGAGCCCACAAACAGGGGGCCCGGCGTCTCGTGGGAGCAGGTGCAAGCCTGCTTTTGCTCATGGGGACTCGGCACCAGGCTCCTTCTGCTTCCCAGCCACAGATGAAGTGAGCTGTGGACAGGGAGGCAGCGGCACAGGAGGGGGCCCGCTCCGGCCCCCCGCGTCCAGATGACTGAGTTCCGTCTAGACTGCGGCGTTAATGAAGTAGAACAGCTGCACGTGGGAAAGGATGTTCCAAAAGCCCCCACCCCACAATTACCCAGCCCGGCGTGCTTGCAAATTGATGCCGTTGTTCCCTAGACTCTGAATATTTGAAGCTGTTCTCCGAATTTCCTTCTGGTACATGACCGAGATAGTCCTTGAGCTGCCGAGTCTCTGGCAAAGTCAGATTAGACACCAGGGGCACGGCCTTCCTTAGAGGGCAGGGGCCTATCTTCTGTCTCCTTATGGCTTACATTTCTAATGAAATAAGGAGGAAGGCTTGTTTTTCACCCCTCTGGGAAAGGGGTTGTTATGCATTGTCCTTCAGAGAACGGGGCTAACTGCATTACTATAGGAGGGCCTAGATATCCCAGCACACACGACAAGCTCTCAGAAATACAAAGCCACCTGGGTGGCTCAGTGGGTTAAGCCTCTGCCATCAGCTCAGGTCATGATCTCAGGGTCCTGGGATCGAGCCCTGCATGGAAGGTGGGGGGAGGAGGTTCTCTGCTCAGCAGGGAGCCTGCTTCCCCTTCTCTCTCTCTGCCTGCCTCTCTGTCTGCTCGTGATCTCTGTTAAATAAATAAATAAAATCTTAAGGAAAAAAAAAAAAGAAAGAAAGAAATACAAAAACCATGGGGCACCTGGGTGGCTCAGTCAGTGAAGCGTCTGCCTTCGGTTCGGGTTGAACCCAGGGTCCTGGGATCGAGTCCCGCATCGGGCTTTCTGCTCAGCGGGGAGCCTGCTTCTCCCTCTCCCTTTCCTTGCTGCTCCCCCTGCTTGTGCTCTCTTTCTCCTTCGCAACAGCCCTGATCCGGTGGCAAAGATTCAAGAGCTGTGTTACCTTGGGCTAGTCTCTTAACTTCTCGGAACTTCCTTTTTCTTAACTGACAGGACGGTAGCAGAGTTGTTGCAGGCAAAACAAAGTACCATTCACAGCCATCTCAGCTGCTGGCTAGCTGTGTGGGCAGATTACTTAATCATTTTGTGCCTCCCATCCCCCATCTACAAAGCCTATTTGCATTGTGACGCTGTGCAGTCATGGAGTGAATACACCCGAGAGGCTTGTTGCTGAGCGAATGCTTAATCGATACAATTACTCTTATTGCTCAAGATGGTGCTTAGGCCTGGCTCTCTCCAGCTCTAACACGTGCAGAACAGTATCTTCAGTGGCTGTCTCCCTTCCTGAATTACAAGCTCCAGAGGAACCTTATGCTCCCCTCTGTCTACTCAGACCTTTACAAAACACCTGGCACACGACTGGCACTCCGTAAAAATCTGATGAATAAGTGAATCCAATGAACTCTCTGCTGCCTTAAAAAGACAACTTGTCTCCCTAATCCAACTAGACCACATGGGCTCACTCCCAAATGCAGAGGAGGAATGCCACGTTCACACTACAAATCTTCCCACACAGTGCCCCGGGCCGGGCTGAGCGAGAAATCAGTGAGCACTCCGTGTTAGCAAGAACTCTGGCTTTGAGCCTGCTCCGGTGGCCTGGACTGTGAGAGGACTCGCCCGAGCTGCAGCCCTGTCGCAGCCGGGGCCAGATGGCTGCAGTGCAGAATGGAAGGAGGGGGGTGGGTTGGTACCTACTTTCACAGCATAGGTGCTGCCGGGGTCCTCAGAGCAGGTGGCACAGTAGTAGATGGCATCCCCCGAGTCACAACAGGGCTTGTTACAGGTCAGTTTGAAGAGTGACCAGTTATTCTCGTTGAAGTGCAGCTCCTTTTTCTGGCCGCCCATGAAGAGGTCCTCGCACTTGGCCGCAAGGCGGACCAGGGACTGGGCATAGAGCCCCCCGAGCTTGGCATAGGTGCCCTCCTTGCTGCTGATGCTGCTCAGCAGGCTGTGGAAGTGGAGCTGGGTGCTGCTGGCAGACGCCTGGCTGGACACGCTCAGCTGGGAGGAGGTGGCCGAGGGGACCCCTCTGCACCGGAGGCTGGGGCTCCCGCAGCTGCTCTTGCTCCCCGCCAGCCCTGGCGCTGGCACCCAGTGGCCGTTGCTTCTGAATGTTTTCTCCAGGGGCTCAGAAGAGGAGAAGATTGGATGATGGCGGCTCCCAGGGCTTGAGGAGTAGCTGAAGTGGGGATCTTCGTGGGCACAGACATTGGTTTCTGAGTGGCTGAGGTTCAGCTTGGGACTTGCCGTTCTTGGCTTGGGGGACCCTTGGGTCCAGAAGAAGCCATCAGGGGAAGAGGCGGCCCGGCTCACTAACTTCTTCTGGGGGAGAGGCGGGGGCTGGAGGGGGCCACTGGGGGACACATCCTCAGTGGAGCCTGAAGGGAAGGAAACAGGAGCAAAGAGCTTCTTCCCACTGCTGGTGGGTGAGTGCGCCGGCTCAGACGAAGGGCCTGAAACAGAGAAACAGCAACGATCAGGCTAGAGGCCAATGACACTCCGTGAGGGGGCCCGCCAGTCAAAGCAATTTATTTTATTTGTACCTATTTCTTAGAGACAACAGATGCACACCGAACAAAATTCACAATGCAAGAAAGGTATACAGTGCCAGTGGAGTCTTCCTCCTCACCTGTCCCTTAGTACCCAGGCTCCCTCATCAGAGGAAACCACTGCTGGCAATCTCCAGGGATCCTTCCGGAGATCTGCCAAATGACCCAAACAAATGCACAGCACACATTTACTCAAAGATGGTATTTCACACCAGATGTACAGATCTACCCTAATTCTTTTTAACAGTGACCCATAATATATCATCCTATGCAAGTATCATAATTTAGCTAACCGATCCCCTCATGATGGACACTTAGGTTGTTTCCAACATTTTGCAAGCAGTAATGACAACAGCAAACCTTAATGCTTGCTTTGAATGGATTTTTTTTTTTTTAAATCAGGTTATTAGAGGATAAATTTACCTACAGCAAAATTCTCCCTTTTTGGTGTGTACTTGTACAAGTTTTGACAAACACCTTGGTGCCTTGAGGGGCAGGGTGGACCCAGAAATATCTTAGAAGGTGGAGGTACGTGATTTGATAAATGACGAAACAGATCTCAAGGGAAAGCGAGTCTTTCCTAGACCCCCAGTTCCCAGAGTGGGGCACACAGGATGCTGACCCTGATGGGGGGCAGGGTGGGGGACTCCATCACGGCCGCAGCCCCTTTGCCCACCCCCAAAGCATGGGGATGTTCAGAAGCATCATGAGGAGCTGGAGGGCCAGTCTAAACAGGACGAAAACTGGACTTCACTCTTCATATCAGCGTAGACAATGGAGTTTTCCCAATGAAACAAGAGTTCAGGTAAAAATAGGCAGGAAAAAAGGCATCGCCACTGGGCACAGAAAGGGGCAAACTGAAATAGTCCTCCTTTCCTTCACTCTCAGAACCGACTGGAGGATGTCCCCACTCTTCTGATAGCAGCTTTGAGGGCAGTAACAGAAGCACTCACTGTATTCACAGGTTGTAAGATGCCTCCCAGGATCCCGAAGGTTAAAATGTGGGAGCAATTCGGGTCTTACATTCAAGGACACGGCACGGGGACATGACACGAGTTCCCCAAGCCGTGTCATCCTAAGGGCAGGGCACGCGGTGTCCCTTTGCACCTCTCCCCACCTCAGCAGCATGACCGGTTTGCAAGAGCTGCGACAAACATGTGGGCCCCGGGCGCGCAGGGAAAGGCCCCCAAGGAAGCAAACTAGGAGCTCTGCGTCGATGCGCACAATCTTTCCAGGGCTGCTCCCGCAGTGTCAACAACTTTCTCTGCCCACGCTGAGTCTCCCTCTGCTTTCTCCAACCAAAGTGGGGACAGAAGGGGCCCCGAGGGACAAGCACAGGCGCCAGGCCCTTCTGATCAACACGGGGTCTCCCTACTCGGGACACTCCATAGGAAGAGGTCCCTCTCGGAGCAAGGGGCACACGCACATCCTCGGGGCTCCCCGGCCCTGGGCAGCGCAGGCACTGACATTGATGCCGCAGCTTCGCCAATAATAGCACAGTCAGGGAGCCAGCTGTGGGGGCCTCCTGTCTGGGACAACCCCAGATGCAAAGCTCACAACAGGGTAAGGTAGATGCAGGCATCTTGATGAACACAGGAGCCAGGAACCAACAGGCTCATGGGGAGAGAAGCCCACACAGCACAGTGAGGCCATCAGGCTCCACATCAGCACCTTCCCTGGCTCTGCTGTCTCTCCTCCCAGGTGATGAGCAGGAGGACAGCCAGGAAGAAAACAGGTCCATCTTCTGCCCTTTCTGCTTTCTGGACAGCAGAATGGGTCTAAGTGTCAGATTCTCCATTTGTTATCAAAGACGCGGGGGTAGGTGGATGTGGGGAGGCAGGGAGCATGTGATCAGAGTCTCCAGTCAATGCTTGAATCAGTGTCTCCAGGGACAGGGACAGCCTGTCTATGGAGAGGACTCCTCCTGGTCCCCAGTCCTGCTGGCCGGGATGTGTCTGACAAATCAACTTCTGGGCTCGCTGTCTCTTTAAGGCCTGTGCTATTTCCCCATCCTTGCCTCCCTGTACAGCTCTCCGGGACACCCCCCCCCCCCACCGCCTTTTCTGCCTCGACTGCAGTCTGAGGGCGGACAGCAGGACCAGCCCCGAACTCACCGTTGCCCTCACTCGACTGAGTTCCCTCATTTAAAAACTGACCGAATGCCCTCATAGTGGAGGTCCCTTCCAGCAGGGAATAGTCTATAATTTTGGCCACTTGCTCCATTTTCAACCCCTCCCAACAAGCGTTTTGTCTCAAAGCTGCCCTGGAAATAAAATACCGCTACACAGAGGGCTGTCTCCCTTCCATGGTTTCTCTGTCTCTAGCTCCCTCAGCTGCCCCTGGGGTCAACTTTTCAATCTATAGGGATAGCAGGAATCGTAAAAAAATAAAATAAAATCTGTAACACTTCTTATTCCCTAGATTACCAAAGAGAACCGAGAGGTTCTGCTTCCACACCAAAAATAACTTGTGTGTTCAGGCAGTAGGAAGGAAGTGATTTTCTCCCTTACCCCCTGGGTGTTCCCTTGCTCTCCTGTGTGGCTTTGATCAGATCTATGGGTAAATCTGGAAGGAGGACTGGGTATGAGGTGGAGAACGGTTCATTTTTCTTTGGTTCTTAGATGCTATGTGTCTGTCACCCAACAAAGCATGTACGAGTGGATGGCACTGCCTCTGAGTGACCCCCGACCACACACGTCCCCAGCAGGGCAGGGCTGCCGTCACCCAAACCTCATCCAGGGAAGTGAGGCTTACCCGAAATGTGCACCTCACCCATATAATTGGGGATTTTGTACACATATGGTGATTTTGAGGTTAAAAAAAAAATTGCCTAATTCTATAACAGGCACAGCCACCTTCTAACAAGAGGCATCCTTCTTAAGGTCTTTTCTTTTCTTTCTTCTTTCTTTTCTTTCTCTCTTTCTTCTTTCTTTTCCTCCCCCCTCCCTGTTTCTTTGTTTCTTCCTTCCTACCTTCCCTTCTTCCTTCCTTTCCCTTCCTTCCGGTTTCTTGAAGTTTTCCTCCAGCTTTGGAACCACAACAAGTGAGAAGCCCATCCTTCACTCTGAGAGCCCCGGGCACCCAGGTCCACATAACAGCTCAGCTGGTGGTATCCTGGGGCTACTCCGAAAGAGGTGTCAACGTGAGGCCCTTCTCGATGAAACTGTAATTCCTCCACCATGAAACAAGCAGTACCTATTTGCTATGCGGCCAGAGGGCACCCCTAAAGACCCACTCTGATTCCACCAATTTCTTCAGTCTCTTACCCTCCTCAGGAACGTGGCTGTACAGCAGCTACATTCTTACTGCAGCAGACCCTTGAGCAACACGGGGTCAGAATGAATGGGTCCCCTTATATGTGTTTTCTTTTTTTTAATAAATACAGTACTGTACTGTACATGTATTTTCTTTTCCTTATGATTTTCCTTTCTCCAGCTTCCTGTACTGTAAGAATGCGGTATATAATACCTACAACATACAACATACGTTTGAGTTGACTCTTCACGTTATCAGGCTTCTGGTCAACAGTAGACTTATTACTAGTTAACATTTCTGGGGAGGCAGAAGTTATATGTGGATTTTTGACTGTGCGGGGGTTGGTGTTCTAACCCCTATGTTTTGCCATGGTCCATCCATTGTATTTGCAACAGCTACCACACTCTGCGTTCAGGAGAGCCAGAAAAAAGAGGGGACAGATATGCCTTGACACCTAAAATAGATACAGAAATCACAGGCAAAACACTGGTTCAGGAAAATGTGACTAAAAAAAAAAAAAAAGGAAAAAAAAAAAACCCAACCCTAAACTCCTGAAAAAACTTTGGCCAAAGCCCACATTCTCAGGACTCAGCTCAACAGCAGTGAGAAGAATTCAAATATATCCTGGTTTTATGCTGGTGCTAGATCACCCTGTTTCCAAATTCTGGCTTACAGCGAAGAGTGTAAAAAGAGGTGAAAATGGAAAATACTTTTCTGGGAAGTTTGCCTTCATCATAGTTACATCACCGGTAGGTTTTGAAATGACTTTTCATACTAATTGGGCCAAAGAGCTCCAAAAGTTCTTCTTCCCATTTCTAACTCTACGTATAAAGCCAGTAGCCAACTATAGAGTAGAACACGTCTGTATCTCTATAGGGTGCGCATTTCAGGGAAGAAATAAGTGTTTCTGGTGGAAAAGTTACATATCACATACGGGGAGGGATCCTAAAAAGACCAAGGGGAAGGAATACGAGTTTGGTGCCATTGCATTTAGAAAGCAGAGAAGAAATCAGGATTTTAGCGGTTGGGATAAACAGCTTAAAGCCAAGGCAGAAAGGGAGGCCAGAAGTTCAAACGTAGTACTGGGATGTTTTCTTTTATTATAGAGTCCTCTCTTCTTGCTGGGTTTTAATAGGTACCTTCATTGTTTAAGGAGGAAGTGGTCAGTCCAGTTTTGAGCTGTGTGAATGAGCCCGTCTGTCTCCCTCGGTGCACAGCTCTGCCTTCTGACAGCAGCTGCCCAGGACAACTGTGGAGGCCGAGCGCAGACTCAGGGCCAGGAGCACCCAAGCTCCAAATTCTTAGCTTTTGGGTCTGGCTATTATCCAACTGCAGGTAAGGTGAAGCAAATGGAATTTTCTTTTATTTGAAAAACTTGGGAGTGTTCCATGGATTTTTTTTTTTTTTTTTAATGAGGATATGGACTGTTCAGCTGGAAATGGCTGTAGAGATGTACCCGTTCATTCAATGTTTCCTGAGCACCTACTAAATGCAAGGCACAGGGCAAAAAGCAGATGGATCAAACCTCTCCTACAGCCCGTGGCCTCATTCAGAGAAAGCCATCTATGCGGGCCCCTTGCCCATGGCATGCAGAAATGGCACTCTTGATGGTTTCTACTAAAGCCTCTCTTCCTGGCCCTTGATACATGAAGTGGGTGGCAGAGGGAATGGTCTAGCCTCACATGTAGCTTTTCCTCCAGGGGAAAATCTGTGCAAACTCTTCGGTCCCATAATCAGAAAGACTCAACTCTAAATGTTAAAAAAAAAAAAAAAAAAAAAGCAGTCAAGTATCCCTTCAAAAAGAACGCTTGCTTTCTCAAGAAGGTAAACGTGGTCTGAAAATGGAAGCACGTTATTAACATTTTACAACTGGCAGGGAGATGTGGCATTGGTGAGGAGTCTCTCCAGAACACTTAATCATCCCAAGAAACAATCATCGAGACATGAATGCAATTTACATGCAAAAGAGGAGGTCTCAGTTTGGAAACAGGCACATAGCAAACATTCCATGCCCACGGCCCCAGTGCGGCCCTGGACTCCTGGGCTCCCCATCTCCTGTGAGAACACAGTATCATTTAGGGGTCTTCTTCCAAATTAACAGTAAGATTAACAATTAGTTTGAAGCCCTTTCCCATGCTGTTGATGGAAGTGTAAATGGACATTTTACAAGAAAATTTGGAAATGTCTATTTAAAATGTGTCTGTTTTGACATACCCATTCCACTTCTTCTAAGAATTTATCTTACAGATATGCTCACCAAATTATCTTAAGGTGTGTCACAGGATCTTACGGGAGACTGGTAATGAAGATCACCTAACCGTGCATTGTTTAAGAGAGGGGTTTAACCGCTTTGCACAATGACAAAATAAGCAGCATTAACAAAAATGAGATTCTGATTCAAATGAGATTCAAATCAGAGGTTCTGATTTGAAAGACTTCAAGATACATTAAGTGTAAGAATGTGTCCTATTGAGGTTTATGACATTTTAAATACGGATAAAAGGGGAGATTCCATGGCTCAGTCAGTTAAGTGTCTGCCTTCGGCTCAGCTCATGATCCCAGGGTCCTGGGATGCAGTCCCATATCCAGGTCTACACTCGGCAGGCAGCCTGCTTCTCCCTCTGCCTCTGCCTGCCACTCCCCCTGCTTGTGCTCTCTCTGTGTGAATAAATAAAATCTTCTTAAAAATTAAAAAAAAAAAAAGTATGGATAGGAATTTCTGATAAGATATAGAAAAATATCCTCAAAATTTCAAAGGTGGGAGCTCATTTAGAGGTTATCTGATGACTCTGACTTTTCCTGTCATATCTTTCCCCATCAAGTGAATTGTTATTCAGAGACACGTACTGACTTTACTAAAGTGATAAAATATATTTTAAAATTCAGTTTAAAGGGAATAGTTTAAACTAAGGTAAAGCTTCACTTTGATGATATTCTAAGGGCTCAGGCCACAGACATTCTTAGAAATGACTATCTTTTCCTTTGGGATATCTTCTTCCTCCTTCACTAATCAATCTCCCAGAACAGATCCCATGACTCAGTGTGTCTCCACAGGGGTGGGGGATGAGGTGGGCCTCATCCCTGTTAGAGCAAAACACCAAATGGAATCTATTAGACCAAACCCGCCAATTTAGGATCAAGCGCTCCGAGGGCCTGTTTGACAGTCAGAACACACTATTTTCAGCCAGGGAGTCTCTGAAAAAGGCCCTGAAAAAGGGCCGCCTTTTCTTCTTACGGAGTCTCAGGTAACAGCCCAAGTCGAGGAGCAAATGCTCAGGGAAGGTCAGGCTGTCACTCCCGACTGATGTCTGATCTGTGTGGACTGACTGTCTCTCCTCTTGACAGATCCGCCCACCCCTTCCCGCCCACTTCCTGGCTTGATTCTTCATAGCATTCACTGCCATCCGACACACTGGCTGTTTTACTTTAGCCCTTTATCTTTCTCCTTGTCCATCTCTCCCCACGGGAATCGGAGAGAAGGAACTGGGCCTTTTTTGTCACTGCTCTACATTCAACATCTAAAATCGTATCTAGCACGAGGTCTGGATTCTACAAGTATCTATCAAGTCAATGACTGAACTAATGCATATATTTAAAAAATCCTCTTGGGGGGCAGGGTGTCTGGGTGGCTCAGTGGGTTCAATGGCTGCCTTCAGCTCAGGTCATGATCCCGGGGAACTGGGATCGAGCCCTGCGTTGGGCTCCCTGCTCAGCGGGGAGCGGGCTTGTCCCTTTCCCTCTGCCCCTCCACCCTGCTCGTGTGTGCTCTCTCTTTTAAATAAATAAATAAAATCTTAAAAAACAAAACAAAACAAAACCAAACCCCTTGGCATAACTACTGAGGAAAAGAAGCGGACTACCGTGAGGATATTTCATTAACCTGGCTATATTTCTGGTCTGCTAGCTATAAAAACACGAACACTGACCTTCATGTGAATTCACACCTAAATTCACTGTGTGGCCAGACCTCTTACCTGCTGCTGGTGCCAACAGCTTCGGTTCCACAGAGCACTTTCTAAATCTGCTGGACTGTGGGAACCTGGCATCAGGGATGTGTGTTAAACTGTGGCACTGAATTTTAACGTTACCCTAAATCGAAGAGGAAAATGATCTCCATGGGGCATTAGGTTCACCTATTTGAAAGGAACCATTTACAGCATGAGAGTCTTCTTTTTTTTTTTTTTTTTTTTTTTAAAGATTTTATTTATTCATTTGACGGAGAGAAATCACAAGTAGACGGAGAGGCAGACAGAGAGAGAGAGGGAAGCAGGCTCCCTGCTGAGCAGAGAGCCCGATGCGGGACTCGATCCCAGGACCCTGAGACCATGACCTGAGCCGAAGGCAGCGGCTTAACCCACTGAGCCACCCAGGCGTCCCCAGCATGAGAGTCTTCTGATGACCATTTGTGGTGATCATTTAGCCGACCTCTGTGCCTCCTGGCTATTCCCCACAGGTCACCTCTCGGCGGTGTGCATGGATCTGTCCTGACACGTGCGGTTTGTCCCTCCAAGCCAAGCACCAACCAAACAACTGCTTTCATGGATTTTTTTTCCTTCCACTGAGAAGACTCACTGTTCAGCTGAATTGCCCACATGGACAGATGGGATAACAGATGTGCTCTGAGGGGTGTGACATGGGGTACAAGCCTGAAGAAGTGACGTGAACAGTGACATAAAGATGACACTTTGTAAACCTAAAATTTAGACACATCGGTTTTTAAAATTCAACAAAGTAATATATTCCAATTATGTTTGATTTTCTTATAAAATTTTTTAGAAAGATTTCTTTATTTGAGAAAGAGGGACAGTGCGCTAATGCATGGGAGAAGTGGGGGAGGGGAAGACGGAAGGGGAAAGAGAGAACGTCAAGCAGACTCCCCGCTGAGCGCAGGGCCCAACACGGGGCTCCGTCTCATGACCCTGAGGTCAGGACCTGAGCTGAAACCAAGAGTTGGACACTTAACCGACTGCGCCACCCAGGTGCACCCCCCATTTTAAATGAAATTTAAAACTTTTTTTTTTTTTTGGTCACAAAACCCAAATAGTAGAAAACTAACTTTAACCACTAACCCTGACAAGCTTCCAAGAAATTTACACAAACTATTATGATACACTCTGGAGTGACTTTGTCCTCAACTCACTCAGGTCCGTCTTTACTGCAGATACAAAAAGTCTGGAAAATGTGTTTTTTTTACTAGTGAATTCTTACTGACAAAACAAATAGTCTAATGATATCTTTTGATTTAATATTAAAGAAGACATTACATTCTGGTCTCTAGGAACTTGAGTTTGAACTAACTCTACCTCCCTTCAAATCCACTCTCTCAGCTTCAGGGCTAGATACAGTCACAAAAGGTGTGATGGGTAAATACTTCAATATTCTTTCTATGAGGTAAAAGCGAGTAAGAATTCATGGGATTGAAAGGTAATTGTTTAGGAATAGACCGGAAGCAAGCCACCTTGATTAACGATGAGAAGCAGACTGACGGCTTCTTCACTTTTCATGACCAGTGTGGTTCTAGACGGTCTCTAGACTGATGTTTAATAGCTATGACAAAGGGAGGGTGGGGAAAGGAAGCATGGTCTAGGGTGTAGAGCCATAAGCAGGAGCCATAAGCAGAAGAAAGCATAAGTGTTCATAAGCAGAATAAAATCTTTCATTCTAAGGGCCCAAATTCTAGTAACAAGGCATACACTTTTTGTTGATCTAGGAATGCCCATTTTGAAGTGCATTCCCATTGAATAACTGGCACATGATAAAGACAGAACCATGAAAAGGGGAAAATCTGCAGAGTAAGAAAGCCCTCTTTTGCCACATCCCACCCCAATCAAAACTAAGCGATTTCCTGTTTTAAAGTCTGAGCTATCAGAAGTTTCCCAGAAGAACACACCACAGACTGACACAACATATGCTCTAGACTTTGCAGTACTCATCTTTCCAATAGAAATATGTTGGTGACAGCGACTTTACGATGGAAGTCTCGACTCCAAAACTGCCTACTGGGAAGAAATATTTCCACTGGAGTGAGAGAGGTCGTCATGTTAGCACATGTCGAAAACTAACATGCTAAAGCGAGTTTAAGGGAAAAGCAGAAGAAACACACAGACACATACACACATGCAAAGAATGTTGAAACGGTGAGAGGTTTTAACACTACCCATTACGACTACAGAAACATAAGAGTTCCTTCTCAGGAATGTGCCCAATCAGGACATACCCACATAGTACACCTTAGCGCTTTCTCCACGGAGTGGGATGGCTGGTAGTCTCATGAAGCCTCCATGCTTTAATTCAACAAACATATACGTAAGCGCCTGCCGTTTCCAAGTGAGTGTGTGCACGTGTGCATGGGGGTGTGCCCTCATGCTCATGAAGGAGTGAAGAAGATAGCGGAGAGGGAGAGAGAGAAACGTGGAGGGTAAAAGCTTGTGGTTGGTGGTACTAATCCCCCAAGAACACATCCCGAGGACAGAAATGGAAGACAGACCTATACATAGATAGCTCATCACCCCAGGAGCCAGTGGACGCACTGTGTGTCCGTAGAAAAAGCAGGGCGGCATGAGGTGCCTCGTCACGTATCCAACAGGGAATGGATGGCAACTGCCCCTCTCGGTGGAGTCTACCTCAGGGTCAAAGTAGGACCAAGATGGTAGGTCTAGCTCAGCCATTCCAAATCCTAGCAGTGAGACCATGGCTGGCCTTCCAGACTTGGGAGAATCTAAGCCTCTTCGTCAAGGTCAAGTCTGTTACCTCCATCACTGCAGGTCCTGGAGTCTGAGGCCAGGCTGTCCGTGGAGCCCGTGTTGAAGCTGACGTGGACGCCCCTGCAGGGAGGACTGAGGCTCTCTGCAGAGCCCCGGCTTACTTTTTCCAAATCAGAGCTGCTCTTGTTCATTTTTAAAAGGTGCCTGGAAAATGCAAGAACAAACAAGAAAAGTGATTAATTTGGGTTCAGTTCAAAAGCCAGGCAATGGGTCATGAACCTACTATGCTCTGGAAACCTGAAGCACCAGCTAAGTTTTGAAAAAAAGATGATCCTGGGAAGAGAGAACGGGCACACTTTTGAAGCCTTATGCACGTGAATGGTAGGAGATTTGTCAAGTACGGTTAGGACGGGTGACTCTATGAAATTTAGACAAATCCAAAATCATGATTTAGGAGGAACCGCCTTCATATTCTAACCCTGTTGGCCAAAACATATGTCCCCTATTGTAGACTGTACAACATCTCTATGAAGAAAAACATGAACGTTATCATACGAGTCAATTACAGAGATATACGGAGATTGGGTAGCTTCTGCAGGATCACAGGGCAAATGAATTGCAAATTAGGCCTAAAAAGGTGGGATTTCCTCTTGTCTGGTACTCTCTTAACAGAGCTTCAAAGGGTCTAGGTTATTCCTTGGAATTAACGAAAACTTTCTATCAATTTAACCAGACTTCTAGTACAATGCTCAGAAATACGTTAACATAACCCTTCTTCCTGAAGCATAGAATCTGCCCTTAGGCTTTCTATGAAATCTTTTGTTGCATCTCTAAGACACCATTACCAACATATCATGACCGGAATACCAAGTTCAAGAGATAAATAACTTGCCTTGGAGAAAACACTGCCTGTTATCAGGTAAAGCAGTTAGCTTATTGATTTCTCCTTCCCTTTTCCCAAGGACTACATGAATATTCAATCTGACCTGACATTTTTGTCACCAAGTGAGGCAGACCACAATCAATCTAGCTCTCTCCCTGTTGGTGGTAACCCAGATTTGTCCAAACTGGTATTTCCTGATGACAGTCCTGTTCCCACTACAGCAGATCTATATCTCAATATCGGCTGTAGGAAATATACAATGCAGTATTGATCTGGCATCAGAGCTGCCTTATTTAATGCACATGACCTTACAGTCAAGAATGTATCGACTGTTCTTTGTGTTCAACATTGCCAGACCCTCCATTGGTCTTTGCGGTCGTGG
Organism: Mustela erminea; assembly: GCF_009829155.1. Taxonomy (NCBI): domain Eukaryota; kingdom Metazoa; phylum Chordata; class Mammalia; order Carnivora; family Mustelidae; genus Mustela; species Mustela erminea. The sequence goes on from NC_045634.1 coordinate 21,827,507, forward strand.
GGATGCTGTACTGATCACCAGAAAAGTTTAGAGAAAGTTTGTTAGCTCCCATGAAAATACTCTTCAGGGACACGTCCTTCTCCTCACCCCCAATTCTTAGAACCCACATTGAGAAATAGCTTACAGCTGTCAAGTGTAAGCTGTGACAGTGATGGCCAGGTCACGACCAATAGTATGCCTCACTGTAGGGCTCTGGGAAATATCAGATCCTCAGGAAGTGCTCTGGCAGTAGATTATCTTTATTTTACCCTCTGGCAAAATAAAATCATGGAAAGTTTTGTAAAATATTTTTATTCTCATCTGATCTATCAATCATGGCTTTTGCAGATAAAGCCTAGGTATGCAGCTGTGAGTAATGACAACTCCTGGGTCTAGGACAGAAGTCAGCTCTGTGGCAATGCAATGACCCAGCCCCCTCCAAAGTGGCCTTTGGAGTCTCTTGCTCCTCAGGCCCAGAAAATTGCCAAGGGAGAAATTCCAGCACCAGAGCTGCTGAGCTGGCAAAGCTCCCCAGTCCACAAACCTAGAAAAACACTGAATGAAATGTATACAAACAGATAAAACTAAAAAAATATGTAAATGTGTGTCTGTGAAGACACACACACATACACACACACACACACCCCTTGGATAGATGTCCTTGAGAAATGTTATTCAAATCACTAGTAGTGAACGTGCAGCCCAGTCAATTTAGTGAGTCATGGCAATTTACCAGCAGTTTAACAAAATAGGCTCCTATGGGACCAGAAAACACGAAAATATTTCAGTAAGGATTTTTGAAACATTGTTTTGTGAAACTTTCGTTTCAGGTGTGTGCCTACTGGGTCATGATAGCCAATACATTTCTTATTGTGGGTCATTGTTAAAAAATGGCTAAAGATCACTGCTCTAGAATAGGGGTCAACAAGCATTTCCTTAAAAGGCCAGATGGGTGATATTTTAGGATTATGGCTCATATGGTCTCTGTTACAACTACTCAACTCTGCTATGGCAACAGGAAAGCAATCATCAACTCTATGTAAATGAATGGACATTTTTTCCAATAAAACTTTATTTACAAACACAGATTACCATACTGTAGATGGTAATTACTGGCCCTGATCTAGACCAGCCTTGTCCAAAAAAATTACAGTGCAAATCATATATATATAATCTTAAACTTTTTAGTAGCCAAATTACAGGTGAAATTATTTTAATAATATCTTTTATTTAAACAAAATATATAAAAATACTGTCAACTTAATAGGCAATGAGTATAAAAATCATTAATGAGATATTTTACTTTTTTTTTCATTCTAAATCTTCAAATTCTGGTGTGTATTTTATACACACAGCACAATGCAATTTAGAGTAGCTGCATTTTAAGCTACTGACTATTGTACCAGTCAGTGCAGATCTAAAGAAAATCTCATACATGGACAGGTTCTTCATGGTGTTACTAAGAGTAAAAACAATCATAAACAGTCCAGTGTCCATCAATAAAATAATGGATACATTGTGGTATAATCTTATAATGGAATATGACATATAACTATAAAATAAATGAACTTGACTTAATGTACTAATACTGAAATTATTCTTAAATGTTGAATGTTAAAAGCAGCTTGGGGAAAATCAAAATTGCAATGAGATAATGACCTCACACCAGTCTGAATAGCTAGTATGAAAAACATCAGAAATAACAAGTGTTGGCGAGGATGTGGAGAAAAGGGAAACTCGTGCATTGTTGGTGGGAATGCCAACTGGTACAGCCTCTGTGGAAAACAGTGTGGATGTTCCTCAAAATATTAAAAATAGAAATACCATATGACCCAGTAATTTTACATCTGGGTATTTACCTGAAAAAAAATGAAAACCCACTAATTTGAAAAGATCGAGGCACCCCTATGTTTACTGTAGTGTAATTTACAACAACCAAGATATGGAAGCAACCAAAGTGTCCACTGATGGATAAACAGATAAAGAAGAAGTCATAGGTATATACAATGATATCACTCTGTCATAAAAAAGAACGCTCACCATTTCTAACAACCTGGATGCATCTAGAAGGCATCAGGCTAAGTGAAATCAGTCAGAGAAAGACAAAAATACCCTAGGAGCCCACGTACATGTGGGATCTAAAAAACAAAATGAGCAAATGAACAAAAAAACAGAAAAAGAGACTCATAAAAACAAAGAACAAACTAGTGGTGGCCAGAGGGGAAGAAAGGGGGGAACGGTTGAAATAGGGGAATGGGATTAAGAGGTACAAACTTCCAGTTATAAAATAAGTAAGTCACAAGGATGAAAAGTATGGCACAGGGATTATAGTCAATCGTATTATAGTAACTTCACAGGGTGACACATGGTAACTAGGCATCGCGGTGAGCATTTCATTACGTATGGAATTGTTGCATCACTATGTATACCCGAAACTAATATGATATTGTATGCCAACTATATAGTTCAATTAAAAAAAAGAAAGTAATTTGCAAAAGGTCTCAAGTACAGTGTGATGCCATTTTAATATATTTTAAAAACACATAATGATGCTGCAATTTTTTTGTTTATCCTATATATGCAGTCAAATGGAAATAATACTCATCACCTTCAAGTTAGTGAACACTCTGGGTAACAGTGGGAAATGGAAGCAGAAACTAGGTATGAAGTCCTTTTCCCCTGAACCTGTAACGTTTTCGTTTTCAAAATCTAAAATGGCTAATAACACTTGAAAAATCTTTGGAGGACACATGACAGCTAAGTTATTCTTTGAACTTCCCTGTATGCTTAACATATTGGATAAATGGAGAATGAACATTTCTAGGAGGACAGAAAGTCAGTAGGGCCTGCATGAACCTATGGGTGGCCGTTCTCGTTGACCTGATGCTGAGCCCCAGAAACCCAACAAGGGTTCCCACCAGGCCCCATGGTGGGACGGGCAGATTCAGAGAAGGTTAGTAATACCACAGAAGAGCGTTATAGATGGAAAAAGTTATTTTTCGGACCTAAGCAACTCTTCTGAGACTTCAAAAATCAGTTCTTCTGCGTCTAGTCACTAGCAGGGAGAAGTCACAGTTTTGAACTCATCACGTGGATGCAGACAAAGTTATTCTTGGGGTTGCAGGATAAAGTTTCAGCAGCATGTGTGTATGTGTAGGGACATGGGGAGCCTCAAAAGTAGACTTGGGAAATCTCAGTACCTACGCACAGGGGGAATTTTCATGTTTTCATGGCTTCTGGGAAGACGACCATTTCTCTACTAAAAAGGCTTGAGCAGCCCAGGCTCCCGCTGGGTAACAAAAGCCCAGTAGGCATCTGGAATGCTCCGGTGTAAACAGGGGAAGCAAGGGGTTACCCTTTCTCATCATAGTGAGATCTTGGGAGCGATGACTCTTTTATATGAATTGCATCAAAAACCTTCTTTCTTGGAATCCCGTGGAATCTGTGCTCTTAAAGCATTGCCATTTTAAGTAGGGAATGAGCCAAACTAGCTCAGATTTCAGAGTGAAAGGGGAAGCTGACCGTCAGAGCACACACCTACAATCCAGCTGCTTTTGTGTGCTCCATCGGTGTAAGCAAGACATTGCTTAAGAATCCCAGGGAAAGGCTCACTATTCCAAAGGTGACTTCTCTGAGCACCATTGGGTTGTTCTGTCGGACCTAAGGCCACAGCCAAGACTCTACCAGTTGTTTCTAAAGGCGCTTTCCCCTCATTAACAATAATTTGATCTGCTCTTCATAAAACTGGTGCCAACCATCTAGAGTTTGCAATCTGATGTCATGTCATTTAAGGAAGTGGCTTCAACCGGCCGAAACCACAGACTTCGGTCTTTCCTCTCTGGGTGGTGAATAACATTCTTATCAGCGGCAGGGAGAGCACGGCCTGCACAGATGTCTTTGCTCCCGCAGGGTGATAAACGACTTGTTCTTACTCAGACTTCCTTCCCTGCCTCCTGTCGATGAGCTAGAGTCACAGGAGAGGAGGATGAAATACACAGCTTGCGCCCCGTGTCCTTAGAGACTGAGCCCTGCAGCTGCCGCCCGGTGTTTTCAGAATGGCTTTTCCCCCCATTGTCCTTCAAGAAAGAAGCCCTGCCAGTGTTTTCTCCGAACTGTATTGGTAGAAAGCTAGGGAAAAAAAAAAAAAAAATCCAGGCACAAGAGCCATCTGCCGGACTTCCTCATTCATAGGAACAAGACTCATCTAAAAATACCCACCGAGCTTCCAGAATGTCCAAAATTCTTAGCGGATTCCCAGCCCCAGCTTGCGGCGGGGACCGCGGCTCAAGCTTAGCACATCCACCAGGCTCTCATCGGACATCACGGTTTGTAAAGTGTGACGGAGGCCAAGTGTCCTTCTCACTGTCCTGAACTGTGTTCAGTTCACACACATTCAGTTGAGAAGTTTTTGCCTCCGGAGCAGAAGCTTATGAAAGCCCAAAGGATGCTAGAGCGTGATTTCAGACCCAGGACTCCAGACCCGGGTGCACCTGCACACCAAGCCTTCGGGCTGGTCAAATTCACTGCTAAGTTTGGTGATGACTTGGAGAAACCCTCTGAACTAGATCTGAAAGCACACACGGGTTAGAAGACGCTACATCCATTTTTTAAAATTACCCAGAAGAAGTGAAAACAGGCTAGTTTCAGATGCAAATAAGTCGTGCCTAAATCAAAGAAGGAGAACCTCTTACCATCCTAAACTCTGGCGCGTCGCGTCATCCTCATTGGCAAGGCCCCCCAGAGCCCAGGGATGGGCTGGGCCAGGGGCTACAGGGTCCCATGGAGCAGCCCCGAAGAGGAGGGCCAGCTTCGGTGGCAGTGCCGGGAGTGTGTGGTCAGCCGGCTGGGAACTCACCGCTCAGAGCTCTCCTTTCCCCTTAGTTCCTCTCTGACTTTTCTATAAAATGCACTTCCTGCAAAAGCACAGGAAAACAGGGACGGCTCTGCCTCTGACCTGCGGCTCTCAATCTCCAATTGTCTTGTTGGGCTCCAATGTTAGCGGCAATTCAAATATGCTCTGAAACACAGTCAGCCTCACCCCACTCACTCTCTACTATGTAGCCACATCCTAAGGTCAAGATCATTAAATGATTCAAGCTGAGCTTGCTTGGTGAATAAAAGCACCTCGTTTTTGTTTTTGTTTTTGTTTTTACTTTTCCTATGCCTCTATTAGCTGCAGCATGTCCCCTGTCCTGTCTGTCCTGAATAGCATTCCCAGGTCTTTCAAGACATAAACTTTGACTGTCTATTCTGTGCTGAGCACTGTGTTAAATACTGTGGTTACAACAGTGAGTAGAGACGATGCCATCCTTGCTTCAACAGACCTATGACCTGGGAGATAAATACTTATCCAGCTCCCCTAAAAAAGTATATAGAGGGTTCAGTCTATACCTTCAGAATACAATTGCAGTCTTGGGAGTTGAGCATCCTGACTCCAAATCTCTCTAAAACACTGCTCTCATAATGACGGCTGAGGCTGATGAGCTCTATACAGAGCTCTTGTTAAGTATGCTTAACCTCGGCCATCATATTGGATTTTGGGTGCTCTGTGGTGACTGAAATACATACCCCAGATATTCTTCACTAATCTCAATTTAAAACATTTTCCCCCACTGTTTATATATTGGAATATATAGCTAGACTTCTTGTTTGGGGAAAAAAAATGATTACCATCTTGTTTATATACTACTACTTCTCCTCCTTAATCCTTTGCTCCAACTGGCCTAATCTCTCATCGTCCCCAAAGCACTCTGCATTACTGTCCCCTGCCTATCTTAGCTCTGAAGAAACATCTGTCTCTTTCTTTCAAAGCTTTATACCCTCAAACCCAGGGTCCATATCACTTACCTACAAATCCCTCCCAAATCCCTGCAGTCTTTTCTGACTGGCCCGTCTCCTCTGGAAAGCACACCGAGCTGAGTCTGATTCACATCACTGGGCATTAGGTTATAATTCTGGTTAGATTATTCTAATTGTTTCATGTGAGACAGGCTTATTACCACGCCCAAATTATAAATTGTTCGAGGAGCTGTGTCCTACTCAGAATATACTGGAACACACAGTAATTACTAAATACTTCTTGACTAAGTTTATCTGCTTCTGTTTCAATAACTTGGTGGCATCTGGGAACATAAATGTTTCCTTTTGGTAAAGAATTACATTTGCCCAGCAAATCTTGCAAAAGGCAGGAACACGGAGCAAACACCCCCAATAAGGCTGGATTCAACAGCTGAACCTTTCTCATATTTACAAAATACAACAGTCCCCAAATATCGTGAACTTCTACAAATCTTCTAGTTAAAAAAATTATTTTTTCTAAAAAAAAAAAAAATTCTTTTCAGGAGATGGGTTGAAAAGGCAGGTAACTACGCCAAAAGGTTTTTATTGTTTTTATTTTTGGCTCTCTTTGATGAAAATGCTAGGGGAGTTATATTCCAAGTATCTCAGTGTCACAGGAAAGGGTTAATAAAGTCCAGTGTACTCGGGGGGCATGCTTCCCCCCTGATTTATTAGCATGTATAAAGATATGAAATCAGTTTCATTTTTGGTCAGAAGACCTCAATGTTCCCCACAATGCAAATTAATAAATTTGCATTTGCAGTTAATGCACTAGTGACTTCGATAGCTCTACAAGCTGAAAAACCCTTTGGTTCAACCTGATGATGAATGCAGTTTGCATTCAATGCAAACCACTTAAAAACAGGAATAAACCCATACTTATTTTTAAAGATAGGGATGTGCACATGCACACATTTAGGTCAGTCTTTAGTTTTAGGGAAGGATAAAAGTGCTTGAATTGGTCAAATGGAAATTTGAAGGCGTTTGCCCTGATGATATACAGATCTACTTTGGCAATGAGAGATATGTAGGTTTTTAAAAGATCACCTTTCAGGTCCCCCAAAATTAAAATTCCTTAATCCGTGGCCCCAGGCGGCCATGTTCTTTTGTGTACTTTCCTAGAGAAGGTCCGGGCAGCCTGATGCTGGAGAAGGCAGGCAGAGGTTTGGCGTTACCTGGCCTGGGGAGCTTTGAGCGGAGGCTGAGGACAGGCCAGGAGCTGTCGGGGAGCAGGTAAGAGAGACTCCACCCCCAGGGCACCACCTGTTATCTCCAATAGAGGTAAAGAGGCCCCGAGTCCTGGCCTGGCAAGTCAAGGAGGATGATCTTACAGGTGTTCACACGCGGGCAGAGAGGAAGAGAAGATGAAAAGGAGACGAGGAACAAATGGACGACCAAGCAGCTGCAATCCAGAGGGTTACCCTGACGGCTGGGCCGCCTATGGGCGAGCACGGTGTGGGAACACCTGCGGGAGCCTTTGGGAGGAACAGCGTGCAAGCATTTGCAGAACTTTCCAGAAGGATTTCAGAGTCATCTAGGAAGGCTTCTTATGGGGAGGTTATGTGAACCCCATGGGGCTTTGCTGCCTGGCTTGGATCCTGGCTCCGCGGCTTACTGGCTGGGCGCCTCAGCTCTCCGTGCTTCAGCTGCCCGTCCAGCCCGTTTCTCCTAAAGGGGTAACAATCATACTTATCTCACCGGACTGTTAGGCAAGAGGCAATGAGTTAATATTTGCTACGTGCCAAAAACAGTACCAGGTGCACAGAAAGATGGATGGTTGGACGGAGACAGACAGACAGAGGGAGGACTTCAGCAGCCTCTAGTAAACTGAGTAATTCTCTCCCTGGATAGAAGCAGAAAAGGGCACACGGGTCACAGATTTCACTCTGAAATCTCTACTTTTATTATGGTCCTTGAAGAGACTCAAAGGGGGCACTTGGATGGTTCAGTTGGTTGGGTGTCTGATTTCGGCTCAGATCATGATCTTGGGGTCCTGGGAGGGAGCCCCAGGCCTTGGGCTTTGTGCTCAGTGGGGAATCTGCTTCTCCTTCCCTCTCTCTGTATGCCCCTCCCCCCACTTGTGTGCTCTCCCACCCACACACACACACACACACACACACACACTCTCTCTCTCTCTCTCTCTCTCTAATTAATAAATAAAATCTTTAAAAAAAAAGAGAGAAAGAGATCAAAGAAGAAAATTCATCAGGATGATGCTTTGAAGATAGGCATTATTCTAAAGTAATGAAGAAGAACCAATCTGTCCATCAACCAGACCTCAGTATGAATCTATGATTCGAGATGTCACTAAATTGTAGTCTGGCCCCAGGCTCAGGGCTAAGGTACTGCACAGATGACCACGTTGCTTAGCTCCATTACACACAAATTAAGAAACAGACGAACCTCTTTTCTGGTATTAGCCTGTCTCTCCTCTGCAAAATAGAACCTCGCATGATTCCTTCCCTGTTCACACCACCTCTCCACCCTCTCACCAGGACTCTGGTGACTGAGTAAACCAAAGCAGCAGCAAATTCTTACTCATCAACTTGGGAATTACTGCTCTTCCACTCCTGACCTATCTCTCTTGGAACCCATCCACCAATACAATCTGTGGCTGACCAGAAATCTTTCTGTTTCTAGACTACTGGTTTTGGCAACAATGCTTTCAGAATTATCTTTCCCTCTTTCTCTTGATTCAGCAAATGCTCCAAGTCCACTCTGTTGACCCAATTTCTGAGCCCAACTATTGGCTTAAGAAATCCATGTGTATTTACGTTAGACTTTGTTCTTATCCTCCTGGCTTGGGAGAGTGAGGCTATTTGTAACAAAGCCACTAGATGATCTTTTCCACTCCCTACTCTGGCCCAGTGTGTTGCCCAAAAAGGATGAGGTTTCTTTCCCACTCCCGGGTCACCTCTTCAGCCCTCTGTTAGCTGCGCTTGGCTGAAATCTCTGGGTTTCAGGAGGGAGGGTTCCCTACACCACAAATTCTCACCAGCTGGCTGTCCTACCATTGAACTCAGTGCTGACACTAACCATCCAGAGACAGCATCAGATTCTACAGGTTAAGGGCTCAGTCCCCACTAAACTGCCCTCTGTGGCAGTGACAATCCCAGGTCCACGTCATCACCTGTGCTCTGATGGACCAGCTACAGATCGGAGGTTCCAATGATCTCTTCCCTGGGTCCGATTCATTTGCTCGAGCAGCTCAAGGAACTCACAGAAGCACTTCACTAACAGAATATAACCCAGGAGCAGCCAGATGGAAGCGATGCACAGGGCAAGGTGTGGGGAAAGGGCTCGGAACCACCCATGACCTTGGCAGGTCCACACCACTCCACCCGCATCTCCGAGGGTTCACCAACCTCATAGCTCTCCAGGGTTCACCAACCTCATAGCTCTCCAAATGCCATCCTTTGGGTGGTTTTATGGACGCTTCGTTCCAGAGGCACAGCTGATTAAAGCACTGGCCACAGAAGAAGGATTCAACCCCCAGCCCCTCACTGCTCCCCAGAGGCTGGGGGGTGGGGCTGAAAGTTCCAACCCTCAAATCGCAGGGCTGATTTCCTGGCAACCAGCCCCCATACTTAGGCGGGTTCAAAAGTCACCTCATTAACATAATAAAACACACCTTTATGGCTCCTAGGAAATTCATCACCTAGCAAACTCCAGGGGTTTTAGGAGCTCTGTGCCAGAAACAGGGAATGGAGACCAAACGTTTATTTCTTACAAATCACAATATTGCACCAGGTAAGTTCAAACACTTTCCATCTTCACTCCTGCACCAGGCAGCCCACTGCTTCTCCAGGAAAGTGCATAACCAAGAAGCTGGGGACCTCAATTAATATATGCTTCCTGCCTTCATCGAGCTCTTGGGGCTCCCTGGCAATCCTTGCACTTGACCTCTCACGCAACAAAGCAACTATTTCAAACATTCAACAGTTTTCTTGATAATCTTAGTTGCCTTCCTTATTTCTTTTCTTTTTTTTAAAAGATTTTATTTATTTATTTGATAGAGAGAGATCACAAGTAGGCAGAGAGGCAGGCAGAGAGAGAGAGAGAGGGAAACAGGCTCCCTGCTGAGCAGAGAGCCCCATGCAGGACTCGATCCCAGGACCCTGAGATCATGACCTGAGCCGAAGGCAATGGCTTAACCCACTGAGCCACCCAGGCGCCCGCCTTCCTTATTTCTTGCAAGTAAGTCCTCGTTCTCCATGATTCAGTCCTTCTTTATGTTCTTACTCACTTCCAGGGCAGAAGGTGAGATGTGGATTATGCCATACACCTTTACACAGATCTGCCTTGTTTTAGCTTTTCCCTTTGTCCCCATCTCTACACTAACCCTCCACTTCAATTTCCCACTTGCACATACTCACTGTGTTTCCTTGGATGTATACCCTTGGATTGATCTTTTAAAAAGACACGTTGTTGCCTTATGTGTTTTCAGTTTATAGAATTACACTGTGTTACAGATCCTGTTCTGTTTCTTAGTTACTTCTCTCAAGGCTAGTTTAAGTTTCTTCCATGTTTCTGCATACATATCCAGCCCATAATGTCTGACTGCCATTAAGTATTTCATTTCATACTCATGATGTTTTACTTTTCTGTTTTCCTAGACCTTTTACTTTCTGTTTTCCTAGATAGGAATACCTGGGCTTGCCCCACCTACCCTCTACCGGGAACAATGTTGTGATGATCTCCATCATATGTGTTCCTCTACAGACCCAAATGTTTCTCTGAGGCATACAGGGAAAAAGGGAGAGTGCAGGACATAATGTATTCGTATAATGAATTTTACTCAGCAACTCATATTAGCTCTACCTACTCTGAGTCCTCAATATTTAGTGACTGATCAACTGTTAAAACCAAGAAAACTTCAGACTCTGAACTGTAAGAAGAGCCTCTTTCATTATGGTTCTCTGCTTTTATAAGAGGCATGGGCAAGCATCGGAAGTAGGATAAGAAGTAGGATCAAGGGGCTGGATTTAGGATTCACTGGTAGAGACAATTTCTGTTTCAAGTTTTGGAGAGGACATGAATATAGAGAAGGCGTTTTGAGAGACTGGAAGGGAGGTCACGAAGCAAATGTAACAGATCAGTGAATATTCTTGTCCTGGCTTTCTTGTACTTGCTCCTCGGGAGACATGCTCCATCCCCAAGTTGAACATCTCTGAAACAGACAACCTAGCTCACCACTAGCCCGGAAGATGCAGAAAAATTATATCTACTATGCATTATGAAAACATGTATTTATATTATAATATATTTATGTTATATTTATATGATACATCTATAATATTTACATTTATAATATGGAATTTTCATTTTCAAACTATCTGGACTTTGAGGGCATAATCAAAGAGAGACCAATAGTCCGCCAAAGTCTGCTCAGGACGGCCTGAGCTGGACAGAACAGAGATCCTCTCCCAGGTGTAAAACCCTTGAATTACTGTAGGCAATAGTTGTTAGACCTAAATTAACATATATCTGGCACACATGTCTACCCCCTGTGCTGGCATAACGAGCTGAGAGTACTGATTGACCACGGTGAACCTTCCTGCAGGGAGGGCCCAGGGTCTCCCTGTTTTCCATGTGGGGCTCAGGCTGTCACTCCCGTTGAGGGGAACTGGTATGGACAGTGCAACCGCACTGCCCTCACAGTTCAAGAATATGCCATCACAGAATCTTCCTTTTGAGCTACACATATGAATAAGCTTTAAGTGACATCCCCACTGTGACCAGTTCTAAAATTCCAAAGACTTCCTCCCTTTTTCCCTGATCTTCAAGGTCTTATTACTAATATATCAAGTTATCCCAACTATCCTTGGGTTTATCCAATGTCATTGTATTTTTTTCATTCATTTTGACTACCATCCAAAGCTCCCCAAAGAGCGGAAGCCATTCTGAAGGGCGTTCTATAACCCGGGAACATACATGGTAACACTGCCCATTATTTGCCTAGCTTTCCAACTTCAGATAAGTTTTTATAGTACAAGCATACATGAGCATGAAGTGGCCAAAAACCGAACTACCAGGAAGTCAGGGGATCATCTGACAGTGATAGGTACTAGACAGTAAGATGAGTAAAAAGGGAAGGATTTCTTATAGCTGTCTTCAGTCTAGAAGTTCCCCTTTTCCCCCCAGCAAAGAACAGTTGTTTCTGGGAGTCAGCCCGTTGGAGAAGCACAGAGAGTCCAGCCATCCAAGCCAACCGACAAAAGCTCATCGAAACGGGGAGTTTTACAAACTTGTATGGAAAGAGCATGAACACCCCTAACAACTGACAGCTTTAGGGATGAGACCAAGAGTCAACATAAAAAAACAGTGAGCAATTCTAGTGCAGAGGATGAAGACTGGTCTTAAAACTCTGAAGGTTATCAGCTGCAGAAAGGGCCACGGAGTATTCTCCGTAGTTGGTCTATCAACGCTGATAAGAGAAAATCCTTCCCTGAGCACACCCGGGATCCTAACACAGTGTAACAAACGACTTGCACCACAAATAGATAATTTCTCACCAACTGGTGAGTCCTATACCCAAAAAGTAGGCTGGCTATTTTAGGAAAAACTCCGCCGGATCACTTAATGGTCGAAGGGGGCTCGAGCATACGGCCCACCCATGCTTTCCAACCCACCTCAGGAATCATGAAGAATCTCTTCCTAAGAGCAGTGAAACCACACCCAGACTTCCTTGAGACTCCCTGGTGGGGAGAAAGATGCTTAGGTGATAACTACCTGAAAGGAACATTCTTATGGCAAGAGAGAGGGCTGGATCCACACACCTGTTCAGCTTGGGAAAAAAAAAAAAAAAAAAGAGCAGAGTATGAGCCCAGTTGCAAAACTGAAATATATAAGCACTGGAGAGAAATTAATCCATGAAAGGATGCATTGTGCCTATAGGGCACCTTGAAATGCCCACCTTGAAGCATTAATAATTATTAACTTCTGCTTCTTCCGCTCAAGATGACAATATTCTGTTGAGCAAGGCTAGGCACAGAATTATAAGAGGATATCTAGTGAAAAATCAGGCCAAGTTCTGTAGTTCTCTCTGGCCTTTTGCCCCACCCCCCCATTCAATAATCCTTTATTGAATACCTACTATGTCCCAGGTACTATGCTGAGGCACCCTATGGGAAAGTCAAAGGAAAACATACAGAACATGGTTCCTACACTTCCAGGAATTTACAAATTCTTGACAAGATACAAATAGGGATCCAATTGAACATGGTGTAAGACATACTGTGTTAACTGCCTAAACAGAGTACTGGGGCAATCCAGAAACCTGGGTTTCAGAAAAAATACTTGGATATAAGAGTTTAAGGCTACTTCTTCCTTTCTCAACATTTCCTAATGTCAAAGCATAGTGCTTTTGCAGAAAGTGAGATAAGCCGAGCATGTTTCTTTGCCTACAATTCAACATGTATTTCTTGAGCATCTATTATGTACCAGACTCCAAAGAAGTTACTGTGTTTTTACAGATGGCTAAGCATGCACTTGACCTTCAAGGAGCATCTGCCTCCCCACCCCATTTTGCCTTTTAAAAAATAAATGGTTATCTATAAACCGGTACTAACCTTGATCTTGAATGGGGTCAAAAGGCACTGAAAGGAAGGACTATTCTTTCGCTCCTCTGGGACACCCAGCTTCACCTACCTCTGTGTTACCCAACAGAATGAGGATGTGCTGAGACTCCAGTTGCTGTGATAATGAATCTCATCAAAAGGAACCAAAACAACAAGGGCAGAGCCCATGGTGGTCAGGCGACACATCCGCTGATTTAGTTTATACCCACTCAACCCTCGGGGGCCGTGAGGGCCAGAACCCAATCACTGGTGTTTTAGCACCTTACACAGAAGTAGACACCTGAGGGATTACAGAAAGAATCTAATCCCTACCTAGCCTTACCCATGGATGTATGCTCCATAATGGAGAGAAGTTCCAAATTCTTGATATAGACTACTGTTCAAGCCTGTGATTTTTCTAAATTTCAGAATAGAAATAAAGGAATCAATTTCAATCCTCCCTGGTCCAGACAGCATCATTAGATGTCCAGTGTTTTCAGTTTCTATCCATAAACTCCGGGGAAGAAGCCAACTATTAATTTGCCCCTGGCAGGGAGCAGAATACAAACGTGCCTTGCTGGTGTGCTTTGTTCTGTTTGCCAAACTCTGAGTGTATATGTGGGAACAGTCTCTCTCCCTGAACTCTCCCCAGTGTTCATTCTTCCCTGGATCGATTCGACCTCCAGCCAACTTATTTCAGCTTTGTCCAAAAGGCTAAACACAGCCAGAAAAGATTCTCAGAGCACACATAGTGCTTTCTAATACAAACTGTGATTCTTAAAATGCCACACAGAAAAGCCCATTACACATCAAGACTATGGGATTTCCTAGTAAATTGTTGCCATTCTACGGTAATCCACTGTAGCAGAAAATGCCTCAGGAATAAAGCATCTGCAGCTTAACTCAGATTGGATATGGAGTCTGGAGATAAATACCGATTTCCATCATTCCATTTCCATCCTTGGGGCTCATGCTGAGAGACCATGTTACTAAGAGACCACACGATGAAGTCATTTTGATTTTGATTCCAATGGCCCAGTGGCCACTTCTGGGGACAGAAAAGTGCTCCATCTGTGACACTGTCACCACCTGTCTGGGGGACAGTGACATGGGAGGGAGAGCAGGGATTCAAGAATGAGCAGAAGCCCAAAGAGAGACTAGGTCTCTGCTCCCCAGAATCCCCGCAGAGGGCGGAGTATGTAGTTAAGCAGTGGGTTAAAATCACAACGAGCATCAGTGACAACGTCAAAAGTAAACGTCTGTCACTTTCTTGGGGGAAACTCTTTTCTTTTGGTTAGTCTTCTCTGGGGCCAGACCTTTGGCCACTAAAACCATATAAACCTGTCTTCATTCTTATTCACCTGCCGTGCTCTCAATCCTCCTCGGAGTTCAGGCCTCTCATCCTAATTTGGGGTTCCTCTATGAAATTTCTGTCTGTGCTAATCAGAGGATTCTCCCTCAACTGACCTTGTCACTCAAAAGCCGTAAGTCTTTTAAAACCAGGTTTGCATCTGCGAAGAAATAAAAGGCAGAAATAAATTTGATTCTTCTGCATCTTAATTATTTCCCCAGGTGCTGCCGCTCTCATGAAACTGCCTTAAGTCTTGAACGTGACATTGAAACTAAGAGGCCCATGCTTGTTTCCCTCGGTGAGGTCCATTGGTCTAAGTCAGTGAGCGAGAGCGTGAAGGTGGCCACCTTGGTGGACCCAGACCATGCCTCATCTGCTGGGAGGAACACTGGGTGCACTTAAAGACCTCTAAAGGGTATGAAATGGGCATTGAGAGCCTCTAGTCTATATGGCATTGTGGCAAGAGTCTTCTCCAGAACCCTAACGGAAGCTTACAGAGGACAACATCTCAGACAAACAGAAAAGCTACTGCCAAACATCCACAACGAGATTCCCAGGAAAGCCAAGTCAAACCGCCCCCCCTTTTTTTTAACTCCAAGCCATAAAATGATTCTTCATTCTTCCATAATAGTACAAGAAAGCAGAAGGATCTAAGTGAAGGTAAGTGAAAAGTAACACTGTCTTACATGAAACAACCCCTTTTTCTAGAGTGTTGAGTCACATGAGATTGGCTATTTTTGTTCACGGGTGAGGCTGATTCCTAGAAATAGGACCCATTAACAGATGGGCCATGCAAAGAAATTGAGTTAACCTTCAATGTCATTCACAGACCTTCCAACATTTTCCATCTTGGAAAATTGACATCAGCCTGCCGTAGTTACCAGCGTAGTACTGGTATTGGTCCTGGATCCACCGTGGGCTCTATTCTCATAGAATAGCGTGATCTGCCTTCACCCTGACCTGCTAGATTCAAAGACTATGGGTTTCTGGCACCTTTCTCAGAGGGATTCAGTAAGTACCGAGTTCCAGAATTAAAAGTCAGCTTACGGTCCCAAGGCCACCCTCTTATCTACGAGGGAGATGAGATGACTCAAGAGCTGTCAGTCATGCTTAAAGCATCTTCCCCAAATGAAAAAATATATACGTATATGAGTTTGTTTGAAAAAGTACCAGGCGCTCTTTGCTCTTTTCTAGGTTCCCTTAAGCTATTTTTTTTTTTTTGGTTCCCTTAATCTATTTTTATTTCCTAGATTTTTTCCCCCCAAAAGTCCTGAAAATAAGAACTTTTTTGGTTTGCTTGCTTTTGGTGTGTTTGTTCTTGTTTTTAAGAGCTGGAACCCAGAACCTCTGAGATTCCCACCTGGTTTGAGCTGTATATAAGCCAATGGTTTTATCGTAACAAACTGGGCCAAAAAATTCTCATCTCAAACCAGCCGCTAACACAAACCCTACCTGAGTCACACTGCGGTGGCGACTTGGTTTTGCCAAGTCCTTAATTCTTCCATGAGAAAGGTTTAGTTTCTTCTCCAAGGAACCAGGTGGTGTTCAGACGATATGCCTAGGAGTGGGTCAGGAGGTTCCCATAGGGTACGGGTGTCTCTGCACCACCAGTAGCCCTATGTGGCTCTTGCCTACATAATAACTAACCTCTCAGGATGCCTGGGTGGCTCAGTTGGTTAAGTGTCTCCCTTAGGCTCAGGTCAGGATCCCAGGGTCCTGAGATCGAGTCCCATATCAGGCTCCTTGCTCTGCAGGGAGTCTGCTTCTCTCTCTGCCTGCTGCTCTCTCTGCTTGTGCTCTCTCTCTCTGACAAATGAATAAATAAATCTTTAAAATTTATAAATAAATACTTTAAAAAGTAATAATAATAGTAGCTAACCTCTCTACTGGAGTCTGTTCATCACACTCGAGTCTTTCAACAACAGGGTGTTGTAAAAGCATTGTTATTCCCATCCAATTTTAGGGAGGCTCAGTCACCCCCAAGTGGCTTGCTCAAGATCACCCAGCCCATAGATAAGACAGATGCCGTCTAAACTTGATTTTCTGATCAAGTTCAAAGCGCGTGCATCCCACTAACCTAACGAGGCCTGAGGCAGACAGATCCAATGCCCATGTTTTACTTTCATGCCTTGTTCGCTTCCTACACCTGCTGAAGTGCTCTATGTGTTAAGAGCAGAGCTGTCCCGGGACAGCTGTGTAACCTTGGCAGGTGACATCAGCTCCCTTTATCTCTACCTTGTCGTCTATAAATTGGGGGTGGTAATTCCTACCTCCTGGGGCTGTTCTGAGGATCAGATGAGTTAATAGGTCTAATTCCCTTAGCTCTACGCCGGGTCCATAGTGAGCACCATATAAACGGGAGCTATTCTTAGCTGCTGGCTCCCTCATTCACTCAGGAAGTTAAAACTGTGGCCAAAAGGAGTCTGCAACCACCTGAGGACCTGGAGGATGTCTACGCCGCATGGCAGGCGGCCAGTGCAATACCAGAACAAAGCAGTGGTCACGGAAAAAGCCCACGTTAGAGAGCATCACAGCCCGAGACGCCTTGATGTTCAAAGTCAAGTGTCACAGCTGCATCTCTCTGTGGACAGCTCCCTGCTTCCGACAGCAGCCCAGAGGCACATGGGCTGAAACAGAATCACTGGAAATGACACAACTAGAAAAGGCCTGTTTGGAAAGGCTGTCATTTTAAAAACAAAACAATAACAACAACAACAACAATGAAAAAACACAGCAAGGTTTCTCCTTTCCCTGGTAGAAATCCACTTTGCTGGAATAAGAGGGAAATTATGTTTTCCCAGAATTTATATTCCATGCACAACTCAGTATCTTTAAAAAGGCACTTATTTTTTCTTAGGCCTTTGAAAGGTACTTTAAACTGGCAGGAGACTGCAGAGAAGCGGTAGAAAAGCTGTAAGTTTCAGCGTGCTCAAATGAACTCCTTTTTTTTCCTCCCCGTAAAAACCCACATCTGAAGGTTCCTAACCACGTGCAGAGCCTCCTAGTATTCTGCTCTTGGCTCTAAGGCCTAACTGTTTCTGGAACACATTTGGCAGCACCCAGGGGCCTCCCCATCTCTTTGACTCTCCAAATGCTGCCTTGTAGTCTCCCCTGGCCTTCTTTTGCATGGGGCCTTTCCGCAGAAAAGCCTGCTAGAGAGACTTCAGAGAGAGGGGGAGGAAAACAACGCCAGTTTCCACAGCTCTGAGCACCGGGAGAGAGGAGGACCAGCTTGGCAGTGCTTCTTGGAAAGAGTCGTTTCAAAAAGACCGGGCAGGGCCCTCCTGGTAGGCTTGTTTGCTGAGCACAAACATGAACAACTCAGAAGCTTATATAAAGGCACGAGGGCCTTTGGGCTGATGCTGATGCCCAGAGTGCAGGACTCAAGAGCTTGGGCCTGAGGGCTTCCGCTCTAGGACAACAGCAAAGGTTTCTGGAAGGGCCCCGAGGACACACAGACCATGTACTCACCTCGACTTTGGAGGCGGTGGCGGAGGTGAGAATACCTCAATCCCACTTCTGTCCTTGGGGAACTCGAAGGCAAAAGAGGCCGACTTACTCATCCCAGTCCCAACTTTGCTGCTCTGCGCAGAGGAGCTGTCCGTGGGGCGGAGACGGTGCCAGGTGGAGGAGCTCGAGGGCTCCGCGGTGCCATTTTCCATCTCTCTGCCCCAGCTTTTACTCAACAGCTCGTGCTCTACTTCCTCCTCTTCCTCTATCCGGCACTGGCGGCTCCAGGCTCCCGTCTGGTACCGGGGCCTCCTCTGGTCCAAGGTCGAGGCGGCGGCAGCAGGCGGGGGGCACCGGGCAGAGTCACCGGTGGCGGCGATGCTGTTGGCCCGGCAGGAAGCAGCAGAGTCTGTGGGGGCCCTGGAGGAAGCCTGGGGCCCGGGACCACCTGTGGAGCTCCCCTCGCTGAGGTCCGAGAATGGGGAGGTAGAAGGCGACACGGGGGACCCTCCAGGGCTACTCTTGGACAGCTTGGGGGGTATGGCAGGCTTCCCCTTGGGTGTGTTCTCACTGGCATCGGGACGGGCGCCTTCCCTGGAGCTTGTCCCCTGTCCAGCTGAAGCCTCCTCTTCCCCTGCCTCAGAGTCCTGGCTCATGGGCCCGCGTGGCCACTGTACCCCCACGGCAGAGTCAGGGCTGCTCAGGTAGATTGTCCGGTGGTCCTCTTCTGGGTGGGCTGCCATGACTGTGATGGTGGCTGCCACCGGGGGAGCCCTGTCTGGGCCTTCCCGGTCCCGGCCCCAGCCAGATGCTGATTTCTGAGCCCAGGCGTTAGCTGTCCGTACCTGGCCCTGGTCTTGGCCCTGGCCCTGGCCCCGAGCAGCTGCTGCCTGTTCCACTGCAGCCTGTGGCTTGGAAGGTGCCGGAACCACCTTCTTCCTCTTGGTGCTCTCGGCATAGATGGGTTCAGGCTGTACCGCCTCTCGGGGGTGGGCTGGAGGCTGGGGTTCCCCCGTTAGTCCAAGGCCTCTGTTAGAGGTTGCCAAGTGGCAGCCTGAGTCCTGCGGCTTCCCTGGCACAGGCTCCTTCGTGAGGGAGCAGTAGTCACTGTCCAGATGAGGTGCGAAGGGGCTGCTGGCCCCGCTGCTGGCGCTCCCACAGGAGAGGCCGTCAGAAGAGCTGGCAGCCTCGGAGGTCAGGGACAGCTTCTTGGGGGCCAGGCGGGGCGGGTTCTCTGCGGAACCCTCCCTCCGGAAGCCCAGAGCCCGCTTCTCCTCCTCGGGGGGCCCCGCACACACTCCCTGCACCCAGCACGGCGGGGAGCGGTCCCCTCTGCTGGGTCTACACCGAGAACTCTCGGCCTGTGACGTGTCCGTGGCAATGGGGCTCCCGGGGCAACAGTCCAGAATGGAGCAATACTCGCCCCCTTCGCTGTCCCCCGAAGGTGAGCACCTCTGATCGCTGTCACCCTCCAAGGGCAGGGACTCTCGCAGGGGCTGCGGGGAGGGGCAGGGCCCAGGGCCCTTGTGACAGCCAGACGTCATCCCAGCAAAGGCAGCCACCTTCTGGCGGAAGCTCTCCTGAGCGGAGGTCAGCTCTTGGTAGGGAAACATGGGCTTCTCTTCTCGCCCCGCCTTCTCAGGGGAGAAACTCACGGGGTGGAAGGCGGTGGGCCGCTCCCCCCGGGCCTCTAGACTGTGCAGCCCCACCATGGCATAGGCGGGGGGGCAGCGAGTGTGCCCATCTGTGGAGGCAGAGGGCCCAGCGGCCTTCTGGACGCCTCGGAAGCTGCCCAGGTAAACTATCGGCACGTCGTCCTGCTGCGGGAGGGGGAGCTTGCCGGGGGCTCGTCTCCAGATGACCTACACAGCCCCAAGGTTAAAAGACTTACATTAGACCTTGTCAGAGAAAAAAGGAAGAGAGAAAAAGTGAGAGGGAAGTGCCATGACATTGTGAATGGTCTTCCGTGCGGCAGAGCTCCCTCCCTGCAGAGCACGCCTGCCTTCTGATCTCCCCACACTCTCTCTTCATGCCTGGGGACCCCCTGGAGCAGTGGTCTTCCCAGACACTGAGCTGTGCTTCCCACCCCGGGTCTGTAATTCTTTTGGCTTAAGTCTGTGAGGCAGGGGAAAAAAGATCCAAAAAAGGACATTCTGCCTTCTCCCTCAAAATGGCCCGATGAGAGAAATTCTCCTAAGAGCTTTGAAAACAGAATTTTGAGTTTAGTTGCATTTTTGTTTTATGTCTGTTAGTTTTTTGATACCCGTGTCACAGTACAATCCTCAAGAAACCAAAGTCATGGGGCTTTTTGAAACAGCTTGGGAGGGCGGTGGGGCAGGAGAGTGAGGGCTGGTTTCTGAACTGGGTCCCCAGCCCCCTTACTGCTCCCTGGGCCATGCCGAAGAGCTACTCCCCCTCCAACTTACAGGCAGCGTGACTCAGCCCGAATTGCATAAGGGGCTGGACTAGCTGAGCTTTGAGACAAAGATGCGGGTTGGTCATGGGACACCTGGGTGGCTCCCCTGGTTAAGCGTCCAACTCTTGATTTTAGCTCAGGTCATGATCTTGGGGTCATGAGGTCAAGCCTCATGTGGGGCTCCATACTAAGTATGGAATCTACTTGAGATTCTCTCTCTTCCGCTGCCCCTCCCCCCACTCATGCACACATACACACACACTCTCTCTCTCAAAAAAAAAAAAAAAAAAAAAAGAAGTAGATTGGTCATTCCCATTACTGAAGTCACGGTCCCCTTGCCCTCCCCTTCTAAAGCTTCCCCGTACCCCAAAACTTTAAGAAGTTGGGCCACCATTCGCCTCCTTTCCAAGATGATTCTGAACCGAAGGAGTCCCCAGCTTATGTCTGCGAAGACCAAAGGTCCTGAGTGCAGCCTAGTGAATGGGTGTAACCAGCTTCCGACTGATGGAGTGGTTCTGGAAGGACATGGAACTAAGTGCAACCACAGGAAATGCCGCTCCTCAGTTAAGCCTCCTCCAATTTAAAACTGACCTCTGATTTCACATAGGCTCAACACCCTTCCTGATCCACTCAGCATGATGGTTTAGGAAAAGCAGAAGAGGCAAAAAGGTCAAACAAGTCCCCAGAGGTTCTTAGATATCCTAGACTTCCAGCTTCCTGGACCTGTCTAGAGGCAGCAGGCTCTACATGCCCTCTAAATAATTACACTTCTGTAAGGGGGACCTGTGGGATGAGCAGATCAGTCTAATCTCTGGGGATATAAAGGTCTCTAGGGGTCCCAGGTCAAAACTGCTGAAATCCAAGCTTCACAACGGGAAACATCAACACCGGCTGGGAAGTGGATATGAAGGGACGACCACTCACAGGTCAAGTGTGATCATGACCTTGTGGTTCCCTTTTTTAGGAAGACTTTATTTTTTAAAGACATGGGCAGAAATGGTGCAATGCCTGGGGTGTGCTTTAAAATCCCAGGGAGGAGAGGGTGGGGCTGGGGGCAGAGAGGAAGCAAGACAGGGTCATGAGTTCATCGGCGGACACTCATGGCCGTGGACGTGGGGCATTCCTTATGCCATCACTGCTACTCGTGTATGCATTGTAAACTAGCGATAAAAAAAAGTTTAAAAACTTTTTCTTTTTAAAGCTGCATTTTTGTGTGCCACCAGTTACATAATTAAGACACTCTCCAATGCCACTTGTGGGACCGGACTGATGGTTCTCAGCCTGAAGGGACAGACGGAAGGAGCGCAGCTAGGAACAGAGGGCAGGAGGTGGGAAGGAGCAGTCGTGGGGTGGGCCGACCGGAGGCCACCCCTCGGGAGTCATGCTCTAACAGCCCTCCCTGGCCGCCGGCCAGCCATCCCGTTACAGCAAGAGCAGCCCCTGTAAAAATACCACAGGCGTTAGTCAGCCTCACCTGCGAGACGTCGGCGCTCAGGTTTGCCTCTGTCCACACATCGGAGGCGTCGGCGCTCATCATGGTGGGCTTCACGGCGATGGTGGGCTTGGAGTAGGGCGAGCCGTTCACGGCTTCATCTTCCAGGCGGCAGGTGTCAGGCCTGGGGGGCAGGCGAGGCGGAGGGGGCAGGTGGCCGGCTCTGGGCTGGGGCTGGCCGGGCGCCAGCTGGTGGTCACTCCTCAGGCAGAAGCAGTTCTTGCAGGACCCGGGCTTCCAGATGTGCTCCACAAAGTCACTGCACGCAGACATCTTCGGGCTCTCGGCGCTCAGGCGGACGGTCTGGTGCATCTTGAGCCCGGGGCGCGCTGGTTCATCTTGCGCTTGGCTCTCCGGCGTGGGCTTCTGGGGGACAGAGGTGGGTCGTAGGGTGGCCTCCTGGAACAGTAGCAGAACACTGGGCTGATCAGAGGGCTGCCCAGCCCGAGGACAGCTGCATTACCAGCTGGAGTCTGATTATTTCGAGGGGGAGTAGAAGGGGGAAGGAGGAGAAAAAAAAGGGGAAGATTAGCATTCTGCGTTTTCAGAGGCCCTCACCTATTTGCCATAAGGCTCTTAGTCACTCTCCGGTGGGGCGGCCTTATCAGAAGCTGTAAAAACCAAACACAGCTCTGGGACGGGAGTACAGAGCCCAGTCGGCAGTTCAGTCCCCAGGGCCGGAGGGGTCTAGCGCTGGGGACTAGAACTACAAAGCTGTACGGCAAATAAACATGGTGGCTTCCGGAGGACAAGCCACGACTTCACACCAAGGACTGTGTGAGTGGGCAGGAAGGCCTGGGCCCTGAGCCTAGCTTTGGAAGCCATACCTCTGGCCCCACGGACACTGGATGGATGAGAAAGGGGAGAGGTGTGGCGCCGGCCTGCCCCTCAGGGGAACTGCGTTAGGAGGTGCAGCATCTTGGGAATTGGCCCTCCTCCACTTACTTCAACCCAGTGCTCAGGGAGGTCAGCAGAGCTGGGGCGGCAGGCCGAGGAGGGAAACAGAAAGACAAATGCCTGATTACCACAGCCCTCTGATCTAAGGGTGGCCAGGTAAAATATAACAGAGGGAAGAGGTTATCACACAATTATTTTTCCCTACGATAGCCCTGGGGGTAAGGCAGCCTGTTTGTTGCAAGAGTTGTCTCTGGGGGCGCCTGGGTGGCTCAGTGGGTTAAGCCGCTGCCTTAGGCTCGGGTCATGATCTCACAGTCCTGGGATCGAGTCCTGCATCAGGCTCTCTGCACAGCAGGGAGCCTGCTTCCTCCTCTCTCTCTGCCTGACTCTCTGCCTACTTGTGATCTCTGTCAAACAAATAAATAAAATCTTTAAAAAAAAAAAAAGTTGTCTCTGACAGCGAAACAGGGAGCAGAGGGTTCTCCTAGAGAACCTAGTAAATTCACCTATTGAAGATGAGCTCAAAGGGGTTGCAGACATTAGCCAATTAGCCTGAATAACAGCCCGGCAGGGAGCTGTTATCCCCATTTTACAGATGGGGAAACAACAGCAGTGACATAAACTAAGGCTTGTCCAAAAGACGCAGGGAGTTTGGTGGTTCTAGAAGGCAAAAGGCCAACTGTGCTGGAAGCCCTTCAACTTTCATCACGTCATTCATGACACACGGTGGCTGCCCACTGCCTGTTTGCCGCGCCTCACTCTCCTTCCCTCGTTTAAATGCACTGGCCTCCTCAGAAGGAAAACGTTCGTGAGAAAATCATCTCTACAAACCGCGGGCGATCAGATTCTCATCAAAAAGGGAGTTCTGCCCTGGGGGTTGCTCTCCACTCTCCTCCAGTGAGAACTTGCCTTGGGGCAGATGCCGGACAAATTATCAACAGGACTAACCCGGTGGAATGAGCCAGGAGCGCATTCCAGCATCTGCGGGAAGAGTGCTCTCTTTCCAGTGCTCCACACTCACAGACTGGGGTGTTTAGTCACCAAGGACCAGAGCTAATTTTGCCTCCTTTCCCTCCAAGGATCACCGTGAAGCCACTGCCTCGTGAAGCTAAACGAACACTCCAAAATAAAGGCAAGTGTTTGTCTTTCAGCAACTGCTGGTGGGGGCTTAGGCATCCCTCTCTTTAAGACGGTTGTGGGTTGGGTTCTTCTCCTCCCCTAAATACACCCGAGTAGCAGGTTCACGCCTCACCAAGTTCCCCAGAAGAGGTCACTAAGCTTCAACAAGCAGAGGAGGAGAACAAGGATTTTTCTTTCCTCCCATAATCTTGAGCCACAGAGAGCTTTAGGCTCTGCTGCTGAATTTGGGGTAAGTAGAGGAAGCAGGCTGGTATTCAGAGAGCAAGTGTCCATATCCCTGCCTCAAGGCGGGGAGCTGGTCCTCTCCTGGAGAGCGGTTGGCTTCCTGACCACAGGGAAAAGAGAGGCTCCCCTTTACTGCAGGCAAAGGCTCCCAAGCCCCGTTGGTGAGATGGGGAAAAAACACTCAGAAGCCCGTTCTGTGGGAGCCTTTCACATTCCTGCAGCTGCTTATAAGGCTGAGCTATCTGTGGAGATGGGCATCCAACCACTTCCTCAGGGCTACCACAGACTCACAGAGAGGCAGTCTGGGGTGGCCGCCCCTCATTTCCTCCCCCCGCAGGCAACCCAGAGCACAAACCTGTCACATCTGCTTGGTGCCAGAGTGCCCCATTCTCTGTCCCCGATGGCCCACAACAGCTCTGGGACTTTGGATCAGCTCTGGCTGACTGAGGTACAGGCAGCTTCCTTTAGAATGTTTGCCTGCTTACGCACACTGTCTGGGCTCCCGTGCCCAGCTCTGAGATTCTCTGACATGGGCACAGCTCTCTACACCATTGCTGAGAGATGCAAAGGTTTTTGGGGGGAAGTCTTCGACTACGAGAACAGAATGAAGCTATAGACTTCCACCATCACAGACTCACTGCATCCTGTTAAAACTGGTTTCACAGTCACAGCAAACAGAATTTACCATCACGTCAAGCCAGAAAAGATCCTTTTCCAGTTCTGTCTAGAGAGCTCTTTGCCTGGAATTATCACCTATTTGTTTTCAGTGAAAGATGGTGAAAAACTCAAGTGGCGCTCTCAGAGTGGTAACAGTGCTGGGCCCCCCAGTGCCGACTCTCCACAGTCTGGGAATGGCACCTTCCTGCCCACATTCCTTACCTCAGAGGGGAGGCAGCCCCCAGAATTATGCAAATTCCCCCATTTCAGTGGGAGGCAGCAGTGTAAGATTAGAAAAAGATCCCAGCATTCTTTCTGATCCAAGTGATGATAAAATAGCTTTGCCTCTGCAAACTTCTGCACGGGATTTGTGGCTACAGTTTGCAAGACTGAAGTTGTCAGTCGCTCTCCCATCCCATTTCGAAAGAATCTGAAGAATGGTGGCCAGATCCATAAAATTAAATCTTGTGGCTCAAAATGCCCCTCACACTTGCATCAAAGGCTGTTAATGCCTTACCCTGAAGTGACAGAATTCCAGAAAATATTCATCTAATAAATAAATATATATGTATCATATCTGTATCTTTATTCATATATCTATATCTCTCTATATATTTGAAGATTAAATTAATGCAACATTGAAAAAGAAAAGTACATGTGGAAGGTGTCTGGATTTCAATACTCCACTAGCAGGGGTTGCCCAGGCAGAAAGAACAAAATGACAACCTTAACACACCTCCCTAACACCCCCCCCAACACCCCTCCCACACAGGGTGTCACGATATTTGCCCAACTTTTAATTTTATTTTTTCCTTCTGCAATGCTATGTAATCTAATCTCAGTGGTAGGAATGTGATTTTCATGGGTTACACTACAGCCTAAACCAGTGAGAAGGATAGCCGAATTCCACAGGATCCCCTGATAACAAAGTAGCTACAGAATTCCCCAGGGCTTCCTGTCAAATTTCCCTCTCAAAAAGGGAAAAGGCTGCCACCATAGCTCCGGCCAGTGATAATAAGGTCTGTGGAGCCTGCTCTGCCCTGATCTCATTGCAAAACTCCTGGCTGGTAGACCTTTGGGCTTCCCAGCTCTGCAAAGCCATGCCTTCGCCGGCTGAGCTCTACCTGAGAAAAATAAACACATTTAGCCGGCCCTGCCTCCATTCCCTTTTACAGGACCTGAAAGCGGAGAGGTGGAGAGGCTCTGTTTTCTCAGTGTGTGTGTGTGTGTGTGTGTGTGTGTGTGTGTGTCCAGCTGGGGACACAAGCAGCAGGAGCAAAGGTTAGGAACATGCCCACAGTACGCCTTTCAGGGGGCTCAGCCAGCGCTCGGGAGAAAGGCATCATCTCGTTCCCTCTGGGGACTCGGAGGCTGACATCTAAGCCGGGGCAGCGCACAAGGCGGCTACCCTGGGGCCCCAAACCATCTCACCCCCGAGGTCCCCGTCCTAGCAGCCCCGGCGGCCTCTCCCTCTCCGCTCCTTTGACAATACTCCTGCCGCAGAAATGAAGTCTTCCCCATTAGCAACTCGCAAAGCGCTTCGGTCTCTTGCCCCAGACAGAACAGCGAGCCCAACAAGACCGGCTGAACAGGCGGCTTCCCCTTCCCGAACTCGAAGGAAAGTTTCCCCGTTTTAAAAAAGCGCGATTCTCGAATGAATCCAAAACACCCTCCGGCTCCCGTGTGCTCCCGGCTCAGCGCCTCCAACCGCGAGCACAACCCCCGGGCGCACGCGGTCCGGACGCTCCACCCTCGGCCAGCGGCCGCCTGTCACCCCGGGGGAAGCCGACAGGGGAGTCGCCCTCTCGGGCACCAAGGCGCTCCCCGCCGCCCCGGAGCTCCCCTCTGCGGCCGCGTTCGCCAGACAAAAAGAGACGGGATTTGGAGAAAGCGTCGCGGGCTCACCTCGGGGCCGCGCTCCCCCGGCCTCGCCGCCTGTCGCCCAGCCGCCAGCCGCCCCGCGGGCGCCTCGGAGCATTGTTTGGAGAGTGAGTGCGCGCGGTGCGTGCCCGGCCGCGGGCGGGTGTCCTCTGCCTGGGCCCGGAGGCCGGGTGGCAGCTGCGAGCGCGGCTCCGCCCCCTCCGCCTCCGGTTCCGCCGCGCGCCGGGGCTCCCGCCGCACCTCCGCAGTCCCCGCCGCCGCCCTGCGCGCCCCCCGCCCCCGGCAGGCCCGCGCGCCTCCGGCTCCCTGTGGCCTGGCTGCTGCTCCCCGGCCCCCAGCGCTCCCAACTCTCCCCGCCCCTCCCTCCCTCCCGCGCCCACCCGCCCGCCCGGGAGGCCCCGCCCCTGGCCCGGCGCTGGGTGCCTTCCGACCCGCGAGCCGAGCCCCCACCTGCCCCCGCCCCAGAGGCGGCGGTGCGCGCCTCCGCCGCGGCGGCGATCCGGGCTTGCCGCCTTCCTTGAGCACAATGTGTGTGTAGGTATCAGAGGTGTCCCGCATCCCTTCATCCGGCCGGCTCTGCTACACCTCGGGGCGGTAAAGCCCGACCGCTGGGCGGGGGACCGAGAAAGCGAGGGGTCGGGAGTGGAACAGCGAGGTCGGGAGCCCCCCGGGTCGCGAAAGCTGCGTGACTGTGGCGGGGGAGGAGGCGGATGGGGGGACGCGAGGGAGCCCGGCTGGGACTCCCGACCGCGGATTCCTGGTCCCGCTCAGCCCCGGGACTGAGCGTCAGGCACGTCGCTTCACCCCCAGGAACTTCAGTTTTCTGGACATAGAAGGAAGGGTTGGGGCTGGGGAGAGCTGGTCTAACACCTCGCCTGGACCGTGAGCCAGGGCTTCCGCGGGCCCGTATTACACCTGTGTTTACAGTTTTCCCTGAGTGACTCACGCACTGAGATAGACTGAGTTCGAGAGAGTCCCCGGGCTAAAAACTCTTGTAACAGAGTATGACCGCCTGCCACCTCATCCGTCTCCTGGCCTCCTCCAGCGGCCCGAACCTTGACCTGGGTGTTTCCTCAGGGAATTAGCGAGCGCCAGGGTCACCACCGTAAGCCTGCCTGGGTAAGGGCAATGTGGTGGAACGGAATAGAAAGAAGACCCTGGAAAAACACCTGCGGCCTCCCCTCTGGCCCTCCTGCTCCCCAGAGAGGTAATGTATGGCAACTCCAATTAGGTTCTCTGCCTTGCAGTCCACAGGGATGAGCCCCTGAGCCTCCAGCCAGCTGAGAGGTGCAGGACTGGTTTCCCTTGAGATTCCTGGGCTTGCCATGAGATCTGGCAGTGACAGCAGGACTGAGGGTGAGGAGGTAAGCGGAGGGGAGACCTGTTCTTGAGGTTTGGCTTGGGTGTGAGACAAAGGGAACAGTAGAGGGAAATAAGGAATACTTCCTCATGTCTGGATTTCTCTGTAGTGTGAATAGAACTGGGGGGGGAGGGGAGGTGGCCTAGAGGATGGAAGGGGAACTAACATTGCTCAAGTGCCTACCCTGTGCCAAGCCACCCTACGAGAAGGACGCCATCCCCATTTTACAGGGAAGAAACCTGACGCGCAGAGGACCACAGAATTTGCCAGGGCCTGTCAGCTGAACAGCGGTAATACTGGGATCGGAAGCAACAGCCATCTGGTTCCACGGGTGGACAATTCCTGTCTTGCCGTGCTGCCCTCTCCAAGTCCTGGCAGTCCAGCCCGATTTTTCCTTCTTCTCTAAATGAGAGGAAACCATGTCAACAAACAGGGAAGGGAACTCTGGACCAAACAGAAGGGGCCAGGCCTCTCTTTACCAAGACCTATTGGTGGAGGGAGGGCGCAGGGGGCGGGGGGGGGGGGGTTGATAAGCAGGTAGGTACAAAGTGGTCTGTACCAGAGAAATTTAAAAAATGGCATAAGGACATGCATGCGATTCAGTTACAGTGGGAGATGGCGCATCCCCGGGGTTTGAGAAGTTCCTTGCTCCCATGATTCAGGCTAGATGCGCCTCTAGTTCTCCCTCTCTAAGGCCTGGCTGGGGACACCCACCTCACAGGACTGAGCATAGAGAAAGCATTCCCGTTCCCCCTTGATCTTCCTCTCTTTACTTAACGTATCCCTAACACACAAACAGGCGGAAGAACATAAGGATCAGAAGCAAAGGCAATGGTGGGACGAGATTGGCAGTTCTGTGGCATGAGACGGCAATGGAAGGGTTAATTCAGTCTTTCTGCCAAATAATCCGTGTCCCCAAGTGTTTTGCTGCGCTCACACAAAATAAATGCATTATTCCATAGTTGCTGACATATCACGTGAATCTTTTCATGCCAGCGACATGGCCTTAAAGATGGCTTCATCTTGCCTAATGAAAAGAGTCAAAAAATACTTCAAAAGACCCACTTAGAGCCGCACAAAATACCCGTTCTCTCATGCAGGGTTCCACCAGTGACTGTTAAGTATGTTATCTCCTCGGTAAAGCCGCGGTAAGCTCATGCATTTTAATAAACAATTCTTGCTCGAACTTCCAAAATGCATCCTGCAATGCAATGTCTTTGGTGTGTACACAGCGTTCTGCTTCTAGCTACTTATCGGTCCGTTTCATGAAGCAGAGTGATTCCCTTTAGGGTTTTACCAGTCTGTATAAGACAGCTGTGAAATGGGGGGAAATTAGGACAAAGGCCGGGACAGGTAGTGCTTTGGTGGTCGGTAAGCTAGAGTCGTTTGAAATCAGAACGGCAAAAAGGCAGAATGAGGAAGTGTGCACATGAAAATATACTGAGAAGAGGTTAGTTGGGATACTGGAGGGGTTGGACCATGGGAAGTTTGAACCAAAGTAATCCCATGCCTGATTTCTCTCCAGCCGAAAAGTAGAGCTCCAAACAGCAGAGAGGTGTCTCTCCCCTTAAGGGGAGAAAGGGATTCAGGGTTAGTAAACAAACACTTACTGAACACTTCTACTTACAAAGCGCAGGATGAGGCCCTCCAGGGAAAAGAGGTCTGTGAGCTGGAGGTAATGCAGCGTTAGTGGGGCTCAAAGAAGGAAAAGACAGAAACCCAAAAAGTGGTTTCACAGAGGCAGGGGGCTTAGGAGGATGAGAAGGATTTCAATTTGTGGACAATGGGAGATTTCCAGACTGAGAGAATGGTATCCACAAAAGAATGGTCGGAGGAGAGGCAAGAGACTTTGCAGAGATTCCCCATGCGGTTATGGCTGGAGCGTGGTTATAGGAGATGAGGCTGAAACCTCAGCGTGGGACTGGCAGGAAGGAGCGAACTTACCAACGGGGGAGCACCGACTTTTCTGAGCTACCGAATGACGTCATCCAAGCTAGTTTATCATTGGCTCTACCTGGATCTTCTATCCCAGATAGATTAGGAAGTGAGAGAAGGGGTGAAAGACAAGGAGACTGGCTTGGAGTTTCTATCTTTGGTCCAGATAGGAGGTAAGGGGCGGTGGGAATGGAAAAGCAGGGATGTGGGGTAGATGGTTTGGAAAGATGTGAAGAGGGAGATCTGGGGACTGACTGCTTAGTAATTCACGAGGGCACTAAGATATTTACAAATAGCAGCTTGCATGGCGGAGCATTCGCTCTGTGTCAGGCCCTGTGTGCTATCGGATTTGTATGCCTTTTCTCACAGGAAGCTCACAGAAATTCCCAGGTTGGTGCTGCTATGGGGGAGAGGAAGGAATCAAAGATAACCAGCAGAATTTTAACCACCAGAGATTGGTAGACTAATGGTTGTGCTAGTACAAGTAGGGAAGTCTAGGTACTTACGCTGTGGGCTCTCGTGTCTGGTGTGTACAGCAGCCAACCGGAGAAGGACGGTATCCTGCCAGCTGTGGTGTTTGGAATCATAGAAAAAAAGGAAGGACATTGGAGAAGAGATGATATGAAGTGGCAAAACGGTGGCAAACACGTAATCTAGAAGACGCCATGGAGAAAAGGAGCATGGGCCCTCTCTCTGAGACCTTCTGAAACCCAGAGCTGTGAGCAGAGGGAGACTAGACAGGAAGGAGGGGACATGAAGGAAATTCAGGTTGCAGTGAATTGTGTCAGATGGAGAGTGTCTGAGTCCAGCTTAAAGTCTTAGTTACTCTGCTTATAACAGCAGGAAGTTCCAGTGGAATCCATAGAAGAAGGAAATCAGGGACAGAGGAACATGGGATGGAGAAGGTGGGCTCCTCCAGTGGGCTGTTGTCCAGAAAAGGGCGTTTAATGGGGAGGAGGATGGGCTGCTGAAGAGATAGGATGGAATCACTGAAAGCCATAGGCAGGTGCCCAAAGCCACCCCAGAGGGGACTGGTCAGGGAAGAAGCAAAGGAAAAAGTTCTTCTGAAAACTGCTGGGAGGGACACATCTGAGCTGGAGGCTGGTTGTCTCAGCGAGCCAGCCAAAGGTTGGTCCAGCACGTGTGCACAGCCCCACTCACCCCCTTCTTTCTCCCCAAGTGATAATCAGCTCTTTCGGTTGCCAACGCAACTTATCTTTTTCTTCTCTGAGCTGTGGAAATTCAAGGAATCTTATCAGCCAACCCCTGTCCTGTGATTATGACATTACATCCTTGTGTCCCAGTGTTTTAAAAAACCTTTTCCAACATCCCACTCTCCCCGCCCCCCCGACTCTAGTCCTAGGCAATTCTCCACCGGATAAAATATTCTAAATAATTGACAGTATCATATTCCAAGCACTGAATAGATTTTTCCCACCAAAACTGAAAGCTATTATTTAAATAACTGCTGGATGTCAGAATCTCAAACCACATGGGACTGAGAGCCAAGGGTTCAAGATTGTTATGATCTTCCTTTGTGCCCAAGTGCTACAGAGCTCAGACATCAAGGACTGAAGAAGGAAAACACTTTCTTTTCTTCCTTTTATAGCATAAACATGGTTAGTTGTGTATTTGGTGACAGATACCTTATTGCAAACCTCATTTTCTTCAAAAATATTACTGTTATAGGTTGATTTGTGTTTTCCCACTCCCCCCCAGAAAGATAAATTGACATTCTAACCCCAGTTTTTCAGAATAGGACCTTATTTGGAAGTAGGGTCTATAAAGAGGTAACCAAGTTAAAAAGAGGTCATCCAGTTGGTCCCTAACCCGATGTGACTGGCGTCCTCATACAAAGGAGGGAAGAGACAGACACCCAAAAAAGGAAGACTGTGTGAGAACACAATGGGAGAATAGGCCACGTGACTAAATTGATGCTTCTAGAAGCCCCGGAAGGCCAAGAATTGCCTGCGTACACCAGAAGCTAGAAGAGGCAAGAAAAGCTTTTACCCCAGAGCTGTTAGGGAGAGCCTGCCTCTTGCCTCCACCTTGATCTCAGACTTCCAGCTTCCAGAACCTTGAGGCAATACCTTTCTGCTGTTTTAAGCTGCCTGGTTCTTGGTACTTTGTTAGAGCAGCCCTGGGAAAATAATACAGTTACTAAAATGAAATTGTGCCAATGAATGATATACACTCCTGCTTCTAGACAGAAGATAAAGATTTTCAAAAATCAGCTCCAAAGAGCATGACACATGCTCTTTTAATTAATGTCCCCTAAGGATATGAGGCCAAACAGCTTTCTGTAATAAAGTCAGCATGTCCCCTTGTTCAGCCTGCTCTAGGAAGAGAATGGCCATTCTTTCACTGATAGCTCTCTCTTTCTCCCGTTTCAGGGCCCATGGTTAGGAGAAAGTCCTGGTTCCCTATCTGGGTTGGCATTTGCATGGTTGAGAAACTCTTTATCTCCACACCCAGGCAGTATGAATCAAGATGAACCTCAAAGCCCATCAAAGGATTGTTCTGGGTCCACGTACATTCCAGATCATTAATGGACAGGAGAGATCATCCAGGTCTAATCCTTCAGGGACAAATGGAGATGTTGAGGTCCTCGATGACTGACATGTCTTGCCCAAGGTCTCCTGAGACATTTCATAACCCTGTCCTTCTGAGATGTCAAGGTTGTTTGGTTTTAATGTGGACTCACTGTGAGTTAAGGGTGTGAAAATGAGGACTATTTGAGGAATTAATTCATGACTCCTACTACTTGGCTTTCTGACTGAGCTAGAGCCAGGGTTGGAAAGAAGCAGAATATTTGATGTTAGGAAGAGTCACAAAGAAAAAACAAGCCCATTTGAAAGATCTGCTTCATTACTCTAAGAAAACCTCCTAATGCTACAGCCACTTCGGGAAATATAGTTTAACGGCTTCCTAAAAAGTCAACTATAACTTTGTCTTCTGGCCCAGCAATTCCACTCCTAGACATCTACCCAAGAGAAATGAAGCTAATGACACACAAAAACTTCCACACAAATGTTCACACAGCATTATTCGTAAGAGCTAAAGAATACAAAAGACCCAAATGTCCATCAACTGGTCAATGAATAAGTACATGGTCTGTCAATACAGTGAAATACTGTTCAGTAATAAAACGATAAATCCCTGATACAACATGGATGCATTTCCAGAAGCTTACGCTACCTGAAAGAAGACAGGCACAAAAGGTTACTTAACGTGTGATTCCATTTATAGGAAATATCGAGGAGAAATAACTTGACGGAGACAGAAAGTAGAAGAATGGCTGCCTTGGGCTGGGAGTGGGAATGGGCTCTGGAAGCAGGAACTAACTATCAATGGGCACGGGGTTTTCTCACTCCAACGATGGAAGTGTTCTACCAATGGACTGTGAATCATGATCACACAACTTGAAAAATTGACTAAACATCGTTGAATCGTATACTTAAAGAGTCGAACTTCATAGGATGTGAACTATATCTTAATGAAGTTGTTTATGAAAGGAAGAAGAATGGAATATGATTCAGCCTTAAAAACGAGGGAAACGGACACCTGTTACACCACGATGAAACTTGAGGATGTTACGACAAGTGGGATAAGCCAGTCACAAAAAGAAAATTGCTGTATGATTTTGCTTTATGTGAGGTCCCTAGAGTAGTCAAGTTCACGGAGAGGGCAAGCAGAATGGTGGTTGCAGGGGGGAAATTATGCGTGAGTGGGGAATTATTGCTTAATGGGTGTAGTTTCCGTATAGGAAGATAAAAAGTTTCGGAGACGGGTGGTGCTGAGAGTTGGGCAACAATGTCAATGTGCCTAGCACCACAGAGCTGCACATTTTAAAAAGTTGAAGTGGTGTATTTTATGCTACATATACTTCAGATAATTGAGAGAGAGATTGAGAGAAACACTTATGTTTCTGTAAGTGAACTACCTATTGCTGAGTGAAACAGGTCTGGGAATGCTCATGTTTTCTTTTTTTTTTTTTAATTTAATTTTTATTTTATTTTATTTTTTAAGTAGGCTCCACACCCAGCGTGGAGCCCAACATGGGGCTCGAACTCACAACCCCGAGATCAAGACCTGAATTAACATCAATAGTTGGATGTCCAACCGACTGAATCATCCAGGCACCCCAAATGTCATGTTACCTTTAAGTCAGGGAGCCTTAGTCATTCAAAAGACCATCAGTTTTTAAGCTCCTGTAGGAAACAGATCGATCCACAATTCTATAAAGCCACAGAAACTCCAGGCCTATTTGCCGCCTGATAAATCATGGATGAGAAAACATCACACGCTTTACCGTTCAACCATCTCACCGCTGAAAATCCTTCTCCTCTTGTCTCCCCCAAGACAGCTTTGGTTTTACATTTTACTAGGTCAGTAGGCTTCTGAGTGTCCTGACCCCTGCGTTGTTTTTGTTGACTTCCGCGACCTAGTCATCATTCGTCAAAACCCAGCCGTGAGACTGTCATTATATGGACTGTCTCTAAGGGGTTTTACTTAAAACGTAAGCCAATGCTCTGAATCATGTTTTCCCAAGGAATGTTTAATGGTAGAAGAAAAGAAAGTTTTTTATTTTTCTAGAAAGATACATCATTCACCATCTATTGCAAAGTTGTATAAGCCCATTGAAAAGCAAACTGTTTCATTTACTTATTCACCCTGAACGTGAGGTGGTCTGTCCTCTTTCCTTCTTTTTTCCTTAGGGTTCTCATAGGAAATCTACTACAAAAGGATTGAAAGACCATCTTTTGGACACTTACAGCATTTTACTAATAACCAGCATCGGCCCTTTCTAGGAGTAAAATCCCATTTTGGTACAGCCCAAGTGACTCTGAGGACATCTTACTTCTCTCTATGGTCCACCACATGAGGAAACCAAAAATACTTTTACCTGCTTCCTCCTTTCATGCTTCTGAGAGCATGAACTGAGTGAAGGGACAGATGGTGCCCGGTTTCTGCGCTGGGTGGAGTAGGGTGACATGGGGGGAAGCAAACAAACCTTCCTCTCTATGACCTGCAGATCCATGCAGGTTTCCTTCAATTTCAGGCCCACACTATGTAATTGACATAGATTATCTAGAACCTTCTATCCAACCCCAGAGCCTTCGCCAGACACTGGCGCTTACCAGTAAATGAATTCTCCCCAAGTCAGAACCTCCTAGAATTAGCATTCCTATATGGGGTGGATTTACATGGTCAAAACAGTCAATAATCATGTATAGGAGACTGGCGGGGTCGGGGGGAGTGGTTTATTTATTTGCTAGAAGCCCTGTTTAAACTCTCAGATAGCACTGCCCACAATATTCCCCTTGCTGTACTTTGTGTAGGTCAGGCTAATCTGCTTGTGGATTTACAGTCCTAACTGGTTCTGACCTATCAAGAGAGTAGCTGAGAGGCTCCGGGAAGAATGCTTGGTAGAATGTCCGGTGGTCATAGAAGGTAGCGGAGTCACCGAGCTTTGCAAGTGACCAATGATGGGGGGAGGCGACCACCCTATCTCGAAAGGGGGAGGCGAGCAAAACCTTCAACTAATTTACTGGAAAGCCCCAGGCTTTGTTAAGGAGGCCTTAGGATAATGGCCCTTTTGACCGACTGTTCAGTTTTTTTCCCTCCTTTTAGAAGTGGCAGTGGTGGCTGGCAGGGAGAGACGTGAAGCGAGCAGGGCAGGAAAGGGGTCAAAAGACACGTGATGGGGCTGATTAACAAGCAGGCTTTTTAAACAGTGGCCAGGGGACACCTGCAGCTCTTCCAGACTTGCTGGCCCTGTAGGGGTTGTTTGAATGGGAAAACAGCTTCCAAAAAGATGTAACACAAGAGCATAAAAGGGAAAAAGAAAAACGTGCGTTTGTGAGATGAGGGAATTGTAGAGTTTTACCTCTGATTCTTCTCAAGAGAAACCTTTGATTATCTAATATTCTCATCCGTAGGTCAAGGCTCACAAGATGAGGAGAGAGGACTCATCACCAGGGCACGTTGCTGGTGTTTTGCTCCAAAAGGAATTTGCTTTCAAACAGACATGCATTCACTCATCTCTTTTCTTAAAAAAAAAAAAAAAAGGAAACCACAAACACAAAATCTCTTCCAACTCAGCTGACTGAGTCCAAGTGGGGACGACAGCACCATTCACTTGCATGATCCCACAGAGCCAGTGTCCAGAATGAAAATAAATGTGACTTTTCAAATCAGGGCATAGTGTCGCTTTGTTTGTAATTCAATTAAAAGTCAAGCATCACAATGTTATTGTATGAGAGGGAAGATAATACAGAGATCCACATCTTTTGGGCTGTAATACACCAAACCTGGGCTTGACAGATGGGCATCAGTATCTTGAGAAAGCCAGAAGGGGACAGTTCCTGATCTCCAAGGGGCTATACTGAGTGTGGTGGCAGGTGGTGGGGGTGGGTGGAGCAAAAGGACAAAACCCGCTTACCTTCCATAGTTAACCAGCTTAGCCCGGATCTATACCAGATGGTTATGTCTCATATTTATTAATATTTCCTATAGTTGATAGAACCTTCCTTGATAAATATCAATTATGTGAGCATATACATGAGATACTTATCTGTCTGTCTGTCTATCATTCTCTCCCTATTAAGAGGCTAACCTGCCAGAGAAACTCAGCCACTTAAATTTGGTTTGGGCTGGACTTGGAAGGGATTAAATTATCATAAATCTTATCATTGTCACCTTTGGAAAGCCTTTGCTGACTCTGGAAGCAGATTTGGATGTTCCCTCTTGGTGCTTTTCCTGGCCTCAATTTCCTTGTCTGTAAAACACAGGAAGTGATACCTTCCTCAAGAGATTGTTTTGAAAATTAAGCAAGCTTTGTAAACCACCTAGTTCAGAACCTGGTGTCTTAGCACCCTTGAGCTATTACAGCAAAGTACCATAAACAACAAACATCTATTTCTCACAGTTCTGGAGGCTGGAAAGTCTAAGATCAAGGCAGGTTCAATGTCTGGTGAGAACCCCCTTCCTGGTTCACAGAAGGCTGTTTTTTTTTGCTGTGTCCTTATATGGCGGAAGGCGTGAAGGAACCCCCAGGGTCTACTTTATAAAGGCACTAATCCCATTTGGGAGTGTTCCCCTCTCATGACCTAATCAGCTCCCAAAGAGCTCCGCCTCCTAATACCATCCCCTTGCGGGGTAGGTTTCAATATCTGAATTTTGGGGTGAACCAAACGATTAATCTACAGTTCCCAGAATATACTATACTCCGTGAGTGATGGGTGTTGTTAGAGCAGGCATCATCACTCATTCAGCACTTTGTTACTGAGGACACACCCTGTGCCAGGCTCCAGGCAAGGCCCCGATGATACAGTGATGAGCTAAACAGATAAGCTTCCTGACTTTCTGAGCTGGACAGTATAGCAGAGAGTGGGGAAGTGGGGGGATGGGGGATGACCCGGCCAAACAGGACCATGTGTTCTTTTTAATTATATTCCCTTCTTTAAAATGTTTCTTATTGAGGTGTAATTAACATATAGTATTATGTCAGTTTCAGGTGTAGGGATGGTGCATTTTTGATGGCAAATAATGACATCCTTCCATGTTGGAAGGAACAATACTCTAAGGTCGCAGAGCAGGGGAACCCCACTCCCAGGGAGTTAACGAGGTCTTCCCTAGGATGGATGCTGTGGCTTGGGTTGCAAGCACGACGGGTGGCCACTTGGAAAGTGAAGCAGGATACGGAAGCAGGATGTGGCTAAGGGCATCTGTTCTGTTGTGGTTGTGTTGTGGTTCTCTATCAGTCTTGTAGGATTAGGGTATTTATTGGGATGGATTTGGAAGAACCAAGTTCCAGCCCTTTTCCTGGCATGTGAGTTGTTCCCTCTGGCATGACAGGGAATGCAGACGAGCAAAGGAACAGAGGCTAAGGGGTCTGCAGGGAAAACACCTGGGGGAGAATTATGGAGGCAAATACAAAGGCACCAGTAAGATCCTGAGGTAAACCCATAGAGCACTGGACTGAGTCAGGTAAGCTGAATCCCATTTCTGGCTAGGAGTTCTAGCTTACAGATGAGGAAAACTGGGATTCACAAAACTGTATTCACCCAGAATATACACCCAGTAGGTGGTGGAACTTAGACTATAATCCAGTCCTTTTTATTCCAGGTCTTTCTTTCTTTCTTTCTTTTTTAAGATTTTATTTACTTTTTTGACAGACAGAGATCACTAGTAGGCAGAGAGGCAGGCAGAGAGAGAGGAGGAAGCAGGCTCCCTGCTGAGCAGAGAGCCTGATGCGGGGCTTGATCCCAGGACCCTGAGATCATGACCTGAGCCAAAGGCAGAGGCTTAACCCACTGAGCCAGCCAGGTGCCTCCCAAGTCTTTCTTTAATAAGGCTCAAAATTATGAGAGATCCCCATGGTGTTTCCTTAACAGTGTAACAAAAAACAAGAAGGAGGAGGAGGAAGGGTAAGGTAAGGAAGGAGAGGAAAGGGGAGGGGGGAAGAGGCAGAGAGAAAGAAATAATAAAAGAAAAGAAAGGGGAAAAAATCTTAAATTTTATTTACGACTTTTCCACTTTGGAAGATGTCCAATTTAATCATTTATGAAACCATGAAAATCCACATCAGAGCGATCACCAATCGAAGGTTCTGTCTCCCTCTCATCGTGAGGGCAATCACTGGGAAAGACACGGGACTCTCCACCGTATTATCAGAACGGCTGTTCCAGCCAAGGCTCGGTTATCTGTGCCAAATGCGGGGCAAGCCGTGGAGACGTGAACCCCGCCGAGAGTTCAAAACTGTTCTGAGTCATTAGCTCCAATAAACTCGCAGCTCCCAAAGCAGCCAAGCTGGAGGTCTCCGCGGAGCCTCATTCGTTTAACCTCTTCTCGGCTCTCCTTCCGAGTCGAGGTGTTAAGAAATTGAAGGCAGCACACAGCAAAAGGAAAGGTTTCCTTTGCCCTCAGGGTAGACAGCAAGTTCAGCCGCCCAGCGGACATCGGCATCTGGAGTCTGGGCAATTCCTGGTCCTTTCATTGCTTGCCCCAGACCTTCTTTTGGCTGCTCCAAGTGTAAGGCAAATACGTTTCTCCTGAAGGCCTTTTTGGCATTTCCTTACTGCCCTTAGCCACAGTGACTGAAGATGCTGTTCTTGGTGCCAATGCCTGTCTGCCTCAGCCGTCCTCCCCCGCCAGGCACACTGGGTTTCTGTTTACACTTTTGTGAAAAACGCAAATGTGTTGTCCTTTAAACATCATCTCAAAGCCTCCAAGGTGTCTATTTTCTGTTTATTAGAATCGTGACAAAAAATTGTGCTTTGTGGTTCTCATGGCATTTAAGTATCTTAAAAACAAAATGTTAATGAGAGACGCGTATCTCCTGTTCACCAAAAACAAACAAACAAACAAAAAACCCCAAACCTTCATCTGATAAAATGAATGTTTAAAAAAGGAGAATCTGGGGCACCCATGGCTTGGTCGGTAGAGGATATGACTCTTGATCTCAGGGTTGTATGTTTGAGCCCCATATTGGGTATAAAGATTACTTATGTAAATAAATAAATGAACAAACAAACAAACAGATAAATAAATAAACTTTAAAGATTAAAAAGCAGAATTTGCTTTTTTTTTTTTTTTTTTGGTGGAATAGTTACTCAGGAGTGACAGGAATTTGTTATTCGTATTATGTAGCAACAACTCCTGGGCTCTCTGTGGTGTAGAAGGAGAAAGTACCTAAAACTGAGGTACTCTGAGGTGACACTCCTGATAAAAAATTAATCATCTATAAAAACAGCATCTTAATAGTACACTTATTTTTAACCAATGTTACAGTACAACAGAAAGATCTCAACATTTATCCCAAATTCCACCATCCGAGACTTTTCAAGAGGAATAGCTAGAAATGTACAGACCAGAAAGTTCAATTGTGTTCAGAAATATCATCTGTGTCAGGGGACCCCGGGTCTAAGATCTAAGTCAAGACCACTTACGTTGGGTTTTATCGTTAGAGATTAATCTCATGGACTTCAGAAAAGAAAAGATATTGCTGCCTTTTGTGATGCTAACGTCAGATCAGGATGTAGACACATCCCTAGTTTCTCTTGTGTATAAACTGCAGGGTTGTAGTCACACTTTTGAAATACATGTTTATTTAGTCTGTATCTTTTAAGGTTAACACGTTCTATAAGGTTTCCAACTACTCTGCAAAGTAATACTTATTTTGTTTTGTCCAAATGCTGTCATTTTCTACCTCCAAAGGGTAATTTGACTTCCCCTCTGGGCTCCAGAAAAGCAGTTCAGACTCTCCTCCCCCTCTGATTCCCTCAGATCTCTCTGGGTCTTCCCCTCAGCTTCCGTACCTAGTTCTCATCGATGTGCCTCCTTAAATCTGTCTTCTGTGACAGATGCGTTCACTCTACTGATGAGTGTTTCCTTCCAAATTTTTTATTTTAATCAGTTCTACCTATAAAGCTCTTTTCTCACCCCCCACCAACCCATCTAAATTCTATTCATCTTGCAAAGTTCATTTTGGGGTCATTGCCCCCTGCCCCCCACCTGCACCATGTCCTTTTGCTCTTAGCACCATCTACTGTGACCTCCAA
The DNA here is from genome assembly GCF_009829155.1 of Mustela erminea. NCBI lineage: Eukaryota > Metazoa > Chordata > Mammalia > Carnivora > Mustelidae > Mustela > Mustela erminea. The sequence goes on from NC_045634.1 coordinate 21,868,252, forward strand.
TACCATTTATGTTGGTCCCCTTTCGTCACTTCCATGCCTCCTAAGATGGTTCTTAACCATTTTACAAGTTTCTTTCAAAGGTCAGAAAACTTGATTCACACTCATTTCACATCCTGCTTCTCCTGTAGGAGTGAACTTCCCATAGAAGAAGAGTCATATGTGCGTCTCAGAGTCTTTGATGGTTTCCCTGCCAGTCCTTGTCAAGAGAATATTTAGTGGAAGTCTGTCCTCTTTTCAGGTTTGTTCTCCGTCAGGATCATTGTCTTGCTGTCTATGCACACAGGATACTGGAGGGAAAAGCAGAAACTCATTATTTCAATATGAAGAAGCAGAAAAGAGATTCAGCGGACCATCGGGCTGATAGATGAAGACCATGCAGTCTATGGTGCACCTACAGACTCCATGGAGGCATTTGATGAAGAATTCCAGGACATCTTTGTGTGAGAGAGAGAAAAATAAATTGTGTTGTGTCCAAGTCATTTCTGGATCCTGAAGCAGTGATCGCTCACTCTCAATGAACCCACTGGCCTCCTGGATTTTATACAGTGTATCAGTTTCATAGGCTTGTCCTGCCACACACTGCAGGGCTGACGTTTAGGGTGCTGAGAAGAATCTGGGTTCTCTGACTTGGTCAAGTCCACAACACCTGGTTCTCATCACCACTTTCATGAGCCAGGGGCCTCACATTTTCCTTTGCAGTCTCTCACATTACAGGCTTGATGTTAAGCCAACCACAGACTGATGAGTTGCCAAAAAGTCAAGACACTGTTAGCCCCAATGTAAGGGTGGGCGATGGGGTACTGGGCAGAGCTAAGGCCTAGCAGAGTCAAGAGTCTGGAAACTGTACTCCCCAGAAAAGAGGATTTGATAGAAAGAGGAGGCAGCAGGGTTATATTTCACTGATACATGATAGAAGGATAATATGGAACTGGGCCTTCATTTATACGAAAGCTAGGACTAGTGAGGGTAGATCATAGGGAGGGGCAGTAAGTTTACGGACCCTGACAGCAAGCTCCCCACCTTGGTAAGATGTAAGGACTTGAGTTCAGATAATTCATCAAGGTATTATGGAAGAGATTCCTGCATTACATGGAACTAAAAAGTAGGTGTTCCCTAATGCTATATACAAATTACTCTAACTCCAAACTTCTTTCAGTGTATTATGGTTTTCAGTTCACTTATGTCTTTCTAGGGGTGGAGCACCTATAAACAAGTAAGATTGCAATTTCAGATGTACAGATAAATCAAGATTTCATGCAAGGGCAGGATTTGGAAAGGGGGGGGGGTGTAGGGGAAGGTTTGCCCAACTTCCCAAGAGTAAGTCTTTCTTGAGAACATGGTGGTTTTGCAAAAGGCAATACTATTTCTGTTTCTGCCTTCACATCCAGGATACCACTCAATATATTCTCCAGGTTTTAGGCATGCTAAAACCTCCAGAAGTTTGAAAAACACAGATCGGTTGCTTTAAATGTGTCCAGCCTTCTTCCCATGTCCCTTTACCATGGGTAAGAATAGCAAATAATTAAACTTTGGGGGGGATTATTCTTTGGAGGAAAAAATGTGATTTGTAGCGTTATTTTCATACATACAATCCCATTTATTTTCCAAGATGATTCTGTAAGATAAACGTCATCATTCCAATTTTACAGTTAGCAGAATTGGGGAAAGCACGCGACTCACATGAGTTCCCACAACCATGAGGTTGTAGAGCTTGTGTTTGACTCTCTTGGACAGCCCTAGTCACACATCCCGCATATTTTTGAAAGATAGAAGGCGATGTTTAGCGATGCCCATTTCTTCTGAAAGGAATGGCTTGGCTTTGCAACGATAGAGCAGTCTTTGCTTAGTGGGCAGGAACTCTGGCTTTGGCATTGGTGTGGGTTTGACTGTCAGCTTTGCCCTCTAAATAGCTGGGCGCCCTTCAGCAAGTTCATGAATTTCTCTAGATCGCTGTATCCTCATTTGAAAAATGGGAGTGCTCACAGTACCTTCCTCATAGGGCTGTTTTTGATAGTCCGTGAAATAATACACGGAAAGCACCGAGCACAGTGTGAACACAGAAAGTAAGTTCCAGACATTGCGAAGAATATATATACTTTACCTTCTGTCTCTCTACTTGGAAGGGGGCTGGTAGGGGTCAATAGAGATCAGTGAAGAACTAAGTTACAGGGAATCACCGTAGGAGAGAGAGACGGGACAGCAGATTGCCCCTTAGAAGGGAGACTTACTGATAACACGCTCTTATAGGCTTGAGTAATTCCTTTGCTAACTTACTCTAGCAGCACCCCTCCCCCATGCACCTCGCTTTTGTAGCCCTTCAAGGCAAATGAAAAAATGTCTTTCCTTTTTTTTTTTTTGGCCTCCCTGCTATACCTGCTGAGATGCAGTCCAGACACGGAAAGAGGGAAACCAGACTCCCTTGGCTGTTGTCCCTTTAGTGCCCTTATGAAGCCAGAGCCGGAAGAAGGCTTCCCATCCTGGGGTGGGTCATGATTTCAGTCTCTTCGTGCACCCAGAAGGTCAACACCGACTTGATGTTTTCCACCTTCAAGCAGATAGTGAGAGTGTTTGGTAATAAACCAAAGCACTGGCAAATCTTAGTAGAAGCATCTAGAATGGGGTGGAGAATAAGGTTTGCCCTCTGCTTGCCCCCTTAGTCTTCCTTCTTCACTGTTCCCCTGAGGTCTGGGAGAGCATGAGAGGTTAGCAATGGCCATTCTTTCATGTGCCATTCTGCATTTGTTGGGAATCCTTGTCTTTGGCTCTCTCCAGATGTTTGCATTATCCTACATCTTTTTTTTTGACGTCACGTTTATTGAGGCATAACTTATATACAGGAAGTTCACCCTTTTGAGGTGTTGCCGGTCTATGAATGTCGGCAAATGTACGCAGTCCTGTGACCACCGCTACAATCAAGATATAGAATAGTTTCATCACCCCAAAAAGGTCACTCATGCCCCTTTGCGATCAGTTCCTTCCTGCCACCTCCGGCCCCTGGAAGTCGCAAATCTGATTTCCGTCCCTAGAGTTTCTCCTTTTCTGTAATATCATATTAGGAGAATCATACATTGTGTAGTATGTTGTATCTGGCTCCTTTCATTTAGTATTAGGCTTCTGAGATTTATCCATGTCGCCCCACATAGTAGCAATACTACTTCTCAGCAGTATCCATTCTGTGGCTATACTGCAACTTGTTTATCCCTTCTCCAGTGGATGGATATTTGATTTATATGTGCGTTTTCGCAGCTTCGAATAAAAATCGATTTCGAAAGGGATTTTTTTGCAAGTTAAGTCAATATATATATTTTGTAAGATTTTATTTATTTATTTGACAGAGAGAGAGCAAGAGAGCACAGGCAGGGGGAGCAGCAGGCAGAAGCAGGCTGCCTACTGAGCAGGGAACCTGATGCAGGGCTCCATCCCAGGACCCTGGGGTCATGACCTGAGCTGAAGGCAAATGCTTAACAGACTGAGCCACCCAGGTGCCCCTCAATATTGTTTTTAATAACTTATTATAACTTACTCATATAGCAATTAGCAATTTGCCTTTTCAGCAGAAGCATTTGTATGAAATAGGATGAGAACCAAGGCCACGGGAACCTGTCACAGACATTGTAATAGGCAGCCTTCTTTCTCTACTTGTCATTCCAGGCCCATGACTCCCCACAGGGAGAGGAGAACATGGCTTTCTCTCCATATATGAATAGGTAAATGTGCTGCTGGCTGAAGGGACTGAGAAAGTGGTGGCTGCAGCTGCCTGAGATCCCCTGGTCCCTTTTGCAATAAAGTTATGATGTGAATAATCATACATGAGCAGGTTTGCAATTTCACCCAGAGAAAACTAGGGACTCGACTTTGATTCTTCAAACTCTGCTACGTGTTGAAAAATGCATACCTGAGAAGCGAGGAGAGAAGCACCCATAAAGACTTCAAAGTACCAAGATATGTTAAGTGCTGAATTATTATATAGTGTAGGCACTTAAAATGGAATTTGTCTTTTAGATACATTTGCCTCAAGCATCACGGTGTTGCGACACGCTATGGTATTGGATTGCAAAACTATCCCTGTTGAAACTTCTCTCTCTCTCTCCCCAACCTCCTTCTTTTCCCAGAAGAAGGGGGGGCGGAAAAGGCAGAGAAAAGGGGGTAGGGAGTGGAGAAGGAAGTAGAAAACCTGAGTAATTGTACAGCGCTTTTTATCTTAGCATCTCGAGAATTCTTTTCAGAATCAACTCACTTGCTCTATTACCTGATTGCCAGGACATGGAAAGCTAGGGAGGAATCAGAGTGGATTTTTGTGGAGAACCACAACATGGTGGTTAATTTGATGTGTCAACTTGGCTGGGCCATGGGTGGACCGGATATTTGGTCAAACATTATTCTGGATGTTTCTGTGAAAATATTTTGGTGATGAGATGAACATTGAAATCTGTAGACTTGGAGTAAAGTGGATTACTTCCGTAAGGTGGGTGGGCCTCGTCTAGTCAGTTGCAGGCAAAAGGGAGTAAAACCTTGACCTCAGGAACAAGAAGAGATTCTGCCAGCCAGCTGCCTTTGGACTTGAACTGCAGCTTTCTCCTGGTTTCCAGCTGGCCCTGCAGATGTTAGATTTATCACCCCTCCACAATTACATAGCCGATTCCTTAAAATCTCTCTCTCCCCTCCAACCTTCCCTTTCCTCACACACATACGTACATATATACACATACCCTGTTGGTTCTCTGGAGAACTTGACTAATATAGACTGCAAGTCAATGGCAGACGGAGTGCAGTGGTTGATGACAGAAGCTCTGGAGCCAATTATCTGACTTCAAAGGAAGGTTCTGCTAGTCATCAGCTGTGGGCTCAGTCTCCTTATCTGGGTGACAATTCCGCCTACCTTACAGAAATGTGGAGGAGCAAGGGCTCTGGGAACCTAGCTGCAATTATCATTATAATTAATATCTGAGTCCGAGTCTGTCTGTCAAAATTGGCCCACAAGAGGTGTACTGTTTCTAGAAACCCTGAAGATAACAGAGTTCAAAAGTTTTGGGAGGGCCAAATAGTTTTATCTAGGTCCTCGTTTCTATCAAGATTTATCTACTTGTTATCAAATATTCAAAATGCATCAGTGACTCTGCAAAGAGTTTTACCCAATGTAATCAGTCCTCCGAATACACAAGAAGCGTCGTTATCCCAAGTTTATAGGTGAGGAAACAAGCAGGTTGGGGAAGAACCTTCTCTGAGGTCTTACAACAAGAAAATAGCACAGCTCTTAGGGGACTTGTCGCCACGATGTCAAACCAAAAGCAGGCACACACACACACACACACACACACACACACTCACAAACTCCTAAAGAATCACAAAACTCGCACAGCTGGGAATATATTAAAGACCATTTCCAACCCTCCCTGAAGCTGTAAATCTCTTCTCTGGCATCCACTTAAACAAGCACTGAGCTTCTGCTGACCGTTTCCTGCCCAGGAACCGAATGGCTACTGAGGCAGCTCTTTATATCTGTGGCTTGTTCTAAATGCATCACATTTTGAGGCTTTATTTGTTTCCAAGACAAGCCCCATCTATGTAGCAATGTCTTCTCCCCTTTGGCACAATCCTGTACCCGGGGGCTAGGCAGGCTATTTGCACACAGGTGTGCATCCCACTTGTCCAATTCATCTTAATTTGAACGATCTATGTGGCAGAGCAATTTTGCAATATTAACTAGTTTTGTGGGTGTGTTTGCCTCCACCACATTTCTATGTACCTGCTGTGTCCTTCCTTCATAAATCACCTAGGACATTCCTGCCTACTGCCTCGAGGAAGAAAAACAGTGGAACACTGAGCACAGAGTCTGTTCTGGGACACAGCAGAAAGAAAAGAATGCTGCATTGGAAGGAATGGGCCTCTGTAGTAAGGGGGAAGGGGACACGGATGTGCCCGATGAGCAAAACTCACACAGCTGCCTCCCCAGATGGGCAGTGGCCAAGGACTAGATGAATCCCAGACTCCACCAGGCCCTAGACACAAAAATCAGGCACAAGAGGTCACCTGGTATTAACTGGATTAAAGTCCCTACCACTGAGAAAAGGTACGAAACAAAATTTTAGCTGGGTTATAGGAAAATCTATTTACATTCCTTGCTCAGCTAAGTGTATAGAATAAGATCTACATTTGCTTTGATCCATCACTGAAAAAGAAACTAGAGAAAGTGATTCTTTCCTTTGAGACTAGTCCTATCCCTGGACGGGTCTGGATATAAAGTTAGGAAATCACGATTCCAAGGAAATAATACCCCAAGAGTCACGGACATGTAGTTTTATCTTCTGTTGGTTCCTCATTCTTTCCGGTTGACAATATCCCTTCAAAAAGCATTTAGTAAGTGCTTGGTGCATGCTAGTCAGTGCGCTAATCACTGGGAAGATCAAAGACAAGGGGGCCCTTGTGACCAGGAGGAAAGCTAAACTGTGAAGAAGCAGAACTGAATGACAGTACGACATTGGTTTAAAAACATGTAAAGGGCGGCACCTGGGTGGCTCAGTGGGTTAAGCCTCTGCCTTCCGCCCAGGTCATGATCTCAGGGTCTCCATATCAGGCTCCATGCTGAGCAGAGAGCTTGCTCTGTCCTCTCTCTCTCTGCTTGCTTCTCTGCCTACTTGTGAGCTCCATCTGTCAAATAAGTAAAAAAAAAAAAAAAAAAAAAAAAAAAATGTAAAGGTCTCAGTTTCCCTTCCTAGGCAGACCTGAAGTTTTATCCTTGAAAAGTGACTATTAGGTAACCAAGTTGCTACTGAATCTATCTCCTGAGGTTTGTGAGACCCTGAAAAGGTAGAAATTCTAAGGAGCTGAGCTTTATAACGGTCCAAATCACCCTGTAGTGTGTAACTCTCCTAAAGGTTCACAGGCAGGCAGGCGAGGCAGCGCTGGGCTTTCTTGCTGATGGTCGTGGCCTTTTCCAGGACAATGTAAATGCATGAGATAGATAACATTATGCAGCAGTGGCACTCGGGCCTTGACACATATTATTTGTGTAATATCTATATGTGGGTGACATATTTTAATCCTCAAAGCAAACCATGAAGTCAGTATCATAATATCATAACTGGTATTACTGACAGGGAAATAAAGGTTTAGAAGGTAAAGTAACATGCTTAGTGTCACACAGGTAATTAGGGGCAGGGCAAAAATTCAAATCCGGGTCTGATCCAGAACAAAATCATTAACCTGCTCTATACTATTGTATCTTAAAAAAATGCAGAACAGGCGTTTTAAAAGCTGAAGGGTTACAAATCTTTTTTGTATTTCTGCTGTATCATCAACTCTAACAGGAATCAGCAAACCCTGCACCTGTTTTTGTAAATAAAGTTTTACTGAAACAGCCAGGAGCATGGACATATGTCCATTTGCTTACGTCTGTCCTGTGGCTACTTTCAGGCTACAAAGGCAGAGTTGAGTAGTTGTGCCAGAGACAGGATAGCCTGTAGTCCTGAAAATAGCTACTATCTGGCTCATTCTAGAAAATGTTTGCTGACCTGTAATACAGACAAAATATGACAATAATATCACATGTAATTTGACCAGGTCATATTTTCCTTAATCAGGAAGCCCTATCTTCCACATCTGTCTGGAAGTTGGCCTCCTTGTATTAGATGTAAAGGATTTGAGAAACATCAGACAATCTTGCTAGGTCTCTGTAACCCAGCTTACCATATTTGAGCAGAAGTCAGTCTTCCTATGTAGCATCCTTCTGGATCTCTTATGAGTGCCAATATCATGAGTAACAGACTTCTCAAGGATCTGATTTTTTATCGGTTTGGGAATTAGTCATATGGCCCAACCACCTTTGAGAGAAGGACAAAAAAAATTACTTTAAAACTTGGAACAAATCTGGGTTTGGGAACGACGAAGTACATGATTCTACTGGGATTATCTCTTTGGAATTAGCACAAGTCATGGCATGCCAAGAAAATTACTCTCGAAAGCAAGGAAAATGTGTCTAGGGTGGCTGTTACCCTCGTTTACAAAACAATGTTTATGCCATATGCAGAGATATGTACACACACATATGTACACATGCATATGAACACACACCACATGTATGTACACACACACACACACACACACATACACATTTCAGGCACCCCAGTTGAGGTTTGTTTTTCCATTTCTCGTTGCTTCCGAAGACCAGCGTTAACCCTGTCTTCATTCTAGGGCTCTTCTGTTCCACTTCGAGACTGACTATATTTGCTTTGGCCTTTTCCTCTCGTGCTGAACCCACACTGAGGATCTCAGAGCACCTCGCATTCAGTCCTGCAACTCATTCTCCTCCACCACAATTTCCCGTCACCCCTCCTCATCCCCGTTCTCCCAGCTCTTTAGCTTTGTTTCCTGGACAAACGTCCAGGCAGTGACTGGGAGAGTCACGCACTGCTGGCGTAAGGACACCATAAAGACGTCCACCCGCCCCGAGGGTGATGCCTGTAGTAAGACGTGATAGGAACATGGGGGCGGGGTGGGGATGGGAACAGCTAGTTATCCGGGCGCAAGGGATATATTCCTGGCAGACGTGGTATCTGATAAGGATCTTAAAGAATGAGTAATAGCTGCTCCCAAGAAAGTGGGGAGGAACCCCATGGAAGGGCAAGGAAGAGTCTGGACAAGGCGATGCGTGAGGTCACATGTGTTGGAGAGCCTTATCGTGATGGAACTCCTGGCTCCGCCCTCCAGCGCACTACCTGCAGGTGTGGACGCTGCCAGGGGAAGATTGAGGAAGCCATCCCTGAGATGGAGAAAGGGCCTTGTGACCTCTGAACTCTGTCAAGCTCTCACGGCTCTCTGTGTCTTCTGCTAACAGTGCTTTATAGGGGGAGACCTGCGGTCAGCATTTCCCTCCATTGGGGGGTGGGCTCACCGAATTCCCTTTATCTGGGCCAGCCCAGAGGCCAGACCCACCAGTGGTACATGGAATCAAAGACCTGCCCTCGGGGCTTTCCTTATTTAGTGAAACTATTGTTAACAAACCAAAACTGCAGGGCAGACCCAACACCCGGGTTTAGCCAAGGCAGATCATATACTAAGCACATTGTGTAAGTTACAGCGTCTTTCTTTCCAGAAACCGTTGGCACCGGAAAAGAGAGTTCAGATGTCGGTCTGGTGATTTCATAAACATCTTGGATTAAGATTCATGTGGGCAAAGTTTCTGTGGGATCTGATTTAAACGTGAGACAGCGCCCAGGCGGGCATGTGTAATTCACATGCAAATATTTTTTCCCTCTCATGTTCACACACTTAGAAATGTCTCTTTGCTGAATTAAATAATAAAAAAGAATTTTAGTAAAACGCTTCCTGACAAAAACCTTTAGAAAGTCAACTGCTAACCTTGATCGTTGGAAGACAGTCTCAGAGCTCACATGTCAGTGTTAACATTTGTCATGGCCCTTGTCAAGCCTACATAATATGGTTTTGTGTAGTGACATGGGCACTGCCTTACCCAGCAATGTGACATGGGTCCCCGATACTCAGCACATTTTGGAGCAGAAGCATGACACTAAGACCCTTCTGAGAGGCTCCCATTTTGCCCCTTTGTGACGTTACAATGGGGACATTGTTTTTCCAAGACAGTCATGAGACCAGCACTATCAGATTATGGCTTGATAGCTATGTATCACTTGGGGTTGATGTAAAAACCAGGCATTTCTAATCCCTCACAATTTAGAAAGGCCACAGTGCTTTTTTCAGAGAAAAATGTTTTTTAAAAGGACTATTGAAAAAATTATTTCACAAACTTTTAAACCCTAAAAGAAATCTGGCTTTCCACTCAAATGTTTGGCTAATACAGGAAGCAGTTAAATGTGATCACTTTTCTAAACCCCTTCTGTTTCATGTATTTAATGCGGAGAGGGCCAGAGGACAGAAAGAATGCATTGTTCCTTTCAGGATTTATCATAGGATTTATCACAAACACTTTGTTTTTGGGGTTTTGTGTGTGTGTGTGTGTGTGTTTTGTTTATTTGTGAGTTTTTTACCTCTAGGAGGTTTTACAAAGAAAAGTCAGGACAAGATAAGAGGGAAGGGTTGGTTGATTCCATTACATCTGATGTATGTGTCAAATGATTAAAATGACCGGACTTCAGATGTACCTCAGGGCAAGGAAGCAATCCCCGCAAAGTAATAGCCAAGTGTCAGGTGAGGGAGAGGATGAACCCTCCCCCATCCTGAGTAATAATAGTGAGGACTTCCCCCACCCCGAGGAACAGCCTTCTGTCCTACGTTGCCCTCATAAGCATCCTTTGCACACCTCTAGCGTAATGTGCATTTAATGAGGATTAATTATCTGCCCATCACCGGCTTCTCCTACTGGACTGGGAGTCCTTGATACCAACCATGTTATTTAAAATGTTTTCCCCAGGGGCACCTGGGTGGCTCAGTCCACTAAGCATCTGCCTTCAGTTCAGGTCATGATTCCAGGGACTTGGGATCCAGCCCCAAGTTGGGCTCCAGGCTCAGTGGGGAGCCTGCTTCTCCTCCTCCCTCTCTGCCTTTCCACCTGCTTGTTCTCCCCCCCCCCCTCTTTCTCCAAGAAATAAATAAAATATTTTAAAAATTAAGGAAATAAAATAAAATGTGTTCCCAAATCCTGGCCAGAGTAGATGTTCAGTAAGAGTTTTGGAGGAAGGAACGAAAGGAACGGAGGGAGGAAGAAATGATTTCACTGACAAAGTCTAAAAAGGTATTGGACAAAGTAGAACATGTGTTTAGTTTGAGGGCTGATTTTATTAAGAGCCGGTTATGATTTACTCAGTATTAAAACACAAGTTATAATTTAACAGGTACTATGGGCCTTATGTAATGAGAAATAAATGCCATACATTTTGAAAGATTTTCAAGTACTGAACATAAACTAAACTGATGAGATTTTTCAGCCTCAAGAATTACCCAGGATATGAGATTTGCAAAGAGTAAAAGGTAAAAAGAGGGAGATTGCTGAAATGAGGCCAAGTGGATTATTTGCATAAATATTTGTCACTACAAAGTTCCAAAGGATTTTAAAAGTGAAAAAGAAATATTTCTAAAATAAAGAGGTTTTATTTATCACCCTTATATATTATGAAAACAAAATATTTTAGTAAGTCTTACCCAGGAGTGGTCGATTTCATTCTGTGTCAATGAAATTCTTTTTTTTCCAACATGGAGAATGTAAATATGTCGGTTAATCATTAGAGACGCCCAGTCTTTGTCTTTGTTCCACTCCTTAAACGAGGAGATTGTAAATCCTGGAAGTTTCCTTGGAGTTAATCTTAGGCAAAGTCCAAAGTTTAAGGTAGTGTTCTACACACCATAAACCGTGCTACCAAAGTACTCCTAACGGCAGAAAAGGGCCAAAAGACACCCTAACATTCGGGGATATTCCTACTCAGTCTGCCTTCAATCTGTTTCTTTAAAGATTCATCATACTTGGCCTTTTACCCATGATCTATCTAGATTTTTTTAAGGTTAAAAACATTTTTTATTTCAGAACAGTCTTTTTTTTTTTTTTTTTCCTGAACAGTTTTAGATTAGAACACTTACAACTGTGGTACAGAGGGTTTCCATACATCATGTACCTGATTTCCCCTATTATGAGCACCCTACATTATATTAGTAAGTTCATTTGTTATCATTAATGAACCAATATGGATACATTATGATTAACCAAAGTCCTAGTTTGTTCATATTTCTTCAATTTCTACTTAATATTCTTTTCTGTCCCAGGATCTGTTCAGGATCCCAGATGACATTCCATTGTCTGATTTTCTTAGGCTCCCATTGGCTGGTAACGGTTCCTCAGATCTTCTTTGGATGATTTTGACTCAAATCTTCCCTCATTTGGGGTCCGTCTGACATTTTCCTCAGGGTTAGACAGGGCTTATGGGTCTTCAGAACAAGATCACAGGTAAAGGGCACCGCCCATCACATCATATCCAGAGAACATGCTAACCAATATGACATCACGGCTGCTGTTGACCTTGATCTCCTAGCCGAGGTAGTTTTTATCAGCTTTCTCCACTTCAAAGTTACTCCTCTCCCCTCCTTTGCATACTCTCCTCCCTTCAAAGAAGTTAGGAAGTTACTAAGCACAACCCGTTGTTAAAGTTACTAAGCACAACCCGTCGTTAAGAAGTGGGCAGTCAAGCTTCACCTCCTGGAAAGCAGAGTACAGAAATTACTTGGAATTACTGAGATTTGTCTCTTTCTTGCAATTTATTTATTCAGTCATTTATTTCATTTATTTATAGTAGCAATAGGCTTATGGGTATCTATTTTTTTTCCTTTAGATAATAATCCAATTCTACTTTATTTTGGTGCTCAAATTGTTCCCATTTTGGCTCTCATTAGGAGGTCTTTCCGTTGGTTCCTGTGTCCCTTTGACGTACCCCTATCATATGGGTTTTGGTTGGGGGATTTCTTTTTCCTCCAGCATTTTATAACTTTCTGGCACTCGAAGATATTCCGGGCTCATCGTGTGTGTGTTTCCTGTCCTGTTCCTAGAAGCAGCCATTTCTCCAAGGAGTTCTGCCTGGTTCCTTTCACTGGAGACTACTCTAAGAGACCAAGATTCTAAGTGTGCTGGCTTCTGGGTCCTCTCAGCTGTCAGAGGAAGGAAATAGATATGTGTATACTAACTCCTATATACACATTAATAAATATTTGCACATCTATATGTATCTGAAGTACATACAGGTGTATCTATACCCATATTCAGCTAAATGTAAGCTCGTACAGGGTTTCCAGTGTGAATCCATTAACACACAGATCATTCTAGCCTTCTCCCTTTGCTTATCAAGAATGAGAAAACTGATTCCTATCACTGGTTGTCCTTCTATTGATTTGTTCATTCTCGGTGTACATGTGTACCAGTAACTACTGTTAATCTGCACCCCTATGGAAAGCAACTTGATTGACAGAGTGCGAAGCTTATGTACAGTTTGTTTTGCCTTTAGTATAGACTCTCTTCATTCCAGAAGTTCCTAAGGTCAGAACCACCCCCCATCCTCCCCACCCCACCACGAGCACACATGCCCTCCGTGAAGTCATTTTTTGTGTTTCCATTCTGCATCTCATCCCTGGGCTCCCTGATCTCCCAGATAATTTTTTTTTAAACCTGCATACATTCAGGTTCATGCTTAACACAGATTTATTTTAATATTAAAATAATGTATGGGGTGTTTGGGTGGCTCAGTCGGTTTAAGAGCCTACTCTTAATCTCAGCTCAGGTCTTGATCTAAGGGTTGTGAGTTCAAGCCCCTCATTGGGCTTCATAGTGAGTGTGGAACCTACTTAAAAAAAAAAACCTAATAAAATAAAATAAAGTTTTAAGTTATTTAACAACCAATGAAACTGACAAACCACAGAGATTTATTAACACAACAGATATTTTCCAAGTGCCTCCCTTATGTCAGGCCTTATAAGGGTGTCTCTCGGGGGGGGGGGGGGGGGGAGGGGCTCCATCTCGTAGTGTCCTTGGAGCACCCTGTAAAAGCAGGGCATAGGCACGCCAGTTCAGGAAGCACAGACTAAAGAAACTAGATGGTGCTCTTTATGGCCACATCTCTAAAATTCTAGGATTCTTTAGAATTGTGGAACCCTATCTCCCTCAGTGGCTCCAGAATCTGCAAAAATAATCTATTTGGAGAACTGCATTTACATAAGGTTAGAATTTGTTTTGTTTTGTTTTGTTTTGTTTCCTTACTGCTCCTTTGCTTCTAGTAAGAAAGTGATTTAAACTGCAGGGAAGAATAGTAACTCCCGAAATCAACCACTAGCTTTTGTCTAACACAAATGCCATCCGACTTCAGAGACAATCCCCTTTGTCATTCCGGGTGTGCTGAAAACAACAATTAAGTTGCTCTACACTTGCAAGTGATCTACTCTATTGTTGTTTTATGGGCTTTATTCGTTGCACCCGCCTTATTATCTAAACAGCTAATGAAATTGAGAGTGTAAAATTATGCCAATAATGGAAGGAAAGGCCATCATTGTTTGTGGCTCTTATCTTTGGGGCAGGGGAAGAGGACATGCAGGCATTAGCAGATTCACCAATGGATTAGCTTTCTTCAGAACTTCAGTGTTTTGTGAAGCTTTCCAAGGTCATCTTGCCGAACTCCTAGGGTGACCCTCCACCTCCGCGTTTGTCCCCAGTCGGGAAGGCTTATCTCTAACATTGCCACAACAGGTTGAGGACTTCGTAGGAGCAATGCCCTGGAGTCCTAGGACTGAGTGAAAAAGTAGGAAAGATGACAATCGTAATATTTACCTACTAAGATCCTGGGTCATATCATCTGATGTGCAAACCTCTGCCATGCAGAGGAATACAGCACTCTCTGGGGGGTGGAGACTCCCTGTGGCAGGAGGACTGTTGGCAGGATCTTTCAGGGCAGTCGTGACAGACCAAAGGACTGCCTCCATACAAAGGGGAACTGGAACCTGGAGAAGGAAGGAGTCCAGGCGCCAATCCTTGGGCTTGAGATGCTACCAGCTCCTTAAAAATGCTGAGGAGTGGGGCACCGGGGTGGCTCAGTGGGTTAAAGCCTCTGCCTTCAGCTCAGGTCATGATCCCGGGGTCCTGGGATTGAGCCCCGCATCGAGCCCCGCATCGGGCTCTCTGCTCGGCAGGGAGCCTGCTTCCCCCCATCTCTCTGCCTGTCTCTCTGCCTACTTGTGATCTCTGTCAAATAAATAAATAAATAAAATCTTTAAAAAAAAAATGCTGAGGAGTTCCGTGACAGCAGAATTCTATTATGAAGACAGACAATGGCTTCTCCCCAAACTTTCCCGAATATTACTGTCGTTCACGGGAGGTATGTTGACCTTGTTGTCCACACATTCGCTTTTAAAAAATTAGGAGCGAGAACCACCTTTGTCAGTTAAAAACAAGCTTACCTGAAATTCTGTCCACTTCGGGCTGGAAGGATGGAGTAAGACAAGGGATGGCTGAGCTGGGACCCTGAAGCCTGGTCTACGTCATCATCCTGAAGCCTGGTCTACGTCATCGCCCATAAGAGCCGTGATTTGAGGCGACCTGTGGCAGCCACTGGGAGAGCTCCCAGGGCTCCAGTGATTGCGGTGCCCATGCTCTGAGGGGCGGGAGATGCCTGTTTAGAAGGGTGGGATTTCCCCCAAAGGGAAGAAACAACGATCACTCATCCTAGCAGAGAGGGAGGGTGGGTTTTCAACTGGCAAGATAAGGTTCTTCTTTTCTTTCTGGGAACTGAGTTGGGCTTGGGCTCTGAGGTATGGGGAGGCTTCTGGAACCTAAGCCAGGGTTCAGAGGTTGGGTCTGAGCCTAAAATGCCAACAGTATACAGTTCTAGAAGCAGTTGTGAATGTCCCTTAGCTTGTGACCCAGTCTTCTGGTCTCCAGCATACCACGTGTGGTGTGTAGGTGCACCATAAGGACAACCATTGCCTTCCTGCAGCTGCAGAAAGAGATGCTTAGGATGACAGAGATGACTGGCCTAGAAGAGCTATACTCGATTTTGGCAGGGTGGTGGTCACAGGGGAACTTTATTGGGAAGAAACATGGTCACACACAGCAGTCATGCTTTTCCTCTCATTCTTGGTCTTGTGCACACGTGCGCGTGTGCGCGCGCGCGCACACACACACACACACACTCATCTCTAGCTTCTGCCACATTCATAGCCCAGTTCTCAGCCACAAGGGTGGGACTCTCCTCAGTTCCTCAGACCAAGAGGCAATAGGGACAGAAGAGGATCAAGGGGGTGAGCAGTGACCTGGTTCAGAGGAGAGTGTTCTCAGGAACAGGGTACAGAGAGCAGTGGTGAGGTCTCCAACCCCATACTAATCCTCTCTGTGGAGAGTGGGGGCAGAGCAAGGGGCAGGAGTGGCTCAGTTCTGGGGCTCCTCAGGAGCCTCACCCCCTCTCCCCTGGTGTTGTCGGCCGTCCCCAGCACCAGGTTGTCTTGCAGTCCCTGCGTGATGAAGATTCTGTCTTTGTAGGAGTCCTTGGTGAGGGTGTGCAGGTCAGCCATGGCCTCATCCGAGGTGGTCTTGGCCAGTGAGATAGCCTCCTCTGGGCTGTGGGGATCTCATAGGAGAAGACCATAAAGCTCCTTGAGACCAGGTCCAGGCCGGTGGGGTTGCCAGGCAGCCATTTCCTTGCTGAGGTCTATGGCCTTCTGGCAGACTGACAGGACAGGGTCGATGATATGCTTTTGGTCCTACCTCAGCCAGGTAGTGGTGTAGTCACCCTTCAGTTTCAGGTGAAGACCCAGCTTTTAGCGTCACCGGTACCTTCGATGAGGTGGTGTCCAGCGGGCCCACCGCACCGTCACACACCTTCTCCCAGTCCCCGGACCCTTCCCTTCCTAGCCCTTCTCATTGCTTTTCTGCTGGGCATGACAGACCCCTCCAGGCAGCGCTCTGGCCTCCCACCACATCCTCGCAAGCCACTGAGAGAAGGTTTCAGTCTTCACAGGGTAGCTCCTTCCCTTTTCCATGGCGCCCTTCACGAAGGCTGACATGTCCCCATAGCCTTCGCCTGCTCTGCCAGCGTGGCCTTCTGGATCACAGGGGCTCCCTCCATGGCTCTGGGGACACACAGGCAGGCAGTGGGCTAACTGGCTGCTTGGGGACCAGTGTCAGACTCTGTCAGGGCTGCACTCTTACAAGGGGCAGCAACAGTAAAGATTGCAGGCCAAGGAACAGGAAATAAACAAAACCAAAAACTTGCTCCTGAGAACATACATTTTGGCACCTTGAAAAGCTTCACACCAGCTAAGAGGTATGGGACAGGGATGTATGTGGGTGTTGGGGAGTGGGGACTGCATTCAAGTAACTGAAACTGGAGGGGTTCATGCATTAACATCTTGGGAGTGCAAAGATAGTAACCTGTCTTCGGTTCAAGGTCATAGTTTGGGATGCCAGGGACACAGAGGTCACACTTCATTTTCATCAGCTTCCCAACACTTTTCTGCAAAATCTCTGCCATGGACGGTATGCTATTTCTCATCAGAAACAATTTCCAGACTTAATTTGAAAAAAAAAAAAACACCATTTAAAAATAGAACAATATTTAAAATATTTGGAGATGACAGCAGCCTGTAGGAACCAGGCGTCCCCTTTCTCCGCACAGCGCCTCGCAATGTGTGTTCACGGGCACGCACAGTCACTGTTCTCTCTTAAACATCCCTCGTGCAGCTGGAGGACTTATGTTCTTACAACCTTAAAACCTTCGAAGATAACTCACGCTACAATAACAAAGGTAATAAAATGTGTAGGTGGAAGCTTGCCAAACATTTATAGAGTACCGTACTGCTCATACAGCGCTTTAAAAATATTTGATCTCATTTGAATAATACGTTTCTGCCGGTGTACTGGGAGAGGTTTCTTTCTTTTTTTATTTTGCTTTATTTTATTTAACCTAAGATATGCACAACAACTCATTTAGAAAGACTAGGCAGACGTTAGCTCTGCCCAGCACTCTGGATTTAGCTACCCAAGGAGAACTATGTTCCATTTCCTTTTTTGGTATCACAGGCCTTGATCTCTAAACAAATACATGAAGTGGGTCTCTAAACCCGGAGTGGAAGTAAGCTAATCATTGACATTCGAGACACTCTGCTACTTGACACACTTTCACAATAAATGTCCAGCCACTCCACCAACTAAGTTCCTACCGTGGCAAAAAATTATCTCCTTAAGGGGCCTGTGCAGCTCTATTGGGGTGTTTGGTGGCCCGAAACCTCTCTGTTCCTTTTTCCGTGTTCCTCAGAGTACCCAGCTCAGAGATGGACACAAAGGGAGTGGTTACTGTGTCTTTGCTGAACAGGGAAAAATAAGATAATTGTCACCGAAGGGGAACTCTGTCCGTCCCACGTGTTTGCTAACAAGTGACAGGTTGAATCCTCTTAACTACTAGGTGAGGTATTAATCATAATCTTTTTCACAGCTGGAGAAACTGAGGCTGTGATATACTGAGAAATACATATTTGGTCTTTGTCCTCAGTTCCTGGCACCGAACTCTAAAACTCTTGTAATTTCCTGAGCGAGACGGGTGATAAGGTCATCTTTTGTTACAACATTTGGTCTTAGTCCTTGACTCCTGTCCTGACACAAGAGAGTTTTAAGCTGTTGGGATCTCTGGAGTGACAGGAATGTGTTTTGCATACCCATGAGATGACTGGTGGTTGGGGACCCCCAGATAGCTCCAGGAGCGGGAAAGATCACCAAAAAGACCAAGACATGGTCAGAAACTTGGAACTTTCACCCATACTCCCTGACGTCAGGGGGAGTGAGGAAGAGGCTGGAGATGGAGGTAATCACCAGGGGCTATGCCTTAATCAATCATGCCTATGTAATGAAACCTCCATAAAGATCCTGAAACTAGAAGGTGACTGGGTGGCTCAGTCAGTTAAGTGGCTGCCTTTGGCTCAGGTCATGACCCCAGGGTCCTGGGATCAAACTCCACTTTGGGCTCCTTGCTCAGCAGGGAGCCTGCTTCTGCCCCTCTGCCCTGTTCATGCTCTCTTCTCTCTGTCTTAAATAAATAAATAAATAAAATCTTAAAAAAAAAAAAAAAAAAAAGGATCCTGAAACATGTTTGGGGGCTGGGGGATGGTCAGAGAGCCTCCTGGTTGGCAAATACCTCAAGGTGCTGGGTGGGAAGTGAATTCGAAAAGGGCATAGAAACTCCAGGCCTCTTACCCATATATCTTGCCCACTGCCTCTCTTCAGTTTGGCTATTCCTGACTTGTTGTCTCTATCACAAACCACTCATGGCAGGTAACGTGCCTTCCTAAGTTCTCTGAGCCACTCTAGCAAATTACAGAACCCAAGGAGGGGGTGGAGGAAATCCCCAATTTGTAGCCAATCACTTGGAAGTTTGGGAGACCACCACGACCTGTGCTTGTATCTAAAACAAAGGGAAGATTTGTGGGCCTGAACCCTTAAACTGTGGGGTTTGACACTATGTCTGGGTAGCTAAGGTCAGAATTGAATTGCATTGTAGGACACTCAGTTGGTGTCTGGAAAGTTGCGGAATTGCTTGGTGTGGAAAACCCACATTTAGTGTCATATGTGTTATGAGTAAAAACGGCTTATAGAGGCCCAGAGTGGTTAACTCATTCAACTGCCCGCTACATGAGAGTGGGAGAGCTGGGATTTGAACCAAATAGGTGTTGGACAGGTGTAGGACAGGTGTTGTCCCGTGTTTTCTCTGTTTAACTACTGGAGTATTCGTATTAATGCTAGTGTTGATAAAACACATATTTTGTGAGAAACCCACACAGTAGCTCTGCAGAATGAACATTTTTGTGTCCTTTACCAGAACAAAAACAGCCTAAAGTCACCACTGAACGTCACATTGAGTTTATCTGACTAGAGCGCTGTATCTGGAAGTCAAGACCTGCTTCCCAGCTTCCCTATGGACTAACAGTATTACTTCTCACAAGCTACGTGGTCTCTCATTTTGGCTCATTTTCTTCTACCCTCTCAAAATATAAGCAACTCATGATCTGTGTGTTTGCTTCTGAGGTAACAGGAAGCTTCCAGAGATCACATTGTTAGCTTCAGTGGGCCCATTTGGAAGAAAGGTGTGAGAAAGAGATAAAGGATCACTCCCACTAACAAAAATTGAACCACCACAACCACCACCAGCATCGTGGGTGTCATCACACCCCGATCCAGTTCTCTTAGGCAAAGACGGCTGTGGTAGGTTCCTCCTCCATAAGTGAATATCGCAAATGATTTTCCTTTCACTAAAAAGTTGTATCCCATCATGACCCATGCCTTTCAAACTTCAAATATTTTAAACACCACTTTGACAGGGCATGGACTTTAGTAAATAAGAACAAATATCCAAGCCGCATTCATGATGGCTTGGAAGTAGTTTACAAACTTCTCTGTTCGATCACATTCTTCTCGTTGTTTATTGGGAAGTGGTCCGCTTCAAAAATGTCTTCGAGGTAAGTTTGAATCTGTCTTTTTGCCTGACTCATCCCCATATACAAAACATATACACACACACTTGCTTCTATAACAACAGTTAGCTCTTGCTTATGGAGTCATGTTCTACATACACCAATGTCTCTCTCAATGCCAGGTTTTCAAGGTTCTCGATTAATATTCTGTATGTCAAATAAACCAGTGATCAGCCTGGCTCTCTACAATGCAGCTTGTCATCTATAATAACCTGTAACATAAAACAATCTCTATGCTTAAAAACTATAACCAATCAATAATAACTATTAATTAATTTCTTAACATATTAGATTTTGAGCACATGAACAGATACGGTCCTTTTCTGAGTATCAGTGTGAAAAGTGTGTAACAATCCATCGGAAACTGCCCTCAAAGTCTGGGGTGGCAAGCTCTCTCCATTCAAAATGGATTTGATTTTTGAAAAAGGCCTCATTCAGAGGCAAGCTGTTGAGTAACGGGA
This sequence comes from Mustela erminea, assembly GCF_009829155.1. NCBI lineage: Eukaryota > Metazoa > Chordata > Mammalia > Carnivora > Mustelidae > Mustela > Mustela erminea. Next base: position 21,888,669 of record NC_045634.1, read on the forward strand.
ATCATGAAGCTGAGTTTTGATTAGAAATAAGCTTTTACTAAAATATAGCAGTGATTCTCAGTGGGAAGTAACAATTCTGGGGATGATGGGGCACCTGGGTGGGTCAATGGCTTAAGCTTCTGCCTTGGGCTCAGGTCATGATCTCAGGGTCCTGGGGTCGAGTCCCACATCGGGCTCTCTGCTCGGCAGGGAGCCTGCTTCCCCTCTCTCTCTGCCTACTTGTGATATCTCTGTCAAATAAATAAATAAAAATCTTTTAAAAAAATAAAATCTATTAAAAAAATTCTGGGGATGGCACTTTGGTGTTGTATTTTGAAAATGCATTCACAGATGGGAAATAGGAAAAAATCCTGATTTCATTCAATAAACAACAAAAAATAAATTTCAACTTTAAGTTTAAACTTTCTTGGGTGATAGGTCGATGATATGGGCCTTAGGATACAGAATAGTTGATGGTCTTTTTTTCACATTTCGAAAGATGTATATATTTAGAATAGTTAAAAGATATTGTATTAGGACTGTGTTTATGTGGCTCCTATTCTGACTTTAAAGGCAATTCGCAAAATAGAAGTCCAGAAATATTTTGAGAAATGGCAGCTTCATTGAAATACAGCTCCAGTCTTCTGGAGCAATCGTTTTGAAGGTTAATGCTCATTTTAATACTTTTTTAGAAAATATGCATTTACCTATTTGAGAGCTAGAGAAAGAGAAAGAGCAAGGGGCAGGGGCAAAGGGAAAAGGAGAGGGAGAAGCAGACTCCCTGCTGAGTGCAGACCCGGACTCCGGGACTTGGGCTCGATCCCCGGACCCTGAGATCAGGATCTGAGTGGAAGTCAGATGCTTAACCAACTGAGCCACCCAGGCTCCCCCCATTTTCATTTTTTTTAAAGATTTTATTTATTTATTCGACAGACAGAGATCACAAGTAGGCAGAGAGGCAGGCAGAGAGAGAGGAAGGGAAGCAGGCTCCCCGCTGAGCAGAGAGCCCAATGCGGGACTAGGTCCCAGAACCCTGAGACCATGACCTGAGCTGAAGGAAGAGGCTTTAACCCACTGCGCCCCTCATTTTAGTTTTAGAAGTTCTAGTAATCTCGCTTAAAAATTAGATGAATACTTAATAATCATCTTTTTTACCCAGATGCTTTCACTAAGAATTGAAGGGCTTTGTAGACTTCAGAATAAATTTTTCACAATCCTTATGAGAAAAGAGCAAGTCATACAGTATCTCTTTACATGGATGCTCAGGCTCTCTGAGAAGTTCAAGTCTTAGAGAAATACCAGTTGTAATTCGCCATAGTTGGGGTGGTTTTTGTTGTTGTTGTTGTTGGTGGTGGTGGTGGTGGTGGTGGTGGTGTTTGGGGCCAAACTTAGTCCCAGGTGTTATATTCGTAAAATGAGATCCTGCAACTTCTGTTGACATATGTAAGCATGCTCGTGATTTCTTCTGAAGGAAAATGGGTCTTGCAAATCTAAACTAGCACCCCCAGGCTTTTTCCTGCCCAGGCAGAATCACTTGGAATTACCAAGCACCATTTTAAAAAAATTTTAAAAAAGCCAAAAAACACTGTGATAGAATCTAGATTAAACACACACACACACACACACACACACACACACACACACACACACACACATGCTGGCTCCCTCTCTAGAGTTCGTCTACTGTCTAAGCAGAGAGGCAGGGCAGGCATCAGGGGTGATGCTTTACTATCTCCAAAATGGAAACTGAAATGTACTTCCTGCCCTTCCCAAGTCCCCTGTTTTGGACATACAGGTTTTGCCAATGTCCATTTTCATAGACAAGAAAGTAGTCAGTCTGGTGCAGGGTCTCCACCGACCGCTGTTTCTAGAATCTAAGACCCTTTGTCTCAGCACTGTGTGGCACATTTGTGTCGCCAGGCAGCTGTGCATTCATGGCGATCCATTGATGTCAAATGTTGGGAAGGAATTCCCTGATGGAGCTCGGAACAGGATTCAGCTATTTTTAGGGTTTCAGCTGCTGTCCTAAACAGTTCCATAGGATCAAGACATTACTTGTCTTCCTTCTCTTGAGATAATTTGGGAAATGGGTATTCGGTGGAATGTTAGTCTTTTTTAGAGCTCTATGGCTGCCTGAAATTAAACAAGTTCTTACACTTCCTTTTAGCAGGCTGATAAAATGTAGTTGCTGAGTCAGGTGTGGGGGGGCTTAGGAAATTATGGGGAAATCAACTGAAGTGCTGGAGAATCTCTCACTGCCATCCCTTCATGAGTGAGTCAGAGAGTAAGACTCATTTTGGATCCTCTTGCAGGCTAATTTTCACACTGGGCTCTGCTGAGCGTTGTTGCTGTGAGGCATGACTGTGAGGAGGAAGGGCAGGCACAGCCCCCACACCCCCAGGGTGCTTGTTAAGATTTAGAGTCTCAGACCCACCCAGATGTTCTGATCAGCCCCTGTTCTATCCACTCCCAGCTGATTCTCACACACACTAAAAAGAGCTTGAGGAACACCACTGACTCGGGTTCCATAGATCTAGGATTTGGAAGTTGGGGTTCTGGGATGTCCCCACCCCCATTTTGAATTCATCTATTTTATACACTGGAATCTCCTCCATGCTTTCATTTGAAGAAGCTCTTCCACGACCAAAACCAAAACCCAAACCAAACCCTACTTCAGGACAGAGAAAGCTACTTCCTTCGTCTACTGCAAGGACACCACTCTGTACCTCTAGCAACAGATCTGTACAACTCAGGGGTTCCTGAATGAGTGTTAGCTTGAGTAGCTGAGATTAATGCTTTATTTTCCATTGCACACCCAGGACTATAACTGCCCCCTCCAGGCCTCAAATCTGGCTTTCGGTTCAAGAGTTACTCATTTCAGACGAGATCTGACGTGTTCAGGGTGGAATGACCGTAGACTAGAGGTCCTCATTTCAGACAAGAGTTTCAGAAGGTGCCATGTACAAATGTGATAATGGAATGCATCCCACATGCTGGTTTTCAGGTCACACAGAATGAAGACATTAAGAACGTGTTAATATGGCTGCTTGCAAGACTATTTTGTATCATGGTTTTTGCTTTCCTAGATGCCTAAAGTAAGTCTTCCCTACTGTGTTAAATTTAGCAAGAAATCTAGATGGTGAAAGAAACTAGTGGACTTCCAAATTTTAAAACCATCCAAAATTCATCTAACTTTCCGATGAGTTTCTTATGTTATAAAAACTCATTCACATGATTAGGTCAATTGGGTAGCATAAAAACTTCAAACCCATAAAATACAATACATAGTATCTCACATATTGATTTATTAAGCACCTACTATATACAAAGCTTATACTAAAAATATTTTAAGAACTACAAAGGAGGGGCGCCTGGGTGGCTCAGGGGGTTAAGCCTCTGCCTTTGGCTCGGTCATGATCTCAGAGGGATCCAGCCCCACATCGGGCTCTCTGCTCAGCGGGGAGCCTGCTTCCCTCTCTCTCTCTCTCTGCCTGCCTCTCTGCCTACTTGTGATCTCTCCCTCTCTCTCGCTCTCTCTGTGTGTCAAATAAATAAATAAAATCTTAAAAAAAAAAAAAGAACTACAAAGGAAATAATATACTTGGGTCAGGTCTTCAAGAAGTGTACAATCAAACAGGATGTAAGAGGAAACAAAGAAATGCTCATACTACACTCTGTAGCAAATGCAAGGATTAGAGCTCTGCTATTATATAGAGAAAAGGGAAAGTCAGAGGGCTATTTTAGATGTTTTGCTCCCACACAGTTTAAAGACGTACATTTTGCCTCGGGTCCCGTGTGTGTGTGTGTGTGTGTGTGTGTGTGTGTGTGTGTATTTGCAATCCCCTGTGCATGTATTTTTCTCTGGGTATTTGGTTTTGTATAAAGCTTTTCTCCTGCTTTGATAAGTCTTTAAAAGAAATCTTGCTTTTGAATGTATATGCACTAGAAAATTTTAAAGCTAACCCTGAGTCAATTAACTGTTGTGAATTTCGTGTCTCTTTCAGAGCTACCCTATAAAAATAAAAGAATAATGTATGCACATATTTTCAGTCCCTTCTTTTAAAAAAAAACAATAAATAGTATATATGACACACACCATTTTTTATTTTACCTTGGAGATTAGTTCAAAGAAATACATACATAGCTACTGCATTTTTTAAATGGCTGCATAGAGCCCAATTATCTGAACTGAATTCATAGTATTTTACTATCCATAATTGTTTTAACCAATTCTTTATTGATAACCATTTATAATGTTTCCAATATGTTGGTATTCTTGTAAATTCCTAGAAGTAGAATTAAATATGTGCATTGTCTTCCTTTAATGGTTACCTTGGGAAATTTTTAAGTGAAAGTACTTAAAGTCTAAAATCAGCATCTTTACCATTTTCACAAACTATCCAGTCTATGAACACTTCAACTCCAATCAGCTCCTCCTTACTTCTATACCATTGTTGTATTTTAACTGTCTTTTTTTTAACTCTGAAAGGGTATATTATTATTATTGTTTTTCACATTATAAGTTTACATATACAGACAATTTTACTAATTTCTCTACCATTTTTTTCTTTCACCCCAGACCTTTGGTTGAGGATTAGTTTCTTTCTATACGAAATGCCTATTTATAACTTGTTGGAAAGGTCTATTTCTTGGAAACTCTATTAGTGTTGATTTGTCTTAAAATATCTGTATTTCAGCCCCATATTTGAGTGATAGGGTATAGATACAAAACTTTAGTTTTTTGAGTTCACTTTTTCTCGGCATATTGAAAAATTATTCCACCAACTTCTGATTTTACTTCTGATTACTTCTGATAAGAAGTCAGCTGGCAGTATAGCTGTTGGAGAACTCTTCTTTGACCATCTTTTCCTTCTGGCTACTCTAAGACAATCTCATTGCTTCCCTTCTGCAGTTTGGTTATGAGGGGTACAGTTGTAAATTTTTTAAAACATAACTTTCTTTGAAAATGTCTTTCTTTTTCAATGTTTTTTCACTTTTTAAAAATTGAAGTATAATTTACGTTTGGTTTATATTTGTTTCAGGTGTACAATATAATGATTCAACAACTGTATACATGACTCATCAAGATAAGGGCACTCTTGATCCCTTTTATCTAGTCACCCCCCCCTTCATCTCTGGCGATGACCAGTTTGTTCTCTGTATTGAAGACTCTGTTTTTTGTTTGTTTCTCTTTTATTTCTTTGCTTTGTTTTGTTTCTTAAATTCCACATATGTGAGATCATATGGCATTTGTCTTTTTCTGACTGACTGACTTCACTTTGCATAATATCCTCTAGGTTTATTCGTGTTGTTGCAAATGGAAAGATCTCATTCTTTTTTATGGCTGAGTAATATCCCACTGTATATACACATATATTCATCTTTTTAGTATGAGTATTGCGATCTGTCAACAGTAACAGAAAATTATGAGCCATTTTCAATTTAAATATTACCTCTTCTCCATTTTCTTTATTACGTCCCTCCAAAATTCCAACTGTGGTTTTATGATTCTACAACTCATTCTATATTATAAGGTTCTTCTTAATGACTTTTAAATTTTTTCCACCTCATTTCTTTCTGTGCTACATTCTGGGTAATTTCTGCTACAGTATTTTCCATTTCACTAAATTAGTCTTAAACTGTGTCTACTATGAATATTGGGCTTGACTTTCAATTGCTCTTTTTTTTTTTTTTTTAGTCATTTTTTTGGAGTCTTTCAAATCTTCTTGATTGATTTTATAATCTGTCATTCATGCCTTTCATTTATGTGTTTCTTGTGATATTGACTATGGGGACTTATGTTCCCTAGAATTTTACCTGTAATAATTTTTGAAGCCTTGGTTGAAGGTAAGTTCCTTCAAAAAGAATATGCATTTCCTTCTACCTGGTACCAATAGGGCATTCCCAACTAAGGGCTACTTTAAAATCAATTGTAGATTCGAAGTACTATGAATTTGAGCAGAAAATGCCCATGAAAACTGGATTCTACTTACGAATTCTCAGGAGAAACATTTTTTCCTTCAACCCAGCTTCAAGGCTGAAAGAAACAAGTACTTTTTAGCAGTGTTTTCCGTGCTTTCCGATTTGTCTGACTTTCCTAGATTGCTTATACATTTTCCTTTCAGATTTTTGCCTCAGTGGCCTCAAGGATTTGTCTCATGTCTTACACATTGCAGAGCAGTTAAAAACAGGAGTTCAGAGTAATCAGGGTTTAATACATTACCTCAGAGCAAAAGCCAGATTCAGTGTTTAGTTACCTCTATATATTTCTCCTTTTAATTAACTTTTACTTTCCATTGATTTTCTTTCCTTTCTAACTTACTCTTGCATGCATTTTGAAAGAAATTTATCTTTAAAAAATAAATAAACAAAAATAGCACCTATCTTTGTTGTTTTCAGTGGGAAAGTAGATTATGTCAAGAAACAGAAGAAACAATTATGTCAAGAAACAGAGGTCTGTAAAATTCTCAAGTGCTGAACTTCAGTTTCTAATTACTTCCCACAGACTCTTCAATTCTTGCCTCTCTGAGGCACATCCTAAAACCACAATCATGGGGGCAGTTATGATACAGTCCACTGGGGAAGCCGGTGCCTATCTGAGGGAAAAGGAAAGGTCTATAGGTCTGCTGCGTAGCTGGGCTACACTGGCCCTGTGTTTCTTACTTGCCCACGTGAGGGGGACGTTGTCTGAGTTTCTCCTACCACCAAGTATTTCTGACGCTACTGAAATTTGTTACCTAACACAATTTTGTGACCAGCTCTGAAGAAAGTATTAACTTGATGTTGAAAGACTCTGTGTGTTTATAGAGTTGAGGGTACAGGAATAATCTGGAGAGTGTTCTGAGAGTGTCTTAGTCAGCTGAGGCCGCCGTATCACAATACCACAGACTGGGCGGCTTAAACAACACAAATTTATTTTCTCTTATTTTCTCATAGCCCTGGAGGCTGGAAGTCCCAGATCAAGGCCTGACAGGGCTGGTTTCTGGTGAGTACTCTCTTCTGGCTGGCAGATGGCCACCATCTTGCTTGTGTTCGTATGGTATTTCCTCAGTGTGAGCACACATACATATAAACACACACAGAGAGACACTGAGAGAGAGAAAACATGATTTCTCTTGTGTTTCTTCTTGTAAGGACACTGGACCTATCTAATCCATTTGGATCAGATCACAACCTTAATTTAGCCTGAATTTCTTCCTTAGAGACTCCATCTCCAAATATAGCTACACTGGGGGTTAGGGTTGTGACATACGAGTTTGGGAGGACACAAACCTTTACAATAGAGAGTCTCCTCTGAGCTCACTTATACAAATGGGAAGGTTTAAGGGACTATTATGGGTTATAATTTGAGGCAGTGACATCCAATTTAAGACCTTTTGGAGGGCTTCGCTCTACGTTTAATTGCTTTGATATGTTATGTCTGTTCCCCAAAGGGAAATGGATCATCTGTCAGGAAAGAGAGTAAAATGTTAGTGCTCTATTTATAATTATTTCATCTCATCCTTCTATAATTTATTTTGTGGTGTCTCATAATACGTGGAATGTACTGGTACAGTTTTATTTGCATGTGTTTTATATAATCATAAACATACTTATAACAAGGAACATGTCTAGAACAGTTACAGATGGGTGTGTATTGCAAAGGCTCAGAGAAACAAAGATGGCCTTTTTCATGGTGTAAGCATTCATGAACACAGTTAAGATATTAAAACTTGGTAGCAGGAATAGGTCACAGGAAAAAAAATCATCAGACAAATAGGGAAGTTTGATAAGAAGCAATGAAAAGGGAACCCCCTGCCACCCCACCACTAGAGGAAAGGAAATGGGAAATGAGAAGAAGAAAATGCAATTTTTATGTCCCAATATCTTTTAGTTGTCTGCTTTGTGTGCCCAGCTTATTCTTAATAATCACCCTGGTGGCGTGTTTCCAATGAACCACAAACGATAATCATGTAAATGTTCGCATTTGTAGGGTACAATGATTTCTTGCAGTAGGCTCTTCACTGCTCACAGAGTTTATCCTGAGCCATCTATGTGTTCCCAATAATGTTTGGTCTTGATGCAAACATTCTTTTTGTTGCTTGATTAGAGGATTGAGAAACAAAGCTAACTGTACCTCCATGATACTCTTGAGGTCCTGGAAAACCCATTAACTATTTTTTGGGGGGACAGTATTTTAAAACTTGATGTGTTGAAGTCCCTTCTGAAAAGGGAAAAACCTTTTTTACCTTTTTTTTGGAAAAAGCCAATCAGAAGATTGGCTACCCTGCAGTGAGGGGTTGGGAAGGAGTCCTCTATGGGCTTATGAAGAGGCCAAGAGCCTTGGTCCTTCCCTAACTGGCCCCATGAGGCATGTAGAGTTTTTTTGTTTTTGTTTTTTTTTAAAGATTTTATTTATTTATTTATTTATTTATTTATTTGACAGACAGAGATCACAAGTAGGTAGAGAGGCAGACAGAAGGCAGGGGGGTGGGAAGCAGGCTCCCTGCTGAGCAGACAGCCTAATGCGGGGCTCGATCTCAGGATCCTGGGATCATGACCTGAGCCGAAGGCAAAGGCTTTAACCCACTGAGCCACCCAGGTACCCCAGCATGTAGAGTTTTATGTGTAGCCTCCAAGTTGTCCAGAAATCGGAATGGCAGCTTCTGATCAGCTCCTACAAATGGTCAGGGCTTTTCTCTCAGAAGCAAACACAGAGGCACGCAGTGCCCAAAGAACAAAGTCCTCATGAGCACCCACGTTTGCAGAGAATCTGGGGTGTATTAAAGGGAGGGGAAGATTCTCTGTCTCTTATGGTACCACAGAGAGACATTATGGGTATGGGGACTGGATGGAAGCAGGATGAGGCCAACTCAATTATTTTATTCTCTGCTAGGTGTTCCATGTACTAAAATAAGTAAAGCAATTTCACTTCCAGGAAGAACTCACACACAGTCCAGGACTCAGTAATCTCCCTACAGTTGTCCTTTTTTTTTTTTTTTAATTTATTTATTTGAAAGAGAGAGTAGGGGGAGCGGCAGAGGGAGAAGGAGAAGCAGACGCCCCACTGAGCAGGGAGCTGGATGTGGGGCTTGTTCCCAGGACATTGAGATCATGACCTGAGCCAAAGGCAGACACTGAACTGACTGAGCCACCCAGGAGTCCCTCCCTACAGTCTTCTGATAAGTTATTTATGCATTTGGATATGTGCATTTGGTTTTCCTGGGGAGGCAGTTCTTACTTGCAAACATGTCTGTGATCCCCCCAAATGTTAAGAATGTTTGTCCTAGAGGAATTAGAAGCCTACCAGTGCTTTTTCTTGGGTGACTTTTCATTCCAAAAGGTGTTAGTTCTTAGATGCAATGGTCAAAGACACGCAGAGTGAAATAGAAGGAACTGGAACACCTTTTCAGAGGTCAAGCCCTCTCTGATCCCACTGCTGAAGGGCAAGACAAAATGTTCTTGGCAGATGAAGGCAGTGGCATCATTGCTATTGGGAGATTTTATTTTTAAAAGAATTTAAGGCTTTTTTTTTTTTTTGACATTCAATTGGATGACTGATAGATTTCTCCTGAAAATCAGAATTTGTTAAATCCCAGCCTAAGCACTTTGAGTAGAGAGAGAGGGCTCTATCACAATATTTTAAAACTTTTCTTCTCCTACACATCTTCAGGGAAGACAGCTCTATGCTGAGGATGACTTGTGTGGCGGGGCACTGATTTGTGAGAGCCTTTCATTGTAGCGGTTCAGGGCACAAACTCGGAGCCTGAGGCCCAGGTTCAAACCCCAGCTCCAACGATCTGGCACTACTTCGCCTCAATTTCCTCATCTGTAAAATGGGAATTGCAATAGTGTCTGCCTCATTGCTGTGATTTAATGAACTAAGGTATGTAAAGTCCTTAGAACAGTGCCTGATTCATTGTAAATGCTACATTCCTGTTTGCTAATATTATTATTATTATTATTTTAATTTATTTGAGAAGAGTGAGCGCTCAGGCAAGGGGAGAGAGAGAGAGAGAAGGAGAGAGAGAATCTCCAGCAGACTCCCAACAGCGTGAAGAACCCATCACGGGGCTCATTCACAACCCTGAGGTCATGACCCGAGCTGAAATCAAAAGTCGGACCCTTAACTGACTGAGCCACCCAGCACCACTACTTTTGCGTTTGCTAACGTTCTTAACAATACTTTCCCCACCAGTTCCCTCTTGTGCCTTACCCCTTCTCTCCATTCTGTAATTAGACTGTAGCAGGTAATCACTGGTCCAGGGAAGGGATATAACAGGAAAGATCAGAGGGAAAAATGTCTCCATGGGCTATGAATTTCAAAAGAACAGACTGTGAGGAAACAGAAACAGGGCAGAGGTAAATAGGCAGATGAGAAGTAGGAAGGCGCCCCCCTGACCCCCACATACACGCTGGTTATGAAAGGGTGTTAGAGGTGGGGAGGAGAACCAATTAAACCAGGGGAGTCATGAAAGCAGAGAGCTGGCCCTGGTCCCCATGTCAAATATTAGAGATGCTTGGAAACTAAAACCAAATAAACAAAAACAAAGACCAACCAACCAACCAACAGAAAAACCTTCACATGTAAATTCATAGAATCTACTAGACTCTAGAATCTAAAGGGAACCTGTGTCCTATCTCTTTAAGGTTCCCGGGAAGGGGCCATGACTCTCAAGTGTGATTTGGCAGATGTGGTCTCAGTCAGCCTTCAGAGTTCCAGGCCCCATTCCGGCCCCAACATGGCTTTTTGGCTCCCAAGAACAGCACAGAGGATGCCAATAAGGCCACCTCAGCAAGCACATAGGTGGTGGTCATCTTAGAGGAGATGGGGCTTCCCAGTAGGACCCAGAATGAACAGATGACACGGAGAACGTAGACCAGCTACTTCCTCCTGGTTACTCAGTCCCTCCTGGTACTTGTGATGCCGCCCTGGGGAAAAGGGAGAGGACAGAAAATGGACTCTGCCACCCTAAGGGGGGGGAAAAATGAGACTTGAAATAGAAATTAAATTGAATTATGAAAAAAATCAAGACACTTTTTTTTTTTTTTTTTTGGTCCATTCAGATTTGCAGAGATTCATACCTGCTCTACCTGTTTCCTCCATGACTCAGACGTTGGGAAAATGGAGTCGGTTTTGGCTGGGAAGATTTAACTCACCACCGGCAACGTGTGAGTCACCAGAGCATGTCTCCACTGCCTGTGAGGGCCCCACAAAGATGAGAAGAGCCTGGGAACTTGGGAGCAGCTGACAGCATGAGATCACAGTGTAGCCCGTGAGGCTGGGGAGGTGGGGATTGTCATATGTGTGCTTTGAAGCTCTCCATCATGAGGAAGAGGAGGACAGCTGAGACCTCTGGACCTCTGTGCAAGGCAGGAACTAGGGAATATCCGTGCCTGTCGGGTTGGAACACTGTTACCTCCATTCTGACTCTTTTCCAGTCAGGACTCTCTAGCCAAGTATTAATGTCTTCTGTATTCCAGGCATTGTAATTGGATGCTAAGAACATTCCTGGGTGAATGGGGCAAGGTCCCTGCCCTAGGGTCCAGTCTAGTCTCCCAAAGAGGTCCTTCAATGTCAAATGGGCAGTGGGTGCGATGGGAGTCCAAGAGGAAGAAAGTTCATGCAATTTCAGGGCTCTCGGGGGAAAAAAAAAGAGAGCTCTTAAGCTGGGTCTTGGAGGATAAATGGGTGTTCATCCAGCAGACAGACATGAGTGGGACAGAAGTTTCTGCAGATGACACGACCTGCGCAAAGTCATGCAGGAGAGGAACAGCAGAGAGGACACAGAGAACAAAGCAGGCCGCTTCTCTGAGCTGTCAGGTCGAGTCACGATTGGAAAGGTGGAGTTACAGATGGGAGCTTGGGCCAAGTCAAAGACGCCTTGAACGCTCTGACTAGGAATCTAGCATCTGTTCTGGAGTTGACAGGCTACTGACGGGTTTCTGGCAACAGAGTGGGATTGCCAGGTTCATATTTGACATGTCTGGCTGCATTTGGGGGCCAGGTGGGTGGGGACATGAGGGACAGCAAGAATGCCACTTGGGATGACCCTGCGGGCCTCTTGCTCATCACTCTAGCATGTCCCCAGGTTGGACCACGGGCTTTGTACACTCATCCACCAAGTCTTGTTTGTAAAAGGAGGTCCTAAGGAGGTTTCCAACTAAATGGGAATCCTATTCTGACTGAAAGGGATCAGGAACATCTGAGCTGACAGCAGGGACTTAGGCTGGCTTCTAAGGACTAAGAGAAGCAGCAGACCACTCTCCTCGGCTTCCAGATGTCTAACCTGTTTCCCCCCTGGCAAACTCACAATCTAGATTCCCCACCTCCCAACTCCCCGGCTGGGAATAGCCTGGCTGCTATGCAGAGTTCTGTCCGCTCTAACCATCCCAGCTCAGCTGTGCCCTGACCAGTGGGACTGTGATGATCTTGGAATGAGAAAGCTGGCCATCTAGCCGGTCATTGCACTGGCTGGCAGGTGCAGTAGGTGGGGCAAGCATTTTGGCACCTTCTAGAACTCCCAGCTTTAGCCTCAAAGCAGAGTATGGAGCTTTAACCTGCTTTTGGATGATTGCAGAGCCTCACTACTCAGAACTGCGTTCTCATAATTAACAGTATGTCTGGGGCTTCTGGGGTTTGGAGTAACTTGATACCACCTCTTGCTAAGTCATTTGGCTGTATCTCTGAAATACTGTTCTCAGTTCTGATCGACTTCAGTCTGGCTCTCCCAATTCATTATTCATGCCTGTGTCTCAGATTTTCACATCCTCACAGCCACCGGTGGCCCAGCAATACTGGCTGGAAGGAGTGGGGGAGGCAGGACAGTACAGAAGAAAACCTGGCCAAGGGGCCTGGGGGCTCATGGCAGTTGGGCGGTCTGGGGATGGTGGGACTCAGGGATGGATAAGTTAAGAAGGAATAAGGGGCGGGGCTGGGGGTGGAGTGAGGGGGTAGGAGGCTCCAAGAGACTAGAGAACAGGGCAGAGGGAAGTGTGGCGCTGCCCTGGAAATGGAATTATGTGACATGATTGCAAGATCAAAATGCAGCGCTTGCTCTTGATTAAATTAGTTTATCTCTGCAGCACAGAGCTGAGCGGCAAAACGGAAGTCGGAGCTGGGTAGGAAGAGGCAAATGAGCTCGCCCGTGCAGCTTCTGGGAGAAGCAAGAGGGGGCTTTGCTGCTGGCCTGTTTTCTGAGGAGCCATGATGATTTGCTTTAAACAATAGATCGTCCACTCCCCCCTCATCAGACTCCTCACACTTTGGTTTGCGTATTCTGGTTAATTGCATTGACTGTTTCAGCAGATCCTGTTGGTACTGTGGCCCTACTGACTTCTGCACATGGAAGGGTGGGCTGGGCAGGGTGCACCAGCTGACACTGGGAGTGGGGGTGGGGAGTGCCCTGAGATGAGCAGCAAGCCGAGCAGTGCTGACCCTGGACAGATCCTGGAGCTCCCCTCACCCCACAGTCCTGCACCCAGCCTGCACTGAGCCTGGGAGCTTCGGCGAGGAGGGGATACCCAAGTCCAGTTTCCAGCCCCTGAGGTTTAATTTGACTGGTCTGGAGTCAGACCCTTGCATCACTATGAGAAAAAGAAAATCAAGCGAGTCTACCAGGCGGCCAATGTGGAGACCCCAGATTTAACCCAAACTTCTCTTTCCACCCAGAGGAAAACTGAGGCTCCCAGGGATACTGTCTCATGCCCTTATTTTGATAGCTAAGAAAGGCAAGGGTCTCCTGATCCCCCAGGCCTGGGGTCACGTGGCTAAGCTAGCTACATCTCCGCATGAGTGACTTCAGGCAGGACGTCTGACCCTTCGTATGAAGAGGCGACTGAGTGGTCACTCCCTAACATGGCCATTTGGAGCTTCACGCCCTCCAGGGAGGTGAATTCCAGCTCCATGAGCATTTTGCAGTACCCTGAAGAGAGGTCCGCCATGTAAGTGCCTCCCACACGGCCGCACACACACGCCCACCACACACACACATACCCAGGCACGCAAAGGGTCAGCATTGCTTTGCTTATATTTGACGGCAGGTGGCTTTGTTTCTGAAAGGTATTCACTGCTGTTGATTAAAAAAAAAAAAAAAAAAAAAAATGTGGAGTGAAAAAAGTGAACCAAGGGAGCCCTAGTGCTGATGTCCCATTCTAGAAGCATTCCTTTTGATCCTGGCTAGGGCAGGGCACTTCTTAGAAAGCTTCAGACTTCATACACATTTGACTGAACAAGGAGACCTGGGGATGGTAAAAGTGAACTCTGAAGTGGAGAAATCAGGCAAAGGGATGCATGTCTTTCTTTATAGGAAAAATCCAGATTATTGACGGTGTATGGAATTTCAAATGCAGAACACAATGTATAGCTTTCTCTTTTTAATATCCAACTTCAATGGCTTTTCCTTTTCCTTTAAAAATATTTTTACAACACAAATAGAATAGCTTTGCAGCCTAATAATACTCAGGACAATTATTCCATGATAAATTATAAATAAGAGATTAATTTGACTTCACACAAGGCTGCATTCTATTTTGGAAGCTCTTTTGGTCCCATTTGAGGGCAAAAGGAAAAGATAACAGATGAAATAGCTTAGCATGGAAACAAGCTTCTTGAACATTTGTTTTTATTCATGCTTAAATCCAACTGAGCACGGCGTAGAATAATGCTTTTCACAACAATGATGTGGGGTAACCCCCTCCCACAGAATGTTTCCAGGTACATCTTAAATCTTAGGCCATGCAAGAGGAAAACAGCCTCTCAGAACACACCTGTCAGGTGACAGCGTTCACTCCTCGGAGAAATACCTCCCCTAAATGTTATAACCCGAGGCTTAATTTACATATCATGGAATTCATATTCATATGTGCTCCATTTAGGCTTCATTATGGTTACAAATCTTCTGATGAATGAGACGTCAATAATCAGAGGAACTATAGATGCATAAACAGATGACAAATAGAGGACACCATACATGACCATAAACACCAGCATTATGGAGTCTCAGACGATGACCGCGACGTTCGTTAACCTGCGGGCAAAACTGCCAACTATTTACCTTAAAAAGGGACACTGGTAATTTAAATTGTTTAAAAACAAGGCATCTCATGGGTGCATTATTGAGGTTTTTTTTATGGCTTCAGTGGGCAATTTCAGTATCTTCTCCCAAAGTTTTCCAGGCAGAAATCCTTCCAAAATTCTATGAGAAAGAAAAGCTCATGACTGCAGACCTCCATGGGCCCTTGAACTCTGTGCAGAAGACGGCCTATCACCTATAGGCTGAACAGTACTGTAGTACAAAGTTGTGCCATCCTGTCACATCACTGTGCATTTTATCATTATAATCGCTATGATGTATACGTTTGACTGTTTTTTAATTTAATTTTTTATTTTTATTTTTGAAAGATTTTATTTATTTATTTGACAGAGAGAGACATAGCGAGAAAGGGAATATAAGCAGGGGAGCTCCCTGAGCAGGGAGCCTGATGCGGGGTTCGATCCCAGGACCCTAGGATCATGACCTGAATTGAAGGCAGATGCTTAACAACTGTGCCACCCAAGCGCCCCAAAATATTTTTTAATTTTAAAAGGTATTCTCTACTTGTGGAGGCTAGGAACCATTGGCATAAAATTTGGGGGTTTGGTGAACCATTTATTTGTGTTTTAATGTATTCCCAAAACTGTGTTCTAAGGAAAGTCTTGGTTCTCTTCTGTATGGGTTTTTTCTTTCTTGGTGGATGGGGAGTCTATTCAGATACTGTTCCTTGTTGCCCCTTAATTTTCATAACGTAACGCTAAGTCCTGTGGACCTTCATAAGCACTGTTGAGTTTCTGCTTTTCAGTTTCTTATCTGAAAATCTAACCCTGCATGTTTTCTACCTGCTGCATTCATGGCACCCTTCCTATGTGAATCCCCAAGCTCACAAGTAGGCAGTGTCCACATCTGACAAGTTACTCTGCTTCATGATCCTTGACCCAGTGATCGCTCCAGCGGTGAGGACATGACCTACACTGGCCCACTTTAGACTTTGTCTATGGGTTTTCTAAATTTGAAGTGGAGACTAGTTTTTCTCTTTCTTCTTCCCTTGAGGACTCTGAAGTGCCTAGCAATGGTGCCTGGCACATATACCCTTGATCTTAGCCAAAAGGCCGAGAAGCGATGTGCCTGGCACATATAAAGAGTCTCTTCCTGTTCTTGGTAACAGGGTGTGCCTTCAGAGCTGCTGCTGACCGTGGCCCCCCTATCCCATGAAGGAGCCCGAATGAATGGAGAGTATGCAAACAGAAGCTCAGTTGAGAGGTGAAGAAAGAAGTCTGGTAGCATTCACGTGAAGCTCTCCTTTCTGTGGTCTCAGGTAGTTCCCCTGTTCTTGCTTAATCTGAGTCGCCATTCTGCCATTTGTATTGAGAAATTCCAACAGTAAAAGTAACATGATGTTATTTGCCAAATGCCTAGAACTTAGGAATAGAAAAAGTAAAGAATAAGGCAGGAGTCTGAGTTAGTAGAATGGATGCCGGGACCAAGACGGAAAAGCCTGGGAGACAGGTTCTAGACACGATGGTAATGAACTTCATTTCTGGCATACTGAGTTCACGGATCTTGGGATCTTGGGATTTTCCCATGTGGAACTGCCTTTCAGGTGTTTGGAAACACGCATAGAAAGTGAAGGGGAGGGTTCAGAGAAGGGGAGGCAGATGGGAGGCAAGAGAAGGGGCTGGAGCTGCAGCCCACGGCACCAAATGAGGTCAAGACTGAGGCTGGGAAGAGGCAGGAGGCATGGAAGAAAAACAGGCAACAAGAGTGATGTGCCCAGGGAGAGAGAAGGATGAGGAGAGTCAGGATCTAGAACGTGAACCAGGTCGGCATTAACAACACTCTCAAATGAGGCCAAGAGGCTGGGCTGGGTGAGAGACCAGAAGAGGCATCCCATTTTACGAGTTGTTTGTTGATACGTCTGCCCTGAGAGAAAATTTCAGTGTAGCAGGAGCCAATCCCAGGCTGCACGGGGTTGAGGCAATGGCCTGAGCAATCCATGAGAAAGGTGAGGGTTGGGGTGGCGGGGAGGGTGCGGACAGAGGAAGTTAGTGAAAAGCAGGAGAGGTGTGGGAATTCCATAGTTTGGGTGGAATCAGATCCCCTCTTTTTTTTTTTTTAATTTTTCTAAGAGTCTTTGTGATACAAGCACATTTGCATGTTGAAGAGAAGTCAAAGGGCAGGAAAAAATACATCAGATGGGTAATGACTGAAGAAGCAAGCTAAAGAAGAAGTGATAGAGGCTAAAGGAGGAGCCTCAGAGAGGAGAAAATAAGTTTCCTTACCTAAAGCCACAGGATGAGGGAAAATGACCATGATGAGTCCGGGAAAATTTAATAGAGGAAAGTGAATGCTCGCTGAAAGTCCACCAAATGGTGCTGATCTCAGCAGGACAGATGACAAAGGCCTGCAACTGCGTGATGGATGCATGAAAGGGCTTTAGGGTGGACAGAATTTGGAATCGCTATGAGAAATTAATTGGATTTATTATAATAATTCTGGAGCAGCCCCGAGATTAGAAAGAACAAAATGGCAGTGGATTCAGTCCATTGCTACGAGCAGCCCGAGATAAGGGATGGCAAAAACCAAAGCCGTGTGTGCCCACTCCAGTGGAAAATCAAGGAACAAGGACATCAAGGATGTCAGAGAGTCTTATTAAGCTAAGGGGACACATTTGTCTCATGTAGTAGCTTGATATTGTGGACTTGTCTTACTGCCAAGACAGTGTAGCACAGTATCTGGCACTACAGGGATAAGCAATAAAGATTTATTTCATTGAATCAAAAGGCACTCTTTAACTTTTATGATAGACTCTTTCATCTAGTTTCAACTCAGAAACACAGGAATCACTTCCCTTTCCTCCCCACATTTGTTCTGGCAGTTTGATTAAAAAGAACAAGATGTTTTTGGAATCACCCCTGTAGAGAGATAGGGTGGTGATGGCAGTGGGAAAAATGTGAAGTAGAAGTTCAAGAAAAAGGAAAGAATGTATTTGCAGTAGCATTGTGAAGAAGGAATTGGAGGCGTTCGGCACGTGTGTGTGTGTGTGTGTGCGTGTGTGTGTGTGTGTTTTCTCGGCACAGTGCTGACGGTTTGAGATGAAGCAGTGATTGAGTCAGACAGAGGGGAGGATTTATAAAGAGATAGATGGTAAACAAGCATCTCTAGGTACTATGTAGGGTGACCAACTGTCCCAGTTTGCTCAAGATGGACAGTGGACATGGGACTTTCAGTGCTCAGCTGGGAAAGCTTCAGAGAGAGCAGGGTGATTGGTTATTCTAACATGTGCAGAGAAATATGAGCAAGTATATTCACTATCCATTTCTCCTTAAATAGAATTCAGGGGGTTTCAGAATGCCTGGAGACTTTGTGGGAAGTTGGTAGCCTAGAAAATCCTCTGGGAAGGGACATTTGATTTTTATTGGCAGACTAAAAATTGTTAACTCTACAAACTATACACATTTCTAAATTGAGCTTCTTGGAAGATTTCTAAAACTTCCAAGTAATTTATCTGAAGCTGAAACTGTAAGCCTAGCCTTTATCATGTCATCTTAGATATACTATCCTATTGCCCCATCCTTATTTTTTTTTAAGATTTTATTTATTTGAGAGAGAGAGAGAGAGAGAGAGAGAAAGTGAGAGAGGGGTGAGGGACAGAGGGAGAAGCAGGCTCCCTGCTAAACAGGGAACCCAAAGTGGGGCTCGATCCCAGGACCACAGATCACCACCTGAGCTGAAGGCAGACACTTAATGGACTGAGCCAGCAAGGTGCCTCCTCTTGCCCATCTTTAAACATACTATTTTTATTCACCATGAGGCTACTCACCAGCTCTCTTGCAGTCCAGTCTACAGAATACTGGGGGAAATAACTGATTCTCTTTTCCTACCCATGCTCCCCCAGGTAAGGAAACCGTGGTGAAGACCACCAACTGTCTTGAATGTTAAGTCTTCCAGCAGGTGAAACACTTAGGTGTTTCATAAGGCCAAACAAAACATAATCACATAGGGTTTTATTAGCTTGCTTTGGTGCTGATGTGAACTAAAAGCTGAATAAAATGCATCAACATAATAAGCACTATAGACAAAATACGACAGAAGAGACACATATACGATGGAAACAAAATTGTCTTTAATTTAGAAATTCACAGTGGATTCCAAGAGAATAAATAGAGCCTCCTCCTGGATCTTCTTTAACACTTCCTTAACACCAGTCCATGAATTCAGGGATGTTAACAATTGGATGGTAGTAGAGGTGGGTGAATGGGTAGGAGGATCAAGTGTACTCAGAACTTCTCTTGGGGAGAGGGAACCTGCAGTGGACAGTTGAGGAAGTCATGATGGGAAAACCTCTGAGCAAAGGAAATGGGGTGACTCCTAGCACTCTGAATTGATTGATACTCTCACACACTATCACGTTCTTACAAATGGTATGAATGACTTACTGCTTCATTCAAAATTCTTGCTCCAAATCAGTGGATCTCAAGCTTGGCTGCACACTGAAATTACTGGAGGAGTCTTAAAAAAGCTGGTGCCTGAGTCCAATCCTAGAGATTCTGATTTAATTGCTCTGAGCTGTAGACTTGGCACCGGACTACTTCTATGCAGCTCAGATGGATAGTCATTGTGCTACCAACCAGGAAATCAGGATAAATGGCTGAGATCAGAGGTTCTCAAAGTGTGTATGTCTAAGAATCACCTGGAAGGTTTGGTAAATAGTTTGCAGGAGCCTATCCTCAGACTTTTCTGATTCACTGGGTTCAAGATCCGGCTGGAGAATCGGTATCTAACAAGCTCCCAGGAACTGCTAGGTGGAGGACCACTGGTCTGGGTGGATCTTGTGTTATTACGTCCCAAGACAGCTAAGCCATTCAGCATTTCTTGTTTGCCCACCTCCCCCCTTCCACTGCTCCCCACTCCCGACCCCCACTCAGAGCCAAGAAACAAAGCTCCGTGGTGGGAATGCAAGTTGGTGCAGCCACTTTGGAAAACAGTGTGGAGATTCCTCAAGAAATTAAAAATAGAGCTTCCCTATGACCCTGCAATTGCACTACTGGGTATTTACCCCAAAGATACAGATGTAGTGAAAAGAAGGGCCATCTATACCCCAATGTTTATAGCAGCAATGGCCCAAACTGTGGAAAGAACCAAGATGCCCTTCAATGGACGAATGGATAAGGAAGATGTGGTCTATATACACTATGGAGTATTATGCCTCCATCAGAAAGGATGAATACCCAACTTTTGTAGCAACATGGACAGGACAGGAAGAGATTATGCTGAGTGAAATAAGTCAAGCAGAGAGAGTCAATTATCACCAATTATTTGTGGAGCATAACAAATAGCATGGAGGACAAGGGGAGATGGAGAGGAGAAGGAGTTGAGGGAAATTGGAAGGGGAGGTGAACCATGAGAGACCATGGACTCTGAAAAACAACCTGATGGTTTTGAAGGGGCGGGGTGGGAGGTTGGGGGAACCAGGTGGTGGGTATTAGAGAGGGCACGGATTGCATGGAGCACTGGGTGTGGTGAAAAAACAATGAATACTGTTATGCTGAAAAGAAATTAAAAAAAGAAAGAAAGAAAGAAAGAAAGAAAGCAAGCTCCATAAACCTTCCTCCACACGTGCTTGGAGGGCACATCCCACATCAATCCCCCCTACCCCCAAGCCAACTCATGGGGCATAGTCTCTCTTTCTCCAACCGGGAGGTGTGAGGGCTTTATTCTTTGTTGCTCTCCTCGATTTTTTGAAAATCGTCTAATTATCATCATGGGTGTCAGGTTCCCCGATGCAGCAAGCTGGACCCGCAGTGCATTTGGAATCCTGCCCTGGATAAGGCCCGCGATGCTCAAAAAGCCGGGCGGCCTGAGTACGGTAGTCCGTGGCTTCCGGCTTTCACTTTCCAGGTGGGTCTCAGTTACCCACAGCCAACCGCGGGCCATAACCAGATTCTCCTGCTTCTGACGCTGCAGCGTCATGACGTCAGGAGACGACAAAACTACGTCACATCGCCTACGTCATTCACCTCGCTTCCTTTCATCACCTCAGTAGGATCGCCTCTCGGCGTCTCAAGAAGAGGGGTGAGTATGGTACAAAAACTTGTACAATTTTATTATTAGTTGTTAATTTCTTACTTCATCGAGTTTATAAATTAAACTTTTCCCTAGATGTTTATGTAATAGAAAAAAAAATCGTATCTGGAGGGTTTTATTTATTTATTTTTTTTATCATGCCTGGATTCAGGCATCCACTGGGGGTCTTGGGATGTATCCCCTGATCCACTGGGGATGGGGCAGGAGGATGACTGTAATGGAGTAAATGGAATAAATCCTTGCTACATTGTGGGGCATTTACTGCCAGAAACTATGGTGTCCCTAAACTCACGTCATTTAATTTAACACTTACGCACTTCTTGAAAGATGGGAGCTATGATGCCCATTTTATAGAGGAAACTGGGGCTCAAGCAGGGGGACTTGCCCAAACTTTAGCGATTGAGGAAGGGGAGGTTGTGTGTGGCTGGCTTGGCTCCAAAGCCCATGCCTCCCCAGCATGGCTTTCTGCCTCCCTTACGCCGAGGTGGAGGAGTATGGAGGAGGGGGGCTGGACCCCGGCGGCTAAATGCCTGGCTGAGAACTCCCAGAGGCAGCCACCTGACTGGCGGCCTTCGACAGGTTGCTGAGTGCACCCTACTTGCCTTGGTCCTCAGATCCTTATCTCTGAAATGAGGCGGGGGAGGGGGGGGACGCGTGTGGACCGGATGGCTAAGGTCCCTTCGCACTGGTACTTCTTAAAAGTCTCTCTGCAGTTGGTGCAGCCGTGTTCTACCTCTCCTGGGACTCTGCCCTGCCTGGTGATCACATTATGTGAGCAGCAGACCTGTTTCCAAGGAGACCTCTTCCCAAAGGTCCACGTAGAGCTCCGGTGGCGCCACTCAGCCAAGGTAGCTGGAGGTTATGTCCACCTCTCTGAAAGCCTCTTGATGACAATTTTTAACCCGGGTGTAAAATGTCCATTTTTCTGGCGAAGCCTGGTATTCAGTTATCTGAGACAGAACAGGATTGAAAGTTGGTCACCTAAAACCCAAAGTGGCCAGAAATCAGGCACACTCCAGTGCGTGGCCCCTCTGGCCGTCAGCCCTAGAGCAGCAGCCTCGGAAGTATGCTTCCTGGAGGAGGCCAGGGCAATGGCAGCGTGCCCCAGCCTGTGGAGCTCAGGTCTCTGTCACCCTTCACCCAGGCCAGCAGGAGTGGTGTGATAAAGGAGGTTATAGATTTGTACTGTGCTGCTTATCGGTAGTGTGCGTTATTGCTAAGAGTGATACACAGATGATGTGCCTCTTTCCCCCAAGAAAACAAACTTGGACCTGAAATTAGGAACCTGGAGAGGCAGTTGACCATTTTGTTCCAAATGAGCCTCATTCCTCATCTGTAATGTGGAGGAAGGGGTGAGGATGGACCCTCGATCTCCAGTCTTTCCAGCTTTAGTCCTCTCTCAACCTCCATGAGGTTTTGATAACAGATCAGAGGGCAGACAGATACAAACAGAAAAAACACAGGGGCATGAGGGGATGGATGCCAGGAAACCTGCTTTCTAAGTAGTCAGGTAATATAAACGTTTTCTGTTTTTGTTGTTGACTCTTCATTTACATATATATATTTTTTAATTGTAGTAAAAAATACCCAATACATAAAATTGACCATCCAAACCATTGTGAGGTGAACAGGGCAATGGATTAAGTACATTTCCATTGCTAGGGACCATCATGGCCATCCAGCCACAGGATTCTTTATCACTAAAGAGATGTTAACAGTGTTTGCAGAGCACTAAAAATAACATCTCAAAAAGCAATAGTGTTTTGAGTTTATAAACCTCCTTTGTAGGAATTCAAGGCATTTCACAAACATTATCACATCTGTCCTCACAATGACCTTATATAGAAGCAGAGAGAATAGGAGAGTGGGCAGATCAGAGAGAGAACAAAAAAGAGGGGGAAATGTAATTTTGCTCCATTTCACCGTAATCCAAAGAGGCTCTGAATCACCAGGCTCAGGGTTTTCAGATATCTGACAATCTTAGAACTCGGATCAAGTATCAGTCCAAGTTTCCATTTCCTGAGATTGTGATTGTAGCGTTGACCAGAGAGGGAAGCATATATTTTTGAAGTTACAGAGTTGCCATCCCTTATGAGAGGATTTTTCTTCACAGCACATTGCTGGGATGGGTGTGTCAGTCTGGGAGTGGGGACTGGGGGACAGGCATGCTTTGGCAGCGGCCCCCCAGGGGAGGGGGGG